>NC_057803.1:251355624-251955624 GCF_018294505.1 Triticum aestivum
GTGTTCCTGCTGCTGTTTGTGCATTCACTAGTTTTGCATGTGTTTGGTGGTCTGAGCATTGTAGATTATATCCTATTCCGGCTACTTGGGCTGCTTTGAAAACTGCTATGCGTATTCGTTGGGTTCCACCATATTATCAACGTGAATTACTTCAAAAATTGCAGCGCTTAAGACAGGGAAAAAATTCTGTAGAAGAATATTATCAGGAATTACAAACTGGCATGATTAGATGTGGTATTGTTGAGGAGAATGAAGCTATGCTTGCACGTTTTATGGGTGGATTAAATAGAGAGATTCAGACGATTCTAGAGTATAAGGAGTATACTAATATCACTCGTTTATTCCATCTTGCTTGTAAAGCTGAACGTGAAGTGCAGGATCGACAGGCATTGGCGCGGACTAACTTTTCTGCAGGTCGACCTTCATCATGGACACCACGTGCATCATCTACTTCCACAAGTTCTGCTACACCGGCGCCTCCGTCGGCTGCCACCTCCAACCGTGATACAATTAAGCAGGCACAATCACCACTATCTGCCAAGAGCACACCTTCTGGGCCTGCAAAGAGCTCTTCTTCATCCATGGCATCAACAGGGCAAACACATGATATTATTTGTCGACGTTGCAAGGGTGGAGGTCATTATGCGAGAGAATGCCCATCTAAGCGTGTGATGATTGTTATTGAGGATGGTGGGTATGAGTCCGCTAGTGACTATGATGAGGAGACTTTGGCTCTTATTACACGTGAAGAACACGGTGGAGACGATTCTGATCATGAGACGCAATACATGGCTCCTGAAGATGCTGACAGGTATGAATGTTTAGTTGCTCAACGTGTTTTGAGTGTGCAGGTTACACAAGCTGAGCAAAATCAGAGGCATAATTTGTTCCATACAAAGGGAGTTGTGAAGGAACGTTCTGTTCGCGTGATCATAGATGGAGGGAGCTGCAATAACTTGGCTAGCATGGAGATGGTGGAGAAGCTATCTCTCACCACAAGACCACATCCACATCCTTACTACATCCAATGGTTCAACAACAGCGGCAAGGTTAAGGTAACACGTACTGTTCGTGTGCATTTTAGTATCTCTACATATGCTGATTATGTTGATTGTGATGTGGTACCCATGCAAGCATGTTCCTTATTACTTGGTAGACCATGGCAATTTGATAAAAATTCTGTACACCATGGTAGAAACAATCACTATACTCTTGTTCATAAGGATAAAAATATTACTTTGCTTCCTATGACTCCTGATTCCATTTTGAAAGATGATATTAATAGAGCTAATAAAGCACAACAGGAGAAGAATAAGAGTGAAAATCAGATTGTGGCAAAAGAATTTGAGCAACAAATGAAGCCTAATAATAAACCATCTAGTGTTGCTTCTGAAATTAAATTGAAAAGTGCATGTTTATTTGCCACCAAATCTGATATTGTTGAGCTAGATTTCAGCAAATCTGTTTGCTATGCTTTTGTGTGCAAAGAGGCATTATTTTCATTCGAGGACGTGCCTTCCTCTTTGCCTCCTGCTGTCACTAACATTTTGCAGGAGTTCGCTGACGTTTTTCCACAAGACGTGCCACCGGGATTACCGCCTATTCGAGGGATTGAGCATCAGATTGACTTAATTCCCGGTGCTTCACTGCCAAACCGTGCACCATACCGTACCAATCCAGAGGAGACGAAGGAGATTATGCGTCAAGTACAAGGGCTTCTCGACAAAGGTTATATACGCGAATCCCTTAGTCCTTGTGCTGTTCCTATTATTCTAGTGCCGAAAAAGGATGGTACATCACGTATGTGTGTTGATTGTAGAGGCATTAATAATATTACTATTCGTTATCGTCATCCTATTCCTAGGCTAGATGATATGCTTGATGAATTGAGTGGCTCAACAATATTCTCCAAAGTTGATTTGCGTAGTGGCTACCATCAAATTCGTATGAAATTGGGAGATGAATGGAAAACAGCATTTAAAACTAAGTTTGGATTATATGAGTGGTTAGTCATGCCTTTTGGGTTAACTAATGCACCTAGTACTTTCATGAGATTAATGAACAAAGTTTTACGTGCTTTCATTGGACGATTTGTGGTAGTTTACTTTGATGACATATTGATTTATAGCAGATCTTTGGAAGAACATTTGGAACATTTACGTGCTGTTTTTATTGCTCTACGTGATGCCCGTTTGTTCTGTAACCTTGGGAAGTGCACCTTTTGCACCGACCGAGTATCTTTTCTTGGCTATGTTGTTACTCCACAGGGAATTGAAGTTGATAAAGCCAAGATTGAAGCTATTGAGAGTTGGCCGCAGCCCAAAACGGTCACACAAGTGAGGAGTTGATGAGGACATCAATACAACTGTTACACCCACAGCCCCTGCTGCTATACATACTGGACCAATTACTAGAGCTCGTGCACGCCAACTAAATTACCAGGTACTTTTGTTTCTTGGTAATGATTCTAATGTTCATGAGAATATGATGCTGCCTAAATTGGATACATTTGTTTTGCTTACAAATGAAGGGCCTAGCTTGGAGAAGGATGAACATTGGAGCAAGAACAAGCATGGAGATGATGGCATGCGCAAGGGAAACAAGAACGGAGTTACAAGTGATGATTTCAGGACTTTGAAGCCACCATAATGGGTGCATGAAGCCTTGGACGAAATA
The DNA here is from genome assembly GCF_018294505.1 of Triticum aestivum. Lineage (NCBI taxonomy): Eukaryota > Viridiplantae > Streptophyta > Magnoliopsida > Poales > Poaceae > Triticum > Triticum aestivum. The sequence continues at coordinate 251,358,301 of NC_057803.1, forward strand.
TACAAGACGCCACTTCATAAATTTCGTCCCGAGGCTATTTTAGGTGCTGCGTCACCTTATTATTGGGCCAGGCCCATGTAATTTCGAAATACATAAGTATAGGCTATTTTTAGAGTCCGTATGTGTGGGGAAACAAGAGATAGGGTTGATTTCAGACCCCTCCACCAAGGGCCACGAAATTCCCCCCCTCTTCCTCCATATATACAGCCCTTAGGGCATCGTTTAGACTTTGGGTTTTGTTTAGATTAAAAGTTCGCCATAGCTGCAACTTCGCGTACTTCGTTTGTGTTCAACGACCAGACAAAGGCGTCACAGAACCCCACCTTGATCAATAAAGCTTTCATCTTATATTCGCAATATCCAGATTGCAATCTTAGTTTCTTGCTTGTTCTTTGTTTGCTCGCAGGAAACAGACCTTCGTGGTCAGGTTGATCGTGCTCCGGCGTGGTCAATAACCTCTCGGAGTTGGTTTAGCGATTGCTAAGGCGCGACGTCCTCGCACGTTCGTAGTCGGATCGTCAAAGTCGACTTCCACCAAAGCGAAATCCACCATCTCATCGAAAGACGGGACACCTTTGCCTCTATCAAGTGGTATCAGATTTCCAGGTTGCTCGATGAGATTTTACAGTTTTTTGTAGTTTAGATCGAGTCTGTTCTTCATACCTACAGTCCACGAAAAAGCCACAAAAAAAATTAGGGTTAGTTCATCATATCCGAACCAATCTGAGCCTTTGCATAATCTTTTTAGGGTTTTGCTTTGTTGAATTTGCGGTTGCATCGTCGTGTCTAGTTGCTGGTCTTAGAGTCTAGTCTTTTAGAGTTTCGAGTTCTGGTCATAAGTTGTCACGCCGCCGCCGCACCATCATCATCACCCCTGCCATCTACCACCACCGCTTATCCGCCACCGCTTCGAATCCGTATCCATATACCACCACAACTGTCATATACCACCACCGCTGCCATCTACCACCATATATCCACCACCAATCCGAGTTCTTGTCATATTAGGTTTGTTTTCGAGATCCCTCTAGATTCCGATTCGTGTTTCCTTGCCGGAGTAGGTTTCGAAAAAAAAAAAGAGTCGGGTAGCCACGCTCCGTTTAGGCCCCAAATTTTTCGAAAACGCATTTTTCGAAAAAATTTCTGGCTATCCTATTTTTAGGTGTTTCTGAGTGTTTTGAGACAGGTGCCATTATAGGAAGTTTTTTTTGACCCGTTTCCAGTTTTTGGGTCCGGGCAGTCAAAAAAAAAAAATTGGTCAAAAAAATTTCGTGCCCATCCTGTCAGTTTGAGCTAAGAAGAGTTTTGAGACACTCGCCATTATAGTGATTTTTCGCAAAAAAAAAAACAGCGCAAAAAAAAAGAGCGCAAAAAAAAAGAGCGAAAAAAAAAATTCCAGAGTGTGCGTTTCCCTTGTTTACGTGCCGCGCCGTGATTTTGTTAGTGTTCTAGGCTCGCGTCTCTAGCACAGTCTAGCCTAGGACCAGCACAGTACCGTCGTTGAGCGTTTATTCAACTTTGCATCTCTGAATTGATTATTGCTGACCCTTTTTGCTACCATATTATAAGCCTTTCCAGCTCCACATACATCTACGTCGTGCGTTTGACTCTCCCTGGTAATCGCTCTATCCAAGCTTTGAGAGTTTTTGACTACAACGGTTGCCGATCACCGCCTGCTGCTGGGTAGGAACTGGTAAGAATTTGAGATTTGCTTGACGGATTTGTGACACCCACCACCACCACTTGTTCGTAGTCTGTAGGATCATATTCTTGTGTGTTTCTATTGCTGCTAACCATGCCAGGATCACAAGCCGACGAGATTGACTGGGAGAATTTATCGAACAAGGAGCTTCATGATAAGTTTCAGCAAATGATGACTGAACAGGTGCAAGATGTGCTGAACAATTTTGAAGAGGCCATGGAGAAGATCACTGGCTTTGAGAAGACGTTCGAAACAAAGCTCGATAACAAGTTTAATGAATTGCTCGCGCGTCTTCCACCACCACCACCCGCTGCAGCTAACGCACCTCTCCAACAGCAACAACAACGACTACCTCCACGTCGTGAAGCAGACCTCCGCCGAGCAAGCCGTGTTCCTCTTGCGTTTGGCCAAACTGTTGGTGCTGCTGTTGATACTTCTGTGGCTCCTGCTGCTGATGCGGAGGAGGATGATTATGTGGGAGATTATGAGGATGAGGTTGATCAAAATCAACACTACGTGCAGCCACCTGTACCACCACCAGCAGGTCGACCTCAGGTATATATTCGTAATGGTAGGCCCGCACCACCACCTCAGGTACGAGATGATGTCCATATTCCTAAACTAAAATTGAATATTCCACCATTTGAGGGTAGATATGTTCCTGATATATATCTTACTTGGGAGTTAGAAACTGAACAACGATTTACATGTTTACAATATCCTGAGGAGAGACGAGTTGCTGCTGCCGTTTGTGCTTTCACTAGTTTTGCATGTGTATGGTGGTCTGAACATTGTAGATTATATCCTATTCCAACTACTTGGGCTGCTTTGAAAACTGCTATGCGTACGCGTTGGGTTCCACCATATTATCAACGTGAATTGCTTCAAAAATTGCAGCGTTTAAGACAAGGGAAAAATTATGTAGAAGAATATTATCAGGAATTACAAACTGGCATGATTAGATGTGGTATTGTTGAGGAGAATGAAGCTATGCTTGCACGTTTTCTGGGTGGATTAAATAGAGAGATTCAGACCATTCTAGACTATAAGGAGTATACTAATATCACTCGTTTATTCCATCTTGCTTGTAAAGCTGAACGTGAAGTGCAGGATCGACAAGCATTGGGGCGAACTAACTTTTCTGCAGGCCGACCTTCATCATGGACACCACGTGCATCTTCTACTTCAACTGCACCAGCTGATGAGGACATCAATACAATTGTTACACCCACAGCCCCTGCTGCTATACATACTGGACCAATTACTAGAGCTCGTGCACGCCAACTAAATTACCAGGTACTTTCGTTTCTTGGTAATGATTCTAATGTTCATGAGAATATGATGCTGCCTAAATTGGATACATTTGTTTTGCTTACAAATGAAGGGCCTAGCTTGGAGAAGGATGAACATTGGAGCAAGAACAAGCATGGAGATGATGGCATGCGCAAGGGGAACAAGAACGGAGTTACAAGTGATGATTTCAGGACTTTGAAGCCACCATAATGCGTGCATGAAGCCTTGGACGAAATATACAAGATGCCACTTCATAAATTTCGTCCCGAGGCTATTTTAGGTGCTGCGTCACCTTATTTTTGGGCCAGGCCCATGTAATTTCGAAATACATAAGTATAGGCTATTTTTAGAGTCCGTATGTGTGGGGAAACAAGAGATAGGGTTGATTTCGGACCCCTCCACCAAGGGCCACGAAATTCCCCCCCTCTTCCTCCATATATACAGCCCTTAGGGCATCGTTTAGACTTTGGGTTTTGTTTAGATTAAAAGTTCGCCATAGCTGCAACTTCGCGTACTTCGTTTGTGTTCAACGACCAGACAAAGGCGTCACAGAACCCCACCTTGATCAATAAAGCTTTCATCTTATATTCGCAATATCCAGATTGCAATCTTAGTTTCTTGCTTGTTCTTTGTTTGCTCGCAGGAAACAGACCTTCGTGGTCAGGTTGATCGTGCTCCGGCGTGGTCAATAACCTCTCGGAGTTGGTTTAGCGATTGCTAAGGCGCGACGTCCTCGCACGTTCGTAGTCGGATCGTCAAAGTCGACTTCCACCAAAGCGAAATCCACCATCTCATCGAAAGACGGGACACCTTTGCCTCTATCAGTACTATCATGAGATTAATGAACGAAGTTTTACGTGCTTTCATTGGACGATTTGTGGTAGTTTACTTTGATGACATATTGATTTATAGCAGATCTTTGGAGGAACATTTGGAACATTTACGTGCTGTTTTTATTGCTCTACGTGATGCACGTTTGTTTGGTAACCTTGGGAAGTGCACCTTTTGCACCGACCGAGTATCTTTTCTTGGCTATGTTGTTACTCCACAGGGAATTGAAGTTGATAAAGCCAAGATTGAAGCTATTGAGAGTTGGCCGCAGCCCAAAACGGTCACACAAGTGAGGAGTTTTCTTGGCCTCGCTGGATTCTATAGGCGTTTTGTGAGAGATTTCAGCACCATTGCTGCACCTCTCAACGAGCTTACAAAGAAGGATGTGCCTTTTGTTTGGGGTACCGCACAGGAAGAAGCCTTCACGGTATTGAAAGATAAGTTGACACATGCTCCTTTACTCCAACTTCCTGATTTTAATAAGACTTTTGAGCTTGAATGTGATGCTAGTGGAATTGGATTAGAAGGTGTGTTATTACAAGATGGCAAACCTGTTGCATACTTTTCTGAAAAATTGAGTGGGCCTAGTCTGAATTATTCTACTTATGATAAAGAATTATATGCTCTTGTTCGGACTTTAGAAACATGGCAACATTATTTATGGCCCAAAGAATTTGTTATACATTCTGATCATGAATCTTTGAAACATATTAAAAGTCAAGCTAAACTGAATCGTAGACATGCTAAATGGGTTGAATTCATTGAGACTTTCCCTTATGTCATTAAGCACAAGAAGGGAAAAGAAAATGTTATTGCTGATGCATTGTCTCGTCGCTATACTATGCTTTCACAACTTGACTTCAAAATATTTGGTTTGGAGACCATCAAAGATCAATATGTGCATGATGCTGATTTTAAAGATGTAATGCAGAATTGTAAAGAAGGAAGAATGTGGAACAAGTTTGTTGTTAACGATGGATTTGTGTTTCGTGCTAACAAGCTATGCATTCCAGCTAGCTCCGTTCGTCTTTTGTTGTTGCAGGAGGCGCATGGAGGAGGATTAATGGGACACTTTGGCGTGAAGAAGACGGAGGACGTACTTGCTACACATTTCTTTTGGCCAAAGATGAGACGGGATGTTGAGCGTTTTATTGCTCGCTGCACTACATGTCAAAAAGCTAAGTCACGCCTCAATCCTCATGGTTTATATATGCCTTTGCCTGTACCTAGTGTTCCTTGGGAGGATATATCTATGGACTTTGTTTTAGGTTTACCTCGAACAAAGAAGGGGAGGGATAGCATATTTGTTGTCGTGGATAGATTCTCGAAAATGGCACACTTTATACCATGTCATAAAAGCGATGATGCTATTAATGTTGCTGATTTGTTCTTTCGTGAAACTATTCGCTTGCATGGTGTGCCAAATACTATTGTTTCAGATCGTGATACTAAATTTCTTAGCCACTTTTGGAGATGTTTATGGGCTAAGTTGGGGACTAAACTGCTTTTTAGTACTACTTGTCACCCCCAAACTGATGGACAAACTGAAGTAGTCAATAGAACGTTGTCTACTATGCTTAGGGCTGTTTTGAAGAATAATAAGAAAATGTGGGAGGAATGCTTGCCTCATATTGAATTTGCTTATAATCGTTCCTTGCATTCTACTACTAAGATGTGCCCTTTTGAAGTTGTGTATGGTTTCCTACCTCGTGCACCTATTGATTTGTTGCCTCTTCCATCTTCGGAGAAGGTTAATTTTGATGCTAAACAACGTGCTGAATTGATTTTAAAAATGCATGAGTTAACTAAGGAAAACATTGAGCGCATGAATGCTAAATATAAACTTGCTGGAGATAAGGGTAGAAAACATGTTGTGTTTGCACCTGGAGATCTTGTTTGGTTACATTTGCGTAAGGATAGATTTCCTGATTTGCGCAAATCAAAGTTAATGCCACGTGCTGATGGTCCCTTTAAGGTGTTAGAGAAAATAAATGATAATGCATATAAACTTGAGCTGCCTGCAGATTTTGGGGTTAGTCCCACTTTTAACATTGCAGATTTGAAGCCTTATATGGGTGAGGAAGATGAACTTCCGTCGAGGACGACTTCATTTCAAGAAGGGGAGGATGATGAGGACATCAATACAATTGTTACACCCACAGCCCCTGCTGCTATACATACTGGACCAATTACTAGAGCTCGTGCACGCCAACTAAATTACCAGGTACTTTCGTTTCTTGGTAATGATTCTAATGTTCATGAGAATATGATGCTGCCTAAATTGGATACATTTGTTTTGCTTACAAATGAAGGGCCTAGCTTGGAGAAGGATGAACATTGGAGCAAGAACAAGCATGGAGATGATGGCATGCGCAAGGGAAACAAGAACGGAGTTACAAGTGATGATTTCAGGACTTTGAAGCCACCATAATGGGTGCATGAAGCCTTGGACGAAATATACAAGACGCCACTTCATAAATTTCGTCCCGAGGCTATTTTAGGTGCTGCGTCACCTTATTATTGGGCCAGGCCCATGTAATTTCGAAATACATAAGTATAGGCTATTTTTAGAGTCCGTATGTGTGGGGAAACAGAGATAGGGTTGATTTCGGACCCCTCCACCAAGGGCCACGAAATTCCCCCCCTCTTCCTCCATATATACAGCCCTTAGGGCATCGTTTAGACTTTGGGTTTTGTTTAGATTAAAAGTTCGCCATAGCTGCAACTTCGCGTACTTCGTTTGTGTTCAACGACCAGACAAAGGCGTCACAGAACCCCACCTTGATCAATAAAGCTTTCATCTTATATTCGCAATATCCAGATTGCAATCTTAGTTTCTTGCTTGTTCTTTGTTTGCTCGCAGGAAACAGACCTTCGTGGTCAGGTTGATCGTGCTCCGGCGTGGTCAATAACCTCTCGGAGTTGGTTTAGCGATTGCTAAGGCGCGACGTCCTCGCACGTTCGTAGTCGGATCGTCAAAGTCGACTTCCACCAAAGCGAAATCCACCATCTCATCGAAAGACGGGACACCTTTGCCTCTATCAGCTGACGTCTTTCCACAAGACGTGCCACCGGGATTACCACCTATTCGAGGGATTGAGCATCAAATTGACTTAATTCCCGGTGCTTCGCTACCCAACCGTGCACCATACCGTACCAATCCAGAGGAGACGAAGGAGATTATGCGTCAAGTACAAGAACTGCTCGACAAAGGTTATATACGCGAATCCCTTAGTCCTTGTGCTGTTCCTATCATTTTAGTGCCGAAAAAGGATGGTACGTCGCGTATGTGCGTTGATTGTAGAGGCATTAATAATATTACTATTCGTTATCGTCATCCTATTCCTAGGCTAGATGATATGCTTGATGAATTGAGTGGCTCTACAATATTCTCCAAAGTTGATTTGCGTAGTGGATACCATCAAATTCGTATGAAATTGGGTGATGAATGGAAAACAGCATTTAAAACTAAGTTTGGATTATATGAGTGGTTAGTCATGCCTTTTGGGTTAACTAATGCACCTAGTACTTTCATGAGGTTAATGAACGAAGTTTTACGTGCTTTCATTGGACGATTTGTGGTAGTTTACTTTGATGACATATTGATTCATAGCAAATCTTTGGAGGAACATTTGGAACATTTACGTGCTGTTTTTATTGCTCTACGTGATGCACGTTTGTTTGGAAACCTTGGAAAGTGCACCTTTTGCACCGACCGAGTATCTTTTCTTGGCTATGTTGTTAAACCACAGGGAATTGAAGTTGATAAAGCCAAGATTGAAGCTACTGAGAGTTGGCCGCAGCCCAAAACGGTCACACAAGTGAGGAGTTTCCTTGACCTCGCTGGTTTCTATAGGCGTTTTGTGAGAGATTTCAGCACCATTGCTGCACCTCTCAACGAGCTTACAAAGAAGGATGTGCCTTTTCTTTGGGGTACCGCACAGGAAGAAGCTTTCACGGTATTGAAAGATAAGTTGACACATGCTCCTTTACTCCAACTTCCTAATTTCAATAAGACTTTTGAGCTTGATTGTGATGCTAGTGGAATTGGATTAGGAGGTGTGTTATTACAAGATGGAAAACCTGTTGCATACTTTTCTGAAAAATTGAGTGGGCCTAGTCTGAACTATTCTACTTATGATAAAGAATTATATGCTCTTGTTCGAACCTTAGAAACATGGCAACATTATTTATGGCCCAAGGAATTTGTTACACATTCCGATCATGAATCTTTGAAACACATTAAAAGTCAAGCAAAACTGAACCGTAGACATGCTAAATGGGTTGAATTCATTGAGACTTTCCCTTATGTCATTAAACACAAGAAGGGTAAAGAAAATGTTATTGCTGATGCCTTGTCTCGTCGTTATACTATGCTTTCACAACTTGACTTTAAAATATTTGGTTTGGAGACCATCAAAGATCAATATGTTCATGATGCTGAATTTAAAGATGTATTGCAGAATTGTAAGGAAGGGAGAACTTGGAACAAGTTCGTTCTTAACGATGGATTTGTGTTTTGTGCTAACAAGCTATGCATTCCAGCTAGCTCCATTCGTCTTTTGTTGTTGCAGGAGGCGCATGGAGGAGGATTAATGGGACACTTTGGCGTCAAGAAGACGGAGGATATACTTGCTACACATTTCTTTTGGCCAAAGATGAGACGGGATGTTGAGCGTTTTGTTGCTCGCTGCACTACATGTCAAAGAGCTAAGTCACGACTCAATCCTCATGGTTCATATATGCCTTTGCCTGTACCTAGTGTTCCTTGGGAGGATATATCTATGGACTTTGTTTTAGGTTTACCTCGAACAAAGAAGGGGAGGGATAGCATATTTGTTGTCGTGGATAGGTTCTCGAAAATGACACACTTTATACCATGTCATAAAAGCGATGATGCTGTTAATGTTGCTGATTTGTTCTTTCGTGAAATTATTCGCTTACATGGTGTGCCAAATACTATTGTTTCAAATCATGATACTTAATTTCTTAGCCACTTTTGGAGATGTTTATGGGCTAAGTTGGGGACTAAGCTGCTTTTTAGTACTACTTGTCACCCCCAAACTGATGGACAAACTGAAGTAGTCAATAGAACATTGTCTACTATGCTTAGGGCTGTTTTGAAGAATAACAAGAAAATGTGGGAAGAATGCTTGCCTCATATTGAATTTGCTTATAATCGTTCATTGCATTCTACTACTAAGATGTGCCCTTTTGAAATTGTGTATGGTTTCCTACCTCGTGCACCTATTGATTTGTTGCCTCTTCCATCTTCAGAGAAGGTTAATTTTGATGCTAAAGAACGTTCTGAATTGATTGTAAAAATGCGTGAGTTAACTAAGGAAAACATTGAGCGTATGAATGCTAAATATAAACTTGCTGGAGATAAGGGTAGAAAACATGTTGTGTTTGCGCCTGGAGATCTTGTTTGGTTACATTTGCATAAAGATAGATTTCCTAATCTGCGCAAATCAAAGCTAATGCCACGTGCTGATGGTCCTTTTAAGGTGTTAGAGAAAATAAATGATAATGCATATAAACTTGAGCTACCTGTAGATTTTGGGGTTAGTCCCACTTTTAACATTGCAGATTTGAAGCCTTATTTGGGTGAGGAAGATGCGCTTCCGTCGAGGACGACTTCATTTCAAGAAGGGGAGGATGATGAGGACATCAATACCATTGTTACACCCACAGCCCCTACTGTTACATATACTGGACCAATTACTAGAGCTCGCGCACGCCAATTAAATTAGCAGGTACTTTCGTTTCTTGGTAATGATTCTAATGTTCATGAGATTATGATGCTGCCTAAATTGGATACATTTGTTTTGCTTACAAATGAAGGGCCTAGCTTGGAGAAGGATGAACATTGGAGCAAGAACATGCATGGAGTTGATGGCATGCGCAAGGGGATCAAGAACAGAGTTACAAGTGATGATTTCAGGACTTTGAAGCCGCCATAAGGAGTGCATGAAGCCTTGGACGAAATATACAAGATGCCACTTCATAATATTCGTCTATAGGCTATTCTAGGTGCTGCGTCACCTTATTAATGGGCCAGGCCCATGTAATTTCGAAATACTTAAGTATAGGCTATTTTTAGAGTCCGTATGTGTGGGGAAACAAGAGTTAGGGTTGGTTTCGGACCCCACCCTCAAGGGCCACGAAATTCCCCCCTCTTCCTCCATATATACAGCCCTTAGGGCGTCGTTTAGACTTTGGGTTTTGTTTAGATTAAAAGTTCGCCATAGCTGCAACTTCGCGTACTTCGTTTGTGTCCAACGACCAGACCAAGACGTCACAGAACCCCACCTTGATCAATAAAGCTTTCATCTTATATTCGCAATATCCCGATTGCAATCTCAGTTTCTTGCTTGTTCTTCGTTTGCTCGCAGGAAACAGACCCTCGTGGTCAGGTTGATCGTGCTCCGGCGTGGTCAATAACCCTCGGAAGTTGGTTTAGCGATTGCTAAGGCGCGACGTCTCACAGGTTCGTAGTCGGATCGTCAAGGTCGACTCCCACAGAAAACGATAGCCACCATCTCATCGAAACATCGGGACACCTTAGCCTCTATCAGCAACCCCAGAGCCACACCCCTAAGATAGACATGAAGGCGACGGGGTGTGATGGACTCACCAGCGCATGCGGCATCGCGGCACGCCGCATCGCCGCTTGCCCCGGCTCGTTCCAGTGTCGGCCTTGCAAGGGGGGTCGGGAGGGGGTCACGACCCCCCTCCCACCCCCTGCTCGGCCTCGTGCTAACGCACGCAGTGCGTTAAGTACAGGGAATACAAGAGCAATATAAATCTATAGTGATGTAGGGTAGAGACCCTAATCGCCCGATCTTTCATGAAAGGAGCGGATCCTGGGGAAATCACGAAGAACACGAGGAAGAATGGAAGGAAAACACAAGAGGAAAACACTAAACCGACATGAATAAGTCACACATGGGCTAGATCCTCGAGTACATAGGACGATACACGAATCCACGGACCACTAGGGATGATACACGGTAACCGGTTCTTCTCCGTGAGGAGGTCTTGAATCCACAAGGGGATCTTCCCATAAACGGGTCTTGAATCCAAGGTGGATCTTCTCCGTAGATGGGCCGCGGTCTCTCTCGTGTAGTAGATCTGATATGGATGAGCAATGCTCTATCTCTAAAATGAGCTAAACCAATGCTAACCCTAGCTAGGATGAATGGGGGGTCTATTTGTAGTCTAAGTGCAAATGGAGCGAAGTGAAGGGGAACATGGGCCTCGGGCCCGAACACTGTGCGCAGACAGGTACCGGACATCCGCTGGGGACCGGTCGTCCGGTGTCTCAGGAGCTGCCGGACGTCCGGTGTCCTCTGGTCGTCCGGTAGTTCCGCTCTGTGATGGGGGTGTCGGACATCCGGTAGTTCCGGACTTCCGCTGATGTTGGCTCGGATGCTGGTGCGCCAGTCGTCCCGTCCGGGCCAGACGTCCGCTCGTTTGCTTCGGGTGGGTGGGTACCGGACGTCCGGTCTGGACCGAACGTCTGCTCGCTGGGGTTCAGCTGAGGCTTCAGGCACCGGACGTCCGGTCCCGGCCGGTCGTCCGGTGGCTGGGACTTTTCTTGCAGCCCTTCTTCTGCTCCGTCTTCTCGTCCATCTTCCTCTTCTTCTTGTCCTTGCTCCTTAGCTTCTCCATTGTACCTGAGTATGCACAAAGTATCCATATGAGGTTGTAGCCATGCTTCATGTGCATCGAAGTGGAATTGTGAGAGGAGAGATGTCACCTCGGTTTCAAGAGCTCTTGCACGTGATCGAGTCATGTGTCCACTAGGCACTTGATGAGACGATGGTAGGTCCATGGGGATGACCTTGTGATGCTCCGCATCATCTCCCCTCCCTTGGGGAAGATCCGTCCTCGGATCAAAATCTTCATCACCATGGAAGGGAGAGAGATCTTTGACGCTGAAGATGTCGCTCACGTTGTACTTGTCGCGCGAGAGGTCGATCTTGTAAGCGTTGTCGTTGTAGCATGCAAGCACCTTGAAGGGTCCATCCGCTCGTGGTCGAAGCTTGGGTTTGCGTTCTTGTGGGAAGCGGTCCTTGCGAAGGTGGAGCCACACTCGATCACCAATGTTGAAGACCATAGGTTGCTTGTTGAAGTTGAGCTTGGTCGCAAGGCGTTGAACTTGGCGCTCGATGGTGTTTCTTGTATCTTCATGCATCTTCTTGAGATGTGTCACACGCGCACTTGTGTCCAAATTGATGCGCTCTTGGAGTGGTAGAGGAAGAATGTCCAATGGTGACAATGGGTTGAATTCGTAAACGACCTCGAAAGGAGACTTGCCGGTTGTAGAGTGTCTTGCTCGGTTGTAGGCGAACTCGGCGATAGGTAGGCACTCCTCCCACTCCTTGATGTTCTTCTTGATGAGTACTCGACGTAGAGCGGAGAGTGTGCGGTTTGTCACCTCCGTTTGACCGTTAGTTTGAGGATGGTACGCCGTGGAGAAGAGTAGCTTGATTCCGAGCTTGGCGCATAGGGTCTTCCAAAAGTAGCTAAGGAACTTGACGTCGCGGTCCGAGACAATTGTCTTTGGCACACCATGGAGATGCAATATTTCCCTACAAAAGAGATTAGCAACATGTGAAGCATCGTCTATCTTGTGACAAGGAATAAAATGTGCCATTTTGGAGAAACGGTCCACAACGACAAATATGGAATCTTTCCCATTGCGAGTTCTAGGCAAACCAAGTACAAAGTCCATGCTATTGTCTTCCCATGGTTGGTATGGAATCGGTAGAGGCATATAGAGGCCATGAGATTGAGCTTTGGACTTAGCTTTGCGGCATGTCGAATATCGGTTGGTGAAGCGATTGACGTCCCGAAACATCTTTGGCCAAAAGTAGCTCTTCAAGAGCGTAGCGAACGTCTTGTTGCGTCCGAAATGTCTAATTAAGCCTCCTCCATGTGATTCATGTAAAAGCAACAAACGAAGGGATGACTTGGGGATGCAAAGTTTGTTAGCTCTCATAAGATAGCCGTCTTTGATTTAATAGCGCTACCACGATGTATTCGACAAACACTTGGCATAAGGAGTGGCAAAAGTTTCATCATGCGCATAGAATTCTTTGATATGTTCGATGCCAATGACATGTAACTCAAGTTGCGTGACTAGCATGCATATGCGGGAAAGAGCATCCACTACGATGTTTTCTTTACCCTTGATGTACTTGATGACATAGGGAGAAGACTCAGTGAATTCACTCCATTTAGCATGACGCTTGTTCAACTTAGTTTGACCCTTGAGATACTTGAGAGTCTCATGATCGGTATGAATAATAAACTCATGGGGACGAAGGTAATGTTCCCATTCATGTAAAACATGGACTAAAGCATATAGCTCTTTGTCATGGATGGGATAGTTGAGTTGCACTCCGGAAAGTTTCTCAATAAGTAAGCTATGGGGCGCTTCTCTTGCGTTAACACGCCTCCTATGCCATTAACGCTAGCATCGCAATGAATCTCCAAAGGCTTGTCGAAGTTGGGTAAAGCAAGCACGGGAGCATGAGTAAGCAAATTCTTAAGCTCATTGAATGCGATATCTTGGGATGGTCCCCAAACAAAAGGCGCATTCTTCTTGCTCAAAGCATGCAAAGGCGAAGCAATGGCGCTAAAGTCCTTCACAAAGCGACAATAGAAACCCGCAAGACCAAGAAAACCACACACTTGATGCAAGTTGGTTGGTTGCGCCAAGTCTTAATAGCATTGATCTTGGACTCATCTACATGAACACCCTTAGAAGAAACAACAAAACCCAAGAAAACGAGCTTATCAACACCAAAAAGGCATTTCTCCATATTAGCATAGAGACGCTCTTTCCTAAGAGTTTGCAAAATGGTGCGGACATGGGTGGCATGCTCTTTGGTAGATTTGCTAAACACAAGAATGTCATCGAAGTAAACCACACAAATATACCAATGTAAGGGCGAAAGACATGATTCATAAGGCGCGTAAAAGTGCCCGGTGCTTCCGAGAGACCAATAGGCATGACTAACCACTCATACAAACCAAACTTGGTTTTGAATGCGGTTTTCCATTCATCACCCTCTTGTATGCGGATTTGATAGTAACCACTCTTAAGATCAATTTTGGAAAATATAGTGGCACCACTAAGTTCATCTAGCATATCATTTAGGCGTGGAGTGGGATACCTATAACAAACGGTGATAGCATTGATAGGTCTACAATCGGAGCACATGCGAAAACTACCGTCACGTTTTGGCACAAGAATGACCGGTACGGCACAAGGGCTCAAACTTTCACGCACATTTCCATGGTCTATGAGATGCTTTACTTGCCTTTGGATTTATTTGGTTTCTTCGGGGTTGACGCGGTAGGGAGCTTTGTTCGGAAGCGGTGCTCCGGGGATGAGGTCGATGCGGTGCTCGATGCCTCGTAGTGGAGGTAGTCCTGGAGGTAGCTCATCAGGGAAAACATCTTGAAATTCCTGCAAAAGAGAAGACAACACTAGAGGAAGAGTGTGAGAAGTGGTAGTTTGTGTTGCATTGTCCTTGCACACGAGGACGTAGTGTAGTGCACTAGATGGGTTCTCACACACTTCTCTCATCTCATGTTTGGTGGAAAATAGAACTAGGTTCTTTTTTTCGCTCATCATGGAGGCAGCCAATTTGGGCTTGTGGCGCTCACTCTCTTTTTGGTGGCTCACTCTCTCACCATTCTCTCCATGATGGGTCGCTTGCTTATCGGCAATCACTTGGCTTGGAGACATAGGTCGTAATACAAACTCCTTTCCTTGCATCTTGAAGCTATAGTGGTTTGTACGCCCATTGTGGACGACTGCTCTATCGAATTGCCATGTCCGTCCAAGGAGAAGATGGCAAACGGTCATTGGGATGACGTCGCACTCCAAGATGTCTTCGTAGGCGCCGATTTTGAAGGAGACTTGTACTCGGTGCTCGACTTGGATAGTGCCAGAGTCACTAAGCCATTGCACTTTGTATGGATGTGGATGATTCATCTTGGGCAATTGGAGCTTCGAGAAAAGTTCTTCACTTGCGAGATTGTGGCTACTCCCTCCATCAATGATGACCTTGACGGATCGTCCATAGATGCCGGCCTTGGTGTGGAATATGGTGCATCTTTGGTCTTCTTCTTGGTGATGTTGGAGAGTCAAGACTTTGGAGACAACAAGTGCGGGACTTGAGTCTTCATCACAAAAGACTTGTTCTTCTTCATTGTTTGCTTTGCGGTGCATGGCGACTTGCTCAAGGGCTTCTATTTCTCCTTCGCTCATGGAATCATAAGTGCCATCGTCGTTGAAGATCATGGTGCGCTTGTTGGTGCACTCATAGGACTTGTGTCCTCGGCCTCCGCAAGTGAAACACTTGAAGGAACTCGTCTTGACGGTCTCATCGGTTGGGGTAGATGATGATGAAGCTCTCGGCTTGAAGTTGCTCGTAGGAGGATGGCTTGTAGCGGACGGAGCTTTCTTGGAAGTCGGCTTGTTGATGTTGGAAGTAGAGGGTCTTGTAGTCGGTGTTGGAGTCGTTGAAGCTTGGTTATTGGAGAAGCCGTAGGACTTGGATGAGAACTTGGCATACTTGAAATCATCTTGCACTTGGCATTCCGCTTTGGTAGCTTGGTGCACTAGCTCGATGAGATTTGAGTATGGTTGGAAGTCGGCGATCTTCTTGATAGGGTGATTGAGTCCATTCAGGAAACGTGCCATAGTTTGCTCATCATCTTCCGTCACATTGGCTCTTATCATTGCAATATCCATCTCCTTGTAGTATTCTTCAACGCTCTTGGTTCCTTGCTTGAGTTGTTGGAGTTTCTTGAAGAGGTCATGGTTGTAGTAGGTAGGCACGAAGCGTGCTCTCATTACATCCTTCATTTGTGCCCAAGTGGTGATGGGTGGTTCGCCTCTTGCCTCGCGGCGCTCTATGATTTGTTCCCACCAAATGAGGACATAGTCTTGGAACTCAAGGGATGCCATCGCGATCTTCTTCTCTTCTTCATAATTGTGCAAACGGACGATCTTGTCAACTTTCAATGACCATGAAAGGTATTCTTCGGGATCGTTGCTTCCGTTGAACTTGGGCATGGTGAACTTGAGCTTGTCGTAGCGTTGCTCTTCATTGTGTTGGGGTCGGGGATGATGACGCCCATGTTGTAGATGATTGTTCAACTCATGGTGCTCTTGTAGCGGAGGGTTGTCAACCTCGTGTTGCTCTTGTCGC
The DNA here is from genome assembly GCF_018294505.1 of Triticum aestivum. Classification (NCBI taxonomy): domain Eukaryota; kingdom Viridiplantae; phylum Streptophyta; class Magnoliopsida; order Poales; family Poaceae; genus Triticum; species Triticum aestivum. The sequence continues at coordinate 251,374,363 of NC_057803.1, forward strand.
GGAGGATTCCCATTGTCACCATGCTCATGATGAACTTGATGGTCTTGGCGAGCTTGTGGAGGAGCGTGTCGAGCTCGATGCACGTGAGCTTGAAATCGTCGTTCTTGAATTTCTTCGCGAAGTGCTTCCTCTTGTTCACAGGCTTGTGATAGAGGCGAGGGTGTCCCGATCTTTCGATGAGATGATAACTATCGATTTGGTGGAGACGACTTTGAATTGACTCTGGATCCTGTCATGATTAGTAGAACAAGAAACAAAACCCAAAAATAATGTTCCTATAACTACTAGGATGTGGTGGTAAAACGCTCACAGTAAAGCAAATATCAATGTCTTACAAGTTCTTACCATGCAGCAGGCGGTGATCGGCAACCAGCGGTGTCAAGTAACTCCGAATATTGAGTAAAGCGATTGCCAGGGGAGCGTACGTATACACGGTGTAGAAATATGTGGAGCTGGGTTGGCTATATATGGTAGCAAAAGATTAGCAATAATCAATTCAAAGATGCAATGTTGAATAAACGCTCAACGACGGTACTGTGCTGGTCCTAGGCTAGACCGGACTAGAGACGCGAGTCTAGAACACTAATGAGGTCACGGCGTAGCACAACTAGCATCAATGAAGGATACTAAGTAGCTCTTGACAGCAAGATATAAGTGAAGATGACAACGGCAGTGAAGATAATGATGAAAAACAACTGCCAAGCAGGATATACAACAACTCTCTCTCCAACTTTCCTCTTGAAAAGTTTGAGACAATTTTCTGATAAATTCTTTCAAAGAATGCTACTAACTCAAGCTTTCCAATGCAAAAAGAATCACTCAATTCCGAGTTGATATGAGGAGTCAAAGAATTCTAAAACTGGCCTGAAAAATTGGAACAAGCTGTGGTCACGAACTTCGGAGGGCAAAAAGACCTATTTAGAAGCCGATTTTGAGGTGTCAAATATTGAACTAGTTTCTGCAACTATTTAGATGCGGCTCGTCGCTATCTTCAATTTGAGTACTCACGGAGCCAAAATGGACTTCGTATGAGGAAGATACACCTGTTTTACTGAACAGTGCGCAAAACAGATTCCAATCCGAATTCAGGTACGAGATTGATTCTAGATAGATCCAATTTTTTTTCTTCTCTCTTTTTTTTCTCACGCTTTTTTTTTCTTCTCCCTCTTTTTCTTTTTTTTTCTTTCCTTTTTTCTCTCTTTTTTTTCTTTATATTCTTTTTCTCCCTCTTTCCAAGACAAACTAGATAAGATGCAGATTCGATCAGGCGAAGATGTGAGTGACCTCAACTATTATTATGACAATGAATGGTGGGTAGCACGTGGTGGAAATTGATGGATGGGTGGTGGACAGCGGAAGAGATAATGATGCAGCGGCTGCGTGACTAATGTGAACAGAACTCGAAACTCTAAAGGAACTAGACACTAAGACCAGCAACTCGACACGACGATGCATCCGATAATTCAACTATGCAAGCAATGAAAAGAAAATTGTAAAGGCTTAGACTGGCTTGAACCAAGGATGAATAGATCTAACTCTTTTTTGTGGCTTTTTCTTGGACAATAGGTAAGAAAATAAATCTAATCTAGGAAAACTGGAAATTCTCACCGAGCAACCTGAAAACTGATACCACTTGATAGAGGCGAGGGTCCCGATCTTTCGATGAGATGATAACTATCGATTTGGTGGAGACGACTTTGACAATCCGACGATACCACTTGATAGAGGCGAGGGTCCCGATCTTTCGATGAGATGATAACTATCGATTTGGTGGAGACGACTTTGACAATCCGACTACAAACGTGCACGACGTTGCGCCTTAGCAATCGCTAAACCAATCTCCTGAGGTTACTGACGATGCTGGAAGCACGGTCAGCCTGACCACAAAGGTCTATTCCTGCAAGCAATCGAAGAACGAGCAAGAATATGATAAAGCAATCTGAATATTGCAAATATATATGAAGTATTGATAATGGTGGGGATCCGGAAGCGGTCTTGGTCTGGTCGTTGGACACAAACGAAGTACACGAAGTTGCAATGGCTAACTTTTAACTAAACAAATCCCAAGGAAAAGCTACTAGATGGATCTACTTATATAGGAGCAAGGGGTGGCGGCCAAGGAGGTGGGAGGACGTCCCAAGGCAGCCTAAAACTAAATCTAGGTCGTACAAGACCAATGGGCCCAAGCGGAGGTGATGTAACACCTTTGGACTTGTAGTTTGACTCGGATTCTGCTGCAGCATCAGATTGTTTCGTCCACAACTCAACGCTCCGGACGAATTTGAAGGTGATTCCAATTGGGTTGGAAAGTGCACGAAATCTAGTTTCCAACAAAAAAAATCACCCAATTCGGAGTCCGTATGAAAAACTTGTGTGCGTTTTGAGTCAGGTGTGTCTGTGCAGTCCGAATCTGAATCCAGAACGTGAGAGACTTGGACTCTATCTTCTCTTGGGCCAAAAGTGACGTGAGAGAACTTTTTGGACAGCAAATAAACATCTCTTTCTTCCTTATCTTCATATGTGGATTGTACAAATGTCCCATACACCTGCAATTAGACAAAACACAAAAGTGTGTGAAGTATTTTTGTTCTGGATAACATAAATAGATTATTGAATAGTTTGCACTAGAAATCACCTGACAAATATGCATATATGCAATATTTTTGGTCATATCCAAGGTAGTCATGTCCTCATCAACGTGCCTTCCTCTTTGCCTCCTGCTGTCACTAACATTTTGCAGGAGTTCGCTGACGTCTTTCCACAAGACGTGCCACCGGGATTACCGCCTATTCGAGGGATTGAGCATCAGATTGACTTAATTCCCGGTGCTTCACTGCCAAAACCGTGCACCATACCGTACCAATCCAGAGGAGACGAAGGAGATTATGCGTCAAGTACAAGAGCTTCTCGACAAAGGTTATATACGCGAATCCCTTAGTCCTTGTGCTGTTCCTATTATTCTAGTGCCGAAAAAGGATGGTACATCACGTATGTGTGTTGATTGTAGAGGCATTAATAATATTACTATTCGTTATCGTCATCCTATTCCTAGGCTAGATGATATGCTTGATGAATTGAGTGGCTCTACAATATTCTCCAAAGTTGATTTGCGTAGTGGATACCATCAAATTCGTATGAAATTGGGAGATGAATGGAAAACAGCATTCAAAACTAAGTTTGGATTATATGAGTGGTTAGTCATGCCTTTTGGGTTAACTAATGCACCTAGTACTTTCATGAGATTAATGAACGAAGTTTTACGTGCTTTCATTGGACGATTTGTGGTAGTTTACTTTGATGACATATTGATTTATAGCAGATCTTTGGAAGAACATTTGGAGCATTTACGTGCTGTTTTTATTGCTCTACATGATGCACGTTTGTTTGGTAACCTTGGGAAGTGCACCTTTTGCACCGACCGAGTATCTTTTCTTGGCTATGTTGTTACTCCACAGGGAATTGAAGTTGATAAAGCCAAGATTGAAGCTATTGAGAGTTGGCCGCAACCCAAAACGGTCACACAAGTGAGGAGTTTTCTTGGCCTCGCTGGATTCTATAGGCGTTTTGTGAGAGATTTCAGCACCATTGCTGCACCTCTCAATGAGCTTACAAAGAAAGATGTGCCTTTTCTTTGGGGTACCGCACAGGAAGAAGCCTTCTCGGTATTGAAAGATAAGTTGACCCATGCTCCTTTACTCCAACTTCCTGATTTTAATAAGACTTTTGAGCTTGAATGTGATGCTGGTGGAATTGGATTAGGCGGTGTGTTATTACAAGATGGCAAACCTGTTGCATACTTTTCTGAAAAATTGAGTGGGCCTAGTCTGAATTATTCTACTTATGATAAAGAATTATATGCTCTTGTTCGGACTTTAGAAACATGGCAACATTATTTATGGCCCAAAGAATTTGTTATACATTCTGATCATGAATCTTTGAAACATATTAAAAGTCAAGCTAAACTGAATCGTAGACATGCTAAATGGGTTGAATTCATTGAGACTTTTCCTTATGTCATTAAACACAAGAAGGGAAAAGAAAATGTTATTGCTGATGCATTGTCTCGCCGCTATACTATGCTTTCACAACTTGACTTCAAAATATTTGGTTTGGAGACCATCAAAGATCAATATGTGCATGATGCTGATTTTAAGGATGTAATGCAGAATTGTAAAGAAGGAAGAATGTGGAACAAGTTCGTCGTTAACGATGGATTTGTGTTTCGTGCTAACAAGCTATGCATTCCAGCTAGCTCCGTTCGTCTTTTGTTGTTGCAGGAGGTGCATGGAGGAGGATTAATGGGACACTTTGGCGTGAAGAAGACGGAGGACGTGATAGAGGCGAGGGTGTCCCGATCTTTCGATGAGATGATAACTATCGATTTGGTGGAGACGACTTTGACGATCCGACTACAAACGTGCACGACGTTGCGCCTTAGCAATCGCTAAACCAATCTCCTGAGGTTACTGACGATGCCGGAAGCACGGTCAGCCTGACCACGAAGGTCTATTCCTGCAAGCAATCGAAGAACGAGCAAGAATATGATAAAGCAATCTGAATATTGCAAATATATATGAGGTATTGATAATGGTGGGGATCCGGAAGCGGTCTTGGTCTGGTCGTTGGACACAAACGAAGTACACGAAGTTGCAATGGCTAACTTTTAACTAAACAAATCCCCCAGGAAAAGCTACTAGATGGATCTACTTATATAGGAGCAAGGGGTGGCGGCCAAGGAGGTGGGAGGACGTCCCAAGGTAGCCTAAAACTAAATCTAGGTCGTACAAGGCCAATGGGCCCAAGTGGAGGTGATGTAACACCTTTGGACTTGTAGTTTGACTCGGATTCTGCTGCAGCATCAGATTGTTTCGTCCACAACTCAACGCTCCGGACGAATTTGAAGGTGATTCCAATTGGGTTGGAAAGTGCACGAAATCTAGTTTCCAACAAAAAAAATCACCCAATTCGGAGTCCGTATGAAAAACTTGTGTGCGTTTTGAGTCAGGTGTGTCTGTGCAGTCCGAATCTGAATCCAGAACGTGAGAGACTTGGACTCTATCTTCTCTTGGGCCAAAAGTGACGTGAGAGAACTTTTTGGACAGCAAATAAACATCTCTTTCTTCCTTATCTTCATATGTGGATTGTACAAATGTCCCATACACCTGCAATTAGACAAAACACAAAAGTGTGTGAAGTATTTTTGTTCTGGATAACATAAATAGATTATTGAATAGTTTGCACTAGAAATCACCTGACAAATATGCATATATGCAATATTTTTGGTCATATCCAAGGTAGTCATGTCCTCATCAGCTTGTCAGCCTCGGTCGGCAACGGCTCGACTTGCATCGCGTAGAGCTTGTTGCGCCTCAAGTGCTTGAGCATCACGGAGTAGTTATTCTTGACGTTGTGTCTCGGCATCTTGTTCAAGTTGGTGGAGACGCGCACGTTCTTCCTCTTCATGTTGGCATTGTTGTTGCCGTTCTCGAGCGAGCGCAAAGGCTTCTTCGGTTTGACGTCGTCGATGTTCTTGTGAGTCGGTGTCTCAAAATGGGTTGAGGTTTGCTTGACGATCGGTGCACGCGGCTCGACGAAGAGTGTTCGATGTCGGTGTACTTGAGCCGGAGAGGGTGAAGTCGGAGTGGCGACTTGAACAGCTCCTTCTTGAAGTGGAAGAAGAGTGGTTGAGCAACAAAGCGCGAATCTCGTCCATCCTTGATGAGGACATCAATACAATTGTTACACCCACAGCCCCTGCTGCTATACATACTGGACCAATTACTAGAGCTCGTGCACGCCAACTAAATTACCAGGTACTTTCGTTTCTTGGTAATGATTCTAATGTTCATGAGAATATGATGCTGCCTAAATTGGATACATTTGTTTTGCTTACAAATGAAGGGCCTAGCTTGGAGAAGGATGAACATTGGAGCAAGAACAAGCATGGAGATGATGGCATGCGCAAGGGGAACAAGAACGGAGTTACAAGTGATGATTTCAGGACTTTGAAGCCACCATAATGTGTGCATGAAGCCTTGGACGAAATATACAAGATGCCACTTTATAAATTTCGTCCCGAGGCTATTTTAGGTGCTGCGTCACCTTATTATTGGGCCAGGCCCATGTAATTTCGAAATACATAAGTATAGGCTATTTTTAGAGTCCGTATGTGTGGGGAAACAAGAGATAGGGTTGATTTCGGACCCCATCACCAAGGGCCACGAAATCCACCCCCTCTTCCTCCATATATACAACCCTTAGGGCATCGTTTAGAACTTGGGTTTTGTTTAGATTAAAAGTTCGCCATAGCTGCAACTTCGCGTACTTCGTTTGTGTTCAACGACCAGACAAAGGCGTCACAGAACCCCACCTTGATCAATAAAGCTTTCATCTTATATTCGCAATATCCAGATTGCAATCTCAGTTTCTTGCTTGTTCTTCGTTTGCTCGCAGGAAACAGACCCTCGTGGTCAGGTTGATCGTGCTCTGGCGTGGTCAATAACCTCTCGGAGTTGGTTTAGCGATTGCTAAGGCGCGACGTCCTCGCACGTTCGTAGTCGGATCGTCAAAGTCGACTTCCACCAAAGCAAAATCCACCATCTCATCGAAAGACGGGACACCTTTGCCTCTATCAAGTGGTATCAGATTTCCAGGTTGCTCGGTGAGATTTTACAGTTTTTCATAGTTTAGATCGAGTCTATTCTTCATACCTACAGTCCACGAAAAAGCCACAAAAAAAAAATTAGGGTTAGTTCATCATATCCGAACCAATCTGAGCCTTTGCATAATCTTTTTAGGGTTTTGCTTTGTTGAATTTGCGGTTGCATCGTCGTGTCTAGTTGCTGGTCTTAGAGTCTAGTCTTTTAGAGTTTCGAGTTCTGGTCATAAGTTGTCACGCCGCCGCCGCACCATCATCATCACCCCTGCCATCTACCACCACCGCTTATCCGCCACCGCTTCGAATCCGTATCCATATACCACCACAGCTGTCATATACCACCACCGCTGCCATCTACCACCATATATCCACCACCAATCCGAGTTCTTGTCATATTAGGTTTGTTTTCGAGATCCATCTAGATTCCGATTCGTGTTTCCTTGCCGGAGTCGGGTAGCCACGCTCCGTTTAGGCCCAAAATTTTTCGAAAACGCATTTTTCGAAAAAATTTCTGGCTATCCTATTTTTAGGTGTTTCTGAGTGTTTTGAGACAGGTGCCATTATAGGAAGTTTTTTTTGACCCGTTTCCAGTTTTTGGGTCCGGGCAGTCAAAAAAAAAATTGGTCGAAAAAATTTCGTGCCCATCCTGTCAGTTTGAGCTAAGAAGAGTTTTGAGACACTCGCCATTATAGTGATTTTTCGCAAAAAAAAAGTGTGAAAAAAAAGGGCAAAAAAAAGAGCGAAAAAAAATTCCAGAGTGTGCTTTTCCCTTGTTTACGTGTCGCGCCGTGATTTTGTTAGTGTTCTAGGCTCGCGTCTCTAGCACAGTCTAGCCTAGGACCAGCACAGTACCGTCGTTGAGCGTTTATTCAACTTTGCATCTCTGAATTGATTATTGCTGACCCTTTTTGCTACCATATTATAAGCCTTCCCAGCTCCACATACATCTACGTCGTGCGTTTGACTCTCCCTGGTAATCGCTCTATCCAAGCTTTGAGAGTTTTTGACTACAACGGTTGCCGATCACCGCCTGCTGCTGGGTAAGAACTGGTAAGAATTTGAGATTTGCTTGACGGATTTGTGACACCCACCACCACCACTTGTTCGTAGTCTGTAGGATCATATTCTTGTGTGTTTCTATTGCTGCTAACCATGCCAGGATCACAAGCCGACGAGATTGACTGGGAGAATTTATCGAACAAGGAGCTTCATGATAAGTTTCAGCAAATGATGACTGAACAGGTGCAAGATGTGCTGAACAATTTTGAAGAGGCCATGGAGAAGATCACTGGCCTTGAGAAGACGTTCGAAACAAAGCTCGATAACAGATTTAATGAACTGCTTGCGCGTCTTCCACCACCAGCTGCACCTGTCGCACCTCTGCAACAACAACAACTACGCCCCCTTCCGAATCAGTATGGACGAGCACAGCGTGTTCCTATTGAGCCAGGACAAAATTCCGGTGCCGCTGCTACTGCTGTTGGTGCTTCTTTGGCTCCTGCTACTGCTGCTGCTGGTACCCAGGAGGATGATGATTATGTGGGAGATTATGAGGATGAGGTTGATCAAAATCCGAACTACGTAGCCACCAGCACCACCACCACCAGGTCGACCTCAGGTATATATTCGTAATGGTAGGCCCGCACCACCACCTCAGGTACGAGATGATGTCCATATTCCTAAACTGAAATTGAATATTCCACCATTTGAGGGTAGATATGTTCCTGGTATATATCTTACTTGGGAGTTAGAAACTGAACAACGTTTTACATGTTTACAATATCCCGAGGAGAGACGGGTTGCTGCTGCTGTTTGTGCTTTCACTAGTTTTGCATGTGTATGGTGGTCTGAACATTGTAGATTATATCCTATTCCCGCTACTTGGGCTGCTTTGAAAACTGCTATGCGTACTTGTTGGGTTCCACCATATCATCAACGTGAATTGCTTCAAAAATTACAGCGCTTAAGACAAGGAAAAAATTCTGTAGAAGAATATTATCAGGAATTACAAACTGGCATGATTAGATGTGGTATTGTTGAGGAGAATGAAGCTATGCTTGCACGTTTTCTGGGTGGATTAAATAGAGAGATCCAGACCATTCTAGACTATAAGGAGTATACTAATATCACTCGTTTATTCCATCTTGCTTGTAAAGCTGAACGTGAAGTGCAGGATCGACAAGCATTGGCGTGAACTAACTTTTCTGCAGGCCGACCTTCATCATGGACACCGCGTGCATCTTCTACTTCAACTGCACCAGCACCTCAATTAGGTGCCTCCTCCAGTCGTGATACAAGAAAACAGGAACAACCACCATTATCTGCCAAGAGCGCACCTGCTGGGCCTGCACAGAGTTCTTCTTCTTCCAGGGCATCAACAGGGCACACAAGTGATATTATTTGTCGTCGTTGTAAGGGAGGAGGTCATTATGCGAGAGAATGCAAATCTCCGCGTGTGATGATTGCTACCGCGGATGGTGGATATGAGTCCGCTAGTGACTATGATGAGGAGACATTGGCTCTTATTACACGTGAAGAACATGGTGGAGATGATTCTGATCATGAGACGCAATACATGGCTCCTGAAGACGCTGACAGGTATGAATGTTTAGTTGCTCAACGTGTTTTGAGTGTGCAGGTCACACAAGCTGAGCAAAATCAGAGGCACAATTTGTTCCATACCAAGGGAGTTGTGAAGGAACGTTCTGTGCGCGTCATAATAGACGGAGGGAGCTGCAACAACTTGGCTAGCATGGAGATGGTGGAGAAGCTTTCTCTCACGACAAGACCACATCCACATCCTTACTACATCCAATGGTTCAACAACAGCGGCAAGGTTAAGGTAACACGTACTGTTCGTGTGCATTTTAGTATCTCTACATATGCTGATTATGTTGATTGTGATGTGGTACCTATGCAAGCATGTTCCTTATTACTTGGTAGACCATGGCAATTTGATAAAAATTCTCTACACCATGGTAGAAACAATCACTATACTCTTGTTCATAAGGTTAAAAATATTACTTTGCTTCCTATGACTCCTGATTCCATTTTGAAAGATGATATTAATAGAGCTAATAAAGCACAACAGGAGAAGAATAAGAGTGAAAATCAGATTGTGGCAAAAGAATTTGAGCAACAAATGAAGCCTAATAATAAACCATCTAGTGTTGCTTCTGAAATTAAATTGAAAAGTGCATGTTTATTTGCCACCAAATCTGATATTGATGAGCTAGATTTCAGCAAATCTGTTTGCTATGCTTTTGTGTGCAAAGAGGCATTATTTTCATTCGAGGACGTGCCTTCCTCTTTGCCTCCTGCTGTCACTAACATTTTGCAGGAGTTCGCTGACATTTTTCCACAAGACGTGCCACCGGGATTACCGCCTATTCGAGGGATTGAGCATCAGATTGACTTAATTCCCGGTGCTTCACTGCCAAACCGTGCACTATACCGTACCAATCCAGAGGAGACGAAGGAGATTATGCGTCAAGTACAAGAGCTTCTCGACAAAGGTTATATACGCGAATCCCTTAGTCCTTGTGTTGTTCCTATTATTCTAGTGCCGAAAAAGGATGGTACATCACGTATGTGTGTTGATTGTAGAGGCATTAATAATATTACTATTCGTTATCGTCATCCTATTCCTAGGCTAGATGATATGCTTGATGAATTGAGTGGCTCTACAATATTCTCCAAAGTTGATTTGCGTAGTGGCTACCATCAAATTCGTATGAAATTGGGAGATGAATGGAAAACAACATTTAAAACTAAGTTTGGATTATATGAGTGGTTAGTCATGCCTTTTGGGTTAACTAATGCACCTAGTACTTTCATGAGATTAATGAACGAAGTTTTATGTGCTTTCATTGGACGATTTGTGGTAGTTTACTTTGATGACATATTGATTTATAGCAGATCTTTGGAAGAACATTTGGAACATTTACGTGCTGTTTTTATTGCTCTACGTGATGCACGTTTGTTTGGTAACCTTGGGAAGTGCACCTTTTGCACCGACCGAGTATCTTTTCTTGGCTATGTTGTTACTCCACAGGGAATTGAAGTTGATAAAGCCAAGATTGAAGCTATTGATTTTAAAAATGCATGAGTTAACTAAGGAAAACATTGAGCGTATGAATGCTAAATATAAACTTGCTGGAGATAAGGGTAGAAAACATGTTGTGTTTGCACCTGGAGATCTTGTTTGGTTACATTTGCGTAAGGATAGATTTCCTGATTTGCGCAAATCAAAGCTAATGCCACGTGCTGATGGTCCCTTTAAGGTGTTAGAGAAAATAAATGATAATGCATATAAACTTGAGCTGCCTGCAGATTTTGGGGTTAGTTCCACTTTTAACATTGCAGATTTGAAGCCTTATTTGGGTGAGGAAGATGAACTTCCGTCGAGGACGACTTCATTTCAAGAAGGGGAGGATGATGAGGACATCAATACAATTGTTACACCCACAGCCCCTGCTGCTATACATACTGGACCAATTACTAGAGCTCGTGCACGCCAACTAAATTACCAGGTACTTTCGTTTCTTGGTAATGATTCTAATGTTCATGAGAATATGATGCTGCCTAAATTGGATACATTTGTTTTGCTTACAAATGAAGGGCCTAGCTTGGAGAAGGATGAACATTGGAGCAAGAACAAGCATGGAGATGATGGCATGCGCAAGGGGAACAAGAACGGAGTTACCAGTGATGATTTCAAGACTCTGAAGCCACCATAATGGGTGCATGAAGCCTTGGACGAAATATACAAGATGCCACTTCATAAATTTCGTCCCGAGGCTATTTTAGGTGCTGCGTCACCTTATTATTGGGCCAGGCCCATGTAATTTCGAAATACATAAGTATAGGCTATTTTTAGAGTCCGTATGTGTGGGGAAACAAGAGATAGGGTTGATTTCGGACTCCTCCACCAAGGGCCACGAAATTCCCCCCCTCTTCCTCCATATATACAGCCCTTAGGGCATCGTTTAGTCTTTGGGTTTTGTTTAGATTAAAAGTTCGCCATAGCTGCAACTTCGCGTACTTCGTTTGTGTTCAACGACCAGACAAAGGCGTCACAGAACCCCACCTTGATCAATAAAGCTTTCATCTTATATTCGCAATATCCAGATTGCAATCTTAGTTTCTTGCTTGTTCTTCGTTTGCTCGCAGGAAACAGACCCTCGTGGTCAGGTTGATCGTGCTCCGGCGTGGTCAATAACCTCTCGGAGTTGGTTTAGCGATTGCTAAGGCGCGACGTCCTCGCACGTTCGTAGTCGGATCGTCAAAGTCGACTTCCACCAAAGCGAAATCCACCATCTCATCGAAAGACGGGACACCTTTGCCTCTATCACCTTGTGCTGTTCCTATTATTCTAGTGCCGAAAAAGGATGGTACATCACGTATGTGTGTTGATTGTAGAGGCATTAATAATATTACTATTCGTTATCGTCATCCTATTCCTAGGCTAGATGATATGCTTGATGAATTGAGTGGTTCTACAATATTCTCCAAAGTTGATTTGCGTAGTGGCTACCATCAAATTCGTATGAAATTGGGAGATGAATGGAAAACAGCATTTAAAACTAAGTTTGGATTATATGAGTGGTTAGTCATGCCTTTTGGGTTAACTAATGCACCTAGTACTTTCATGAGATTAATGAACGAAGTTTTACGTGCTTTCATTGGACGATTTGTGGTAGTTTACTTTGATGACATACTGATTTATAGCAGATCTTTGGAAGAACATTTGGAACATTTACGTGCTGTTTTTATTGCTCTACGTGATGCACGTTTGTTTGGTAACCTTGGGAAGTGCACCTTTTGCATCGACCGAGTATCTTTTCTTGGCTATGTTGTTACTCCACAGGGAATTGAAGTTGACAAAGCCAAGATTGAAGCTATTGAGAGTTGGCCGCAGCCCAAAACGGTCACACAAGTGAGGAGTTTTCTTGGCCTCGCTGGATTCTATAGGCGTTTTGTGAGAGATTTCAGCACCATTGCTGCACCTCTCAACGAGCTTACAAAGAAGGATGTGCCTTTTGTTTGGGGTACCGCACAGGAAGAAGCCTTCACGGTATTGAAAGATAAGTTGACACATGCTCCTTTACTCCAACTTCCTGATTTTAATAAGACTTTTGAGCTTGAATGTGATGCTAGTGGAATTGGATTAGGAGGTGTGTTATTACAAGATGGCAAACCTGTTGCATACTTTTCTGAAAAATTGAGTGGGCCTAGTCTGAATTATTCTACTTATGATAAAGAATTATATGCTCTTGTTCGGACTTTAGAAACATGGCAACATTATTTATGGCCCAAAGAGTTTGTTATACATTCTGATCATGAATCTTTGAAACATATTAAAAGTCAAGCTAAACTAAATCGTAGACATGCTAAATGGGTTGAATTCATTGAGACTTTCCCTTATGTCATTAAACACAAGAAGGGAAAAGAAAATGTTATTGCTGATGCATTGTCTCGTCGCTATACTATGCTTTCACAACTTGACTTCAAAATATTTGGTTTGGAGACCATCAAAGATCAATATGTGCATGATGCTGATTTTAAAGATGTAATGCAGAATTGTAAAGAAGGAAGAATGTGGAACAAGTTTGTCGTTAACGATGGATTTGTGTTTCGTGCTAACAAGCTATGCATTCCAGCTAGCTCCGTTCGTCTTTTGTTGTTGCAGGAGGCGCATGGAGGAGGATTAATGGGACACTTTGGCGTGAAGAAGACGGAGGACGTACTTGCTACACATTTCTTTTGGCCAAAGATGAGACGGGATGTTGAGCGTTTTATTGCTCGATTCACTACATGTCAAAAAGCTAAGTCACGACTCAATCCTCATGGTTTATATATGCCTTTGCCTGTACCTAGTGTTCCTTGGGAGGATATATCTATGGACTTTGTTTTAGGTTTACCTCGAACAAAGAAGGGGAGGGATAGCATATTTGTTGTCGTGGATAGATTCTCGAAAATGGCACACTTTATACCATGTCATAAAAGCGATGATGCTGTTAATGTTGCTGATTTGTTCTTTCGTGAAATTATTCGCTTGCATGGTGTGCCAAATACTATTGTTTCAGATCGTGATACTAAATTTCTTAGCCACTTTTGGAGATGTTTATGGGCTAAGTTGGGGACTAAACTGCTTTTTAGTACTACTTGTCACCCCCAAACTTATGGACAAACTGAAGTAGTCAATAGAACGTTGTCTACTATGCTTAGGGCTGTTTTGAAGAATAATAAGAAAATGTGGGAGGAATGCTTGCCTCATATTGAATTTGCTTATAATCGTTCATTGCATTCTACTACTAAGATGTGCCCTTTTGAAGTTGTGTATGGTTTCCTACCTCGTGCACCTATTGATTTGTTGCCTCTTCCATCTTCGGAGAAGGTTAATTTTGATACTAAACAACGTGCTGAATTGATTTTAAAAATGCATGAGTTAACTAGGGAAAACATTGAGCGTATGAACGCTAAATATAATCTTGCTGGAGATAAGGGTAGAAAACATGTTGTGTTTGCACCTGGAGATCTTGTTTGGTTACATTTGCGTAAGGATAGATTTCCTGATTTGCGCAAATCAAAGCTAATGCCACGTGTTGATGGTCCCTTTAAGGTGTTAGAGAAAATAAATGATAATGCATATAAACTTGAGCTGCCTGCAGATTTTGGGGTTAGTCCCACTTTTAACATTGCAGATTTGAAGCCTTATTTGGGTGAGGAAGATGAACTTCCGTCGAGGACGACTTCATTTCAAGAAGGGGAGGATGATGAGGACATCAATACAATTGTTACACCCACAGCCCCTGCTGCTATACATACTAGACCAATTACTAGAGCTCGTGCACGCCAACTAAATTACCAGGTACTTTCGTTTCTTGGTAATGATTCTAATGTTCATGAGAATATGATGCTGCCTAAATTGGATACATTTGTTTTGCTTACAAATGAAGGGCCTAGCTTGGAGAAGGATGAACATTGGAGCAAGAACAAGCATGGAGATGATGGCATGCGCAAGGGGAACAATAACGGAGTTACAAGTGATGATTTCAGGACTTTGAAGCCACCATAATGGGTGCATGAAGCCTTGGACGAAATATACAAGATGCCACTTCATAAATTTCGTCCTGAGGCTATTTTAGGTGCTGCATCACCTTATTATTGGGCCAGGCCCATGTAATTTCGAAATACATAAGTATAGGCTATTTTTAGAGTCCGTATGTGTGGGGAAACAAGAGATAGGGTTGATTTCGGACCCCTCCACCAAGGGCCACGAAATTCCCCCCTCTTCCTCCATATATACAGCCCTTAGGGCATCGTTTAGACTTTGGGTTTTGTTTAGATTAAAAGTTCGCCATAGCTGCAACTTCGCGTACTTCGTTTGTGTTCAACGACCAGACAAAGGCGTCACAGAACCCCACCTTGATCAATAAAGCTTTCATCTTATATTCGCAATATCCAGATTGCAATCTTAGTTTCTTGGTTGTTCTTCGTTTGCTCGCAGGAAACAGACCCTCGTGGTCAGGTTGATCGTGCTCCGGCGTGGTCAATAACCTCTCGGAGTTGGTTTAGCGATTGCTAAGGCGCGACGTCCTCGCACGTTCGTAGTCGGATCGTCAAAGTCGACTTCCACCAAAGCGAAATCCACCATCTCATCGAAAGACGGGACACCTTTGCCTCTATCACTCTTTGCCTCCTGCTGTCACTAACATTTTGCAGGAGTTCGCTGACGTTTTTCCACAAGACGTGCCACCGGGATTACCGCCTATTCGAGGGATTGAGCATCAGATTGACTTAATTCCCGGTGCTTCACTGCCAAACCGTGCACCATACCATACCAATCCAGAGGAGACGAAGGAGATTATGCGTCAAGTACAAGAGCTTCTCGACAAAGGTTATATACGCGAATCCCTTAGTCCTTGTGCTGTTCCTATTATTCTAGTGCCGAAAAAGGATGGTACATCACGTATGTGTGTTGATTGTAGAGGCATTAATAATATTACTATTCGTTATCGTCATCCTATTCCTAGGCTAGATGATATGCTTGATGAATTGAGTGGCTCTACAATATTCTCCAAAGTTGATTTGCGTAGTGGCTACCATCAAATTCGTATGAAATTGGGAGATGAATGGAAAACAGCATTTAAAACTAAGTTTGGATTATATGAGTGGTTAGTCATGCCTTTTGGGTTAACTAATGCACCTAGTACTTTCATGAGATTAATGAACCAAGTTTTACGTGCTTTCATTGGACGATTTGTGGTAGTTTACTTTGATGACATACTGATTTATAGCAGATCTTTGGAAGAACATTTGGAACATTTACGTGCTGTTTTTATTGCTCTACGTGATGCACGTTTGTTTGGTAACCTTGGGAAGTGCACCTTTTGCACCGACCGAGTATCTTTTCTTGGCTATGTTGTTACTCCACAGGGAATTGAAGTTGACAAAGCCAAGATTGAAGCTATTGAGAGTTGGCCGCAGCCCAAAACGGTCACACAAGTGAGGAGTTTTCTTGGCCTCGCTGGATTCTATAGGCGTTTTGTGAGAGATTTCAGCACCATTGCTGCACCTCTCAACGAGCTTACAAAGAAGGATGTGCCTTTTGTTTGGGGTACCGCACAGGAAGAAGCCTTCACGGTATTGAAAGATAAGTTGACACATGCTCCTTTACTCCAACTTCCTGATTTTAATAAGACTTTTGAGCTTGAATGTGATGCTAGTGGAATTGGATTAGGAGGTATTGATGATATAACTTCACATGAGAATGATGCATCCCTAGTTAACTTGAATGCATCATGTGTTGAGTTACCTGGTGATTTGAGCACATCACCTATTTTAGAGAATCTTGATACTGTCATGACTGTGTCATGTGATCAAACAACTGAAATACCAACAATTTTGAGTGCACCCATTGAATTAACTGTTGATGCAAAAGAATCAATGTTTAATCATTTTGATATGACCTCTAATCTTGGTGATGATTCTGTGTCGAATGACTCATTGCATGTTTGCTTATCTAAGCATGTTGTAGCATGTAAATTTGATTCAAATAAGGTTTATTCACCAATGTTGGGATGGTTTAATGATGAACATTGTCAATCTTTTGAAATGAATAAGATGATGAGGACATCAATACAATTGTTACACCCACAGCCCCTGCTGCTATACATACTGGACCAATTACTAGAGCTCGTGCACGCCAACTAAATTACCAGGTACTTTCGTTTCTTGGTAATGATTCTAATGTTCATGAGAATATGATGCTGCCTAAATTGGATACATTTGTTTTGCTTACAAATGAAGGGCCTAGCTTGGAGAAGGATGAACATTGGAGCAAGAACAAGCATGGAGATGATGGCATGCGCAAGGGGAACAAGAACGGAGTTACAAGTGATGATTTCAGGACTTTGAAGCCACCATAATGTGTGCATGAAGCCTTGGACGAAATATACAAGATGCCACTTCATAAATTTCGTCCCGAGGCTATTTTAGGTGCTGCGTCACCTTATTATTGGGCCAGGCCCATGTAATTTCGAAATACATAAGTATAGGCTATTTTTAGAGTCCGTATGTGTGGGGAAACAAGAGATAGGGTTGATTTCGGACCCCTCCACCAAGGGCCACGAAATCCACCCCCTCTTCCTCCATATATACAGCCCTTAGGGCATCGTTTAGAACTTGGGTTTTGTTTAGATTAAAAGTTCGCCATAGCTGCAACTTCGCGTACTTCGTTTGTGTTCAACGACCAGACAAAGGCGTCACAGAACCCCACCTTGATCAATAAAGCTTTCATCTTATATTCGCAATATCCAGATTGCAATCTCAGTTTCTTGCTTGTTCTTCGTTTGCTCGCAGGAAACAGACCCTCGTGGTCAGGTTGATCGTGCTCCGGCGTGGTCAATAACCTCTCGGAGTTGGTTTAGCGATTGCTAAGGCACGACGTCCTCGCACGTTCGTAGTCGGATCGTCAAAGTCGACTTCCACCAAAGCAAAATCCACCATCTCATCGAAAGACGGGACACCTTTGCCTCTATCAATCCTTGCGTCATTCTCTTGCTTGTGATCGTCGGGCTTGTGGTCGAAGTAGTCCCTTGTATGTTGCTCGGAAAGTCGCAAGTCGGCGGCAAGGTTGTCGATGCGTTCACTCATAGCTTGTTGCTCTTGATGCAAAGCACGTTGTGCACCAAAGAGGTGACTCTTGGTGACGAAGGAGTTCATGTCATCGTCTTGTTCCATGAAGAGTGGGTTGGTAGAAGTACTTGGCCTATCCATCATCCCAAGACAAGTTTGAGTGGTAGAAAGAGAAGAACGAATACCAAATGTACCTTGACCGAAGTTGAAAGTGAATCGATGATCACTCCAATGTAGGACAAGGAAATAGCCCAATTGGTACGAATTCTCGTCGGTTTCTCACACCTACACAAGTAAAAGCTTATGGTGGAGCTTGGTTATGATGGTGGCACAATTTTTAATGTGAATGTAAGCAAGATTCAGTAATGTTGGAGAAGATTCGCAAGATGCAATGTAACAAGTAGACCAAGCATATAAGGTACACGGAAACACACGCGCAAAAAGATAAGTGGGGTTGTGCAACCAAGGGTGAGCCAAAATGTGGAATCCACAAAAATGCTCTTGTTGCACAACACTAGAGAGATGCTAGCACGATTGCACGATAGGCGGATACAAGAACTTGTGCACAACCTACTTAGCAAAAATGCAACGATTTCTATCCCAAATATGTTTTATGCAAGGTGTTGCTATGATATGATCCAAGATGATCGAGTATGACAATCTTAATGTTGTATGATGCTATGGTTCTTGCTTAAAAGCTTGGTTGGCTCTTTGATGTTTGAGCTCTTTTCTCATGCAATGCTTGATGAACCAAGATAGAAAGTGAGTATGCCATGACAACTTTGTGACACAAGAGATGATACCAATACAGGAAACAATGATGTATGTATGTATGCTATGGGTGTAAGAGATATACGCACACGGTCTAACCCCTATTCCTCGATCCTTTTCCGTGGTTCCGCTCACAATGATCAATTGAGGCTAGGGGTTAGGGACCTTTATATAGTGCTGTTCCAGTTAATTTCAAACTGTATAAACTGCAGATAAATGTCCAGATAAAATCTGTTTAAACAAAGACTCCAGGTTAACTTAACCAACCACAATCATTAGTAACCATCAAGGAGTTTCATCTGCAAACTGTCCCATAAGCACGTACATGTGAGTCGCACGCTGAATTTGAATTACAATTCGAATTCACATGCTTTACCAATTCATGGAGCCAATCCCGTGAACAACCTAGCATTCCATAATATGCTGTGCCCGGGCTAATATACATTTAGTACAATAAATATTCCAGCATTAATAAATACTGTTTCCAGCATATATGTACCGGCTTCCATGAACTATATACCATTCATGTATTCCAAGCAATATTCAAGTGCATCGGTAAATTCCATATCGAGGTAAACATATTCCAGGAACTATGTAGTAAAAATGTTGCAAGCCACACATAAGTATTTCCTTCATCTCCCACTTGGCTAAAACATTCTAATTCCATAAACGAACACCCATGTTGCAAACATGTTTACAAAATACTTCCTGACTAAGAGGTTTAGTCAGTGGATCGGCAACCATGTCCACACTAGGTAAATAATCTAAACGAACTGTTCTTAATCTATTAACGACGTCACGAATGTAATGATATCTTCCCTCAATATGTTTGGTTTTGCTATGAAACTTGGGATTCTTTGAGACCTTGATTGCCGCCTGGTTATCACAGAAATAATAACAGGATATGAAGCGCTTTCCACCACCACGAGAGACGCAAGAAACCCCTTTAACCATACACCTTCTTTCACAGCTTCCGACGCAACAATATATTCAGCCTCCATAGATGAAAGTGCTACAGAATCTTGCTTCTTGCTACTCCAGGAAATAGCTCCTCCTGCTAGTGTAAACAGATAACCAGAAGTCGATTTCCGGTCATCAAGATCCCCTTGCCAATCAGCATCAGTAAACCCCTACAGCTGAAGATTGTGTCCATTAAAACACAAAAAATAGTCCATAGTTCCTTTGACATAACGCAAAGTGTTCCTAATCTGTTTCCAATGCTCAGGTCCAGGGTTCACTTGATATCTACTCAAAAAACCCGCGGCATGGCGTATATCAGGTCTTGTAAATAGCATAGCATACATTAAAGAACCCAATGCAGATGAATAAGGAATATTGCTCATTTGTTTCTTTTCCTCAGGAGTTTTAGCACACATTTCCTCACTAAGTTTAGTTCCCCTAAGAATAGGTACTCTAACAGGCTTGCAATTTTCCATAGAGAATCTCTGAAGTACATTATTGAGATATGCCTTTTGAGACAAACCCAACATTCTCTTCCTTCTATCTCTACGTATTTCCACTCCCAGAACATAGGAAGCTTCCCCCATATCCTTCATGTCAAATTTAGAGGATAACCAGGTTTTAACTTCCATCAGTGTAGATTTATCATTTGAAGCAATGAGAATATCATCAACATAAAGAGATAACAAAACAAATTTATTTCCCATTATCTTAAAATAGATACAATGGTCACCTTCCATCATTGAAAAACCATATGACGTGATTGCATTATCGAAAAGAATATACCACTGACGTGAGGCTTGTTTAAGACCATATATAGACCTGTTTAATTTACAGACCTTCCCTTCATTCCCCCTTTCCACAAAACCTTCTGGTTGGTTCATGTATATTTCTTCTTCCAACATTCCATTTAAGAATGCTGTTTTAACATCCATTTGATGCAATTCCAGATCATAATAAGCGGTTAATGCACTAATGATCCGTATGGAGGTAAATTTAGCAACAGGAGAAAAGGTTTCTACAAAATCAACTCCTTCCATTTGTGTAAATCCTTTAGCAACAAGCCTTGCTTTATACTTATCCACCTGACCAGTCGCATTCAGTTTCCTTTTAAAGATCCATTTAGAACCAGTAGACTTTCAATTGTTTGGTAATTCAACTAATTCCCAAACATTATTTTTCCTCATAGAGTTTAATTCTTCCTGCATGGCTTCCATCCAAAGATTTGATTCAGGACTTGCCAAAGCAGCTTTGAATGATTTTGGTTCTTCCTCTAAGTTCTGAATTTTAGAGTGCACTTCCCCCAGAAAAACAAAATACTCATCTAAATATGCAGGTGGTTGTGTATTCCTCCCACTTCTCCTAGGCATGCTATTCGAAATAGAGTTAGTAGATTGACTAGCATCATTATTTTCCTGAACTAGAGGTTCAGTTTCAGGTAAAGAGATATCTTCAGGTTCTACTAATAATTCCACCCTAGCTCGTTTAGCATGGCGAGGTGTATGCTGATCAAGAAAAACTGCATCTCCACTTTCAATCAATTTCTTTCTTTGAGGATCCCAAAAACGGTAACCATTAGAACCTGATGCATAACCAATAAAAATTCCTGGGGTACTTTTAGATTGTAGTTTGGTGCGCAACTGGCTAGGTATCCTTATTTGAGCATTACACCCCAAACTACCAAATGGTGAAGTGAGGGCTTCCTTCCCTTCCAAAGCTCATAGGGTGTTACCCTTACAGCTTTAGAAGGTGAGTGATTCAATAAATATACAGCAGTGTGAAGTGCCTCTCCCCAAAAAGACAATGGCAAGTCAGAATAAGCCATCATAGACCTAACCATATCCATTAAAGTCCTATTCCTTCTTTCCGCCACTCCATTCTGTTGTGGAGTATATGGCAAGGTATAGTGATGAATAATGCCATGTTCTTTGCAGAAATCATCTAGTATTCCTGATGTGTATTCACCACCACGGTCAGTTCTAAGTATTTTAATTTTCTTGTTTAGCTGATTTTCCACTTCCGCTTTGAACACTTTAAAAGCATCAAATCCTTCCGATTTGTGTTTAAGCAAATACACATAACCGTACCTTGAATAGTCATCTATGAAAGTGATAAAGTAGATTTTCTGCCCTCCCAAAGTGGGTGTGGAAAATTCCCCACAAATGTTAGAGTGAACAATGGCAAGTTGTTCTGTTGATCTATTTGCTTTGGGAAAAGGCGACCTTGTCATTTTACCCATAATACATGCTTCACAAATACCATAATCCTCCCACTTAAAGTTCAAAATTCCAGAACTAATAAGTTTCTTAATCCTATTCTTAGATATATGTCCAAGTCGCAAATGCCACAAGTAAGATTCAGAACAATTATTCTGTCCATTTATATTCCTCACAACGGAGTTATCTTCGCCTACTAAGCAATTATTTTCCATGATGTCATTTAGAAAATATAGTCCATCATGTCTATCGCCTGAATGTACTAATCTTCCATTTAAGACAATTTTAGCCTTCCCATCACCAAAGATAATTTTGTATCCAATTGACTCTAGTTTGGACACTGAAACTAGATTCCTTCTCATATTGGGTGAATAAAGTGCATTTTCCAACACTAAGTTTCCTCCATCAGGGAGGTTAAGCACATAGTTTCCAATTCCTAGTATGTCTGCTTTTGCTTGAGTTCCTAAATAGACATGTATTGTTCCTTTTGGAATTGTTTTGAGTGTGGCAAAAGAGCTAAGTTCTCTAGCTATGTGTGAAGTTGCACCAGAATCTACTACCCAACTATTCTGAAAAATAGTAGTAAATAAGGATTCAGTGCAAACATAAACATCGATAATACCTTCAGGGGATTGATTCCCCTTGCGGCTATCATCCTTGTGAAAATTATCCCTTTCGTTGTTCATCTTCCTCCTCTTGGTGCATTCTGACCTGAAGTGGCCTGTATTACCACAATTATGGCACTTGTAGTTCCTCTTGTCAATCTTCTGAAAAGAGTTGTTGTTGTTGTTATTTCCATGTTGCCCCCTGTCCCTCCTCTCATCTCTGTAGTTCCTTTGATCCCTGTCACATTTATAATTGATCTTGTCCCTTAGGTCCGGTCCTCCTCCTCTCTTATTCCAATTCCTCCGGTTCCCATTGTTTTTGTACTCACCAAGGTGAAGCTCTAGCTGATAAGAAGCTTTATCTTTCCCTGAGTTAAGCCTGCGATCCTCCTCCATTAGCAAGTGTTGCCTCAGGTTCCTCATATTGAGTGTGCGTTCTGAATGACAAAAAGAAATCTTAAACTGTTCCCATGATGGTGGCAAAGAATTCAGAACAACCATGACTTGTACTTCCTCTTGGAACGGATAACCAGCAGTTTTTAATTCTTCCGCCTAGACACAGAGCTTGTTGAAGTGTTCATTGACTGTTTTATCACCCATCTTCGATGTCAGAAACTTGTTCACAAGACTAAGCACCTTCACAAGGGAAACTTCTCCAAAATCTTGTTCCAGCCTGAGCATTATTCCACAAGCTGTTCTATCCGACTCATATTCCGCAGCCAACGAATCAGTCATCGAGCCAAGGATATAAACTCTGGCAGTCTTGTTGTCCTTGGTCCATTGCTTCAGTTCATCATTGTATTCCTGTTTTTCTTCATCTGTAGCATCCTCTGCTGGCTCGTTAGGCGCCGGAGTTTCAGAAACATAATCAATATTCTCAGCCGTAAGCAAGAACATGATTTTCCTTTTCCAAACCGTGTAGTTTGTTCCATCAAGTTTGTAGGCACGGAGTAATTCAGCGAACACCCCATTGGAAGCCATTGAAATGGGTTTCTTCTTCAGTTAACTGAAGTTCCTGTCGTTGTTGATGTCGGAGCAGTCCTTGCCGTGGACGCGAAGCAGGCTGGCGAGAGTTGGTCAGGGCGAGCTTGATGAGGCGGCAGTAAGCTGGCGACGAACACGGCGGGCTCCCTCCGGCTCGGCAAGGTTGACGGGGCGAACATCGATGGGGAACGGCGCGAACGTCGAGGAGGAGCCGGCCACGAGCGATGGCAGGGTCGGCCCGTGGTGGATGGGGAGGCGGACCAGAGGTGGAGATGTGGGCGTGGGGTGGATGCGGCGGCGTTGGGCGCTGATGCGAGCGGAGCGGCAACGCTAATTGGTGGAGGTCGAGCAATGCGGCGGCGGCGCTCGGTCGAGAGGAATCGAGCCAGATCGATCTAATCTTGGGTGGAACTGTTGTGTACGTACAAGCCTATCTCTTTCCCTTTTTTTAAGGAAAGAAAGACAGAGTACGCAGCGGAATACTAATCCAGATCGTAATTGATTTGACGACTAACAAAATCGTCAAACCCTTAATCGGCTCTGGTGCCAATGTAAGAGATATACGCACACGGTCTAACCCCTATTCCTCGATCCTTTTCCGTGGTTCCGCTCACAATGATCAATTGAGGCTAGGGGTTAGGGACCTTTATATAGTGCTATTCCAATTAATTTCAAACTGTATAAACTGCAGATAAATGTCCAGATAAAATCTGTTTAAACGAAGACTCCAGGTTAACTTAACCAACCACGATCATTAGTTACCATCAAGGAGTTTCATCTGCAAACTGTCCCATAAGCACGTACGTGTGAGTCGCACGCTGAATTTGAATTACAATTCGAATTCACAGGCTTTACCAATTCATGGAGCCAATCCCATGAACAACCTGGCATTCCATAATATGTTGTGCCCGGGCTAATATACATTTAGTACAATAAATATTCCAGCATTAATAAATACTGTTTCCAGCATATATGTACCGGCTTCCATGAACTATATTCCATTCATGTATTCCAAGCAATATTCAAGTGCATCGGTAAATTCCATATCGAGGTAAACATATTCCAGGAACTATGTAGTAAAAATGTTGCAAGCCACACATAAGTATTTCCTACAATGGGAAGTATGATCACTAATGTGCACAAGTCTCGTTGCCGGCAATACTCAATGGCTAGTCTTGATGGGTAAGCAACGCAAAGGAGTAAGGCGATGATGGCTATCAATGTAATGGCAAGAGTTATATGTCCAATATCAAGATGAAGTTACCGGTCTTGCTTCTGGTATGGTGTCAAAATGGTGGCACGAATACCAAGTCGTAGTCGAGGTGGTCGTTGTTGATGACGCGTCCGTGGCGAAGATGAGCGGCAGTGATGTCGATGTCGAACCGTACCTAGATAGCCGAAACACAAAGGGATACGATACCGCAACCCAAATTCTCAAAACCAAGTGCGACAAAAAGCGTCGGAGTAGGTAACGGGTAAGTGGTGGTGTGGGTTGGGATATTGGAACGGTTTGTGGAAGTCGGAGGTGGTGTAGCAGATGATGTGGTGGAAGTAGCGGTCGTCCGGAAGTGGGCGGATGTCCGGTCACCGGACGTCCAGTAGGGTCAAAAATCTGCTAGTTGCTGCTCGGGTTAGAGGTTCCAGTCGTCCGGTAAGGTCAGACGTCCGGTGGTTCCTATGGCTCCGGACGTCCGGTGAGTTGCGGTCGTCCGGTGGGTCTGGGGCAAAATAGATATGAATTTCATGGATTTTGGATGGATTTTGAGGTGGATATGGTGGGGGAAGGCTAGATCCACTTGCAACACAACAAATTCACGGATCAAAACCAACAAAACATCATCAAAACTCACAAAACACAAGAAAAATTTTTGGGGCTATTTTTGTGGGGATTTTCGGATTAGGACGAAAAACAACAAAATCAAGCTAGAAAACGAAGAGGGGGGCTCTGAAATCGTGATCAACCTTGCTCTAGATACTAAGATGATGTAGGGTAGAGACCCTAATCGCCCGATCTTTCATGAAAGGAGCGGATCCCGGGGAAATCACGAAGAACACGAGGAAGAACGGAAGGAAAACACAAGAGGAAAACACTAAACCGACATGAATAAGTGACACATGGGCTAGATCCTCGAGTACATAGGACGATACACGAATCCACAGACAACTAGGGATGATACACGATAACCGGTTCTTCTCCGTGAGGAGGTCTTGAATCCACAAGGGGATCGTCCCATAAATGGGTCTTGAATCCAAGGTGGATCTTCTCCATAGAGGGGCCGTGGTCTCTCTCGCGGAGTAGATCTGATATGGATGAGCAATGCTCTATCTCTAAAATGAGCTAAACCAATGCTAACCCTAGCTAGGATGAATGGGGGGTCTATTTATAGTCTAAGTGCAAATGGGGCGAAGTGAAGGGGTACATGGGCCTCGGGCCCGAACACTGTGCGCAGACAGGTACCGGACGTCTGCTGGGGACCGGTCGTCCGGTGTCTCAGGAGCTGCCGGACGTCCAGTGTCCTCCGGTCGTCCGCTGGTTCTGCTCTGTGATGAGGGTGCCGGACGTCCGGTAGCTTCGGACTTCCGCTGATGTTGGCTCGGATGCTAGTGCGCCGGTCGTCCGGTCTGAGCCGGACGTCCGCTCGTTTGCTTCGGGTGCGTGGGTACCGGTCGTCCGGTCTGGACCGGACGTCCGCTCGCTGGGGTTCGGCTGAGGCTTCAGGCGCCGGACGTCTGGTCCCGGCCGGTCGTCCGGTGGCTGGGACTTTTCCTGCAGCCCTTCTTCTTGTCGTCCAGTGTCTTGTCGTCCATCTTCCTCTTCTTCTTGTCCTTGCTCCTTAGCTTCTCCATTGTACCTGAGTATGCACAAAGTATCCATATGAGGTAGTAGCCATGCTTCATGTGCATCGAAGTGGAATTGTGAGGGGAGAGATGTCGCCTCGGTTTCAAGAGCTCTTGCACGTGATCGAGTCATGGGTCCACTAGGCACTTGATGAGATGATGGTAGGTCCATGGGTATGACCTTGGGATGCTCCGCATCATATAGACAACTAAAAAATGGCCCCCCAACCCCCTACCTTACCGTACAAACAATAAAATAAACCAACTTGATACAGGCAAAAAGCAGTGCATATGGTTAGGCAAAGCAGTGTATTTTGTTAGGCAAAGCAGTGCTGGATCGTAAAACAATGTAGTTACAGGATACACACATGAAGTGCAGCACAAACTTGTAGACAAAATGTATTGCTTTTTGTTGGACGAAGAAGTTCGGGGTCACATGCAAATGCAGTTTATGGGACACATATGATAAATATAAGCGTGACAAATGCCAGTTCACACAGAACGTGGTCGTCAACAAAATAAAAATATACACATATATATATACTGTATGA
The DNA here is from genome assembly GCF_018294505.1 of Triticum aestivum. Lineage (NCBI taxonomy): Eukaryota > Viridiplantae > Streptophyta > Magnoliopsida > Poales > Poaceae > Triticum > Triticum aestivum. Next base: position 251,401,088 of record NC_057803.1, read on the forward strand.
GTTATTCATATAAAATAGACATACAGTTCTGTCACGACAAAGTGGCGCATGACTGATTACCACTCAGATTGCACTGAAGTGGTATGTCATTTTTTCTTGCCAAGTGCAAAGCTTTTTTGTGTTTCTCCTACTGCATTTTTTTAATAAACTGCACATGCAATGTTAGCACACATAGAACCACACTTGTTTATGTAGTGCACTGCAACATATGCGTGACAGAACTGCATTTTCTCACACCCCCCATTTTCATAAACTGCACATGCAATGTTAGCACACATAGAACCACACTTGTTTATGTAGTGCACTGCAACATACGCGTGACAGAACTGCATTTTCTCAGGCCCCCCATAATCTGTGTAAAAAGGAAATAAAAGGAAATGACCTTAGTCCTAGTCCTAGTGACGCAAGGACATGGCGTAACTCATACAGGTTTGTCTAGTATCTATATCTGTATGTGTATTTTATATGAATAACTCATAAAGTATATATATGAAAGAGGACGATTAATTGCTGCACTCCTAGTCCTAGTGACGCAAGGACAGGGCGTAACAAAATCATCATCATCAACATCAAATACATCACGTGGAGAGCTAGGTCGAGAAACACGTCCACCATTAGGTCCAGACGCCACAACTATGTTCAAACCATCTCCAGCCAAAGAACCAGAATTATCTGGAGAGATTTCAATGGCACAATCCTCCATAACCACCTCAGAACCCTGGGACTCAAACAGTGACGTACAACCTTCATGAAGCCCCCCATCAAAACCTAAAACCGTGTAGAAAAAACATGGAAACACTCAGCACAAAAATACAAAACCTAAAAACATGTAATACATCTCATTAAAATAAAAAATACAGTTCACTAAAGAATAGAATGCAACACAATTGTCTACAACAATGCAGTCCACTTGTCTATAGCAATGCAGAACAAAAATGTATACAACAATGCAGCCCACTTGTATACAACAATGCAACCCACTTATAAAGAACAATGCAGCTCACTTGCCCAATATATAAAATGCATCTCACTAACACAACAAATAAATATACACATCCATTCTAAATCACGAACTTAACTAAACAAACTAGTAAAAAAGCCCGTAAGAACCGGAAGCAAGCAGTAGACAAAAAATAAATAAAGGAAGGATAAAGAAGTTCACTAGAACAACCTTTATCTACAAAAATTAAAAGTGATGTTAAATCAAGGGAACACTTTCTCGATGTGAGCCAACTATAGAGCATGGCCTTTCTGATGTAGCCAATGTGCTCCACCCCAAACTGAGCAACTCGAACACCATCCCAAGTCTGCAAGAATTGAAACATATAGAATCCACAATCATGCCTGCAATGAAAGAATAAAAAACATCAGTTTGACAAAATGAAATAAAACAAATTGAGCAGTATGGAGAAGAGGTGTTGTACGGAACACACCCATTTGGCTGCATTGGGACAATGACATGTTTCAACACAAATCCATCAAGTGTAGGAGGATTTAGCGGCTCATCCGAACTTGAGCTTCCTTCTTTCCATGCACGCTTGATATTTTTAACCATCCTCCTAAAAACGCTGATCGCATCAGGGCTGCCAGGTTTATTGAGCGAGTCAAGAAATTCAAACCGCCTTTCTTTCACATTTAACGCAACTACACAATAATGACCAACGCCATCCCTCATCTCTAGCGAATCAAAAGTTGCAAAAATGACCTGTTCGAAGCACAAAAAATAAATATAATTATTATAAGAAGAAGAAACAGAAACACTATAAAATCAAACGCGCAAAATATAGTTTTCGTCACATAAAAATGTTACTCACCATATCCTTTTTATCAACACGCTCCTCACCTTTTGAAGAGAACATCATTTTAACACTCCTGCCTATAGTACCACCATTCCAAATATTTGTCTGCCAATACAAAACCAAAAATCAAATAGTGCTCAAGAAAACATGTCATAACATGAAATCAGAAAAGAAAATAAAAAAATAAAACAAAAATTTCTGCATTCTTACACAAATATGGTACGTGACAACAATTGTCGGAGATCCCTTAAACTTATCTACCAGCAAAGAAACCCCAAGATCTACAAGTCTTGTAGTGAGCATCCCTTTATCCCAAAAGGATTGACCAACTTCGCCAATGGTAATATCACCCATCTTAGTTTTTAAAGCAATCATGTCCCTGAATTTTTCATGAAAAACTGAAACATAAGATACTAAAAAAATAACAACAAAGAAAAAGGGATAAAAACCAAAATTAGAAAATACATATGAACAAAACAATTTCTAAAAAACCATACTTCTTCTTCTTGTCCTTCCGAACCCTCGTAACAGAAGCGTACAACTCATTGTATCTTTTCAGAAGAGTTGGATCAATGCTCGACGGTGTCACAACAGGAAGTTCGTCATTTGTAATAAAAAGATGAAGTTCACTTACCCAAGTAATGAAGTTTAAATATTAAGACAAGGAAATTCTGCTAGCTATTTTGAAAATCATAAACAAAAGATCAAGTTTCACTTATCATTAAACATCTAATACAGATACCATAGTAATTAAACAAAAATGAAATAAGAAAAACTTCAACTGTATTGTTCGAAACAAAACTCTTGCCTTCAGTATCAGAGTCTTCATGTTGTTGTTCTTCAGAGCTGATCAAAACATTTTCTTGGATAGATTGCGACGAATCCACCACAACCTCACTGGACTGCCCTTCTGCAGCAACAATAGCATTATCTGGATTTACAACAGTCAGGCCAACCGCAACATCCTTAGATACTTCAGCTACTTGAGCCTCCACTCTCGATACTTCAGGAACATCATTGGCCGCCAGACAAACAGGGGAAGCAACAACACTAACAGCAGGGACGACATTCTCCAGCGGCTTTTCAATGCCAAAATCAGAATCTTCATGCCGACTGGGGGAAACAGCATCATGGGATTCTTGAGCTACAGAAGGGTCTGCACAGTCGAACATAACAGCGTACATCAAGTTTATAACAACAACAAAAAAATTAGATTACAACACACTAACAGAACAAGTAATACAACTATACCTTATCAACTACAACATCCGGAGGGGACGATGCATTAGCCAAGACCTCATCCTTCCCAGAGCCATCGTAGGGCTCTTTGTGCACATCACAAGCAGCAACACCAGTCTACGGGCATAAAACAAACCAAAAACGAAAATAACATGGTAATGACCAAAAAAGAAAAAACTTCAACTATGCACAAGCAGTACACACTTTACAACCGTGAAGTACACAAAAAATACAATAAAAATGGAAAGCAACAAATGCAAGTTTAAGAAGAGGGACGCATAGCATAATAGACACGGCAGAAGTACTTGTACCTGACCAATTCCATCGTCCTAGTTCCATGGACATTAGAAGATTCCACTCCAGCCTATCACACAAAAACAGAAATAGTGAGGAGCAGTCCACATAATACACAAAAGAGGCTCAAACCACAAAAAACCTAGAACATACATTATTAGCACCAACACCAGCGTCCTGACGGATCATTTCATCCAAAATATGCCCAACATCCTTCTCATACCGATCGCATTTTTCCTCTTGTGAATGTCTCAATTGAGCATACGAAGACCGAACATTCATCACTGCAATCTTCAGGCTTTCAATCACGCCACAATCAAAATTGTGAGCAGCAACAATATCTTCATCTCGTGGGCCATGGCCAATGGGGGAAAAACCAGCAACTTTCCTCAACCTGTCACTAGAGGTTGGCAAATCTGCAGTCAACTTCAAAACCTTTAGGAGAATCTTATCAATCTCCTCGTGTTTTTCGCCGCCAACAAATGTCTGTTTAGAAGATCTTCTATCATAAAACTTCTGTCGAGCCATGAAACCAAGAGTACGCGGCACCTCATCATCACAGGCAGGAAGCTGGCTACATATAGGCTCATAAAACCTAGCATGAGTGCTAGGCCCCGCATTAGAGCTGCTGCATACAACTGCAATAGGACGGTTGTACACAATATCACCTGACGCCTTCCACTATAAAAAAGACAAGAGGCAAAGAGAAGTACACATGTGAGTACTAGAAAAGTTCAGATTTATAATGGATGTACCTTTTAAAAAAATGATATTAAAAACTCAGATGCACTAACCGGCAGCTTCCCAAACTTGTAAGTTTCCAAGTAAATCTTTCCCTTCACAAGCACATCCTAATTGTATAACTTCATCAGGTCCTTGGTCGTCAGGTATGACGCACGTGGCGTCAACGTGTGCATGACTGAAAATTTACGAAGTTTCAACCAGTCAAGATACATAATTAGGGGGACAATGGCACAACCCTCTGCACAATTCTGCTTGCTGCCTTCTGTTTGCCACCTCACCATAGCTGTCTGCAACTCATCAACAACAAGCTGGAAAAAGTCCATCTGAGCCATAGCCGCATAATCCATGTTCTCTACCATTGCAGCAACTCTACCCAAACAAACTACTCGACCAGGGCACATCAAATTTTGGTAGAGGACCAGGAAGAACACCTTCACAGCAAGGTCAACAGTCACATGATCATCTTCCTCCACCAACACCTTCAACTTCTCAAGCAAGTCCTTGACACCTATACTTTTTGAATGGTCAAAGCCAAGCTCATCCTTGAGGGCAGTCAACGAGTCATCATGGCCGCTGGCAGCAGGAATGGGTGCAGTGTGACGTCCCATGGGTAAATTAAAAATGTGATGAACTGCATCACGATTGATTCGAAGAACCCTGCCATTCCCAAAGTCCATTATCATGGTGGCAGGGTCAATCACTCCCATCAGATATCACATAAGAATGCGCGACACATTTTTCTTTAGTGTCAGTTCAAAGACAACACCAAATCCAGCATCCCGAACATGACTATAGTGTGCCTCTTTCAACAAAGCAGCAGCCTTGCAAACAATGGGAAGCGACAAATGTGCGGTCTTGTTAAATCAAGAATCATCTCCCTCAGCATCATCTTCAGCTGCATTGGTCTTACTAGAATTCTTCCTCCGTGTAAAGGGAAATGCAACCCACATTAGAAGACTAGCCATAAAAAAGAGATAGAGAAAACACAGATAGAATAACAATGAAGGAAACAAATGCAGTTCACTTGAACGAACCTTTGGAACAACATCCACCTCCTCGCCTGATTCACCACCAACATCTTCATCGACATCATCACGGGCATGCTTGGGTAGACTCTTAGATGAACCACAGTCTTTGCGTCTACCACTATGAACATCCCTCACAAAATTAGCAAACACAAAGTCATCATCATCAGAGTTGGGACCTTCAGTGACATGAAGTCGCTTGCGCTGAGGATCATCCTTTCCACCAGCTTCAGCAGTTCTCTTGCCAAGATTCTTGTTCATGCCCGCAACACGTGGACTCCGCCGAGGTGTACCACCTTCCTCGGCAATAGTACTTAGACTCTTCTTCTGCAAAGAAGGCATCTTCACCTTGGCAAATTTGGCACCCTTGGCACCATCTGCAGCTCTCCTCTGCTTCTCCTTCTCCGCAAACTCTTTTGAGTCACTTTCAAACCTCAACTTCTTCCTGCTTTGCTTCAACTCATATTCACGAAGCTATTCCGAGACCATCCAATCCTGTGTAACTTCCTCCGTACCATCAATAGACTGCGATTGTGTTTCAGACAAAACGGGACGTATCTGGTCAAAGCTCACACCAACATTACCCTCTGCAAAATAATGGTCAATCAATTGAGTAACCTCCTCAAACCCAGGCGCCCCAGCATGGAAAACAGACACTGCGTCAAAATGAAGTTTGACTATGGCCATTAAAAAGTGCACAAAAAGTACAACTACAGTACACTTAGAAATATAAAATGCAGTGCTCCAACCATAAGCTAAAAATAAAAAAATAATGCATTGCACAAAAAAGTTGAATAAAACAACAATGCAATTCACACATACATATAATGGAGTTCACATATACAAAATAAATGCAGTGCTGCATACACTAACTTCACATTTGTTCCCAACAAAATGTCGGACTAGATAGAGCAAGGCAACGCCAATTGGTACAACATCAAAGTAACCAGCATACATAAAATAAACAAATCAATCACATACCAGAAGGAGGGGCCACACTTATGGGAGAAGATTCAGTCGGCAAATTCAATTGATGTCCTCCCTTGACACCATGATCCTTACCACCAGGACAACGAGAGCCAATTGGTGTATCATTATGAGTACTGCAATCACCTACTGGATTCAAAAAGAACCAGAAATTACAAAACATCACATGACAAAATAATGCAAACGAAGACTGATAACTAACAGAGCATAAACCAAATATGCAGGATGATTTAGGAAACTAGATAAACATCAAACAAAATAAAACAAAAGCCTAAAATAAGCACTCCACATACCCTGAACTCCTCCTCCCACTCCGTTCGGCGAAGACATGGCATTTGCCTGAACACAAGGATGAAGTGACAGATATAAGCAACAAAATTGGCGAAAATCTCATGAAACCCTAGATCCACCTTGCTACACATGAGTATCGACTTCAAATCGAGATAAAATCGACTGCCTAAGGAAAAATTACACAAGCAAAAACAACAACAACAACTACGAGAATCACAAAACAAGACGAGAGGACGATCAATACCGAGAACAAGCGGAACATACCACAAAAAAGGTGCGGCGACGGTGGAGGGGGGGTGCGGCGACGGGAATGGATAGGAGAGGGCTGCGGCAGCGCAGCGGCAAGAGCTCGCGAAGCGGACGATGACGCGGAATGCAGGAATAAGAACCTCTTGAGGGTGGCGGTTCCTCGGGTGACGGCGGTTTTGCTCGAGGGAGAGATTCCTCGGCAGAAACTGCAAGAGACGAGAGGGGATTGTTCTCCGTCTCTCTCCGTCAGCGGAGCAGTGGGATCGCGTGGAACGGACACGTAGGAGGCCCGCCTGTGGCAAAGGGCAACATAAAATGGGCTGGCCCAAAAACGGCCTGGCTAAAAAAAGAAAGACTACATCAAAATGCACATGATGCAGTTCCCTCTAAAGAACAATGAAGTTCAATCGGTAAAACAAAAATAAAATACATGCAGTTCGCAAAAAAAAGTTAAAATAAAAAACAACACACGTGTTAAGAAAACACATCCGAAAAGAGAAAGTCTACCTTCAATTAAGTGCCACACCAAAAAAGGGGGGGCAACCCCCTACCCCTCCCGTACCAGGGACTGCAGTAAGTACATGAAAAAAAACAGATGCAGTACGCAACACTAGAAAAATGCAGTGCATTTCGTTACACGAACCAGTACAGTGTAGCATTCCAGTTCTGGATTACCTACATGAATAAATACACGGTATAGAACACAGCGAAAAACTCGTAAAATTGCGGAATATATTGTACTTTATTCGGGGGCTCGAGCAAGGACACGCAAAAAACGGTGAAGTACACACCTGTAGACAAAATGCAGTTCTCTTTTATAGGTGGTGCAGTGCAGAATGATAACCAATGGAGTTCTGTTAACACGCGGGATACATTTAAACGTGACAAATGCCCGTTCGCACAGAAAGTGGTGGTTAAAAAATGACTGATCAAAAAGAAATTAAACCTCGTTTAAAAAACCACGTTCGCTTACAACCACCCAATCTGAGCGGTTCCATCTCTAGAAGCCCACGATCACAGACGCAACACCAACCCACGATCTACACAACCGCATCATCAGCGAGATCGTGCAGTTCATTCGATGCAGCCATACCACCCCGCGTCCTCCCCTTAAATTCAGACCCCTGCCAAAGGCCTTCTCATCCACAACAACACATGTATCCATTGCGCTGCCACCAAATCGCTCCATTACATCCATCTCCACGCAAAACACCAAGCCCTACTACCGGCCATGGCATTCACCGACGAGTACCAGGGCATGGAGGCCCACGGCAACACCAAGTTGCACGTCATCCACACCAACGACAAGAAGCAGATGGCGATCACCCTTGCGCAGTACGAGCGCCACCTCGGCCTCCAGCACCACAAGATCGTCGGCATTGACCTCGAGTACAACAACGAGCCTGAAGCGACGCAGAAACCCGCCCTCTGCCAACTCTCCATCGGCAAGAAACACCCGGTGCTGCTCTTCCAACTAAGTGCCGCTGAAAGGTGCACCGTCTTCGACAACTTCCTCACTGACCCCAGGTACACCTTTGTTGGCTTCTCCATCAACGGGGACAAAAAAGGCTAGAACACGTCAATCTGGAGGTCGCCAACTTCGTCGACATCCAGAAGGAGTGGAGGGTGCCCAAGGCAACCAAGGAGTTGGACTCCCTTGGAGACGTCTCTGGCATGCTCATCGACAACTACTACAACAACATGAAGAAGAAGATCACCGACGACGAACACAAGTACTGGGCCACCCTGCCTCGGTCCATGAGGCACATCGAGTACGCGACAAAGGATGCCTACGCAACGTACGAGATATGGAACCGCATCACCCTCACCCAGGACGGGCTTCATCGTGCAAAGCTGGAGAAGGAGGAGCCCCCCAAGAAGCGCGCCAGGAGTAGCTGGGGATGGGGAGACGCTAACTGGTGCCGGCCAAAGAGCCAACAATGCCAGCGTCGTTTTAGAATTATCATCAAATTTTGCTTTATGTTGTTTGCTTATGTATTGTTAGTTTGCTTGTGATCATTCGCTTTTGCTGAACTTAGTTTGCTTGCCATGCAGAGCCGCTTGTAATGATGAACTTCGATTATGTTAGATTGCTTTCTGTTGAAATTAGTTTGCTGATGATGAATTTGTCATACAGAATGCCTGTGATTATTTGTTTTTGTTGTTTGCTTATGTATCATTAGATTCGAGCAGCGCACAAAATTAAATAAGATGCAGTGCACAAGTAGGACGCATGCAGTGCAAGTTGTGTACCACTGCAGTACGGACTCTGTCGAATGAAGTATACACATACCCAACAAAGCAGTGCACATCCCCTAAATTTGAAAAAACGAATACATAAGAGAAAAAACACAAAAAGAAAAATGCGATTTGTATATGTAGTGCGGAAATATATGAACGTGCAGTACTGAAACGTAATCAATGCAGTACAAGCATGATTTACTAAGAAGTACACTCCCCTACATTGGAAAAAAGATTACATAAGAGAAAATACACGAATACAAAAATAAGAACTATGCACGTAGTATGGACTGCGTGCACATGTAGTACAGAACCCTGATCAATGCAGTGCATGGACGATTTGCTAAGCAGTGCACGCCCCTACAATGAAAAGAATACTTAAGATATATATAGTAGCACTATTCTAATCCCAGGATCAGAATAGTTATTTCGATCACGACGCCCTATATAGAGCCCGATTCGGTGTTTCCGAACAAAAAAAAAACCCAGCCCACCCACACAACTCCCCCGGCGGCCCGACCCACCTGCCCACCTCCTTCCCATGACCTTCGCCCGATCCATCGCACAAGCTTCCCCCGATCCCGCTACGGCCTCCTCCCGGCGCGCCGCCCTCGCCTTCTCCGCTACGCCGCCGCCCCCGACCACTCCCCCCACGATCCCATCCCCACCTGATCCCCACCATCCTCGCCCCCTCCACAACTGGCGCACCTCCCGCCTGGATCGCAGGCTCCCCACGCCCTCCCACACATCTGACGCACCACCGCCACAGGCCCGCCTACGCCAGAGCCCCTATGACCCCGAGCGACGCCGCCCCCGCGAAGCAGTGCGTCGCCACACCCGCGATCTCGCAAGTCGCCGCTGCCCCTTCGACCTGGCGCGCTGCCGCCACCCTGCGACCACGAGCGTCGCCGCCCTCGGCAACCTCGCGAGCCATCGCCCCGGCAACCCCAAGCATCATCGCCGCGAGCTCGATCTCGCCACTGCGCCTCTAATTCCGCCGCCAGGACTCAAATCCCCATATGCCCCTCCCCTTCCTCGAAGGCCGTTCATGCCGCCATCTCTGCCGTTCAACTAGGCACCCTTCTAGAACTAGGCAAGCACCTGCCGGTTGACTACTTCCCTCCCCCTAACACCTTGATTCTTTGCCATCAACTGCCCACAACGCAGCCGGCCAGGGGCCCTTCACCCCCTTCCCCATGATTCTCCTTGCTTATTATGCTTCATCGGAATAAAATGAATGTTGAACTTCTTGAGTCGTACATGTTGAATCTCTGAAAAAATCTGATAGGACACAAATTTCTTATACAGCTGACCTGGTGTACAACCTTTTCATTCTAAAATTGCTACTATTGCGCATTTCTTCTCTTGGTTGTCATGGTGTTTATGAAATGTTATTTATGTGAAAAAGTTCATGAACTAGTGGCCAGGAAGTTCACCCCTATTACCTCTCACCCATGTATACAGGAAAAGAAAAACATTCAGTAGATTATAAAAAAAGAATGTACACAAAATGATGAATTACAAAACACACACACTGCTTTCATGAAAACTAGAAGTTCATAAAAAACATAGAGGCGGAGTTAAAAAAAGCATCAAATTTATTTTGAAATCCCAGAAGCACAAAAACAACAATAAAAAAGTGTGGTCTTTTGTTAGAACAAGATGATAATACATTTTAGTTATCTCGCCATGGTTTTCAATTCGCTTGTTTCAAGTATGACGAATGGAAAAATGTTGAAGTTCAAACTAAAACGAACAAGCATTTTCTTAAAACCAGATGATAGAGGCGAGGGTCCCGATGTGTCGATGAGATGGTGGCTATCGTTTTCTGTCAAAGTTGACTTTGACGATCCGACTACGAACGTGCGAGACGTCGCGCCTTAGCAATCGCTAAACCAACTTCCGAGGGTTATTGACCACGCCGGAGCACGATCAACCTGACCACGAGGGTCTGTTTCCTGCGAGCAAACGAAGAACAAGCAAGAAACTGAGATTGCAATCTGGATATTGCGAATATAAGATGAAAGCTTTATTGATCAAGGTGGGGTTCTGTGACGTCTTGGTCTGGTCGTTGGACACAAACGAAGTACGCGAAGTTGCAGCTATGGCGAACTTTTGATCTAAACAAAACCCAAAGTCTAAACGATGCCCTAAGGGCTGTATATAGGGAGGAAGAGGGTGGAATTTCGTGGCCCTTGAGGGTGGGGTCCGAAACCAACCCTAACTCTTGTTTCCCCACACATACGGACTCTAAAAATAGCCTATACTTAAGTATTTCGAAATTACATGGGCCTGGCCCATTAATAAGGTGACGCAGCACCTAGAATAACCTATGGACGAATATTATGAAGTGGTATCTTGTATATTTCGTCCAAGGCTTCATGCACTCCTTATGGCGGCTTTAAAGTCCTGAAATCATCACTTGTAACTCCGTTCTTGATCCCCTTGCGCATGCCATCAACTCCATGTGTGTTCTTGCTCCAATGTTCATCCTTCTCCAAGCTAGGCCCTTCATTTGTAAGCAAAACAAATGTATCCTGATAGAGGCGGGGGTGTCCCGATCTTTCGATGAGATGGTAACTATCGATTTGGTGGAGACGACTTTGACGATCTGACTACAAACGTGCACGACGTTGCGCCTTAGCAATCGCTAAACCAATCTCCAGATGTTATTGACCACGCCGGTGCACGATCAACCTGACCACGAAGGTCTATTCCTGCAAGCAATCGAAGAACGAGCAAGAATATGATAAAAGCAATCTGAATATTGCAAATATGTATGAAGTATTGATAAAGGTGGGGATCCGAAAGCGGTCTTGGTCTGGTCGTTGGACACAAACGAAGTACACGAAGTTGCGTTGGCTAACTTTTAACTAAACAAATCCCCAGGAAAAGCTACTAGATGGATCTACTTATATAGGAGCAAGGGGTGGCGGCCAAGGAGGTGGGAGGACGTCCCAAGGCAGCCTAAAACTAAATCTAGGTCGTACAAGGCCAATGGGCCCAAGTGGAGGTGATGTAACACCTTTGGACTTGTAGTTTGACTCGGATTCTGCTGCAGCATCAGATTGTTTCGTCCACAACTCAACGCTCCGGACGAATTTGAAGGTGATTCCAATTGGGTTGGAAAGTGCACGAAATCTAGTTTCCAACAAAAAAAGAATCACCCAATTCGGAGTCCGTATGAAAAACTTGTGTACGTTTTGAGTCAGGTATGTCTGTGCAGTCCGAATCTGAATGCAGAACGTGAGAGACTTGGACTCTATCTTCTCTTGGGCCAAAAGTGACGTGAGAGAACTTTTTGGACAGCAAATAAACATCTCTTTCTTCCTTATCTTCATATGTGGATTGTACAAATGTCCCATACACCTGCAATTAGACAAAACACAAAAGTGTGTGAAGTATTTTTGTTCTGGATAACATAAATAGATTATTGAATAGTTTGCACTAGAAATCACCTGGCAAATATGCATATATGCAATATTTTTGGTCATATCCAAGGTAGTCATGTCCTCATCATCCTCCCCTTCTTGAAAATAAAGCCATCATCGGCGTTGCTTAATCTGAAATGTGGCTAACAAAAGAGACAAGGTGTACATGTTGTATATGTATATGTCATCCATTTTTACTTCCCTTGATTTTTGCATATATGACACATGAATAGATGAGTAACTTGCATAGTTCATAAAATCTAAAGCCAAAAAATTAGCACAAGAAGTAGAAGGCATGAAAATATTGCAACTCAGTTTGCACATATAAGTGAAGCTCTTATTCATTTCAAAAGATTGACAATGTTCGTCATTAAACCATCCCAACATTGGTGAATAAACCTTACTTGCATCAAATTTACATGCTACAACATGCTTAAATAAGCAAACATGCAATAAGTCATTCAACACAGAATCATCACCAAGATTAGAGGTCATATCAAAATGATTAAACATTGGTTCTTTTGCATCAATAGTTAATTCAATGGGTGCACTCAAAATTGTTGGTATTTCAGTTGTTTGATCACATGGCAAAGTCAAATTATCAACGTAGTCCCCTAAAATAGGTGGTGTGATCAAAGTAGTGGGTAGCTCATCAGATGGTGCAATCAAATTGACAAGGCATTCATCATTCTCATGTAGAGATGGAAGATCAGTACCTTTGTCATTACCTCTTATGATCAACTCAGATGATGTAGCCACTCTCGGGGGCGATGTGTCACATGGTGGAGGTGATGTAGTCCTGACAACAACGGATGTCATAGTATGCCTAGTAGTTGAAGGAACAATCATATCAACTCTTGGAATGTGCACTGTGCGCTTGTTCTCCTCGTGGCCAACACGTCGTTTTATTTCCTGTTCAGCTTTGCAAGCAAGATGAAACAAATGGTCCATAGGATAACACTCTTCATGAATTAGTATCTCTTGAATATCACGGTTTAATCCTCCCCAAAATCTATCCATAAAATCATCTTCACTTTCTTCTAAAGAGGAATGCAACAAGGTAGTTTGTAAATCATCATAATATTTTGTTACAGTTTCACTACCTTGTTTTAAGTGTTGCAACTTCTTAATCATGTCACGAGTATAATAAGCAGGGACGAAAGTATGTCGCATGGCAAGTTTCAAATCATCCCAAGTAGTAGGTATATAATCAGGGTGTAACCGACAATATTCGCTCCACCAAACCAAATCATAACCAGTGAAAGAACCAACCGCAACCTTAACCTTTTTATGTTCATCGAAATTATGGGAAGCAAATATATTTTTTATGTCGAACTCCCATTCAATATATAAAGCAGGTTTAAAACGGCCATTAAATGGTGGTATAGATACATTAACCTGATCATGTGCATTTGGATGTTTGTGCACCTCTCGTGACGGTTGTGGTATTTGCAAAGGTGGTGGCACGTCTCCCGCGATCGATGATAGAGGTAAAGGTGTCCCGTCTTTCGATGAGATGATGGATATCGCTTTGGTGGAAATCGACTTTGACGATCCGACTACGAACGTGCGAGGACGTCGCGCCTTAGCAATCGCTAAACCAACTCCGAGAGGTTATTGACCACGCCGGAGCACGATCAACCTGACCACGAGGGTGTGTTTCCTGCGAGCAAACGAAGAACAAGCAAGAAACTGAGATTGCAATCTGGATATTGTGAATATAAGATGAAAGCTTTATTGATCTAGGTGGGGTTCTGTGACGCCTTTGTCTGGTCGTTGAACACAAACAAAGTACGCGAAGTTGCAGCTATGGCGAACTTTTAATCTAAACAAAACCCAAAGTCTAAACGATGCCCTAAGGGCTGTATATATGGAGGAAGAGGGGGGAATTTCGTGGCCCTTGGTGGAGGGGTCCGAAATCAACCCTATCTCTTGTTTCCCCACACATACGGACTCTAAAAATAGCCTATACTTATGTATTTCGAAATTACATGGGCCTGGCCCAATAATAAGGTGACGCAGCACCTAAAATAGCCTCGGGACGAAATTTATGAAGTGGCATCTTGTATATTTCGTCCAAGGCTTCATGCACCCATTATGGTGGCTTCAAAGTCCTGAAATCATCACTTGTAACTCCGTTCTTGTTCCCCTTGCGTATGCCATCATCCCCATGCTTGTTCTTGCTCCAATGTTCATCCTTCTCCAAGCTAGGCCCTTCATTTGTAAGCAAAACAAATGTATCCAATTTAGGCAGCATCATATTCTCATGAACATTAGAATCATTACCAAGAAACGAAAGTACCTGGTAATTTAGTTGGCGTGCACGAGCTCTAGTAATTGGTCCAGTATGTATAGCAGCAGGGCCTGTGGGTGTAACAATGGTATTGATGTCCTCATCAATCGACGAAGCCCATGAATTGACTCTGGATCCTGTCATGATTAGTAGAACAAGAAACAAAACCCAAAATAATGTTCCTATAACTACTAGGATGTGGTGGTAAAACGCTCATAGTAAAGCAAATATCAATGTCTTACACGTTCTTACCATGCAGCAGGCGGTGATCGGCAACCAGCGGTGTCAAGTAACTCCAAATATTGAGTAAAGCGATTGCCAGGGGAGCGTACGTATACACGGTGTAGAAATATGTGGAGCTGGGTTGGCTATATATGGTAGCAAAAGATTAGCAATAATCAATTCAAAGATGCAATGTTGAATAAACGCTCAACGGCGGTACTGTGCTGGTCCTAGGCTAGACCGAACTAGAGACGCGAGCCTAGAACACTAATGAGGTCACGTCGTAGCACAACCAGCATCAATGAAGGATACAAAGTAGCTCTGGACAGCAAGATATAAGTGAAGATCACAACGGTAGTAAAGATAATGATGTGAAACAATAGCCAAGCTGTTTTACTGAACAGTGCACAAAACAGATTCCAATCCGAATTCAGGTACGAGATTGATTCTAGATAGATCCAATTTTTTTTCTTCTCTCTTTTTTTCTCACGCTTTTTTTTTCTTTTTCTTCTCCCTCTTTTTCTTTTTTTTCTTTCCTTTTTTCTCTCTTTTTTTTCTTTATCTTCTTTTTCTCCCTCTTTCCAAGACAAACTAGATAAGATGCAGATTCGATCAGGCGAAGATGTGAGTGACCTCAACTATGATTATGACAATAAACAGTGCGTAGCACGTGGTGGAAATTGGTGGATTGGATGGTGGACAGCGGATGGGATAATGATGCAGTGGCTGCGTGACTAATGTGAACAGAACTCGAAACTCTAAAGGAACTAGACACTAAGATCAGCAACTCGACACGACGATGCAACCGATAATTCAACTATGCAAGCAATGAAAAGAAAATTGCAAAGGCTCAGACTGGCTTGGACCAAGGATGAATAGATCTAACTCTTTTTTTGTGGCTTTTTCTTGGACAATAGGTAAGAAAATAAATCTAATCTAGGAAAACTGGAAATTCTCACCGAGCAACCTGAAAACTGATACCACTTGATAGAGGCGGGGGTGTCCCGATCTTTCGATGAGATGGTAACTATCGATTTGGTGGAGACGACTTTGACGATCCGTGATAGAGGCGAGGGTGTCCCGATCTTTCGATGAGATGATAACTATCGATTTGGTGGAGACGACTTTGACGATCCGACTACAAACGTGCACGACGTTGCGCCTTAGCAATCGCTAAACCAATCTCCTGAGGTTACTGACGATGCCGGAAGCACGGTCAGCCTGACCATGAAGGTCTATTCCTGCAAGCAATCGAAGGACGAGGAAGGATATGATAAAGCTATCTGAAGATTGCAAATATATTTGAGGTATTGATAATGGTGGGGATCCGTAAGCGGTCTTGGTCTGGTCGTTGGACACAAACGAAGTACACGAAGTTGCAATGGCTAACTTTTAACTAAACAAATCCCAAGGAAAAGCTACTAGATGGATCTACTTATATAGGAGCAAGGGGTGGAGGCCAAGGAGGTGGGAGGACGTCCCAAGGCAGCCTAAAACTAAATCTAGGTCGTACAAGGCCAATGGGCCCAAGTGGAGGTGATGTAACACCTTTGGACTTGTAGTTTGACTCGGATTCTGCTGCAGCATCAGATTGTTTCGTCCACAACTCAACGCTCCGGACGAATTTGAAGGTGATTCCAATTGGGTTGGAAAGTGCACGAAATCTAGTTTCCAACAAAAAAAGAATCACCCAATTCGGAGTCCGTATGAAAAACTTGTGTGCGTTTTGAGTCAGGTGTGTCTGTGCAGTCCGAATCTGAATCCAGAACGTGAGAGACTTGGACTCTATCTTCTCTTGGGCCAAAAGTGACGTGAGAGAACTTTTTGGACAGAAAATAAACATCTCTTTCTTCCTTATCTTCATATGTGGATTGTACAAATGTCCCATACACCTGCAATTAGACAAAACACAAAAGTGTGTGAAGTATTTTTGTTCTGGATAACATAAATAGATTATTGAATAGTTTGCACTAGAAATCACCTGACAAATATGCATATATGCAATATTTTTGGTCATATCCAAGGTAGTCATGTCCTCATCATCCTCCCCTTCTTGAAAATAAAGCCGTCCTCGGCGTTGCTTAATCTGAAATGTGGCTAACAAAAGAGACAAGGTGTACATGTTGTATATGTATATGTCATCCATTTTTACTTCCCTTGATTTTTGCATATATGACACATGAATAGATGAGTAACTTGCATAGTTCATAAAATCTAAAGCCAAAAAATTAGCACAAGAAGTAGAAGGCATGAAAATATTGCAACTCAATTTGCACATATAAGTGAAGCTCTTATTCATTTCAAAAGATTGACAATGTTCATCATTAAACCATCCCAAAATTGGTGAATAAACCTTACTTGCATCAAATTTCCATGCTACAACATGCTTAAATACGCAAACAGGCAATAAGTCATTCAACACAGAATCATCACCAAGATTAGAGGTCATATCAAAATGATTAAACATTGGTTCTTTTGCATCAATAGTTAATTCAATGGGTGCACTCAAAATTGTTGGTATTTCAGTTGTTTGATCACATGGCAAAGTCAAATTATCAACGTAGTCCTCTAAAATAGGTGGTGTGATCAAAATAGTGGGTAGCTCATCAGATGGTGCATTCAAATTGACAAGGCAATCATCATTCTCATGTAGAGATGGAAGATCAGTACCTTTGTCATTACCTCTTATGATCAACTCAGATGATGTAGCCACTCTCGGGGGCGATGTGTCACATGGTGGAGGTGATGTAGTCCTGACAACAACGGATGTGGTTGTCATAGTATGCCTAGTAGTTGAAGGAACAATCATATCAACTCTTGGAATGTGCACCGTGCGCTTGTTCTCCTCGTGGCCAACACGTCGTTTTATTTCCTGTTCAGCTTTGCAAGCAAGATGAAACAAATGGTCCATAGGATAACACTCTTCATGAATTAGTATCTCTTGAATATCACGGTTTAATCCTCCCCAAAATCTATCCATAAAATCATCTTCACTTTCTTCTAAAGAGGAATGCAACAAGGTAGTTTGTAGATCATCATAATATTTTGTTACAGTTTCACTACCTTGTTTTAAGTGTTGCAACTTCTTAATCATGTCACGAGTATAATAAGCAGGGACGAAAGTATGTCGCATGGCAAGTTTCAAATCATCCCAAGTAGTAGGTATATAATCAGGGTGTAACCGACAATATTCACTCCACCAAACCAAAGCATAACCAGTGAAAGAACCAACCGCAACCTTAACCTTTTTATGTTCATCGAAATTATGGGAAGCAAATATATTTTTTATGTCGAACTCCCATTCTATATATAAAGCAGGTTTAAAACGGCCATTAAATGGTGGTGTAGATACATTAACCTGATCATGTGCATTTGGATGTTTGTGCACCTCTCGTGACGGTTGTGGTATTTGCAAAGGTGGTGGCACGTCTCCCGCGATCGACAAAGCCCATGAATTGACTCTGGATCCTGTCATGATTAGTAGAACAAGAAACAAAACCCAAAAATAATGTTCCTATAACTACTAGGATGTGGTGGTAAAACGCTCACAGTAAAGCAAATATCAATGTCTTACAAGTTCTTACCATGCAGCAGGCGGTGATCGGCAACCAGCGGTGTCAAGTAACTCCGAATATTGAGTAAAGCGATTGCCAGGGGAGCGTACGTATACACGGTGTAGAAATATGTGGAGCTGGGTTGGCTATATATGGTAGCAAAAGATTAGCAATAATCAATTCAAAGATGCAATGTTGAATAAACGCTCAACGACGGTACTCTGCTGGTCCTAGGCTAGACCGTACTAGAGACGCGAGCCTAGAACACTAATGAGGTCACGGCGTAGCACAACTAGCATCAATGAAGGATACTAAGTAGCTCTTGACAGTAAGATATAAGTGAAGATCACAACGGCAGTGAAGATAATGATGAAAAACAACTGCCAAGCAGGATAAACAACAACTCTCTCTCCAACTTTCCTCTTGAAAAGTTTGAGACAATTTTCTGATAAATTCTTTCAAAGAATGCTACTAACTCAAGCTTTCCAATGCAAAAAGAATCACTCAATTCCGAGTTGATATGAGGAGTCAAAGTATTCTAAAACTGGCCTGAAAAATTGGAACAAGTTGTGTTCACGAACTTCGGAGGGCAAAAAGACCTATTTAGAAGCCGATTTTGAGGTGTCAAATATTGAACTAGCTTCTGCAACTATTTAGATGCGGCTCGTCGCTATCTTCAATTTGAGTACTCACGGAGCCAAAACTGACTTCGTATGAGGAAGATACACCTGTTTTACTGAACAGTGCGCAAAACAGATTCCATTCCGAATTCAGATACGAGATTGATTCTAGATAGATCCAATTTTTTTTCTCTCCTTTTTTTTCTCACGCTTTTTTTTCTTTTTCTTCTCTCTCTTTTTCTTTTTTTTCTTTCCTTTTTTCTCTTTTTTTTCTCTCTCTTTTTTTTCTCCCTCTTTCCAAGACAAACTAGATAAGATGCAGATTGGATCACGCGAAGATGTGAATGACCTCAACTATGATTATGACAATGAACAGTGCGTAGCACATGGTGGAAATTAATAGATGGGATGGTGGACGGCGGAAGGGATAATGATGCAGCGGCGGCGTGACTAATGTGAACAGAACTCGAAACTCTAAAGGAACTAGACACTAAGACCAGCAACTTACACGACGATGCAACCGATAATTCAACTATGCAAGCAATGAATAGAAAATTGCAAAGGCTCAGACTGGCTTGGATAAAGGATGAACAGATCTAACTTTTTTTTGTGTGGCTTTTTCTTGGACAATAGGTAAGAAAATAAATCTAATCTAGGAAAACTAGAAATTCTCACCGAGCAACCTGAAAACTGATACCACTTGATAGAGGCGAGGGTGTCCCGATCTTTCGATGAGATGATAACTATCGATTTGGTGGAGACGACTTTGACGATCCGACTACAAACGTGCACGACGTTGCGCCTTAGCAATCGCTAAACCAATCTCCTGAGGTTACTGACGATGCCGGAAGCACGGTCAGCCTGACCATGAAGGTCTATTCCTGCAAGCAATCGAAGAACGAGCAAGAATATGATAAAGCAATCTGAATATTGCAAATATATTTGAGGTATTGATAATGGTGGGGATCCGTAAGCGGTCTTGGTCTGGTCGTTGGACACAAACGAAGTACACGAAGTTGCAATGGCTAACTTTTAACTAAACAAATCCCAAGGAAAAGCTACTAGATGGATCTACTTATATAGGAGCAAGGGGTGGAGGCCAAGGAGGTGGGAGGACGTCCCAAGGCAGCCTAAAACTAAATCTAGGTCGTACAAGGCCAATGGGCCCAAGTGGAGGTGATGTAACACCTTTGGACTTGTAGTTTGACTCGGATTCTGCTGCAGCATCAGATTGTTTCGTCCACAACTCAACGCTCCGGACGAATTTGAAGGTGATTCCAATTGGGTTGGAAAGTGCACGAAATCTAGTTTCCAACAGAAAAAGAATCACCCAATTCGGAGTCCGTATGAAAAACTTGTGTGCGTTTTGAGTCAGGTGTGTCTGTGCAGTCCGAATCTGAATCCAGAACGTGAGAGACTTGGACTCTATCTTCTCTTGGGCCAAAAGTGACGTGAGAGAACTTTTTGGACAGAAAATAAACATCCCTTTCTTCCTTATCTTCATATGTGGATTGTACAAATGTCCCATACACCTGCAATTAGACAAAACACAAAAGTGTGTGAAGTATTTTTGTTCTGGATAACATAAATAGATTATTGAATAGTTTGCACTAGAAATCACCTGACAAATATGCATATATGCAATATTTTTGGTCATATCCAAGGTAGTCATGTCCTCATCAATCCGACTACAAACGTGCACGACGTTGCGCCTTAGCAATCGCTAAACCAATCTCCAGAGGTTATTGACCACGCCGGTGCACGATCAACCTGACCACGAAGGTCTATTCCTGCAAGCAATCGAAGAACGAGCAAGAATATGATAAAAGCAATCTGAATATTGCAAATATGTGTGAAGTATTGATAAAGGTGGGGATCCGAAAGTGGTCTTGGTCTGGTCGTTGGACACAAACGAAGTACACGAAGTTGCGTTGGCTAACTTTTAACTAAACAAATCTCCAGGAAAAGCTACTAGATGGATCTACTTATATAGGAGCAAGGGGTGGCGGCCAAGGAGGTGGGAGGACGTCCCAAGGCAGCCTAAAACTAAATCTAGGTCGTACAAGGCCAATGGGCCCAAGTGGAGGTGATGTAACACCTTTGGACTTGTAGTTTGACTCGGATTCTGCTGCAGCATCAGATTGTTTCGTCCACAACTCAACGCTCCGGACGAATTTGAAGGTGATTCCAATTGGGTTGGAACGTGCACGAAATCTAGTTTCCAACAAAAAATGAATCACCCAATTCGGAGTCCGTATGAAAAACTTGTGTGCGTTTTGAGTCAGGTATGTCTGTGCAGTCCGAATCTGAATCCAGAACGTGAGAGACTTGGACTCTATCTTCTCTTGGGCCAAAAGTGACGTGAGAGAACTTTTTGGACAGCAAATAAACATCTCTTTCTTCCTTATCTTCATATGTGGATTGTACAAATGTCCCATACACCTGCAATTAGACAAAACACAAAAGTGTGTGAAGTATTTTTGTTCTGGATAACATAAATAGATTATTGAATAGTTTGCACTAGAAATCACCTGACAAATATGCATATATGCAATATTTTTCGTCATATCCAAGGAAGTCATGTCCTCATCATATCCAATTTAGGCAGCATCATAATCTCATGAACATTAGAATCATTACCAAGAAACGAAAGTACCTGGTAATTTAATTGGCGTGCGCGAGCTCTAGTAATTGGTCCAGTATATGTAACAGTAGGGGCTGTGGGTGTAACAATGGTATTGATGTCCTCATCATCCTCCCCTTTTTGAAATGAAGTCGTCCTCGACGGAATCGCATCTTCCTCACCCAAATAAGGCTTCAAATCTGCAATGTTAAAAGTGGGACTAACCCCAAAATCTACAGGTAGTTCAAGTTTATATGCATTATTATTTATTTTCTCTAACACCTTAAAAGGACCATCAGCACGTGGCATTAGCTTTGATTTGCGCAGATTAGGAAATCTATCTTTACGCAAATGTAACCAAAGAAGATCTCCAGGCGCAAACACAACATGTTTTCTACCCTTATCTCCAGCAAGTTTATATTTAGCATTCATACGCTCAATGTTTTCCTTAGTTAACTCATGCATTTTTAAAATCAATTCAGAACGTTATTTAGCATCAAAATTAACCTTCTCTGAAGATGGAAGAGGCAACAAATCAATAGGTGCACGAGGTAGGAAACCATACACAATTTCAAAAGGGCACATCTTAGTAGTAGAATGCAATGAACGATTATAAGCAAATTCAATATGAGGCAAGCATTCTTCCCACATTTTCTTGTTATTCTTCAAAACAGCCCTAAGCATAGTAGACAATGTTCTA
The DNA here is from genome assembly GCF_018294505.1 of Triticum aestivum. NCBI lineage: Eukaryota > Viridiplantae > Streptophyta > Magnoliopsida > Poales > Poaceae > Triticum > Triticum aestivum. The sequence continues at coordinate 251,423,400 of NC_057803.1, forward strand.
TTGACTACTTCAGTTTGTCCATCAGTTTGGGGGTGACAAGTGGTACTAAAAACCAGCTTAGTCCCCAACTTAGCGCATAAACATCTCCAAAAGTGGCTAAGAAATTTAGTATCACGATCTGAAACAATAGTATTTGGCACACCATGTAAGCGAATAATTTCACGAAAGAACAAATCAACAACATTAACAGCATCATCGCTTTTATGACATGGTATAAAGTGTGCCATTTTCGAGAACCTATCCACGACAACAAATATGCTATCCCTCCCCTTCTTTGTTTGAGGTAAACCTAAAACAAAGTCCATAGATATATCCTCCCAAGGAACACTAGGTACAGGCAAAGGCATATATAAACCATGAGGATTGAGTCGTGACTTAGCTCTTTGACATGTAGTGCAGCGAGCAACAAAACGCTCAACATCCCGTCTCATCTTTGGCCAAAAGAAATATGTAGCAAGTATATCCTCCGTCTTCTTGACGCCAAAGTGTCCCATTAATCCTCCTCCATGCGCCTCCTGCAACAACAAAAGACGAACGGAGCTAGCTGGAATGCATAGCTTGTTAGCACGAAACACAAATCCATCGTTAGGGACGAACTTGTTCCAAGTTCTCCCTTCCTTACAATTCTGCAATACATCTTTAAATTCAGCATCATGAACATATTGATCTTTGATGGTCTCCAAACCAAATATTTTAAAGTCAAGTTGTGAAAGCATAGTATAACGACGAGACAAGGCATCAGCAATAACATTTTCTTTACCCTTCTTGTGTTTAATGACATAAGGGAAAGTCTCAATGAATTCAACCCATTTAGCATGTCTACGGTTCAGTTTTGCTTGACTTTTAATGTGTTTCAAAGATTCATGATCAGAATGTATAACAAATTCCTTGGGCCATAAATAATGTTGCCATGTTTCTAAGGTCCGAACAAGAGCATATAATTCTTTATCATAAGTAGAATAGTTCAGACTAGGCCCACTCAATTTTTCAGAAAAGTATGCAACAGGTTTTCCATCTTGTAATAACACACCTCCTAATCCAATTCCACTAGCATCACATTCAAGCTCAAAAGTCTTATTGAAATTAGGAAGTTGGAGTAAAGGAGCATGTGTCAACTTATCTTTCAATACCGTGAAGGCTTCTTCCTGTGCGATACCCCAAACAAAAGGCACATCCTTCTTTGTAAGCTCGTTGAGAGGTGCAGCAATGGTGCTGAAATCTCTCACAAAACGCCTATAGAAACCAGCGAGGCCAAGGAAACTCCTCACTTGTGTGACCGTTTTGGGCTGCGGCCAACTCTCAATAGCTTCAATCTTGGCTTTATCAACTTCAATTCCCTGTGGAGTAACAACATAGCCAAGAAAAGATACTCGGTCTGTGCAAAAGGTGCACTTTCCAAGGTTTCCAAACAAACGTGCATCACGTAGAGCAATAAAAACAGCACGTAAATGTTCCAAATGTTCCTCCAAAGATTTGCTATAAATCAATATGTCATCAAAGTAAACTACCACAAATCGTCCAATGAAAGCACGTAAAACTTCGTTCACTAATCTCATGAAAGTACTAGGTGCATTAGTTAACCCAAAAGGCATGACTAACCACTCATATAATCCGAACTTAGTTTTAAATGCTGTTTTCCATTCATCTCCCAATTTCATACGAATTTGATGGTATCCACTATGCAAATCAACTTTGGAGAATATTGTAGAGCCACTCAATTCATCAAGCATATCATCTAGCCTAGGAATAGGATGACGATAACGAATAGTAATATTATTTATGCCTCTACAATCAACGCACATACGCGACGTACCATCCTTTTTCGGCACTAAAATGATAGGAACAACACAAGGACTAAGGGATTCGCGTATATAACCTTTGTCGAGCAGTTCTTGTACTTGACGCATAATCTCCTTCGTCTCATCTGGATTGGTACGGTATGCCGCACGGTTGGGTAGCGAAGCACCGGGAATTAAATCAATTTGATGCTCAATCCCTCGAATAGGTGGTAATCCCGGTGGCACGTCTTGTGGAAAGACGTCAGCGAACTCCTGCAAAATGTTAGTGACAGCAGGGGGCAAAGAGGAAGGCACGTCCTCGAATGAAAATAATGCCTCTTTGCACACAAAGGCATAACAAACAGATTTGCTGAAATCTAGCTCATCAATATCAGATTTGGTGGCAAGTAAACATGCACTTTTCAATTTAATTTCAGAAACAACAGTAGATGGTTTATTATTAGACTTCATTTGGTGCTCAAATTCTTTTGCCACAATCTGATTTTCACTCTTATTTGTCTCCTGTTTTGCTTTATTAGCTCTATTAATATCATCTTTCAAAATGGAATCAGGAGTCATAGGAAGCAAAGTAATATTTTTATCATTATGAACAAGAGTATACTGATTGTTTCTACCATGGTGTACAGAATTTTTATCAAATTGTCAATGTCTACCAAGTAATAAGGAACATGCTTGCATAGGTACCACATCACAATCAACATAATCAGCATATGTAGAGATACTAAAATGAACACGAACAGTACGTGTTACCTTAACCTTGCCGCTGTTGTTGAACCATTGGATGTAGTAAGGATGTGGATGTGGTCTTGTGGTGAGAGATAGCTTCTCCACCATCTCCATGCTAGCCAAGTTATTGCAGCTCCCTCCATCTATGATCACGCGAACAGAACGTTCCTTCACAACTCCCTTTGTATGGAACAAATTATGCCTCTGATTTGCTCAGCTTGTGTAACCTGCACACTCAAAACATGTTGAGCAACTAAACATTCATACCTGTCAGCATCTTCAGGAGCCATGTATTGCGTCTCATGATCAGAATCGTCTCCACCGTGTTCGTCACGTGTAATAAGAGCCAAAGTCTCCTCATCATAGTCACTAGCAGACTCAGACCCACCATCCTCAGTAACAATCATCACACGCTTAGATGGGCATTCTCTCGCATAATGACCTCCACCCTTGCAACGTCGACAAATAATATCATGTGTTTGCCCTGTTGATGCCATGGATGAAGAAGAGCTCTTTGCAGGCCCAGAAGGTGTGCTCTTGGCAGATAGTGGTGATTGTGCCTGCTTTATTGTATCACGGTTGGAGGTGGCAGCCGACGGAGGCGCCGGTGTAGCAGAACGTGTGGAAGTAGATGATGCACGTGGTGTCCATGATGAAGGTCGACCTGCAGAAAAGTTAGTCCGCGCCAATGCCTGTCGATCCTGCACTTCACGTTCAGCTTTACAAGCAAGATGGAATAAACGAGTGATATTAGTATACTCCTTATACTCTAGAATAAACGAGTGATGTCTTAAGCGCTGCAATTTTTGAAGTAATTCACGTTGATAATATGGTGGAACCCAATGAGTACGCATAGCAGTTTTCAAAGCAGCCCAAGTAGCCGGAATAGGAAATAATCTACAATGCTCAGACCACCAAACACATGCAAAACTAGTGAATGCACAAACAGCAGCAGGAACACGTCTCTCCTCGGGATATTGTAAACAAGTAAATCGTTGTTCAGTTTCTAACTCCCAAGTAAGATATATATCAGGAACATATCTACCCTCAAATGGTGGAATATTCAATTTTAGTTTAGGGAGATGGTCATGATCTCGTACCTGAGGGTGAGCCCTACCATTGCCATTATTTGCATGTGGATGACCTGGTGGTTGTTATGCTGCTGGTGGCACGTAGTTCTGATTTTGATCAACCTCATCCTCATAATCTCCGACATAATCATCCTCCTCCACATCAGCAGTAGGAGCCACAGAAATATCAATAGCAGCACCAGCAGTTTGGCCCGACTGAAGAGGGACACGGCTCGCTCGGCGGAGGGCTGTTTCCCGACGTGGAGGTAGTCGGTGTTGTTGCTGTTGTTGCAGAGGTGCGGCAGGAGCAGCCGGTGGTGGTGGTGGAAAACGCGAAAGCAATTCAGCAAACTTGTTATCGAGCTTTGTTTGAAACGTCTTCTCCATGCCATCTATCTTCTCCATGGCCTCTTCAAATCTGTTTATCACATCTTGCACCTGTACACTCATCATTTGCTGAAACGTATCATGAAGCTCCTTATTCGTCAAGTTCTCCCAGTCAGTCTCGTCGGATTGTGATCCTGGCATGGTTAGCAGCAATAGAAACACACAAGAATATGATCCTATAGACTACTAACAAGTGGTGGTGGTGGCGGGTGTCACAAATCCGTCAAGCAAATCTCAAATTCTTACCAGTTCTTACCCAGCAGCAGGCGGTGATCGGCAACCGTTATAGTCAAAACTCTCAAAAGCTTGGATAGAGCGATTGCCAGGGAGAGTCAAACGCACGACGTAGATGTATGTGGAGCTGGGAAGGCTTATAGTATGGTAGAAAAAAGGGTCAGCAATAATCAATTCAGAGATGCAAAGTTGAATAAACGCTCAACAACGGTACTGTGCTAGTCCTAGGCTAGACCGTGCTAGAGACACGAGCCTAGAACACTAACAAAATCACGGCGCTGCACGTAACTAAGGGAAAATCACACTCTGGAACTATTTTTTTTCGCTCTTTTTTTTTGCGCTCCTTTTTTTGCGCCTCTTTTTTTTGCGAAAAATCACTATAATGGCGAGTGTCTCAAAACTCTTCCCTCGTCAAACTGATAGGATGGGCACAAAAAAAAATTCACTTTTTTTTCGGAAATCAGGGCAGCGACGACGAAAAAGTGCGATAAAAAATCACTATGATGGCACGTGGCTCAAAAGACTCAGAAAAGCCTAAAAATAGGATAGGGAAAAAAAATTTGCCCATGAAAATTTTGGCCTAAAAACTGCCCGGGGGTCTCCAGACTCCTTTTTTTTCCGAGACCTACGCAGGCAAGGAAACACGAATCGGAATTTAGATTGATCTCAAGAACAAACCTAATATGAGAAGAACTCGGATTGGTGGTGGATATATGGTTGTGGTATATGGCAGCGGTGGTGGTATATGGTAGCGGTGGTGGTATATGGATACAGATTGGTGGTGGTATATGGATATGGATTGGTGGTGGTATATGGATATGGATTCAGAGCGGTGGCGGATAAGCAAAAGTGGTAGATGGGCGATGATGATGGTGCGGCGGCGGCGTGACAACTTATGACCAGAACTCGAAACTCTAAAAGACTAGACTCTAAGACCAGCAACTTGGCACAACGATGCAACCGCAAATTCAACAAAGCAAAAACCCTAAAAAGATTATGCAAAGGCTCAGATTGGTTCGGATATGATGAACTAACCCTAAATTTTTTTTGTGGCTTTTTCGTGGACTGTAGGTATGAAGAACAGACTCGATCTAATCTACGAAAAACTGTAAAATCTCACCGAGCAACCTGGAAATCTGATACCACTTGATAGAGGCGAGGGTCACGATGTTTCGATGAGATGGTGGCTATCGTTTTCTGTCAAAGTCGACTTTGACGGTCCGACTACGAACGTGCGAGACGTCGCGCCTTAGCAATCGCTAAACCAACTTCCGAGGGTTATTGACCACGCCGGAGCACGATCAACCTGACCACGAGGGTCTGTTTCCTGCGAGCAAACGAAGAACAAGCAAGAAACTGAGATTGCAATCTGGATATTGCGAATATAAGATGAAAGCTTTATTGATCAAGCAGGGGTTCTGTGACGTCTTGGTCTGGTTGTTGGACACAAACGAAGTACGCGAAGTTGCAGCTATGGCGAACTTTTGATCTAAACAAAACCCAAAGTGTAAACGACGCCCTAAGGGCTGTATATATGGAGGAAGAGGGGGAAATTTCGTGGCCCTTGAGGGTGGGGTCCGAAACCAACCCTAACTCTTGTTTCCCCACACATACGGACTCTAAAAACAGCCTATACTTAAGTATTTCGAAATTACATGGGCCTGGCCCATTAATAAGGTGACGCAGCACCTAGAATAGCCTATGGACGAATATTATGAAGTGGCATCTTGTATATTTCGTCCAGGGCTTCATGCACTCCTTATGGCGGCTTTAAAGTCCTAAAATCATCACTTGTAACTCCGTTCTTGATCCCCTTGCGCATGCCATCAACTCCATGTGTGTTCTTGCTCCAATGTTCATCCTTCTCCAAGCTAGGCCCTTCATTTGTAAGCAAAACAAATGTATCCAATTTAGGCAGCATCATAATCTCATGAACATTAGAATCATTACCAAGAAACGAAAGTACCTGGTAATTTAATTGGCGTGCGCGAGCTCTAGTAATTGGTCCAGTATATGTAACAGTAGGGGCTGTGGGTGTAACAATGGTATTGATGTCCTCATCACCAGAGTTTGTACAAATTATTTTTCCCATGGATTTTTTAGTTTTTTTAAATAACTAAAAAGTTAAAATAAAAAAACAAAGAAGTTCAAAGTTTTCATCGTGACAAAAGATTAATCCGAGAAGTTTAAAAACAAAAAAAGGCGCAGTTCAAAAAGTTTATTAAATATGGGGTTTTCCCATTCCAAAGAAAACCAAGAAGTTCTAATTTAAATAACATAGTAGTTTGATGTTTATTACAATACAAAACAACCAAAATTAAAAACAAAGGATTTCAAAAAATGATTTAAAAAATGGTTGTCCCCCATTTAAAAAAATAGAAGTTCAAATTTAATTAACGGAGCGGTCCGATGTTTATTACAAAACTATGATTTTCCCCGTCACTAAAGAAAAAACCAAGAGGTTCAAAAATAAAGAAGGAGTAGTTCAAAAAGTTTATTAAAAAAAATGGTGTTTCCACTTTTTACTAAAGTTGGAGAAGTTCAAATTTAAATAACATAGAAGTTCAAACTGTTTATTCCAAAACCTAGAAGGTCAAAATAAAAAAGCTGAGTAGTTCAAAAAGTTTGTAGACATGGATTTGCCCCTGTTTTTAAAAATGGTCTACAAGTTCAGTTTTGAATAAGTGAGTAGTTCGGTGTTTATTACATAACTAGGACTTTTTTCATTACTAATGAATAACACCAAGAAGTCCTAATTAAAAAAATGAAGTTTGATGTTTATTTAAACACTCAATTTTTTCCGGTTACTAAAGAATAAGACCAATAAGTTCTTTTTAAAATAATGAAGTTTGATGTTTCCGGCAAAAATCCAATTTTCACATTTCTAAAAACATAAGCAAGTTCAAGTTAAAAAGTTAGAATGGTTCAATGTTTATAAAGAACTCATGTTTTTTCCGTTACTAAAATGCGAAATAGAGAGAAGTTCTAATTGATAAAAGCCGGAAGTTCACGTACAGCCTCGTGTGTGTTTCATATGAGAAAAGGGAATAAAAAGGTGAAGTCCAAAAAAATATTGCTAGAAGTTCAACTGCTCAGCCCAGGAAAGACCAAAAATTGTTGTGAGAGAGGTTCGTATTTATTTACATGTTTGAAACACGCAAAAGATATATTATTTTTGGTCTTTTAAAACAATTATCTCAATGCGTTATAAAAAATTGAAACAAAATGCTCTGCATGAAAATTGTTCCACTTATTCAGCATCTCTACAAAGGTATATATTGTATGCTATATTCCAAAATGAATGGTTAACACAAATTTGTGGAACTCCAGCAAAATGGGTGAGGAATTACAAATAAAAATACGTGACAGAAGTTCAACATGAAAACAGTGAGCAGTTCATCTGCTACACGGGGTGCGTTTCATGTGAAAAAAGTATATAAAACTAAAAGCCTAAAACGTATGTTGCAAGAAGTTCACATGCTCCTCCCAATGAAGTTCAGGATCTCTAGTGTGAGACGTCCGACCTTCAATTACATGTAAAAAAATAGGCAAAAACAATGTTGCTTTTCCCATTTTTAAAACTGCTCTCAAATGACAACGAATTTGTAACGTCTGTCTACATGAAAAAGATGCTCTTATTCATAAGCTTTCCTTCGGTATATTATGTGCTATATTCCGATGAATGGTTTGAAAAATTTATGTATACCTTTAAAACACATTTTTACGCATTCAAAAAAAATATTTTGAACCATCGAGAGTATGAAAAACTGATCAACACGAAAAAGTTGCGTCTTTTCAACAACATTCCATCGGTATATCATTTGCTCAACTTCGGTAAGTGGTTTGGGAGTTACTTGCAAAAAACAGGGAGTAGTTTGATGTATATAGAAAACTCATATGCTTCCTGTCTCTATAAAAATAAGAGTATGAAGTTCAATTTAGAAAAAAAATGTTTGATGCTTATTTAAAAATATTTTTTGAAGAATATGTGGCTAAAGTTCAATGTGAAAACAACTAGCAGTTCAACAACTATACGGAATGCGTTTCAAATGAGAATAAAAAAATACAAAATTAAAAGCCTAAAATGTTTGTTGCAAGAAGTTCACATGCTCCACCCTGCATGGTTCATAAATTATATTACGAGACATCCGACCTTCAATTACATGTTAAAAAAGAGGGGGAAAACAACAACATTTTTGCCAATTTTAAAACTGCCCTCAAACGGCGATGAATTGGGAACACCTGTCTACATGAAAAAGTTGCTCATATTCATAATCTTCCCAATGGGTATATTATATGCTACATTTTGATGTACGGTTTTAAAGTTTCATGTATACCAATTAAAACACGTTTTATGTATGAAAAAATGATCAACATTGCAAAGTTACGTGTTTTCAACAACTTTCCATCGGTATATCATTTGCTCAATTTCGGTAAGTGGTTGGGGAGTTATGGGTAAAAAACGACACATGAAAAACAGAGTGAAGTTCAGAAAGAACTGCTCCAGAAGTTCAACCTCTTCACGAAGTGCATTTTTGGAGACTCTATTTTTTAGATGAAGGCAGAACGCATGATCTCAGAAGTTCAGATTGATAACTGCCAGAAGTTCATGTACTGCATGGTGTGAGTTTTGTATTAAAAATAGAATGAAAATGCAAAGCCTAAAGTTTTATTGCTAGAAGTTCAAGTGCTAAGCCCGAGAAAGTTCAAAAATTCTTGTGAGAGAGGTTGAACAAAAAAACATGACAAAAGTTCAAGGTGAAAACAACGGGTAGTTCAACTACTACATGGAGTGCATTTCAGATGAGAATAAAAGAATACAAACCACCGTGCATGGTTCAAAAATTATATTATGAGACTCCGAACTTCATTAGCTTTCCAACGGTATATTATATGCTATATTCCGATGAATGGTTTAAATTTTTTATGTATACCGTTAAAACACATTTTTACGCATTCAAAAAAATATTTTGAACCATCGTGAGTATGAAAAACTGATCGACATGAAAAAGTTGCGTGTTTTCAACAGCTTTCCATCGGTATATCGTTTGCTCAATTTTGGTAAGTGGTTTGGGAGTTATGGGCAAAAAACCGCACGTAAAAAACAGAGTGAAGTTCAAACTGACATGCCTGAGAAGGTCAACTATTTCACGCAGTGCATTTTCATTCGCGATGAAGGCAGAAATCATGATCTCGTCATTTTCTAATTTACTTCAAAATGCCAGGAATATCATTAGTGTAAGTTCAAGTCCTCATTCGAAGAAAGTTAAACAAATTATTGTGAGAGATGTTTGTACAAAAGAAAGATATCATTTGTGCAACACTGACGAATGGATGAGAAAATTACAAACGAAAATACGTCATAGAAGTTCAACGTGAAAACAGCAGGAAGTTCAACTACTACACTGAATGAATTTCAGATGAAAAACTTTTAAAATCATCGCGAGTAGGAAAAAATGATCAACACAGGAAAGTTGTGTGTTTACACTAGCTTTCCATCGGTATATCACTTGCTCAATTCCGCTGAGTGTTCCGGTGAGTGGATGGAGAGCTATGAGTAAAAAAAAGCACCTGAAAATAGAGTGAAGTTCAAGTAGCCATGCCGAGAAGTTCAAGTTCTTCACACGATGCATTTTCGAAGAATCTGTGTCGCGATAAAGATAGAACACATCATCTCGCCATTTTCAAAATTACTTGAAAACAATTAGGAATCAGAGAAACCCATCAACATGAAAACATTTCACATTTTCTGTAGCTTTCCACCAGTATATTATTTGCCCCATTTCGAGAAAGTTTGTAGAAATTACGGGCAAATTTTTTTGGGGAACGCAGTATTTCAAAATTTTTACCTACGATCATGAAAGATCTGTCTAGAAGATGCATAGCAACGAGAGGGGTGAGTGTATCTACATACCCTCGTAGACTGAAAGCGGAAGCGTGTCCATAGCTTTCCAACGGTATATTGCAAGCCCCATTTGGACAATGTTGGTGGAAGTTCAATCTAGCACAGGGGGAAGTTCAGGTCGAACAACTCAGGCAGTTCAATTGCAAAAAACGCAAGTTCGTCACGACGCGAGAGCAAAATCCGCCAACAAGCGAGATTCCTATTTAAAACGGGCATTTAGTTGCTAAAAATCGTTTCTTGATTACACTTACATCATATAGAACATGACTAACCATAATAATTCACGCGGGGAGACACGGTTGTGAAGATAGCCCGAAGGTCGGGTTCGTACAGAGGGAAGTTCAGGCGTGTAACTCAGGAAGTTCATGTTGTGATCAGAATAATATTCTGATCCCGTGATCAGAATAGTGTTTATGTATATTCTGCACCCTCGACCATTTCGAGACTCCTCGTCATGTCCGTGATCTCATCGGGGACTCCGAACAAACTTCGGTTCATCAAATCACATAACTCATAATACAAATCATCATCGAACGTTAAGCATGCGAACCCTATGGGTTCGAGAACTACGTAGACATGACCGAGACACATCTCCGGTCAATAACCAATAGCGGAACCTGGATGCTCATATTGGCTCCTACATATTCTACTAAGATCTTTATCGGTCAAATCACACATAAACATATGTTGTTCCCTTTGTCATTTGTATGTTACTTGCCCGAGATTCGATCGTCGGTATCATCATACCTAGTTCAATCTCGTCACCGACAAGTCTCTTTACACGTTCCGTAATGTATCATCCCATGGCTAACTCATTAGACACATTGCTTGCAAGGCTCATAGTGATGTGCATTACCGAGAGGGCCCAGAGATACCTCTCAGATACACAGAGTGACAAATCTTAATTTTGATCTATGCCAACTCAACAAACACCATCGGGGACACCTGTAGTGCATATTTATAATCACCCAGTTACATTGTGAAATTTGATACCACACAAGGTGTTCCTCCGGTATTCGGGAGTTGCATAATCTCATAGTCTGAGGAACATGTATAAGTCATGAAGAAAGCAATAGCAGAAAAACTAAACGATCATTATGCTAAGCTAACGGATGGGTCTTGTCCGTTACATCATTCTCTAATGATGTGACCCCGTTCATCAAATGACAACACATGTCTTTGGCCAGGAAACTTAACCATCTTTGATTAACGAGCTAGTCAAGTAGAGGCATACTAGGGACACACTATTTTTCTATGTATTCACACATGTACTTAGTTTCCGGTTAATACAATTCTAGCATGAATAATAAACATTTATCATGATATAAGGAAATATAAATAACAACTTTATTATTGCCTCTAGGGCATATTTCCTTCAAAAATGTTTTCAGCCATTTTCAGAATTGACATAAAACTGTAAGGAATTGGGAGAAACAATATATCACATAACGTTTCGTATTTCCTCAAGCTTTCTAACGCCATATCATTTGCTGCATTCGGATGTACGGTTAAAATATTAGCTCCAAAATAGGAACTCGGTGGAACTTGCATCGTTTTCTAAATTACTTCTCAACCATTCAAAATTAGAAAAAACTTTCAACATAAAAAAGTAGCGCATTTTCATAAGCCTTCGAATGCCATATAGTTTGCCTCAATTGGATTAGCCATTTAGAAATGACATCGAAAATACGAACTCGGTTGTGCGGTTTGCAAAATTTTATGATTTTCCAAATTACTCTTTAATCGTAGGGAATTAGAGAAAACTTTCAACATGTGGAAGGAGCAGATTTGCAGCGGCTTTCCAACGCCATATTATTTGCCTCATTCCGTTAAACGGTTTAGAAATGCGATCAAAAACACGATTCACATTTTTTGTATGAAGAAAAAACGGTTCTCTAAACTGCTCTTAAACCGTTTACATTTTGCCAAAAATTTAACATGGGTCCTGATACTCGTGTCCATAGCTTTCCAACAGTATACCGCAAGCCCCATTTGGACAATGTTGGCGAAAGTTCAATCTAGCACAGGGGGAAGTTCAGGTCGAACAACTCAGGCAGTAAAATTGCAAAAAACGCAAGTTCGTCAGGACCCGAGAGCAAAATCTACCAACGAGCGAGATTCCTATTTAAAACGGGCATTTAGTTGCTAAAAACCGTTTCTTGATTACACTTACATCATATAGAACATGACTAACCAGAATAATTCACGCGGGGAGACACGGTTGTGAAGATAGCCCGAAGGTCGGGTTCTTACAGAGGGAAGTTCAGGCGTGTAACTCAGGAAGTTCATGTTGTGATCAGAATAATATTCTCATCCCGTGATCAGAATAGTGTTTATGTATATTCTGAACCCTCGACCATTTCGAGACTCCTCGTCATGTCCCATTATGTCTCGACCATTTCGAGACTCCTTGTTATGTCCATGATCTCATCGGGGACTCCGAACAAACTTCGGTTCATCGAATCACATAACTCATAATACAAATCATCATCGAACGTTAAGCATGCGGACCCTATGGGTTCGAGAACTACGTAGACATAACAGAGACACATCTCCGGTCAATAACCAATAGCGGAACCTGGATGCTCATATTGGCTCCTACATATTCTACAAAGATCTTTATCGGTCAAACCGCATAACAACAAACGTTGTTCCCTTTGTCATCCGTATGTTACTTTCCCGAGATTCGATCGTCAGTATCATCATACCTAGTTCAATCTCGCTACCGGCAAGTCTCTTTACTCATTCTGTAATGCATCATCCTGCAACTAACTCATTACTCACATTGCTTGCAAGGCTCATAGTGATGTGCATTACCGAGAGGGCCCAGAGATACCTCTCCGATACATGGAGTGACAAATCCTAATCTTGATATATGCCTACTCAACAAACACCATCAGAGACACCTGTAGAGCATCTTTATAATCACCCAGTTACGTTGTGACGTTTGATAGCACACAAGGTGTTCCTCCGGTATTCGGGAGTTGCACAATCTCATAATCAGAGGAACATGTATAAGTCATGATGAAAGCAATAGCAATAAAACTGAACGATCATTTATGCTAAGCTAACGGATGGGTCTTGTCCATCACATCATTCTCTAGTGATGTGATCATGTTCATCAAATGACAACACATGTCTATGGTCTGGAAACTTAACCATCTTTGATTAACGAGCTAGTCAAGTAGAGGCATACTAGGGACACTCTGTTTGTCTATGTATTCACACATGTACTAAGTTTCCGGTTAATACAATTCTAGCATGAATAATAAGTATTTATTATGATATAAGGAAATATAAATAACAACTTTATTATTGCCTCTAGGAATATTTCCTTCAGTCTCTCACTTGCACTAGAGTCAATAATCCAGATTACACAGTAATGATTCTAACACCCATGGAGTATTTGTGCTGATCATGTTTTGGTCATGAGAGAGGCTTAGTCAACGGGTCTGCAACATTCTGATATGTATGTATTTTGCAAATCTCTATGTCTCCGTACTTGACTTCATCGTGGATGGAATTGAAGCGTCTCTTGATGTATTTGGTTCTCTTGTGAAATCTGGATTCCTTCGCCAAGGCAATAGCTCCAGTACTGTCACAAAAGATATTCATTGGACCCGATGCACTAGGTATGACACCTAGATCGGATATGAACTCCTTCATCCAGACTCCTTCATTTGCTGCTTCCGAAGCAGCTATGTACTCCGCTTCACACGTAGATCCCGCCACGACACTCTGCTTGGAACTACACCAACTGACAGCTCCACCATTCAATATAAATGTGTATCCGGTTTGTGACTTAGAGTCATCTGGATCAGTGTCAAAGATTGCATTGACGTAACCGTTTACGACGAGCTTTTTGTCACCTCCATAAATGAGAAACATATCCTTAGTCCTTTTCAGGTATTTCAGGATGTTCTTGACCGATGTCCAGTGATCCACTACTGGATTACTTTGGTACCTCCCTGCTAAACTAATAGCAAGGAAAACATCAGTTTTGGTACACAACATTGCATACATGATAGAACCTACGGCCGAGGCATAGGGAATGACTTTCATTTTCTCTCTATCTTCTGCAGTGTCGGGCATTGAGTCTGACTCAATTTCACACCTTGTAACACAAGCAAGAACCCTTTCTTTGACTAATACATTTTTAACTTCTTCAAAACTTTATCAAGGTACATGCTTTGTGAAACTCCAATTAAGCGTCTTGATATATCTCTATAGATCTTGATGCCTAATATATAAGTAGCTTCACCGAGGTCTTTCATTGAAAAATTCTTATTCAAGTATCCTTTTATGCTATTTAGAAATTTAGTATCATTTCTGGTCAACACTATGTCATCCACATATAATAACAGAAATGCTACACAGCTCCCACTCACTTTCTTGTAAATACAGGCTTCTCCAAAAGTCTGTATAAAACCATATGCTTTGATCGCACTATCAAAACGTATATTCCAACTCCGAGAGGCTTGCACCGATCCATAAATGGATCGCTGGAGTTTGCACACTTTGTTAGCACCTTTTGGATCGACAAAACCTTCTGGTTGCATCATATACAACTCTTCTTTAAGATATCCATTAAGGAATGCAGTTTTGACATCCATTTGCCAAATTTCATAATCATAAAATGCGGCAATTCCTAACATGATTCGGACAGACTTAAGCATCGCTACGGGTGAGAAGGTCTCATCGTAGTCAACTCCTTGAACTTGTCGAAAACCTTTCGCAACAACTCGAGCTTTGTAGACAGTAACATTACCATCAGCATCAGTCTTCTTCTTGAAGATCTATTTATTCTCTATTGCTTGCTGATCATCGGGCAAGTCAACCAAAGTCCACACTTTGTTCTCATACATGGATCCCGTCTCAGATTGCATGGCCTCAAGCTATTTTGCGGAATTTGGGCTCATCATCGCTTCCTCATAGTTCGTAGGTTCGACATGGTCAAGTAACATGACCTCCAGAATAGGATTACGGTACCACTCTGGTGCGGATCTTACTCTGGTTGACCTACGAGGTTCGGTAGTAACTTGATCAGAAGTTTCATGATCATCATCATTAGCTTCCTCACTAATTGGTGTAGGAATCACTGGAACTGATTTCTGTGATGAACTACTTTCCAATTCGGGAGAAGGTACACTTATCTCATCAAGTTCTACTTTCCTCCCACTCACTTTTTTCGAGAGAAACTCCTTCTCTAGAAAGGATCATTTCTTAGCAACGAATATCTTGCCTTCAAATCTGTGATAGAAGGTGTACCCAATAGTCTCCTTTGGGTATCCTATGAAGGCACATTTCTCCGATTTGGGTTCGAGCTTATCAGGTTGAAGCTTTTTCACATAAGCATCGCAACCCCAAACTTTAAGAAACGACAACTTGCGTTTCTTGCCAAACCATAGTTCATATGGTGTCGTCTCAACGGATTTAGATGGTGCCCTATTTAACGTGAATGCAGTTGTCTCTAAAGCATAACCCCAAAACGATAGCGGTAAATCAGTAAGAGACATCATAGATTGCACCATATCTAATAAAGTACGATTACGACGTTCGGTCACAACATTACGCTGTGGTGTTCCAGGTGGCGTGAGTTGCAAAACTATTCCACATTGTTTCAAATGAAGACCAAACTCGTAACTCAAATATTCACCTCCACGATTAGATTGTAGAAACTTTATTTTCTTGTTATGATGATTTTCCACTTCACTCTGAAATTCTTTGAACTTTTCAAATGTTTCAGACTTATGTTTCATCATGTAGATATACCCATATCTGCTCAAATCATCTATGAAGGTTAGAAAATAATGATACCTGCCACGAACCTCAACACTCATCGGACCGCATACATTAGTATGTATTATTTCCAACAAGTCTGTTGCTCGCTCCATTGTTCCGGAGAACGGAGTCTTAGTCATCTTGCGCATGATGCATGGTTCGCAAGCATCAAGTCATTCCAAAAGTCCATCAGCATGGAGTTTCTTCATGCGCTTTACACCAATATGACCTAAATGGCAGTGCCACAAAGAAGTTGCACTATCGTATCATTATTAAACTTGTATCTTTTGGCTTCAATACTATGAATATGTGTATCACTACTATCGAGATTCAACAAAAATAGACCACTCATCAAGGGTTCATGACCATAAAAGATATTACTCATATAAATAGAACAACCATTATTCTCCGATTTAAATGAATAACCGTCTCGCATCAAACAAGATCCAGATATAATGTTCATGCTTAACGCTGGCACCAAATAACAATTATTTAGGTCTAAAACTAATCCCGAAGGTAGATGTAGAGGTAGCATGCCGACAGCGATCACATCGACTTTGGAACCATTTCCCACGTGCATCGTCACCTCGTCCTTAGCCAATTTTCGTTTAATCCATAGCCCCTGTTTCGAGTTGCAAATATGAGCAACAGAACCAGTATCAAATACCCAGGCACTACTGCGAGCATTAGTAAGGTACACATGAATAACATGTATATCAAATATAGCTTTCACTTTGCCATCCTTCTTATCCACCAAATACTTGGGGCAGTTCCGCTTCTAGTGACCAGTCCCTTTGTAGTAGAAGCACTCAGTTTCAGGCTTAGGACCAGACTTGGGCTTCTTCACTTGAGCAGCAACTCGCTTGTCGTTCTTCTTGAAGTTCCCCTTCTTCCCTTTGCCCTTTTTCTTGAAACTAGTGGTCTTGTTAACAATCAACACCTGATGCTCCTTCTTAATTTCTACTTCCGTAGCCTTTAGCATCGCGAAGAGCTCGGGAATTGTCTTATCCATCCCTTGCATATTATAGTTCATCACGAAGCTTTTGTAGCTTGGTGGCAGTGATTGAAGAACTCTATCAATGACACTATCATCAGGAAGATTAACTCCCAGTTGAGTCAAGTGGTTGTGGTACCCAGACATTCTGAGTATATGTTCACTGATAGAACTATTCTCCTCCATCTTGCGGTTATATAACTTATTGGAGACTTCATATATCTCAATCCGGGCATTTGCTTGAAATATTAACTACAACTCCTAGAACATCTAATATGCTCCATGACATTCAAAACATCGTTGAAGTCCCGGTTCTAAGCCGTAAAGCATGGCACACTGAACTATTAAGTAGCCATCAGCTTTGCTCTGCCAGACATTCATAACATCTGTAGTTGCTCCTGCAGCGGGTCTAGCACCTAGTGGTGCTTCTAGGACGTAATTCTTCTATGCAGCAATGAGGATAATTCCCAAGTTACGGACCCAGTCTGTGTACTTGCTACCATCATCTTTCAACTTAGCTTTCTCTGGGAACGCATTAAAATTCAAGGGAACGGTAGCACAGGCCATTGATCTACAACAATATAGATATGCAAAATACTATCAGGTACTAAGTTCATGATAAATTAAAGTTCAATTAATCATATTACTTAAGAACTCCCACTTAGATAGACATCTCTCTAGTCATCTAAATGATCATGTGATCCATATCAACTATACCATGTCCGATCATCACGTGAGATGGAGTAGTTTTCAATGGTGAGCATCACTATGTTAATCATATCTACTAAATGATTCATGTTCGACCTTTCGGTCCTAGTGTTTCGAGGCCATATTTGCATATGCTAGGATCGTCAAGTTTAACCCGAGTATTTTGTATGTGCAAAAACTGGCTTGCACCCGTTGTATGTGAACGTAGAGATTATCACACCCGATCATCACGCGGTGTCTCGACACGACGAACTGTAGCAATGGTGCATACTTAGGGAGAACACTTATACCTTGAAATTTAGTGACAGATCATCTTATAATGCTACCGTCGTACTAAGCAAAATAAGATGCATATAAGATAAACATCACGTGCAATCAAAATAAGTGATATGATATGGCCATCATCATCTTGTGCCTTTGATCTCCATCTCCAAAGCACTGTCATGATCACCATCATCACCAGCTTGACACCTTTATCTCCATCGTAGCATCGTTGTCGTCTCGCCAACTATTGCTTCTACAACTATAGCTACCGCTTAGTGATAAAGTAAAGCAATTATATGGCGATTGCATTTCATACAATAAAGCGACAACCATAAGGCTCCTGCCAGTTGCCGATAACTTTTACAAAACATTATCATCTCATACAACAATTTATATATCATCATGTCTTAACCATATCACATCACAATATGCCCTGCATAAACAAGTTAGACGTCCTCTACTTTGTTGTTGCAAGTTTTACGTGGATGCTACGGGCTTTTAGCAAGAACCGTTCTTACCTACACATCAAAACCACCATGATTTTTCGTCAATTGTGTTGGTTTAACCTTCAACAAGGACCAGGCGTAGTCAAACTTGATTCAACTAAAGTTGGAGAAATAGACACCCGCCAGCCACCTCTGTGCGAAGCACGTCGGTAGAACTAGTCTCATGAACGAGGGCATGTAATGTCAGTCCGGGCCGCTTCATCCACCAATACCGCCGAATCAAAGTAAAACATTCTGGTAAGTAGTATGACAATTATCGCCCACAACTCTTTGTGTTCTACTCGTGCATATAACATCTACGCATAGACTAGGCTCGGATACCACCGTTGGGGAACATAGTATTTCAAAAAAGTCCTACGATCACGCAAGATCTATCTAGGAGATGCATAGCAACAAGAGGGGAGAGTGTTTCCACGTACCCTCATAGACCGAAAGCGGAAGCGTTTAGTAACGCGGTTGATGTAGTCGAACGTCTTCGGGATTCAACCGATCCTAGCACCAAACGTACGGAACCTCCATGTTCAGTACACGTTTAATTCGATGATGTCCATCGATCTCTTGATCCAATTGAGGATGAGGGAGAATTCTGTCAGCACGATGTCATGGCGACGGTGATCATGAAGTTACCGGTGTAGGGCTTCGCCTTAGCACTACGACGATATGACCGAGGTGTGTAACTGTGGAGTGGGGCACTGCACACGGCTAAGAGAAGACTTGATGTGCCTTTGGGGTGCCCCTCCCACGTATATAAAGGGGGAGGAGAGGTGGCTGGCCCAAGGGGGGCGCGCCATGGGGGGAGTCCTACTACGTATATAAAGGAAAAGGAGGGAAGGAGGAGGAGGAGACAAGGAAAGGGGGGCCACACCCCACCCCTAGTCCAATTCGGTTTGGGCTTGGGGGGTGCGCCACCAACTGGCCGCTGCCTCCTCTCCCCACTAGGGCCCATGAGGGCCCATTAACTCCCTCGGGGAGGGGTGTCCGGTAACCCCCGGTACTCCGGAAAATGTTCGAACCTTTCTGAAACCATTTTGGTGTCTAAACATAACCTTCCAATATATCAATCTTTATGTCTCGACCATTTCGAGACTCCTGGTCATGTCCGTGATCTCATTTGGGACTCCGAACAAACTTCGGTTCATCAAATCACATAACTCATAATAATCATCATCAAATGTTAAGCATGCGGACCCTACGGGTTCGAGAACTATTTAGACATGACCGAGACACATCTCCGGTCAATAACCAATAGCGGAACCTAGATGCTCATATTGGCTCCTACATATTCTACGGAGAACTTTATGGGTCAAACCGCATAACAACATACGTTGTTCCCTTTGTCATCGGTATGTTACTTGCCCGAGATTCGGTCGTCGGTATCATCATACCTAGTTCAATCTCATTACCGGCAAGTCTCTTTACTCATTCTGTAATGCATCATCCTGCAACTAACTCATTAGTCACATTGCTTGCAAGGCTCATAGTGATGTGCATTACCAAGAGGGGACAGAGATACCACTCTGATACATGGAGTGAAAAATCCTAATCTCGATCTATGCCAACTCAACAAACACCATCGGAGACACTTATAGAGCATCTATATAATCACCCAGTTACTTTGTGATGTTTGATAGCACACAGGTGTTCCTCCGGTATTCGGGAGTTGTATAATTTCATAGTCAGAGGAACATGTATAAGTCATGATGAAAGCAATAGGAATAAAACTAAACGATCATTTATGCTAAGCTAACAGAAGGGTCTTGTCCATCACATCATTCTCTAATGATGTGATCCCATTCATCAAATTAAAACACATGTCTATGGTCAGGAAACTTAACCATCTTGGATTAACGAGCTAGTCAAGTAGAAGCATACTAGGGACACTCTGTTTGTCTATGTATTCACACATGTACTAAGTTTTCGGTTAATACAATTCTAGCATGAATAATAAACATTTTTCATGATACAAGGAAATATAAAAAACAACTTTATTATTGCCTCTAGGGCATATTTCCTTCACAACTGGCTTCTGTATGATCTTGAGAAGAGGGAGTGTTAGGAAGTTAAATAAAAAGACGACCAAGTGAATCAAGCTCTACCTTCAACTCATCTCCGGCAGCGGCCTCATCATCGTTTACCGGCTCATTTTCCTGCTCAACTAGGTGAGGAGCAGACTTTCGAGCCTTCTTCTTCCAAAACTTGGAGTCTACCTACACATATGATGAGCCGATAATTAAGCTTGAGACAAAAAATAAGTTACTAACAGAATGAGTAAGAAAGCATAAGTACACTTACTTGAGGCACATGATTGGTCAAACACAAGGGAGCTAGCCCGATCTTGTTGCATTTCTCTTTGGGTTCTCCAAGCAGTTTCTTAGTGGCTTTGTTAACTTCATCCTTAAACAAATTTACTTGGCTGAAGCATTGGACATTTGCTGGGTCATCAGTATAATTGCACATTAAGTTACCCCTCAAGCTAAGGGGTTGAATTCCCTAGCTTATCCAACACCGGGTCAGATTGATCCCAGTGAGGCCATTAGCCATGAAAGCCCTTAACTTGGAATAGAAAGGTGCTACCTATTTCTGCTCTTCATCTGATGGCCAACCCGGAAAATCAACAGTAGCATTGAGTCGATCCAGTCTATACTCGGTAGGGGAGAGCGGTATTTCTACAATAAAACCAGGTTTTGTTCCTACACTTGGGATGACTCGCCAGTTTGGCTTCACGGAAGGCACTGTTCTTCCTCCTTTGAATGGAGATTCCACCAAGTTCTATACTGGGACCATCTTTGAACTCGGTTTGGTGGTTGATATAAAAGAATTCCTGGAAGAGAATGACAGTCGGCTCTGTCTGGACGTATACCTCACAAAAAACATAGAATTGACAGAGATTGGTGATCGAGTTTGGGCCAAGATCCTGGGCCCGGAGGTTGAAGAAATTGAGCATGTTGCGGAAGAATTTTGACCCGGGCGGGCAGAAACCCCTATGTAAATGATCTGCAAAGACGACAACTTCCCATTGTTGAGGTTGAGGGGACTTTCTTCTTCAAGCGCACGTCAAGCGATCTCTCCCTGAGCCGGCAAGAGACCTTGACCCATGAGGTCAGCCAACACGAGGGTTGAAACCTGGGATCTAGCCCAGCCAACGGCTTTATCGGTCTTGGGAGCCATAATGATTCAGATAAGGTTAAAACTATAAAATGAAGGTGATAACAATGAGCCGACAAGTTATGTTCATGTGTGGTACTCCGGTAAGCTATTTGAGTTTTGAGCCGGCAAAATGGTAAGACAACCATTGTTACCCAGGTTGTGACTCGAATTTGAGCAATCTATCAAAAACGCGGATAAGTCGGCGAAGCAATGAGCCGGCATCAACTATTCAGTGACATTCTAGTTTTCTGCTAAGTGTTAAGCTGACTACAAACAAGAATCCAACGAGGTAACTATGTTCCTTTATATAAGGTGTATTTATTTTTCGATAAAATTCCACAATGTAAGGTGCATTTGTTCTAATTCCTCGTAATTCCGATCTTGGCCCTCTAGAAAAAGGAAAGTATATCTTCCCTGATTGCATGTATCTCTCCTTGTAGAGAAAGAAAAGGAAACTATCTCTGTCCCAATTGTGTGTATCTCTTTTTTTCCTAGTGTAAATGATTTACATGCCGCTAATCTACGATTTAGACAAGGGTATTTTTGTCCTATCTAGTCCATAATTATGTGCCTTGGTCACCGTGCTCAGAATAATACACCTTAGATAAATGAATGGAGGGAGGCATAGGATGAAGATGGTCTCTCTCAAACAACCCTGCAACCAAATAACAAAGAGTCTCTCGTGTCCCCAACACACCCAATACAATGGTAAATTGTATAGGTGCACTAGTTTGACGAAGAGATGGTGATACAAGTGTAGTATGGATAGTAGATATAGTTTTTTGTAATATGAAAATTTAAAACAGTAAGGTAGCAAATAGTAAAAGTGGGCAAAAACGGTATTGCAATGATTGAAAACAAGGCCTAAGGTTCATACTTTCACTAGTGCAAAATCTCTAAACAATGATAACATAACTGGATCATATAACAATCCCTCAATGTGCAACAAAGAATCACTCCAAAGTTCCTATCACAGAGAACATAAGATGAAATTGTTTGTAGGGTACGTAAGCACCTCAAAGTTATTATTTCTGATCAATCCAATGATATATTCCTATAAGTTTCACAAACATCCCTAGAGTTTGTACTAAAATTACACCATATGACACACATCAATCAACCATAATGTCACCTAGATACTCCAATGTCACCACAAGTATCCGTGGGTTAATTATACGATGTGCATCACACAATTTTAGATTCATAAATATTCAATCCAACACATAGAACTTCAAAGAGTACCCCCAAGATTTCTTATCGGAGAAAGGAATATGAAAATGCATATCAACCCCTATGCATAGATTACCCCAATGTCACCACGGGAATCCGCAAGATGATAACCAAAACATACATCAAGTGAATCAATAGAACATCCCACTGTCACCACGGATATCCCATGGCAAGTAATACATCAAGTTCTCTCAGATCCAAGAAGATACAATCCGACATAACAAAACCTCAAAGGAAAAGATCCAATTCATCACAAGAAGGTAGAGAGGGAAGAACACCATAAGATCCAAATATATTAACAAAGTTTGCGGTACATCAGGATCGTGCCAAATCAAGAACACGAGAGAGAGAGAGAGGGAGAGATCAAACACATAGCTATTGGTACATACCCTCAACCCCGAGGGTGAACTACTCCCTCCTCATCATGGTGGCCGCAAGGATAATGAAGATGGCCTCCAGTGATGATTTCCCCCTCCGGCAGGGTGCCGAAACGAGGTCCCGATTGAGTTTTTGTGGATACAGAGGCTTGTGGCGGTTGAAATTCACATCTAGGGTTCTCTTCGACATTTGGGGTATTTATAGGAATTTTTGGCGTCGGTCTAACCCCAGGGAGGTCCACGAGGCAGCGACAAGCTTGGCCGCCCCTCCCTTGGGGGGTAGGGCGCGCCTAGCATGCTTGTCATGTCCTTGTGGGTCTTCTGGTCCTCCCACGAAGCGTTGGGGGTCTCTTTTGGTCCCCAAAAAATCATCGTAAATTTTCAGCCCATTCTAAGAACTTTAGTTCTGCACAAAAAAATGACACCATAGTCGTTTTGCTAAAAACAACATTATTCCGGGTTATTTCTAATAAATTCATACCAAAACCATATAAAATTGTTGTAAACATGGCATGAATACTTCATAAATTATAGATACATTGGAGACTGATTGCTTGTATCTGCGTTGGTATTTCCTCGAAGTGGAGAGGATGATGCAGCACAAGAATGATAAGTATTTCCCTCAGTTATGAAACCAAGGTTATCAATCCAGTAGGAGAACCAAGCAACACTATGTAAACAGTACCTGCACACAAATAACAAATACTTGCAACCCAACATGTAAGAGGGGTTGTCAATCGATGCTCGGTATTGAGATAGATTAACTTGTATGAGATTGGATTAAAGTGCAGCAAGGTATTTTTGTGCTTTAGGAATCATAGATCTGAAAACAATATGATAGGAAATAGACCCGGAGGCCGTAGATTTCACTAGTGGCTTCTCTCGAGAAAATAGCATACGGTGGGTAAACAAATTACTGTTGGGCAATTGATAGAAGAGCAAATAATTATGACGATATCCAAGGCAATGATTATGTATATAGGCACCCCGTCCAAGATTAATAGACCCAAACGATTCTGCACCTACTACTATTACTCCACACATTGATCGCTATCCAGCATGCATCTAGTGTATTAAGTTCATGGAGAAACGGAGTAATGCAATAAGAACGATGACATGATGTAGACAAGATCTATTCATGTAGGAATAGACCCCATCTTTTTATCCTTAGTGGCAACGATACATGCATGTCATGTTGATATGTCTCCAATGTATCTATAATTTTTTATTGTTCCATGCTATTATATTATCTTTTTTGGATGTTTTATATGTATTAATATGCTATTTTACATTATTTTGGGACTAACTTATTAACCTAGAGCCCAGTGCCAGTTTTCTGTTTTTCCTTGTTTTTGAGCTTCGCAGAAAAGTGTGGCGGGGATATCCGCGGCCACCTATGGGACCGGGCGGCCCCTTGCTGGTTCGACAGGGGATGTTGCGTTGCACAAAGAGCAGACCAGCGCGCGGCAGCACGGCAGAGAGCACACAAGCAGTTTACCAGGTTCGGGCCGCCGCGAGGCGTAAGACCCTACTCCTGCTTTGGTTGATTGATGGTGGAAATGAACGTGGTGGCGCGTGGTACACTTGCCCGGCAAGGCGTGCCTCAGGGCTACGGTGACCACAAGCATATGGTGGCTTGGATTTTGTCAAGTTTCCAAAACCTCTAACCCCCTCCTACCATTGCCATCGGCCTCCTTTTATAGATTAAGGTGTCACCACAGTGGCAAAATAGTCATTACCCACTGATATGATAGCAGGAGGTGGCGACCAGGAGGCGCCGTCCTGTCCCCCGTGCTCCTCCTTCGCAGCCTTGCCACTACCGGTCTTGTCAGGCCGTGCCTGACGGGCCCTGACGAGATCGGGGTGGGCTCCTGCTTCGGTGCTCCTTTTCTCATCTTTTCCTCCTTCCGCCGCAATGCCTGAAGCAGGGGAAATGAAAAGAGGGGATCACAGGGCACTTATCTTTTTTCAATCCTAAATCTGCCGGCAATCACCAAATTTTAATTCAAATAATGTAATGTCTCGAGTCCATCTTTGTATTCTATAATGCTTGTACTTGTAACTGCATACGAATGAAAATGATGAGTCCTGCCAGGAACTCGTGCATGTGTACGTCCATGCAGAGGCAAAATGCCTCTTTAATAGAATACACGAGTTTTCCCCGACAGGATATCCTATCGGCACCCTCTTTGTCTGTCGGAGAACTTCGTCTGCCGGGGAACAGATAGAGGGGCCAACCCCCCGCCAACCCCTTCTTCCCAAAGGCCACTGCGACCACCCTGATTGAAGCAACATTCGAGTCATGGATGGGAGCACCTAAGTTTCAAAGAGGGAGGCGAGGTTTTCTCATGCAAAGTTGTAGCTTTACAGAATACTAATGGACAAGAGGTGAACTTATATGATTGGCTTGCCGGGGATCGCCGTGCCATGCAATCTTCTCATCCTTTGCCGAAGCCAGGTTCACGGCAAGAACCTGCAACTCCATGTAGATGAGAATGAATGCAGGATGCAATCCTATCTATATGCATATGCAAATGCTCATGAAGTTCTTATGCAATGATCTGGGTGTGCTTGTGCATGCATGCAATCTTAGTTGGGCCCCCCTATAGATATTATTTATTCTCTCTTGCACGGGGTCATCGCCCCAGCTTGTACAAGGGGTTACATGCAACTTCGGCAATGCCATGTACAATGGGTGGCTGCTAGGCAGGTCCCGACAGCCTCTGCGCCTTATGGGTAGAATTTACGGAGATGCTCAATGTTCCATGAGTTTTGCAACGGCATGCCATCTCCGGTCTCCATACGGATTGCGCCGGGTCTGGAGACTCGTACTACCCGGGAAGGGCCTTCCCACTTCGGTGATAACTTGTGTGTACCCTTGGCGGACTGAATGCGCCTAAGGACAAGGTCACCTTCCTCAAGACACTGGGCACAAACCCTGCGGCTGTGATAGCGACGCAGGGCTTGCTGATAGTGCGCAGCACACGTAGCGGCCCGGAGACGGTTCTCCTCAAGTAGCACAGCGTCGTCACGCCGGTGCTGATCCTCCACTACTTCATCGTAGGCAAGCACCCGAGGAGACCCATAAATGAGTTCCGTGGGGATAACTACTTCTTCCCTGTAGACCAGGAAGAAGGGAGTCTGCCCGGTAGCTCGATTAGGTGTTGTTCTGAGGGACCAGAGAACTACCGGCAGCTCCTCGGTCCACCGCCTGATGTGCTTCTGCAATGTATCGAAAGAAGCACTTCAGCATTCGCCCTTTCTGATGAGGACATCAATACCATTGTTACACCCACAGCCCCTACTGTTACATATACTGGACCAATTACTAGAGCTCGTGCACGCCAATTAAATTACCAGGTACTTTCGTTTCTTGGTAATGATTCTAATGTTCATGAGATTATGATGCTGCCTAAATTGGATACATTTGTTTTGCTTACAAATGAAGGGCCTAGCTTGGAGAAGGATGAACATTGGAGCAAGAACACACATGGAGTTGATGGCATGCGCAAGGGGATCAAGAACGGAGTTACAAGTGATGATTTCAGGACTTTAAAGCCGCCATAAGGAGTGCATGAAGCCTTGGACGAAATATACAAGATGCCACTTCATAATATTCGTCCATAGGCTATTCTAGGTGCTGCGTCACCTTATTAATGGGCCAGGCCCATGTAATTTCGAAATACTTAAGTATAGGCTATTTTTAGAGTCCGTATGTGTGGGGAAACAAGAGTTAGGGTTGGTTTCGGACCCCACCCTCAAGGGCCACGAAATTCCCCCCTCTTCCTCCATATATACAGCCCTTAGGGCGTCGTTTAGACTTTGGGTTTTGTTTAGATTAAAAGTTCGCCATAGCTGCAACTTCGCGTACTTCGTTTGTGTCCAACGACCATACCAAGACGTCACAGAACCCCACCTTGATCAATAAAGCTTTCGTCTTATATTCGCAATATCCAGATTGCAATCTCAGTTTCTTGCTTGTTCTTCGTTTGCTCGCAGGAAACAGACCCTCGTGGTCAGGTTGATCGTGCTCCGGTGTGGTCAATAACCCTCGGAAGTTGGTTTAGCGATTGCTAAGGCGCGACGTCTCGCACGTTCGTAGTCGGATCGTCAAAGTCGACTCCCACAGAAAACGATAGCCACCATCTCATCGAAATGTCGGGACACCTTAGCCTCTATCACTTTCAGTTTGTCCATTGCTCCGGGGGTGTGCTGATGATGAGGACATCAATACAATTGTTACACCCACAGCCCCTGCTGCTATACATACTGGACCAATTACTAGAGGTCGTGCACGCCAACTAAATTACCAGGTACTTTCGTTTCTTGGTAATGATTCTAATGTTCATGAGAATATGATGCTGCCTAAATTGGATACATTTGTTTTGCTTACAAATGAAGGGCCTAGCTTGGAGAAGGATGAACATTGGAGCAAGAACAAGCATGGAGATGATGGCATGCGCAAGGGAAACAAGAACGGAGTTACAAGTGATGATTTCAGGACTTTGAAGCCACCATAATGGGTGCATGAAGCCTTGGACGAAATATACAAGACGCCACTTCATAAATTTCGTCCCGAGGCTATTTTAGGTGCTGCGTCACCTTATTATTGGGCCAGGCCCATGTAATTTCGAAATACATAAGTATAGGCTATTTTTAGAGTCCGTATGTGTGGGGAAACAAGAGATAGGGTTGATTTCGGACCCCTCCACCAAGGGCCACGAAATTCCCCCCCTCTTCCTCCATATATACAGCCCTTAGGGCATCGTTTAGACTTTGGGTTTTGTTTAGATTAAAAGTTCGCCATAGCTGCAACTTCGCGTACTTCGTTTGTGTTCAACGACCAGACAAAGGCGTCACAGAACCCCACCTTGATCAATAAAGCTTTCATCTTATATTCGCAATATCCAGATTGCAATCTTAGTTTCTTGCTTGTTCTTCGTTTGCTCGCAGGAAACAGACCTTCGTGGTCAGGTTGATCGTGCTCCGGCGTGGTCAATAACCTCTCGGAGTTGGTTTAGCGATTGCTAAGGCGCGACGTCCTCGCACGTTCGTAGTCGGATCGTCAAAGTCGACTTCCACCAAAGCGAAATCCACCATCTCATCGAAAGACGGGACACCTTTGCCTCTATCAAGTGGTATCAGATTTCCAGGTTGCTCGGTGAGATTTTACAGTTTTTTGTAGTTTAGATCGAGTCTGTTCTTCATACCTACAGTCCACGAAAAAGCCACAAAAAAAAATTAGGGTTAGTTCATCATATCCGAACCAATCTGAGCCTTTGCATAATCTTTTTAGGGTTTTGCTTTGTTGAATTTGCGGTTGCATCGTCGTGTCTAGTTGCTGGTCTTAGAGTCTAGTCTTTTAGAGTTTCGAGTTCTGGTCATAAGTTGTCACGCCGCCGCCGCACCATCATCATCACCCCTGCCATCTACCACCACCGCTTATCCGCCACCGCTTCGAATCCGTATCCATATACCACTACAACTGTCATATACCACCACCGCTGCCATCTACCACCATATATCCACCACCAATCCGAGTTCTTGTCATATTAGGTTTGTTTTCGAGATCCCTCTAGATTCCGATTCGTGTTTCCTTGCCGGAGTAGGTTTCGGAAAAAAAAAAAAGAGTCGGGTAGCCACGCTCCGTTTAGGCCCAAAATTTTTCGAAAACGCATTTTTCGAAAAATTTTCTGGCTATCCTATTTTTAGGTGTTTCTGAGTGTTTTGAGACAGGTGCCATTATAGGAAGTTTTTTTTGACCCGTTTCCAGTTTTTGGGTCCGGGCAGTCAAAAAAAAAAAAAAAAATTGGTCAAAAAAATTTCGTGCCCATCCTGTTAGTTTGAGCTAAGACGAGTTTTGAGACACTCGCCATTATAGTGATTTTTCGCAAAAAAAAAAAAAAAAGCAGCGCAAAAAAAAAAAAAAGAGCGCAAAAAAAAAAGCGAAAAAAAAAAATTCAGAGTGTGCTTTTCCCTTGTTTCCGTGCCGCGCCGTGATTTTGTTGGTGTTCTAGGCTCGCGTCTCTAGCACAGTCTAGCCTAGGACCAGCACAGTACCGTCGTTGAGCGTTTATTCAACTTTGCATCTCTGAATTGATTATTGCTGACCCTTTTTGCTACCATATTATAAGCCTTCACAGCTCCACATACATCTACGTCGTGCGTTTGACTCTCCCTGGTAATCGCTCTATCCAAGCTTTGAGAGTTTTTGACTACAACGGTTGCCGATCACCGCCTGCTGCTGGGTAAGAACTGGTAAGAATTTGAGATTTGCTTGACGGATTTGTGACACCCACCACCACCACTTCTTCGTAGTCTGTAGGATCATATTCTTGTGTGTTTCTATTGCTGCTAACCATGCCAGGATCACAAGCCGACGAGATTGACTGGGAGAATTTATCGAACAAGGAGCTTCATGATAAGTTTCAGCAAATGATGACTGAACAGGTGCAAGATGTGCTGAACAATTTTGAAGAGGCCATGGAGAAGATCACTGGCTTTGAGAAGACGTTCGAAACAAAGCTCGATAACAAGTTTAATGAATTGCTCGCGCGTCTTCCACCACCACCACCCGCTGCAGCTAACGCACCTCTCCAACAACAACAACGTCTGCCTCCACGTCGCGAAGCAGACCTCCGCCGAGCAAGCCGTGTTCCTCTTGCGTTTGGCCAAACTCACTACGTGCAGCCACCTGTACCACCACCAGCAGGTCGACCTCAGGTATATATTCGTAATGGTAGGCCTGCACCACCACCTCAGGTACGCGATGATGTCCATATTCCTAAACTGAAATTGAATATTCCACCATTTGAGGGTAGATATGTTCCTGATATATATCTTACTTGGGAGTTAGAAACTGAACAACGATTTACATGTTTACAATATCCTGAGGAGAGACGAGTTGCTGCTGCTGTTTGTGCTTTCACTAGTTTTGCATGTGTATGGTGGTCTGAACATTGTAGATTATATCCTATTCCAACTACTTGGGCTGCTTTGAAAACTGCTATGCGTACGCGTTGGGTTCCACCATATTATCAACGTGAATTGCTTCAAAAATTGCAGCGTTTAAGACAAGGGAAAAATTCTGTAGAAGAATATTATCAGGAATTACAAACTGGCATGATTAGATGTGGTATTGTTGAGGAGAATGAAGCTATGCTTGCACGTTTTCTGGGTGGATTAAATAGAGAGATTCAGACCATTTTAGACTATAAGGAGTATACTAATATCACTCGTTTATTCCATCTTGCTTGTAAAGCTGAACGTGAAGTGCAGGATCGACAAGCATTGGGGCGAACTAACTTTTCTGCAGGCCGACCTTCATCATGGACACCACGTGCATCTTCTACTTCAACTGCACCAGCACCTCCATCCGGTGCCACCTCCAGCCGTGATTCAAGAAAACAGGCACAACCACCATTATCTGCCAAGAGCGCACCTGCGGGGCCTGCACAGCGTTCTTCTTCTTCCATGGCATCAACAGGGCACACAAGTGATATTATTTATCGTCGTTGTAAGGGAGGAGGTCATTATGCGAGAGAATGCAAATCTCCGCGTGTGATGATTGCTACCGCGGATGGTGGATATGAGTCCGCTAGTGACTATGATGAGGAGACTTTGGCTCTTATTACACGTGAAGAACATGGTGGAGATGATTCTGATCATGAGACGCAATACATGGCTCCTGAAGACGCTGACAGGTATGAATATTTAGTTGCTCAACGTGTTTTGAGTGTGCAGGTCACACAAGCTGAGCAAAATCAGAGGCACAATTTGTTCCATACCAAGGGAGTTGTGAAGGAACGTTCTGTGCGCGTCATCATAGACGGAGGGAGCTGCAACAACTTGGCTAGCATGGAGATGGTGGAGAAGCTTTCTCTCACCACAAGACCACATCCCCATCCTTACTACATCCAATGGTTCAACAACAGCGGCAAGGTTAAGGTAACACGTACTGTTCGTGTGCATTTTAGTATCTCTACATATGCTGATTATGTTGATTGTGATGTGGTACCTATGCAAGCATGTTCCTTATTACTTGGTAGACCATGGCAATTTGATAAAAATTCTGTACACCATGGTAGAAACAATCACTATACTCTTGTTCATAAGGATAAAAATATTACTTTGCTTCCTATGACTCCTGATTCCATTTTGAAAGATGATATTAATAGAGCTAATAAAGCACAACAGGAGAAGAATAAGAGTGAAAATCAGATTGTGGCAAAAGAATTTGAGCAACAAATGAAGCCTAATAATAAACCATCTAGTGTTGCTTCTGAAATTAAATTGAAAAGTGCATGTTTATTTGCCACCAAATCTGATATTGATGAGCTAGATTTCAGCAAATCTGTTTGCTATGCTTTTGTGTGCAAAGAGGCATTATTTTCATTCGAGGACGTGCCTTCCTCTTTGCCTCCTGCTGTCACTAACATTTTGCAGGAGTTCGCTGACGTTTTTCCACAAGACGTGCCACCGGGATTACCGCCTATTCGAGGGATTGAGCATCAGATCGACTTAATTCCCGGTGCTTCACTGCCAAACCGTGCACCATACCGTACCAATCCAGAGGAGACGAAGGAGATTATGCGTCAAGTACAAGAGCTTCTCGACAAAGGTTATATACGCGAATCCCTTAGTCCTTGTGCTGTTCCTATTATTCTAGTGCCGAAAAAGGATGGTACATCACGTATGTGTGTTGATTGTAGAGGCATTAATAATATTACTATTCGTTATCGTCATCCTATTCCTAGGCTAGATGATATGCTTGATGAATTGAGTGGCTCTACAGTATTCTCCAAAGTTGATTTGCGTAGTGGCTACCATCAAATTCGTATGAAATTGGGAGATGAATGGAAAACAACATTTAAAACTAAGTTTGGATTATATGAGTGGTTAGTCATGCCTTTTGGGTTAACTAATGCACCTAGTACTTTCATGAGATTAATGAACGAAGTTTTACGTGCTTTCATTGGACGATTTGTGGTAGTTTACTTTGATGACATATTGATTTATAGCAGATCTTTGGAGGAACATTTGGAACATTTACGTGCTGTTTTTATTGCTCTACGTGATGCACGTTTGTTTGGTAACCTTGGGAAGTGCACCTTTTGCACCGACCGAGTATCTTTTCTTGGCTATGTTGTTACTCCACAGGGAATTGAAGTTGATAAAGCCAAGATTGAAGCCATTGAGAGTTGGCCGCAGCCCAAAACGGTCACACAAGTGAGGAGTTTTCTTGGCCTCGCTGGATTCTATAGGCGTTTTGTGAGAGATTTCAGCACCATTGCTGCACCTCTCAATGAGCTTACAAAGAAAGATGTGCCTTTTCTTTGGGGTACCGCACAGGAAGAAGCCTTCACGGTATTGAAAGATAAGTTGACACATGCTCCTTTACTCCAACTTCCTGATTTTAATAAGACTTTTGAGCTTGAATGTGATGCTAGTGGAATTGGATTAGGGGGTGTGTTATTACAAGCTGGCAAACCTGTTGCATACTTTTCTGAAAAATTGAGTGGGCCTAGTCTGAATTATTCTACTTATGATAAAGAATTATATGCTCTTGTTCGGACTTTAGAAACATGGCAACATTATTTATGGCCCAAAGAATTTGTTATACATTCTGATCATGAATCATTGAAACATATTAAAAGTCAAGCTAAACTGAATCGTAGACATGCTAAATGGGTTGAATTCATTGAGACTTTCCCTTATGTCATTAAACACAAGAAGGGAAAAGAAAATGTTATTGCTGATGCTTTGTCTCGTCGCTATACTATGCTTTCACAACTTGACTTCAAAATATTTGGTTTGGAGACCATCAAAGATCAATATGTGCATGATGCTGATTTTAAAGATGTAATGCATAATTGTAAAGAAGGAAGAATGTGGAACAAGTTTGTTGTTAACGATGGATTTGTGTTTCGTGCTAACAAGCTATGCATTCCAGCTAGCTCCGTTCGTCTTTTGTTGTTGCAGGAGGCGCATGGAGGAGGATTAATGGGACACTTTGGCGTGAAGAAGACGGAGGACGTACTTGCTACACATTTCTTTTGGCCAAAGATGAGACGGGATGTTGAGCGTTTTATTGCTCGCTGCACTACATGTCAAAAAGCTAAGTCACGCCTCAATCCTCATGGTTTATATATGCCTTTGCCTGTACCTAGTGTTCCTTGGGAGGATATATCTATGGACTTTGTTTTAGGTTTACCTCGAACAAAGAAGGGGAGGGATAGCATATTTGTTGTCGTGGATAGATTCTCGAAAATGGCACACTTTATACCATGTCATAAAAGCGATGATGCTATTAATGTTGCTGATTTGTTCTTTCGTGAAATTATTCGCTTGCATGGTGTGCCAAATACTATTGTTTCAGATCGTGATACTAAATTTCTTAGCCACTTTTGGAGATGTTTATGGGCTAAGTTGGGGACTAAACTGCTTTTTAGTACTACTTGTCACCCCCAAACTGATGGACAAACTGAAGTAGTCAATAGAACGTTGTCTACTATGCTTAGGGCTGTTTTGAAGAATAATAAGAAAATGTGGGAGGAATGCTTGCCTCATATTGAATTTGCTTATAATCGTTCATTGCATTCTACTACTAAGATGTGCCCTTTTGAAGTTGTGTATGGTTTCCTACCTCGTGCACCTATTGATTTGTTGCCTCTTCCATCTTCGGAGAAGGTTAATTTTGATGCTAAACAACGTGCTGAATTGATTTTAAAAATGCATGAGTTAACTAAGGAAAACATTGAGCGCATGAATGCTAAATATAAACTTGCTGGAGATAAGGGTAGAAAACATGTTGTGTTTGCACCTGGAGATCTTGTTTGGTTACATTTGCGTAAGGATAGATTTCCTGATTTGCGCAAATCAAAGTTAATGCCACGTGCTGATGGTCCCTTTAAGGTGTTAGAGAAAATAAATGATAATGCATATAAACTTGAGCTGCCTGCAAATTTTGGGGTTAGTCCCACTTTTAACATTGCAGATTTGAAGCCTTATTTGGGTGAGGAAGATGAACTTCCGTCGAGGACGACTTCATTTCAAGAAGGGGAGGATGATGAGGACATCAATACAATTGTTACACCCACAGCCCCTGCTGCTATACATACTGGACCAATTACTAGAGCTCGTGCACGCCAACTAAATTACCAGGTACTTTCGTTTCTTGGTAATGATTCTAATGTTCATGAGAATATGATGCTGCCTAAATTGGATACATTTGTTTTGCTTACAAATGAAGGGCCTAGCTTGGAGAAGGATGAACATTGGAGCAAGAACAAGCATGGAGATGATGGCATGCGCAAGGGAAACAAGAACGGAGTTACAAGTGATGATTTCAGGACTTTGAAGCCACCATAATGGGTGCATGAAGCCTTGGACGAAATATACAAGACGCCACTTCATAAATTTCGTCCCGAGGCTATTTTAGGTGCTGCGTCACCTTATTATTGGGCCAGGCCCATGTAATTTCGAAATACATAAGTATAGGCTATTTTTAGAGTCCGTATGTGTGGGGAAACAAGAGATAGGGTTGATTTCGGACCCCTCCACCAAGGGCCACGAAATTCCCCCCCCCCCCTCTTCCTCCATATATACAGCCCTTAGGGCATCGTTTAGACTTTGGGTTTTGTTTAGATTAAAAGTTCGCCATAGCTGCAACTTCGCGTACTTCGTTTGTGTTCAACGACCAGACAAAGGCGTCACAGAACCCCACCTTGATCAATAAAGCTTTCATCTTATATTCGCAATATCCAGATTGCAATCTTAGTTTCTTGCTTGTTCTTCGTTTGCTCGCAGGAAACAGACCTTCGTGGTCAGGTTGATCGTGCTCCGGCGTGGTCAATAACCTCTCGGAGTTGGTTTAGCGATTGCTAAGGCGCGACGTCCTCGCACGTTCGTAGTCGGATCGTCAAAGTCGACTTCCACCAAAGCGAAATCCACCATCTCATCGAAAGACGGGACACCTTTGCCTCTATCACAACTGTGATCTCATGGGCTTGGAAGTAGTGGCACAGTTTCCTTGAGGCCATGACAAGGCCATATATCAACTTTTGCAGACCAGAGTACCTCGATCTAGCCCCTTGCAACAAGGAGCTGACGAAGTATACTGGGCGCTGCACCACTTTCTTCCTTGCCTTGTCCTTGGGGTTGCACTCCTTGCCGTGCTTACTGCTATTCTGATCCTCCTCTGATTCTATTGAGTCTGGCCGCTCTCTGCTTCATCCACTTCTTATTGTGCTACCAAGGCTACACTGACCACTTGGTTGGTTGCTGCCAAGTAAAGCAGTAATGACTCTTGAGGCTTGGGCACAACCAAGGTAGGCACAGATGACAGGTAAGTCTTCAACTCTTGCAAGGCTGTATCTGCTTCTGGGGTCCACTTCATAGGCCTTGCCTTCTTCAAAATTTTGAAGAATGGCAAGGCACGCTCGATAGACTTGGAAATGAATCTGCTTAGCACGACAACGCATCCCGTCAACCGCCTCACATCCTTAATTTTTCTTGGCACTTGGATCTGCTCAATGGCCTTGATCTTGTCGGGGTTGGCTTCAATACCCCGGTGGGACACGAAGAATCCAAGTAGCCCGCCGGAGGGAACACCAAACACACACTTCTCCGGGTTAAGGTTGAAGTTGATCTTGTGCAAATTAGCAAATGTCTACTCCCAATCCTGGATAAGGGTGGCCTCATCCTTGGTCTTGACCACAATTTCATCCATATAGGCTTCTATGTTTCTGTGTAGTTGTGTCTCAAAACCAATCTAGACCGCTCTTGCAAAAGTAGACCCGGCACTCTTTCATCCGAAAGGCATGCGGACAAAACAGTATGTACCACATGGAGTGATGATTGATGTTTTCTGCTCATCTTCTTTGGACATGAAGATCTGGTGATACCCGGAGTATGCATCCAAAAAGGAGAGCAGATCACACCCTGAAGTAGAATCCACAATTTGATCAATGCGCAGCAAGGGGAATGGGTCCTTCGGGCAAGCCTTATTGAGATCTGTGAAATCAATGCAGAGCCTCCATTTCCCATTTGCCTTCCGAACTACCATTGGGTTTGCCAACCATGTAGGGTGCAATACTCCTGTGACCAATCCAGCTACCTCTAACTTCTTGATTTCCTCGGCAATGAACTGCTGCCGCTCCAAGGCTTGCTTCCTAACATTCTGCTTGACAGGTTGGGCACGTGGGCAGACAGCAAGGTGGCGCTTGATTACCTCCCTTGGAACACTCGGAATATCAGATGGTTGCCAGGCAAACACATCGATGTTCGCCCACAGGAAGGCAATGAGCGCGCTTTCCTATTTTTAGTCAAGGGTGGCACTGATGGTGAAAGTACCATCAACACCAGCCAGCCCTGCCGTGACCTTCTTCACTTGGGGTGCTGCAACCTTGGATCTCTTGCTGTTGGAACACTACGACATGTCGTCAACAGGTGATGTGGACTCGGAGGGGGCACGCTTCCCAGACTCCATGCCAGAGGTCCTACAATCCCTCTTCTTTCCTTTTCTTACCTTGGCAGGGACCATTGCCACCGCATCCTCTGCTGTGACGGCATCCCGATACATCCTGTCCACACAGATGATTGCATCCTTCTCATCTAATGGGATGGTGATGACTCCCAATGGCCTAGGCATCTTCAAGGTGTTGTAAGCATAATTGGATGTGGCCATGAACTTGGCCAAAGCTAGTCGTCCCACAATCCCATTATACGGCAGGGGGAGCTCGACCACATCAAACACAACCTTCTCAGTCACATAGTTCAACTCTCCCCCAAACATCACTGGCAACATAATCTTTCCCTTGGGATGGCTCCTGCCGGTATTGACTCCTTGAAACGTGTCGGTAACCTCCAGCTCTTCTTCTCCTATCTGAAGCTTGTTAAGGACTGCTAGGGAAATCAGATTCAACCCGGCCCTACCATCCACTAACATCTTTGTGACCTTGAGGTTGAGAATTGTTGGGGATACCAACAACGGCAAACACCCTACCGCGGTGGTGCGGCAAGGGTGGTCCTCCTCGTCAAAGATGATGGGCATGCGGGACCATTTGAGCGGTGAGGGAGTCCTGGATTAGGGGGTATCCGGACAGCCGGATTATATCCTTTGGCCGGACTGTTGGACTATGAAGATACAAGATTGAAGACTTCGTCTCGTGTCCGGATGGGACTCTACTTGGCATGGAAGGCAAGCTAGGCAATACGGATATGTTTATCTCCTCCTTTGTAACCGACCTTGTGTAACCCTAGCCCTTTTCGGTGTCTATATAAACTGGAGGGTTTTAGTCCGTAGGAAAACATACAATCATACCATAGGCTAGCTTCTTGGGTTTAGCCTCTTCGATCTCATGGTAGATCAACTCTTGTACTACCCATATCATCAATATTAATCAAGCAGGATGTAGGTTTTACCTCCATCAAGAGGGCCCGAACCTGGGTAAAACATCATGTCCCCTGCCTCCTATTACCATCTGCCTTAGACGCACAGTTCGGGACCCCCTAACCGAGATCCGCCGGCTTTGACACCGACATTGGTGCTTTCATTGAGAGTTCCTCTATGTCGTCACCGTTAGGCTTGATGGCTCCTACTATCATCGATAGCGATGCAGTCCAGGGTGAGACTTTTCTCCCCGAACAGATCTTTGTATTTGGCGGCTTCGCACTGCGGGCCAACTCGCTTGGCCATCTAGAGCAGATCGAAAGCTACGCCCCTGGCCATCAGGTCAGGTTTGGAAGCTTAAGCTACACGGCTGATATCCGCGGAGACTTGATCTTCGACGGATTCGAGCCTCTGCCTTGTGCGTCACGGTCACGATGAGTACGATTTAGCTCTGTCATCGGACAGTGTTCAAGAAATCACACCGGCGGCCGCTCCGATCCTTAATTCAGAGCCAGTTGCGCCTCCCATGGATGGGTGGATAGACCCCGCCACAGAGGCGACATCCCCAACGGCAATCGAGCCGAATATCGATCTTACCCTTCACAAGAGCCGTGTTGTTAAACTGCCGGATACTTTTCCGGCCACGGACTCCGAACCGCCTGCGCCCATTCCTATCGAATCCGGTTGGGCGCCGATCATGGCTCCGTGGATATCTTTCAGCACTCGCCCTTCGGCGACATACTGAATTCATTAAAGTCTATCTCCTTATCAGGAGAGTCCTGGCCGAAATATGTCCGGCAGGATTGGGATGCGGATGACAAAGAAATTCGCCGCCCACCCACCACCCACTCAGTAGCCACTGTCGATGACTTAACTGACATGCTCGACTCCAACTCCGAAGACATCCACGTTATGGACGACGATGCAGGAGATGAACAGGAACCACTGCCCATAGGCCACTGGACGCCCACTTCATCACATGATGTATACATGGTGGACACACCAAAAGAAGACGGCGACGAGGAACGGAAGGACACAACAAAGGGTTGTCCCCTCGAGAAGCAGTCAAAACAGCGGCGTAAGCGCCGCTCCAAATCCCGCCTCGGCAGAAACACCGATCATATAGACCCAGCTTTAGAGCAGGGTGAACCATCGCCGGACCACGGCAACACGGAGAATCAAACCGAACAACCCGACTCTGTCAAAGATAATAGTCCGGACGACATCACACCAGACAGACACCCGGAGCAACATAATGCCCGTCAAAGGCTTGTTGCCACCGCGAGGAGTCTAAAAAAGCAGAGGCAAAGGCTCAAGGCTGCGCAAGACACACTCCGAATCAGATGGAGTAAAGTACTCAACACAACAACAAAGTACGGTGCTAATCGCCCCACCAAGAGCTACCCGAAGCGGAAGTTGCTACCTGAATTCGATGAGGAGGCCTTAGATCCCCCGCAACCAAAAATTAAAACGGCCATCTGGCCGGATAGACGACCTCACGGCCAACATAATGCGGCAACCGATGCCGCACACAAGCCAGTACGTGATCCACGCGAGGGCTCGCATCAAAAGGACGGCACAACCAGATCCATCTACGGACCACGCAAGCGCGCTCCAGCATGCAACACAACACAACAAACATCCAAACAATGCGGTACACCCAAATACAGGGGTGCCGCACACCCCCTATGTTTCATCGATGAGGTGATGGACCATGAATTTCCAGAGGGATTCAAACCCGTAAACATAGAGGCATACAACAGAACAACAGACCCTAGGGTCTGGATTGAGGACTATATCCTCCATATCCATATGGCTCGAGGAGATGATCTCCACGCCATTAAGTATTTACCCCTCAAACTCAAAGGGCCAGCTCGGCACTGGCTTAAAAGTCTCCCCGAAAGCTTCATTGGAAGCTGGGAAGAGCTTGAAGACGCTTTTCGGGCAAATTTTCAAGGGACTTA
This sequence comes from Triticum aestivum, assembly GCF_018294505.1. Classification (NCBI taxonomy): domain Eukaryota; kingdom Viridiplantae; phylum Streptophyta; class Magnoliopsida; order Poales; family Poaceae; genus Triticum; species Triticum aestivum. Next base: position 251,462,884 of record NC_057803.1, read on the forward strand.
TGTCCGACCTCCGGACACGGACGATTTGAGTCATATAACTCAACAGCCCGGAGAATCAGCCCGAAAGCTTTGGAACATGTTTCTTACTAAAAAGAACCAAATAGTCGACTATCTGGACGCCAAAGCCTTGGCAGCTTTTAAGCACATCGTCCGCGACGAATGGCTTGCCAGACACCTCGGCTAAGAAAAACCGAGAACAATGGCAGTATTAACAAGCCTCATGACCCGCTTTTGCGCGGGTGAGGACAGCTGGCTAGCCAGATGCAGCACCAGCGGCCCAAGTACATCCAAAGTTAGAGATGGAAATGGGAAATCACGACGCAGCAAAAATAATAAGCGCCAGATTAAAGAAGACAGCTCGAAGAGCACGGTGGTAAACGCCGGATTCAGAAGCTCTCGGCCAGGTCAGCAAAAGCCACCCTCTAAAGGCGCCAGAGATGAACTGTCCAGCCTAAACAAAATTCTGGACCAAATATGTCAGATCCATAGCACCCCCGATAAACCTGCAAATCATACCCACAGAGAATGTTAGGTCTTCAAGCAGTCCAGCAAGCTCAATGCCGTACACAAGGGGGAGGATACACCAAGCGAAGACGAGGATGAGCCTCTCAAGCAAGACACTGGGGAACAAAAGAAATTTCCACCAGAAGTCAAAACAGTGAATGTGTTACACATGATCAAGGGGAGAAACAAAGCGGCACACCCAGAGAAATATGCCCAAGGGCCTATCACCGCGGAGTCCTGCCACTAGTCGTCTAAACCGATCACTTTCGACCATTAGGATTACTCAGCAAGTATCCGGCGTGCAGGATGGGCTGCCTTGGTATTAGACCCAATAATTGACGGATACCACTTCACACGAGTCCTGATGGACGGTGGCAGCAGTCTAAACCTGATATATCAGGACACAATCCGCAAAATGGGGATAGACCCAACAAAAATTTGCCACAGCAATACCACCTTTAAAAGAGTAACGCCAGGCCCAGGGGCTCATTGCACGGGCTCCCGGCTACTAGAGGTTATATTCGGCTTCCCCGATAACTTCCGTAGCGAAAATTTAACCTTCCACATTGCTCCGTTCTAAAGTGGCTATCAAGCACTACTTGGACGCGAAGCTTTCGCTCGCTTTAATGCAATACCGCATTACGCTTCCCTCACGCTTAAGATGCCCGGTCCATGTGGCATCATTACAGTAAATGGAAATATCGAGCGATCCCTGTGCGCCGAAGAGAGTGCGGCTGCCTCGGCAGCCGCACAGTAAAACGACCTCAGCAACTAAAGCATTCAACAGGTCGTCAAGACTACGGACACGGTTAGACGAGTCTGAAGCAGCTATATGTAATTCATGCAGGTTTGATGGCCACACCCCTATTACAAATACAAGGGGCTCAACGCACGCAGACAAGTGGCAATTTTTACTCATCTTCAATTATACATGGTTTCTTTAAACCTACCTTTTTGCACGACAACTTTTCACCTAAGTTTCTCTCTTTTACAGATGACCATCGTGCTACACCCATCCAGGATACGGCACAATGGAGACACAGGCGCAGACATGCAGTAGGGACCCGTTCCAAGGATTCTTTTTAGATTAAGACCCTGCGTAAACCTTTCTTACTGTCTTTTGTTGATACACATCCCTCGGATTGTCAGTACTATTGAGAAGGATGCTGGCGTCTTGGCATGTGGCCACGTCAGAATAATGCACGTACCTGGACACCAGGGGCTTCTTACAAAGGGCACTGTTTAGGCCCGGTTTATACCATAAAGATCGAATACCTTAGGGAGTGTTCGGCGTCGCGAGTTTGGCCTTATATGCATCAGCTCCGAATCATGTCTTTGGTCAAATGTTGGGTTTGCCCGGCTCCTGTGTTTTGCTGCCTTACGTTCCACTCTATCGGCTAAGGCGGCACCAGGAGAACTACTGCGATTGTGCCCTGGGTCATCTGGACGAGCACCTCAGTAGAGAAAGCCGAAAACTGACTATCATGATATAGCGTGAGACTGGTCAACCACTCGATGACCTATCGGAATGTTAGAATTCCTCCGCCTTAAAGAAGGGCCATTTTCCGGCCAGGCATGTCCGCACCCCGAATTCGGGAGAGTGCGGAGCCACCAGGGGCTATATAGTAGCCCCACCATCAAACTCCTATGGCTAAGTGAAAGTGTTAAAGCATTATAGTCCGGTTGCCTCGTTCGCTGCGCTATCACCTCCTTAATAGGACCAAGATGTTGGATTAAGTGTGAACACACGTCTTCTACGAACACCTCCGCATTATATGCGTGGAGGTTGAAGCCGACGACTGCAATCTTTCAGGTTACATACATATATACATAAACGGCCGCACAGGAGGCATCATATTACTTCCAGGCAAAAGTATAAATACAACCTTACTAAATTTCATAAAACATTGTGTTTACAGTGGGAATACATGTCACTCAAACATAATATTCTTCGAGCACTGGGCCTCTATCAAATGAGCACCCTCGAGAACTTCTTCGAAATAGTGCTCGACAGCCACTCGGCCTATGGTCGAACCCTGCGCCGCAACAGTGGTCACATCCATCTCCGCCCAGTATGCTTTAACACGGGCAAGGGCCATCCGCGAGCCTTCTATACACGCCGACATCTTCATCGCATTCATGCGCGGCACCGCTCCAAGGAACTGCTGCACTAAGCTGAAATAGTTGTTCGGCTTCGGTTTTTCCGGCCATAGATGATCTATGACGGACCTCATGGCGAGTCTGGACAATCTATTGAGTTCGGCCCATTCGGCTAGCTGATCAGTGAAGGGAAGCGGACGGTCTGGAACGTTAAATTGCGCCTAGAACAGCTTATCCACTTCACGATCTGTTTGATCTCGGAAGTATTCGGCCGCATCCACAGCGCTCGCCGCCAAGTCCATATATGCGTCTGCCGAACTCCACAGCCAATCCAGAAGGGCATACCGCGGATCTCCCAACTTCCTCCGCAGCATAAAGGGCTTCCCAGCCGCAATATCCCCGGCTTCACGCAGCTCCTCCTTCTTCGCCCTCATAGCAGAGCGGGTGTCTTTGGTCGCCATCGTGGCCTTTTCAAGGTTCGTCGCCTTCGCTTGGTTTTCTTCTTGATAGAGGCGGGGGTGTCCCGATCTTTTGATGAGATGGTAACTATCGATTTGGTGGAGACGACTTTGACGATCCGACTACAAACGTGCACGACGTTGCGCCTTAGCAATCGCTAAACCAATCTCTAGAGGTTATTGACCACGCGGGTGCACGATCAACCTGACCACGAAGGTCTATTCCTGCAAGCAATCGAAGAACGAGCAAGAATATGATAAAAGCAATCTGAATATTGCAAATATGTATGAAATATTGATAAAGATGGGGATCCGAAAGCGGTCTTGGTCTGGTCGTTGGACACAAACGAAGTACATGAAGTTGCGTTGGCTAACTTTTAACTAAACAAATCCCAAAGTCTAAATGATGCCCTAAGGGCTGTATATATGAAGGAAGAGGGGGGAATTTTGTGACCCTTGGTGGAGGGGTCCGAAATCAACCCTATCTCTTGTTTCCCCACACATACGGACTCTAAAAATAGCCTATACTTATGTATTTCGAAATTACATGGGCCTGGCCCAATAATAAGGTGACGCAGCACCTATAATAGCCTCGAGACGAAATTTATGAAGTGGCATCTTGTATATTTCGTCCAAGGCTTCATGCACCCATTATGGTGGCTTCAAAGTCCTGAAATCATCACTTGTAACTCCGTTCTTGTTCTTAATCCAATGTTCATCCTTCTCCAAGCTAGGCCCTTCATTTGTAAGCAAAACAAATGTATCCAATTTAGGCAGCATCATATTCTCATGAACATTAGAATCATTACCAAGAAACGAAAGTACCTGGTAATTTAGTTGGCGTGCACGAGCTCTAGTAATTGGTCCAGTATTTATAGCAGCAGGGGCTGTGGGTGTAACAATTGTATTGATGTCCTCATCACTTCTTCAAGGAACTTGCAGCAGTCAGCCGTGTCTTTTAACTTTACAGCCATCTTGGCCATCTTCTCTTTGCTCTCACAATGCGCGGCCTTCTCGGCTCTCAACTCTTCGACTGCCTTCAAAGCAGACGCATTACTACTCCTTGCTTGTTCTTTGGATCGGGCAAGTTCGCCCGAAGGGTCTCCACGGTAGTAGCTCCATCTGCAGTCATAACATATTAAAGATAATGGCATCATGCAGCTCTTACTATGTGACATTCACCAGAAAACATTACTTACCTTGTGCCTCGTCAAGACGCTTGTTGACAAGCTCGATGTCGGCATCTGCCGCATCCAGTTGCCGCTTTAGTTCGGCAAAATCATTAGTCCGGCTAGCCATCGGAGCTTCCACCACCTGCACATAAAGGCGGTTTGGTTATTACCTGGGACTACGATCCTCTGTTCGCCGCCGTTCTCGACGGCAACCAGAGTCTCAAGGGCTACTATCTACACAGGGCACACCTAAAAATGTGTGATACTATCAGAAAGTATATCATTTCACGTACCTCAAAGCCCATCAGTAGACTCATAAAGGCTTCATGCAATCCGCTTTTGGCGGACGAAATTCTTTCCATCACTGTACCCATCAACGTACGGTGTTCTTCTGAGATGGCCGCTCGCTCCAACAGCTCCCTCAGTACATCCGACCGCAAACCAGACGGTGCCGGACTCTTTTGTTTGCTCTCTTCGAGAGCCGGACGCTGGGGACTTCGGGTCACTATAGGATTATCTTCTGGCCTCACCGGATCCGGAGAGGCCCTCTGTGACGACACTTCAAGGTCGCCCGCTTCTTGAGCGGGGGAGTCCAGGGGAGGCATTTCGCTCTCCATCATCTCCAAAAGAAGATCCCCCGAAGACGAGCTCTGCTGAGAAGGGCTAAGATCTGAACTACAAGATATAAATGCTTCGGTTATTTTCCTCAGAGGTAAGGCAATATATCTTCACTATTAAAGTACTTTTTGATTATTTACAGCTCGTTAGAGGGAGGATCCCCGCGTGGACTTTGTGTGGCAAGAGCACCCTCCAAGGCAGGACCCTCTGGTGGAGATTTCTTCTCCCGTTTGGAAACCTTGGTTTCCGGATCATCAGAGGTAGTCCTCTTCCTTCCCCGGGGTGAGAGAATTTCAGATTCCTCCCCTTGGTTATCCTCCCTCACGGAGGCGCCCATTCCCCCGGTCAGAATAGGTAGCGGTGGAGGCCCGCTTTCGCCCTCTTTATTCCCCCTTTATCTTCCTTTGAGGGCTCCGGGCAAGGTGCTATCTCAAGCATCTTTTCCAGTACCGGATTTTCTGAACCCTCAGGAAGGGGGGCCGAACACCGAATCATCTTCGCCTTTGTTAGCCAGTCCTAGTCAAAGAGCAATTTCTTAGAATGACGTCATGATAAATGAAAGACGGTGTGTTTGGCTAGAGGATTACTTACTTGGTCGGCGGTACAGTTGCTGCTCAGGCCCACGTCCTCGGTAGTGTCTGGACACTCTATTTGGGGTCCGAAGAATGATTTATACATCTCCTCGTGCGTCAGGCCGAGGAAATTCTGAATAGTGTGTGGTCCTTCTGGGTTGAACTCCCACATGCGGAGGGGCCGGCGTTTGCATGGCTGGATTCGTCGAACTAGCATGACTTGCACCACCATAACCAGACTGAAATCTCCTTCGAAGAGATCTTGAATGCGGCTCTGCAGTACAGACACGTCCTTGGCTGGACCCCAGCTCAGCCCTCTGCTAATCCATGACATCAGTTGTGGTGGAGGGCCCGAGCGGAAAGCAGGGGCAGCCGCCCACTTGGCACTTCTAGGAGCTGTGATGTAAAACCACTCCCATTGCCATAATCCGGACACCTCTGGAATGGAACCCTTTGGCCATGGAGCTCCAGCGATCTTGCTTATTAATGCGCCTCCGCACGCTACATGCTACCCCTCGACCATCTTCGGCTTCACGTCAAAGGTCTTGAGCCACAGGCCGAAGTGAGGGGTAATGCGGAGGAAGGCCTCACATACAACAATAAATGAGAAAGGAGTCCGGGGCTAGATCGTGGAAATCTAGCCCGTAATAGAACATCAAACCCCTAACGAAGGGATCCAGAGTGAGGCCGAGACCTTGAAGGAAGTGGGAGACGAACACGACGCTCTCGTCGGGTTCGGGAGTAGGGATGACCTGCCCTCGGGTGGGCAGCCTATGTGAAATTTCGGCGGTCAGGTATCTGGCCTCCCTCAACTTCTTGATATCCTCTTCCATAACTGAGGAGGGCATCCACCGGCCTTGAAGGCTAGATCCGGACATGATTGAAGGTCCGAAGCACCTGACCTGGGCTTTGGGTGTTAGAACTCGAGGCTGGGGAACGATTCGATTGAGCACGGGAGGGAAAAAAGTAAAAGCCTTGTCCCTTGATAAAGAGGGTGAATATCAAGCGTCCTCTCCGTAGCCGTTTGGGACTTGCCTATAATCTAGGAGTCCTAGACACGGTTGGGTTACCCATGACCGTATTGATGAGAATCCCGTAATTAGGGGAACACGATCTCTGCTTTGACAAGACGTGTAAAGAAACCGCCCCGCGTTATGTGTGGAAATGGTTAAAGGAAAACGGTTCGAATGATCACCGAGCCATGGCATGATGTCACGTTGCCAAAACGTGTCAGCAGATTAAGATTTGTGGAAATATTATTCTCTCTACGGTGGTATGTGGAACTTATTTTGCAAGGTCGGACACTATCCTTGTATTCAAATTCTTCTATGATGTGTTCGGAGGAGGAACCCGCCTTGCAATGCCAAAGACAATACTGCGCGCCGGACTCATCGTCATTGAAGCCTGGTTCAGGGGCTACTGAGGGAGTCCTGGATTAGGGGGTATCCGGGCAGCCAGATTATATCCTTTGGCTGGACTGTTGGACTATGAAGATACAAGACTGAAGACTTCGTCTCGTGTCCAGATGGGACTCTACTTGGCGTGGAAGGCAAGCTAGGCAATACGGATATGTGTATCTCCTCCTTTGTAACCGACCTTGTGTAACCCTAGCCCTTTCCGGTGTCTATATAAACCGGAGGGTTTTAGTCCGTAGGACAACATACAATCATACCATAGGCTAGCTTCTAGGGTTTAGCCTCTTCGATCTCGTGGTAGATCAACTCTTGTACTACCCATATCATCAATATTAATCAAGCAGGACGTAGGGTTTTACCTCCATCAAGAGGGCCAGAACTTGGGTAAAACATCGTGTCCCCTGCCTCCTGTTACCATCCACCTTAGACGCACAGTTCGGGGCCCCCTACCCGAGATCCGCTGGTTTTGACACCGACAAGCGGCTTCCGGGCCTCCGGCGCTGGCTCCACAGCATTGACCTCTCTTGCTCATCACTTGAGCTGGCGATGGGAGGAGTGCAAGGACGCACCCCATCAATGCATAGGGCATCAGTGGCCTTCTGAAATTACTGCTCAGTGGTTTCCTCTTGATTCCCTCCATCACTCAAATCATCACAGGCTTCCTTCTCTTGGCCCCTGGCGGGTTTTCCTTGGTTCCAAAAAGGTTTGTCAGGACGGTTTGCTTCACCACCTTGGCCCTTTCCGCCAGCAGCGTTCTGACCTTTCTCCTTATCACGCTTATCAGATTTTGCTCTCTGTCTCTTGACAAGCTGCTCAACTTGATAACATTCATGGAGGTCGTGGCCTTTGGTATGGTGGATCTTGCAGTACATCCCTTCCCCTTTCCCGGCTTTCTTCGCGGTAGCGGCTTCCCGGCAGGTAGTGCACGCGGCAACTTCCTTGCCGGGGGCCTCATCCTTGGTCTTCTTGCCGGTACTAGGCGTGCCAGAACCTTCCACAGTCATCACTGTCTTATCTCTTGGCTTCTTGTTGTGCTTCTTGCCCTTTCTTTGACTGGTTGATTCATCTTCTTCCTCTTAATCAACATTGATGCAATCATCCTCTCCGGGAAACTTCCTTCCTTCCTCCATCCGAGCACACTTATCCACTAGTGTGTACAGCTCCTTCACAGTCTTGGGCAACCGCACATTCATCTTAGAATGAATGCGACGGTTGCACACATTGGACTGGAAGGCTGCTATAACAGCTGCAGGATGGATATTCGGAATATTCCTATGGACTTTACCGAATCTTTGTAAATACTTACGGAGAGTTTCTCCTTCCTTCTGCTGGAGAAGTTGTAGGTCACTGGGCCTGCCGGGCTCCTGGTGGCCACCGTTGAAGGCACCGATGAACTCGTGGCATAGGTCTGCCTAGGATGAAACGGAGTTCCCCGGCAGGTGCATGAGCCATGATCTCACGTTGGACTTGAGAGACAAAGGGAAGTAGTTGGCGAACACCTTCTTGTCTCTTTCCCCGGCAGCCTGGACATCGATGGTGTAGATGCTCAGGAACTCTGTGGACGGATGGCCAGCGGACTTGCCGCAGCTCGCATGTAAAGGCAGGGTAGCTAACCTCGAAAGGTAGGCACCCGCCAACACTGAGCGTAGGCTTGTCGATGTTGAGGCCGCTGCACCCGTCGGTCTGGCGGGGGTCATCGAGAGGTCGTCCCATGATGACGCGCGCATCTCCCCGCCACCTTTCTTCCAGGGTCCGCCGTTGGCCCGGATGTGCTCGAGGGTCGGTAGAGGCCATCGAGACATCGTCGGGATCTTGTTCTTGCTGCGCTCGTGCCTGCTGCCATGGTGGGGACAGCACGGTAGGGACAACCCCCTCCGTTCGGCCAGCAGTACGAGCAGTCGTCCTCACGTAGGGAGGTCGTGGCGGGCCGGCGCGTCGCAAGCCCCCAGCCTCGGTGAAATCGAGCATAGTCTAGATGGTGGCACACCATTTATCCATTTGTTCGGCCGCTGGCGAGAACCTTAGTAGCAGCTGGGCCCGCGCCAGAGCCTCCGTGGCTGTGCTTGGCGTGGAAGTTGATGACCTCGACCTCACCGTCGCCTGGCTCCTGATGGTGCCCGCGGCGGTGGTGGTGCACTCGTGCTACGGTGGAGTGGCCATCTGCGCAGCGAGGTCGCGCGGTGATGGCGCTCGAGGGTCTGCGGCTCCATCGGTGGGAGGAGGGGATGTAAGCGGAGTCAGCTTCCCATCCACACCTTGCGGAGCTTGACCGTCGACACGCTGCTGAAGCTGTTCTCCCCCAACGCCTTTGGCCCCCGTGCCTGCCGCAGGGGGAGTGGCAATGGCGCCACCTGCTCCTGCCACACCCCCAGCAGCACTCACGTCCTCACTTGTCCTCGCACCCCCGGCGGCATCTAGGGTCGCGGGCGTCAGAGCCTTTGAGGTAGATGGCTAGTCCGAAAGGCCGGACTTCTTATTCTTGGGCTCCACGGTCCAGGGAGTCGTCGAAGATGAAGATGTCGATGAAGATGATGCGCTGCGTACGCTTTCAGGTTCGCACAACGAACCCCCTACCTGGCGCGCCAAAGATGTCGCGGGGATATCCGCGGCTACCTATGGGACTGGGTGGCCCCTTGCTGGTTTGGCGGGGGACGTCGTGTTGCACAAAGAGCGGACCAGCGCGCGGCAACATGACAGAGAGCACACAAGCAGTTTACCCAGGTTCGGGCTGCCGTGAGGCGTAATACCCTACTCCTACTTTAGTGGATTGATGGTGGAAATGAACGTGATGGTGCATGGTACACTTGCCCGGCAAAGCCTGCCTCAGGGCTATGGTGACCACAAGCGTATGGAGGCTTCATCTTTGTCAAGTTTCCAAAACCTCTAACCCTCTCCTACCATTGCCATGGGCCTCCTTTTATAGACTAAGGGGTCACCACAATGGCACAATTGATGAGGACATGACTACCTTGGATATGACCAAAAATATTGCATATATGCATATTTGTCAGGTGTATGGGACATTTGTACAATCCACATATGAAGATAAGGAAGAAAGAGATGTTTATTTGCTGTCCAAAAAGTTCTCTCACGTCACTTTTGGCCCAAGAGAAGATAGAGTCCAAGTCTCTCACGTTCTGGATTCAGATTCGGACTGCACAGACACACCTGACTCAAAACAGACACAAGTTTTTCATACGGACTCCGAATTGGGTGATTCTTTTTTTGTTGGAAACTAGATTTCGTGCACTTTCCAACCCAATTGGAATCACCTTCAAATTCGTCCGGAGCGTTGAGTTGTGGACGAAACAATCTGATGCTGCAGCAGAATCCGAGTCAAACTACAAGTCCAAATGTGTTACATCACCTCCACTTGGGCCCATTGGCCTTGTACGACCTAGATTTAGTTTTAGGCTGCCTTGGGACGTCCTCCCACCTCCTTGGCCGCCACCCCTTGCTCCTATATAAGTAGATCCATCTAGTAGCTTTTCCTTGGGATTTGTTTAGTTAAAAGTTAGCCATTGCAACTTCGTGTACTTCGTTTGTGTCCAACGACCAGACTAAGACCGCTTCCGGATCCCCACCATTATCAATACTTCATATATATTTGCAATATTCAGATTGCTTTATCATATTCTTGCTCGTTCTTCGATTGCTTGCAGGAATAGACCTTCGTGGTCAGGCTGACCGTGCTTCCGACATCGTCAGTAACCTCAGGAGATTGGTTTAGCGATTGCTAAGGCGCAACATCATGCACGTTTGTAGTCGGATCGTCAAAGTCGTCTCCACCAAATCGATAGTTATCATCTCATCGAAAGATCCGACTACAAACGATACCACTTGATAGAAGCGAGGGTGTCCCGATCTTTCGATGAGATGATAACTATCGATTTGGTGGAGACGACTTTGACGATCCGACTACAAACGTGCACGATGTTGCGCCTTAGCAATCGCTAAACCAATCTCCTGAGGTTACTGACGATGTCGGAAGCACGGTCAGCCTGACCACGAAGGTCTATTCCTGCAAGCAATCGAAGAACGAGCAAGAATATGATAAAGCAATCTGAATATTGCAAATATATATGAAGTATTGATAATGGTGGGGATCCGGAAGCGGTCTTAGTCTGGTCGTTGGACACAAACGAAGTACACGAAGTTGCAATGGCTAACTTTTAACTAAACAAATCCCAAGGAAAAGCTACTAGATGGATCTAGTTATATAGGAGCAAGGGGTGGCGGCCAAGGAGGTGGGAGGACGTCCCAAGGCAGCCTAAAACTAAATCTAGGTCGTACAAGGCCTATGGGCCCAAGTGGAGGTGATGTAACACCTTTGGACTTGTAGTTTGACTCGGATTCTGCTGCAGCATCAGATTGTTTCGTCCACAACTCAACGCTCCGGACGAATTTGAAGGTGATTCCAATTGGGTTGGAAAGTGCACGAAATCTAGTTTCCAACAAAAAAAGAATCACCCAATTCGGAGTCCGTATGAAAAACTTGTGTCTATTTTGAGTCAGGTGTGTCTGTGCAGTCCGAATCTGAATCCAGAACGTGAGAGACTTGGACTCTATCTTCTCTTGGGCCAAAAGTGACGTGAGAGAACTTTTTGGACAGCAAATAAACATCTCTTTCTTCCTTATCTTCATATGTGGATTGTACAAATGTCCCATACACCTGACAAATATGCATATATGCAATATTTTTGGTCATATCCAAGGTAGTCATGTCCTCATCAACAATAGTCATTACCCACTGATATGATAGCAAATAGTGGTATCATACCTAACTCTACGGGCTGGCAGGTTGCATTAAATGCACCAGTTAGTGTCACATCACTAGCTGCCCGGCAAGGCCTGTCGGGCTTATCTTGCCAGCTTCGCTCCTGTTCTCTTGACACATCGCTGGACGGGTGTCACCTGTGGGTTTCTTATGTAGGAGTTGGCTGTCATGTGGGGAATGCTGCAACTTAATCACCTTGCGGCTTGACACTGCACTTATTGACTACGTGGGTCGTTTTAGCGTGGTTGGCGGGGTGGTTCAGGCCCCACAAGCCTCGGCATGTGCTGCCGGGGAAACTTGGCTCCTTGCTTCTGGTGGTGGCCTGGCCCCTTGCCGGGCTCGCCTGCCCGGCGAGGAAGGCCCTTCTCTTGCTGATATCCTGATCCTTTGGCTTGATCCTGATCCCTCTAATATGCATGTTGGTTCTTCAAGTCTCTTGACCTTTTAACTTCTGGCTTAAGCTGGTGCTCCAATCTTATTCTTGTGCCAGTGCATAGTTGGGCAACATACCCAGGGTCTGTTGCACTGACTAAAGGGAATACCAAACAGACTCCAAACGGAATAAAACCTTCACGATGATTTTTCCTGGACCAGAAGACACCTAGGAGACTTGGAGTGCAAGTCAGAAGAGCCACGAGGCGGCCACAAGGGTGGGGGCGCGTCCAGGGGGTAGGGCGCGCCCCCTACCTTGTGGGCCCCTCGGTGACCCCCTAAGCTAGATATGCCCCTATATGTTCACATATATTCCCAAACCACCAGAAGCATCCACGAAAACACTTTTCCACCGCCGCAACCTTTTGTTCCCGTGAGATCCCATCTTGGGGCCTTTTCCGACATCCTGCCAGAGGGGGATTCGATCACGGAGCACTTCTACATCAACTCTATTACCCTTTCGATGAAGCGTGAGTAGTTTACCTCAGACCTATGAGTCCATATCTAGTAGCTAGTGATAGAGGCAAAGGTGTCCCGTCTTTCGATGAGATGATGGATATCGCTTTGGTGGCAGTCGACTTTGACGATCCGACTACGAACGTGCGAGGACGTCGCGCCTTAGCAATTGCTAAACCAACTCCGAGAGGTTATTGACCACGCCGGAGCACGATCAACCTGACCACGAGGGTCTGTTTCCTGCGAGCAAACAAAGAACAAGCAAGAAACTAAGATTGCAATCTGGATATTGCGAATATAAGATGAAAGCTTTATTGATCAAGGTGGGGTTCTGTGACGCCTTTGTCTGGTCGTTGAACACAAACGAAGTACGCGAAGTTGCAGCTATGGCGAACTTTTAATCTAAACAAAACCCAAAGTCTAAACGATGCCCTAAGGGCTGTATATATGGAGGAAGAGGGGGGGAATTTCGTGGCCCTTGGTGGAGGGGTCCGAAATCAACCCTATCTCTTGTTTCCCCACACATACGGACTCTAAAAATAGCCTATACTTATGTATTTCGAAATTACATGGGCCTGGCCCAATAATAAGGTGACGCAGCACCTAAAATAGCCTCGGGACGAAATTTATGAAGTGGCATCTTGTATATTTCGTCCAAGGCTTCATGCACCCATTATGGTGGCTTCAAAGTCCTGAAATCATCACTTGTAACTCCGTTCTTGTTCCCCTTGCGCATGCCATCATCTCCATGCTTGTTCTTGCTCCAATGTTCATCCTTCTCCAAGCTAGGCCCTTCATTTGTAAGCAAAACAAATGTATCCAATTTAGGCAGTATCATATTCTCATGAACATTAGAATCATTACCAAGAAACGAAAGTACCTGGTAATTTAATTGGCGTGCACGAGCTCTAGTAATTGGTCCAGTATGTATAGCAGCAGGGGCTGTGGGTGTAACAATTGTATTGATGTCCTCATCATCCTCCCCTTCTTGAAATGAAGTCGTCCTCAACGGAAGTTCATCTTCCTCACCCAAATAAGGCTTCAAATCTGCAATGTTAAAAGTGGGACTAACCCCAAAATCTGCAGGTAGCTCAAGTTTATATGCATTATCATTTATTTTCTCTAACACCTTAAAGGGACCATCAGCACGTGGCATTAACTTTGATTTGCGCAAATCAGGAAATCTATCCTGACGCAAATGTAACCAAACAAGATCTCCAGGTGCAAACACAACATGTTTTCTACCCTTATCTCCAGCAAGTTTATATTTAGCATTCATACGCTCAATGTTTTCCTTAGTTAACTCATGCATTTTTAAAATCTATTCAGCACGTTGTTTAGCATCAAAATTAACCTTCTCCGAAGATGGAAGAGGCAACAAATCAATAGGTGCACGAGGTAGGAAACCATACACAACTTCAAAAGGGCACATCTTAGTAGTAGAATGCAATGAACGATTATAAGCAAATTCAATATGAGGCAAGCATTCCTCCCACATTTTCTTATTATTCTTCAAAACAGCCCTAAGCATAGTAGACAACGTTCTATTGACTACTTCAGTTTGTCCATCAGTTTGGGGGTGACAAGTAGTACTAAAAAGCAGTTTAGTCCCCAACTTAGCCCATAAACATTTCCAAAAGTGGCTAAGAAATATAGTATCACGATCTGAAACAATAGTATTTGGCACACCACGCAAGCGAATAATTTCACGAAAGAACAAATCAGCAACATTAACAGCATCATCGCTTTTATGACATGGTATAAAGTGTGCCATTTTCGAGAATCTATCCACGACAACAAATATGCTATCCCTCCCCTTCTTTGTTCGAGGTAAACCTAAAACAAAGTCCATAGATATATCCTCCCAAGGAACACTAGGTACAGGCAAAGGCAGATATAAACCATGAGGATTGAGTCGTGACTTAGCTTTTTGACATGTAGTGCAGCGAGCAATAAAACGCTCAACATCCCGTCTCATCTTTGGCCAAAAGAAATGTGTACCAAGTACGTCCTCTGTCTTCTTCACGCCAAAGTGTCCCATTAATCCTCCTCCATGCGCCTCCTGCAACAACAAAAGACGAACAGAGCTAGCTGGAATGCATAGCTTGTTAGCACGAAACACAAATCCATCGTTAACAACAAACTTGTTCCACATTCTTCCTTCTTTACAATTCTGCATTACATCTTTAAAATCAGCCTCATGCACATATTGATCTTTGATGGTCTCCAAACCAAATATTTTGAAGTCAAGTTGTGAAAGCATAGTATAGCGACGAGACAATGCATCAGCAATAACATTTTCTTTTCCCTTCTTGTGTTTAATGACATAAGGGAAAGTCTCAATGGTGCTGAAATCTCTCACAAAACGCCTATAGAATCCAGCGAGGCCAAGAAAACTCCTCACTTGTGTGACCGTTTTGGGCTGCGGCCAACTCTCAATAGCTTCAATCTTGGCTTTATCAACTTCAATTCCCTGTGGAGTAACAACATAGCCAAGAAAAGATACTCGGTCGGTGCAAAAGGTGCACTTCCCAAGGTTACCAAACAAACATGCATTACGTAGAGCAATAAAAACAACACGTAAATGTTCCAAATGTTCTTCCAAAGATCTGCTATAAATCAATATGTCATCAAAGTAAACTACCACAAATCGTCCAATGAAAGCACGTAAAACTTCGTTCATTAATCTCATGAAAGTACTAGGTGCATTAGTTAACCCAAAAGGCATGACTAACCACTCATATAATCCAAACTTAGTTTTAAATGCTGTTTTCCATTCATCTCCAAATTTCATACGAATTTGATGGTAGCCACTACGCAAATCAACTTTGGAGAATATTGTAGAGCCACTCAATTCATGAATCATATCATCTAGCCTAGGAATAGGATGACGATAACAAATAGTACTATTATTAATGCCTCTACAATCAACACACATACGTGATGTACCATCCTTTTTTGGCACTAGAATAATAGGAACAGCACAAGGACTAAGGGATTCGCGTATATAACCTTTGTCGAGAAGCTCTTGTACTTGACGCATAATCTCCTTCGTCTCCTCTGGATTGGTACGGTATGGTGCACGGTTTGGCAGTGAAGCACCGGGAATTAAGTCAATCTGATGCTCAATCCCTCGAATAGGCGGTAATCCCGGTGGCACGTCTTGTGGAAAAACGTCAGCGAACTCCTGCAAAATGTTAGTGACAGCAGGAGGCAAAGAGGAAGGCACGTCCTCGAATGAAAATAATGCCTCTTTGCACACAAAAGCATAGCAAACAGATTTGCTCAAATCTAGCTCATCAATATCAGATTTGGTGGCAAATAAACATGCACTTTTCAATTTAATTTCAGAAGCAACACTAGATGGTTTATTATTAGGCTTCATTTGTTGCTCAAATTCTTTTGCAACAATCTGATTTTCACTCTTATTCTTCTCCTGTTTTGCTTTATTAGCTCTATTAATATCATCTTTCAAAATGGAATCAGGAGTCATAGGAAGCAAAGTAATATTTTTATCCTTATGAACAAGAGTATAGTGATTGTTTCTACCATGGTGTACAGAATTTTTATCAAATTGCCATGGTCTACCAAGTAATAAGGAACATGCTTGCATAGGTACCACATCACAATCAACATAATCAGCATATTTAGAGATACTAAAATGCACACGAACAGTACGTGTTACCTTAACCTTGCCGCTGTTGTTGAACCATTGGATGTAGTAAGGATGTGGATGTGGTCTTGTGGTGAGAGAAAGCTTCTCCACCATCTCCATGCTAGCCAAGTTGTTGCAGCTCCCTCCGTCTATTATGACGCGCACAGAACGTTCCTTCACAACTCCCTTGGTATGGAACAAATTGTGCCTCTGATTTTGCTCAGCTTGTGTGACCTGCACACTCAAAACACGTTGAGCAACTAAACATTCATACCTGTCAGCGTCTTCAGGAGCCATGTATTGCGTCTCATGATTAGAATCATCTCCTCCATGTTCTTCACGTGTAATAAGAGCCAAAGTCTCCTCATCATAGTCACTAGCGGACTCATATCCACCACCCTCGGTAGCAATCATCACACGCGGAGATTTGCATTCTCTCGCATAATGACCTCCTCCCTTACAACGACGACAAATAATATCACTTGTGTGCCCTGTTGATGCCCTGGAAGAAGAAGAACTCTGTGCAGGCCTGGCAGGTGCGCTCTTGGCAGATAATGGTGGTTGTTCCTGTTTTCTTGTATCACGGCTGTAGGAGGCACCTGATTGAGGTGCTGGTGCAGTTGAAGTAGAAGATGCACACGGTGTCCATGAAGAAGGTCGGCCTGCAGAAAAGTTAGTTCGCGCCAATGCTTGTCGATCCCGCACTTCACGTCCAGCTTTACAAGCAAGATGGAATAAATGAGTGATATTAGTATACTCCTTATAGTCTAGAATGGTCTGAATCTCTCTATTTAATCCACCCAGAAAACGTGCAAGCATAGCTTCACTCTCCTCAACAATACCACATCGAATCATGCCAGTTTGTAATTCCTGATAATATTCTTGTACATAATTTTTTCCTTGTCTTAAACGCTGCAATTTTTGAAGCAATTCACGTTGATAATATGGTGGAACCCAACGCGTACGCATAGCAGTTTTCAAAGCAGCCCAAGTAGTTGGAATAGGATATAATCTAGAATGTTCAGACCACCAGACACATGCAAAACTAGTGAAAGCACAAACAGCAGCAGCAACCCGTCTCTCCTCGGGATATTGTAAACATGTAAAACGTTGTTCAGTTTCTAACTCCCAAGCAAGATATATATCAGGAACAAATCTACCCTCAAATGGTGGAATATTCAATTTCAGTTTAGGAATATGGACATCATCTCGTACCTGAGGTGGTGGTGCAGGCCTACCATTACGAATATATACCTGAGGTCGACCTGCTGGTGGTGGTGCTGGTGGCTGCACGTAGTTCGGATTTTGATCAACCTCATCCTCATAATCTCCCACATAATCATCCTCCTCCGCATCAGCAGCATGAGCCACAGAAGTATCAACAGCAGCACCAACAGTTTGGCTAAACGCAAGAGGAACACGGCTCGCTCGGTGGAGGTCTGTTTCGCGACGTGGAGGTAGTCGTTGTTGTTGTTGTTGGAGAGGTGCGTTAGGTGCAGCGGGTGGTGGTGGTGGTGGAAGATGCGTGAGCAATTCATTAAACTTGTTATCGAGCTTTGTTTCGAATGTCTTCTCCATGCCATCTATCTTCTCCATGGCCTGTTCAAATCTGTTTAGCACATCTTGCACCTGTCCACTCATCATTTGCTGAAATTTATCATGCAAATCCTTATTCGTCATGTTCTCCCAGTCAGTCTCGTCGGCTTGTGATCCTGGCATGGTTAGCAGCAATAGAAACACACAAGAATATGATCCTACAAACTACTAACAAGAGGTGGTGGTGGGTGTCACAAATCCGTCAAGCAAATCTCAAATTCTTACCAGTTCTTACCCAGCAGCAGGCGGTGATCGGCAACTGTTGTAGTCAAAAACTCTCAAAGCTTGGATAGAGCGATTACCAGGGAGAGTCAAACGCACGACGTAGATGTATGTGGAGCTGGGAAGGCTTATAATATGGTAGCAAAAAGGGTCAGCAATAATCAATTCAGAGATGCAAAGTTGAATAAACGCTGAACGACGATACTGTGCTGGTCCTAGGCTAGACTGTGCTAGAGACGCGAGCCTAGACACCAACAAAATCACGGCGCGGCACATAAACAAGGGAAAAGCACACTCTGGATTTTTTTTTCACTTTTTTTTGCGCTGTTTTTTTTTGCGAAAAATCACTATAATGGCGAGTGTCTCAAAACTCTTCCTAGGTCAAACTGACAGGATGGGCATGAAATTTTTTCGACCAATTTTTTTTTTTCGTTTTTTCGACTGCCCGGACCCAAAAACTGGAAACGGGTCAAAAAAACTTCCTATAATGGCACCTGTCTCAAAACACTCAGAAACACCTAAAAATAGGATAGCCGGCAAGGATTTTTTTTTCGCTTTTTTTTTCCGTAACCTACTCCGGCAAGGAAACACGAATCGGAATCTAGATGGATCTCGAAAACAAACCTAATATGACAAGAACTCGGATTGGTGGTGGATATATGGTGGTAGATGGCAGCGGTGGTGGTATATGACAGCTGTGGTGGTATATGGATACGGATTCGAAGCGGTGGCGGATAAGCAGTGGTGGTAGATGGCAGGGGCGATGATGATGGTGCGGCGGCGGCGTAACAACTTATGACCAGAACTCGAAACTCTAAAAGACTAGACTCTAAGACCAGCAACTAAACACGACGATGCAACCGCAAATTCAACAAAGCAAAACCCTAAAAAGATTATGCAAAGGCTCAGATTGGTTCGGATATGATGAACTAACCCCAAATTTTTTTTTGTGGCTTTTTCGTGGACTGTAGGTATGAAGAACAGACTCGATCTAAACTACGAAAAACTGTAAAATCTCACCGAGCAACCTGGAAATCTGATACCACTTGATAGAGGCAAAGGTGTCCCGTCTTTCGATGAGATGATGGATATCGCTTTGGTGGAAGTCGACTTTGACGATCCAACTACGAACGTGCGAGGACGTCGCGCCTTAGCAATCGCTAAACCAACTCCGAGAGGTTATTGACCACGCCGGAGCACGATCAACCTGACCACGAGGGTCTGTTTCCTGCGAGCAAACGAAGAACAAGCAAGAAACTAAGATTGCAATCTGGATATTGCGAATATAAGATGAAAGCTTTATTGATCAAGGTGGGGTCCTGTGACGCCTTTGTCTGGTCGTTGAACACAAACGAAGTACACGAAGTTGCAGCTATGGCGAACTTTAATCTAAACAAAACCCAAAGTCTAAACGGTGCCCTAAGGGCTGTATATATGGAGGAAGAGAGGGGGAAT
Organism: Triticum aestivum; assembly: GCF_018294505.1. Lineage (NCBI taxonomy): Eukaryota > Viridiplantae > Streptophyta > Magnoliopsida > Poales > Poaceae > Triticum > Triticum aestivum. The sequence continues at coordinate 251,482,316 of NC_057803.1, forward strand.
TTTGTGGCCCTTGGTGGAGGGGTCCGAAATCAACCCTATCTCTTGTTTCCCCACACATACGGACTCTAAAAATAGCCTATACTTATGTATTTCGAAATTACATGGGCCTGGCCCAATAAAAAGGTGACGCAGCACCTATAATAGCCTCTGGACGAAATTTATGAAGTGACATCTTGTATATTTCGTCCAAGGCTTCATGCACTCGTTATGGTGGCTTCAAAGACCTGAAATCATCACTTGTAACTTTGTTCTTGTTCCCCTTGTGCATGCCATCTTCTCCAGGCTTGTTCTTGCTCCAATGTTCATCCTTCTCCAAGCTAGGACCTTCATTTGTAAGCAAAACAAATGTATCCAATTTAGGCAGCATCATATCCTCATGAACATTAGAATCATTACCAAGAAACGAAAGTACCTGGTAATTTAGTTGGCGTGCGCGAGCTCTAGTAATTGGTCCAGTATGTATAGCAGCAGGGGTTGTGGGTGTAACAATGGTATTGATGTCCTCATCAATAACCCACCTAGCATGGAAGATATAGACAACCCTAGTTGATACATGAGCTATTCGAGCATACAAAACATAATTTCATTTGAAGGATTAGAGTTTTGCACATACAAATTTACTTGGAACGGTAGGTAAATACCGCATATAGGAAGGTAAGGTTTATTGAAGTGGATGCACAAGCAACATCCCCGCTTTGTACAAGTGAAGGCTAAAAAGAGACTAGGAAGCGACCAACTAGAGACCGACAACAGTCATGAACATGCATTAAGATTAATCAACAATGAGTGCAAGCATGAGTAGGATATAAATCACCATGAACATAAATATCGTGGAGGCTATGTTGATTTTGTTTCAACTACATGCGTGAACATGTGGCAAGTCAAGCCACTCGAATCGTTCAAAGGAGGATACCACCCTATCATACCACATCACGACCATTTTAATAGCATGTTCGCATGCAAGGTAAACCATTATAAACTCCTAGAAAATTAAGCATGGCATGAGAAACTATAATCTTTAATTGTCATTGCAGACATGTTTCATTCATAATAGGCTGAATCAGGAACGATGAACTAATCATATTTACAAAAACAAGATAGGTCGAGTTCATACCAGCTTCTCTCATCTCAATCAGTCCATCATATATCGTCATATTGCCTTTCACTCGCACGACCGAACGGTGTGGATAATAATAATAGTGCACGTGCATTGGACTAAGCTAGAATCTGTAGGCATTTCATACAAGGAAGAAGACAAGGTAATATGGGCTCTTGGTTAAATCAACGGTAATGCATATGAGAGCCACTCAACATTTTCATCATGGTCTTCTCCTCTCGACACCCAAAGAATAAGAAAGGAAATAAAACTATTTACACGGGAAAGCTCCCAACAAGCAAAAGAAGAATGAGAAATCTTTTTGGGTTTTCTTTTAATTACTACTACTACAAGCATGGAAAGTAAACTAGCTAAAAGCTACGACTACTTTTTTTTGATTTTTCTTAAGGTCTTTCAAGCACTCAAGAAGAAGGCTTAGAAAAGAAAATAAACTAGCATGGATAGTACAATGAAAAAGTATGAGCACCGACAACTGGCATGAGTGTGTGAACATGAATGTAATGTCGGTGAGAAATACGTACTCCCGCAAGCTTGGGCTTTTGGCCTAAGTTGGTCTATGGCCACTACTGGCCTGGCAGATATCCAAAGTCGTAGCTGGGGTTGTACTGAGATGCAGCAGCTACTGCTTGAAGAGCTGCAGCCTGGAGGTGAGCTGCCTCCGTCCTCCTCTCGTACTCGTTCGCCTCCTCCCTAGTTATAACATATCTCCTTTTTGCCTGAAAGTTAAAGAAAGTAGGAGTAGGGAGGGCAACATGGACAGTGCATGGTCTGTCAAAGATTAGTCGATACTGGAGGAATTGTTCATTCCTCTCAAGAAAGTGATGGTGAACCATAGCATTATAATCTAGATAAGCAGGAGGCAACTCCATATCATTTCCATGTATGGGTATACCAAGATAATTAGCTACACGAGTTGCATAAAGTCCACCAAACAAATCTCCACTTATACCGTTAAGATGCGACCATCGTGCCACAATGGCCCCCAAGTTATATTGTTTATCACCTAATACAGCACTCTTGAGGACACAAAGATCTGGAACGCACATGTGACAAGCCTCATCTTTACCGTTAATGCATCTACCTATAAAGAGAGAAAAATAATGTATGGAAGGGAAATGAATGCTCCATATGGTAGCTTGTGTGATTTCTCTAGATTCCCCCACAGTGATACTAGCAAGAAAGTCTTTATATCCAGATTTGCGAGGTTCACTAACATTGCCCCACTGTGGGAGTTTACAATTAGTATTAAAATCTTCTAGGTCGATGGTATATGATTTATCATAAAGATCAAATAAAACAGTGTCAGAATTGCGCGAGGATGTAAATTTAAACCTCGTCACAAAGGAATCAGTTAGGTAGTGGTACTATAGGCACTTATCTGACACGAAGTCCTCAAGATCAGCATTACGCACATACGCGTCAACTTCATCATTGATGCCTTCCTGGACCATAAACTCCTCTGACGGCCATTCACAAGGCCACACTTGAGCTTCCCTCGGTGGTTCATCGTCTGACTCACGTATCGCGAGCCTTGGTCCTTGCTTCCTTCAGGAACCACCTTGGTACATTTTCCTATGCATTTTTCTTTCTCTGAAAATTTTCTGAAATTTTAGTGACTCAAAATAAAAGTGAACCAAACTCAACAAGATTGATAGCAACAACTCCCACAAGTGCCTAGAGGCTATATCATGCATTAAAACTACTTTGGGCCATATAAATTTGACATGCAAGCTCAAGAACAGGGTCACCAAAGCAGCAAAAATTTGCAATAAATAAAGCACTAGAACAAAAACTAATTGGACCATTGGACGAATCACATACCGAAGAACAATCTCTCCAAACAGTTTTGTGAATGGAGCATTGAGAAAAGAGATCGAAAATGGCAGCAAGATGAGCTAGAACATGGGTTTGAGCTATGGGAGGATTTTTTCTGGAGGAAGACTAAGTGAGTGGGTGCTGGAATAAATGGAGAAGGTCCACGTGGGGCCCACGAGGCAGGGGCGCGCCCTGTGCCCTCGTGGCCAAATGGTGCCCCCCCTGGAGTGTTCTTAGTGCCATCAAATTCTTAAATATTCTACAAAAAATCATATTTCATTTTCAGGACGTTTGGAGAACGTTTATTTTCGTGGTATTTTTATTGCAAGGATAATTCAGAAAACAGACGGAAAATACAATTTTTTCTTTATTTAACCTAAATAACATAAAGTAAAAGGAGGGTATAGAGAGTTGTGCTTTCTAACTTCATCCATCTCGTGCTCATCAAAAGGAATCCACTAACAAGGTTGATCAAGTCTTGTTAACAAACTCTTTTCGAATCGCATGAAACCTAAGAATTTTCGAATAACACTAGGTTACCTCAATGGGGATATGCATGTCCCCAACAATAAGAATATCATTTTTCTTCTTTACAGTAGGAAGAGGGAATTCAAAACCTCCAATAGTGATGAGGACATCAATACAATTGTTACACCCACAGCCCCTGCTGCTATACATACTGGACCAATTACTAGAGCTCGTGCACGCCAACTAAATTACCAGGTACTTTCGTTTCTTGGTAATGATTCTAATGTTCATGAGAATATGATGCTGCCTAAATTGGATACATTTGTTTTGCTTACAAATGAAGGGCCTAGCTTGGAGAAGGATGAACATTGGAGCAAGAACAAGCATGGAGATGATGGCATGCGCAAGGGGAACAAGAACGGAGTTACAAGTGATGATTTCAGGACTTTGAAGCCACCATAATGGGTGCATGAAGCCTTGGACGAAATATACAAGATGCCACTTCATAAATTTCGTCCCGAGGCTATTTTAGGTGCTGCGTCACCTTATTATTGGGCCAGGCCCATGTAATTTCGAAATACATAAGTATAGGCTATTTTTAGAGTCCGTATGTGTGGGGAAACAAGACATAGGGTTGATTTCGGACCCCTCCACCAAGGGCCACGAAATTCCCCCCCTCTTCCTCCATATATACAGCCTTTAGGGCATCGTTTAGACTTTGGGTTTTGTTTAGATTAAAAGTTCGCCATAGCTGCAACTTCGCGTACTTCGTTTGTGTTCAACGACCAGACAAAGGCGTCACAGAACCCCACCTTGATCAATAAAGCTTTCATCTTATATTCGCAATATCCAGATTGCAATCTCAGTTTCTTGCTTGTTCTTCGTTTGCTCGCAGGAAACAGACCCTCGTGGTCAGGTTGATCGTGCTCCGGCGTGGTCAATAACCTCTCGGAGTTGGTTTAGCGATTGCTAAGGCGCGACGTCCTCGCACGTTCGTAGTCGGATCGTCAAAGTCGACTTCCACCAAAGCGAAATCCACCATCTCATCGAAAGACGGGACACCTCTGCCTCTATCAAGTGGTATCAGATTTCCAGGTTGCTCGGTGAGATTTTACAGTTTTTCGTAGTTTAGATCGAGTCTGTTCTTCATACCTATAGTCCACGAAAAAGCCAAAAAAAAATTAGGGTTAGTTCATCCCATCCGAACCAATCTGAGCCTTGCATAATCTTTTCTGTATTTGCTTTGTTGAATTTGCGGTTGCATCGTCGTGTTCAGTTGCTGGTCTTAGCGTCTAGTCTTTTAGAGTTTCGAGTTCTGTTCACAAGTTGTCACGCCGTCGCTGCACCATCATCATCGCCCCTGCCATCTCCCACCACCGCTCCGAATCCGTATCCATATACCACCACCAATCCGTGTCCATATACCACCACCGATCCATATCCATATACTACCACCGCTGCCATATACCACCACCATATATTCACCACCAATCCAAGTTCCTTGCTTATTAGGTTTGTTTTCGGGATCCATCTAGATTCCGATTCGTGTTTCCTTGCCGGAGTAGGTTTCGGAAAAAAAAAAAAAAAAAAAGAGTCGGGTAGCCACGCTCCGTTTAGGCCCAAAATTTTTCGAAAACGCATTTTTCGAAAAAATTTCTGGCTATCCTATTTTTAGGTGTTTCTGAGTGTTTTGAGACAGGTGCCATTATAGGAAGTTTTTTTTGACCCGTTTCCAGTTTTTGGGTCCGGGCAGTCAAAAAAAAAAAAAAAATTGGTCGAAAAAAGTTTCGTGCCCATCCTGTCAGTTTGAGCTAAGAAGAGTTTTGAGACACTCGCCATTATAGTGATTTTTCGCAAAAAAAAAAGAGCGCAAAAAAAAACAGCGCAAAAAAAAAAAGAGCGAAAAAAAAAATTCAGAGTGTGCTTTCCCTTGTTTACGTGCCGCGCCGTGATTTTGTTGGTGTTCTAGGCTCGCGTCTCTAGCACAGTCTAGCCTAGGACCAGCACAGTACCGTCGTTGAGCGTTTATTCAACTTTGCATCTCTGAATTGATTATTGCTGACCCTTTTTGCTACCATACTATAAGCCTTCCCAGCTCCACATACATCTACGTCGTGTGTTTGACTCTCCCTGGTAATCGCTCTATCCAAGCTTTGAGAGTTTTTGACTACAACGGTTGCCGATCACCGCCTGCTGCTGGGTAAGAACTGGTAAGAATTTGAGATTTGCTTGACGGATTTGTGATACACCACCACCACTTCTTAGTAGTCTGTAGGATCATATTCTTGTGTGTTTCTATTGCTGCTAACCATGCCAGGATCACAAGCCGACGAGATTGACTGGGAGAATTTATCGAACAAGGAGCTTCATGATAAGTTTCAGCAAATGATGACTGAACAGGTGCAAGATGTGCTGAACAATTTTGAAGAGGCCATGGAGAAGATCACTGGCCTTGAGAAGACGTTCGAAACAAAGCTCGATAACAGATTTAATGAATTGCTCGCGCGTCTTCCACCACCACCACCCGCTGCACCTAACGCACCTCTCCAACAACAACAACAACAACGACTACCTCCACGTCGCGAAATAGACCTTCGCCGAGCGAGCCGTGTTCCTCTTGCATTTGGCCAAACTGTTGGTGCTGCTGTTGATACTTCTGTGGCTCCTGCTACTGCTGTTGCTGGTACCCAGGAGGATGATGAGTATGCGGGTGATTATGAGGATGAGGTTGATCAAAATCAGATCTACGAGCAGCCACCAGCACCACCACCAGCAGGTCGACCTCAGGTATATATTCGTAATGGTAGGCCTGCACCACCACCTCAGGTACGAGATGATGTCCATATTCCTAAACTGAAATTGAATATTCCACCATTTGAGGGTAGATATGTTCCTGATATATATCTTACTTGGGAGTTAGAAACTGAACAACGATTTACATGTTTACAATATCCTGAGGAGAGACGAGTTGCTGCTGCCGTTTGTGCTTTCACTAGTTTTGCATGTGTATGGTGGTCTGAACATTGTAGATTATATCCTATTCCAACTACTTGGGCTGCTTTGAAAACTGCTATGCGTACGCGTTGGGTTCCACCATATTATCAACGTGAATTGCTTCAAAAATTGCAGCGTTTAAGACAAGGAAAAAATTCTGTAGAAGAATATTATCAGGAATTACAAACTGGCATGATTCGATGTGGTATTGTTGAGGAGAATGAAGCTATGCTTGCACGTTTTCTGGGTGGATTAAATAGAGAGATTCAGACCATTCTAGACTATAAGGAGTATACTAATATCACTCGTTTATTCCATCTTGCTTGTAAAGCTGAACGTGAAGTGCAGGATCGACAAGCATTGGCGCGAACTAACTTTTCTGCAGGCCGATCTTCATCATGGACACCACGTGCATCTTCTACTTCAACTGCGCCAGCACCTCCATCCGGTGCCACCTCCAGCCGTGATACAAGAAAACAGGCACAACCACCATTATCTGCCAAGAGCGCACCTGCGGGGCCTGCACAGCGTTCTTCTTCTTCCATGGCATCAACAGGGCACACAAGTGATATTATTTGTCGTCGTTGTAAGGGAGGAGGTCATTATGCGAGGGAATGCAAATCTCCGCGTGTGATGATTGCTACCGCGGATGGTGGATATGAGTCCGCTAGTGACTATGATGAGGAGACATTGGCTCTTATTACACGTGAAGAACATGGTGGAGATGATTCTGATCATGAGACGCAATACATGGCTCCTGAGGACGCTGACAGGTATGAATGTTTAGTTGCTCAACGTGTTTTGAGTGTGCAGGTCACACAAGCTGAGCAAAATCAGAGGCACAATTTGTTCCATACCAAGGGAGTTGTGAAGGAACGTTCTGTGCGCGTCATAATAGACGGAGGGAGCTGCAACAACTTGGCTAGCATGGAGATGGTGGAGAAGCTTTCTCTCACCACAAGACCACATCCACATCCTTACTACATCCAATGGTTCAACAACAGCGGCAAGGTTAAGGTAACACGTACTGTTCGTGTGCATTTTAGTATCTCTACATATGCTGATTATGTTGATTGTGATGTGGTACCTATGCAAGCATGTTCCTTATTACTTGGTAGACCATGGCAATTTGATAAAAATTCTGTACACCATGGTAGAAACAATCACTATACTCTTGTTCATAAGGATAAAAATATTACTTTGCTTCCTATGACTCCTGATTCCATTTTGAAAGATGATATTAATAGAGCTAATAAAGCACAACAGGAGAAGAATAAGAGTGAAAATCAGATTGTGGCAAAAGAATTTGAGCAACAAATGAAGCCTAATAATAAACCATCTAGTGTTGCTTCTGAAATTAAATTGAAAAGTGCATGTTTATTTGCCACCAAATCTGATATTGATGAGCTAGATTTCAGCAAATCTGTTTGCTATGCTTTTGTGTGCAAAGAGGCATTATTTTCATTCGAGGACGTGCCTTCCTCTTTGCCTCCTGCTGTCACTAACATTTTGCAGGAGTTCGCTGACGTTTTTCCACAAGACGTGCCACTGGGATTACCGCCTATTCGAGGGATTGAGCATCAGATTGACTTAATTCCCGGTGCTTCACTGCCAAACCGTGCACCATACCGTACTAATCCAGAGGAGACGAAGGAGATTATGCGTCAAGTACAAGAGCTTCTCGACAAAGGTTATATACGCGAATCCCTTAGTCCTTGTGCCGTTCCTATTATTCTAGTGCCGAAAAAGGATGGTACATCACGTATGTGTGTTGATTGTAGAGGCATTAATAATATTACTATTCGTTATCGTCATCCTATTCCTAGGCTAGATGATATGCTTGATGAATTGAGTGGCTCTACAATATTCTCCAAAGTTGATTTGCGTAGTGGCTACCATCAAATTCGTATGAAATTGGGAGATGAATGGAAAACAGCATTTAAAACTAAGTTTGGATTATATGAGTGGTTAGTCATGCCTTTTGGGTTAACTAATGCACCTAGTACTTTCATGAGATTAATGAACGAAGTTTTACGTGCTTTCATTGGACGATTTGTGGTAGTTTACTTTGATGACATATTGATTTATAGCGGATCTTTGGAAGAACATTTGGAACATTTACGTGCTGTTTTTATTGCTCTACGTGATGCACGTTTGTTTGGTAACCTTGGGAAGTGCACCTTTTGCACCGACCGAGTATCTTTTCTTGGCTATGTTGTTACTCCACAGGGAATTGAAGTTGATAAAGCCAAGATTGAAGCTATTGAGAGTTGGCCGCAGCCCAAAACGGTCACACAAGTGAGGAGTTTTCTTGGCCTCGCTGGATTCTATAGGCGTTTTGTGAGAGATTTCAGTACCATTGCTGCACCTCTCAATGAGCTTACAAAGAAAGATGTGCCTTTTCTTTGGGGTACTGCACAGGAAGAAGCCTTCACGGTATTGAAAGATAAGTTGACACATGCTCCTTTACTCCAACTTCTTGATTTTAATAAGACTTTTGAGCTTGAATGTGATGCTAGTGGAATTGGATTAGGAGGTGTGTTATTACAAGATGGCAAACCTGTTGCATACTTTTCTGAAAAATTGAGTGGGCCTAGTCTGAATTATTCTACTTATGATAAAGAATTATATGCTCTTGTTCGGACTTTAGAAACATGGCAACATTATTTATGGCCCAAAGAATTTGTTATACATTCTGATCATGAATCTTTGAAACATATTAAAAGTCAAGCTAAACTGAATCGTAGACATGCTAAATGGGTTGAATTCATTGAGACTTTCCCTTATGTCATTAAACACAAGAAGGGAAAAGAAAATGTTATTGCTGATGCATTGTCTCGTCGCTATACTATGCTTTCACAACTTGACTTCAAAATATTTGGTTTGGAGACCATCAAAGATCAATATGTGCATGATGCTGATTTTAAAGATGTAATGCAGAATTGTAAAGAAGGAAGAATGTGGAACAAGTTTGTTGTTAACGATGGATTTGTGTTTCGTGCTAACAAGCTATGCATTCCAGCTAGCTCCGTTCGTCTTTTGTTGTTGCAGGAGGCGCATGGAGGAGGATTAATGGGACACTTTGGCGTGAAGAAGACGGAGGACGTACTTGCTACACATTTCTTTTGGCCAAAGATGAGACGGGATGTTGAGCGTTTTATTGCTCGCTGCACTACATGTCAAAAAGCTAAGTCACGACTCAATCCTCATGGTTTATATATGCCTTTGCCTGTACCTAGTGTTCCTTGGGAGGATATATCTATGGACTTTGTTTTAGGTTTACCTCGAACAAAGAAGGGGAGGGATAGCATATTTGTTGTCGTGGATAGATTCTCGAAAATGGCACACTTTATACCATGTCATAAAAGCGATGATGCTGTTAATGTTGCTGATTTGTTCTTTCGTGAAATTATTCGCTTGCATGGTGTGCCAAATACTATTGTTTCAGATCGTGATACTAAATTTCTTAGCCACTTTTGGAGATGTTTATGGGCTAAGTTGGGGACTAAACTGCTTTTTAGTACTACTTGTCACCCCCAAACTGATGGACAAACTGAAGTAGTCAATAGAACGTTGTCTACTATGCTTAGGGCTGTTTTGAAGAATAATAAGAAAATGTGGGAGGAATGCTTGCCTCATATTGAATTTGCTTATAATCGTTCATTGCATTCTACTACTAAGATGTGCCCTTTTGAAGTTGTGTATGGTTTCCTACCTCGTGCACCTATTGATTTGTTTCCTCTTCCATCTTCGGAGAAGGTTAATTTTGATGCTAAACAACGTGCTGAATTGATTTTAAAAATGCATGAGTTAACTAAGGAAAACATTGAGCACATGAATGCTAAATATAAACTTGCTGGAGATAAGGGTAGAAAACATGTTGTTTTTGCACCTGGAGATCTTGTTTGGTTACATTTGCGTAAGGATAGATTTCCTGATTTGCGCAAATCAAAGTTAATGCCACGTGCTGATGGTCCCTTTAAGGTGTTAGAGAAAATAAATGATAATGCATATAAACTTGAGCTGCCTGCAGATTTTGGGGTTAGTCCCACTTTTAACATTGCAGATTTGAAGCCTTATTTGGGTGAGGAAGATGAACTTCCGTCGAGGACGACTTCATTTCAAGAAGGGGGGGATGATGAGGACATCAATACAATTGTTACACCCACAGCCCCTGCTGCTATACATACTGGACCAATTACTAGAGCTCGTGCACGCCAACTAAATTACCAGGTACTTTCGTTTCTTGGTAATGATTCTAATGTTCATGAGAATATGATGCTGCCTAAATTGGATACATTTGTTTTGCTTACAAATGAAGGGCCTAGCTTGGAGAAGGATGAACATTGGAGCAAGAACAAGCATGGAGATGATGGCATGCGCAAGGGGAACAAGAACGGAGTTACAAGTGATGATTTCAGGACTTTGAAGCCACCATAATGGGTGCATGAAGCCTTGGACGAAATATACAAGATGCCACTTCATAAATTTCGTCCCGAGGCTATTTTAGGTGCTGCGTCACCTTATTATTGGGCCAGGCCCATGTAATTTCGAAATACATAAGTATAGGCTATTTTTAGAGTCCGTATGTGTGGGGAAACAAGACATAGGGTTGATTTCGGACCCCTCCACCAAGGGCCACGAAATTCCCCCCTCTTCCTCCATATATACAGCCTTTAGGGCATCGTTTAGACTTTGGGTTTTGTTTAGATTAAAAGTTCGCCATAGCTGCAACTTCGCGTACTTCGTTTGTGTTCAACGACCAGACAAAGGCGTCACAGAACCCCACCTTGATCAATAAAGCTTTCATCTTATATTCGCAATATCCAGATTGCAATCTCAGTTTCTTGCTTGTTCTTCGTTTGCTCGCAGGAAACAGACCCTCGTGGTCAGGTTGATCGTGCTCCGGCGTGGTCAATAACCTCTCGGAGTTGGTTTAGCGATTGCTAAGGCGCGACGTCCTCGCACGTTCGTAGTCGGATCGTCAAAGTCGACTTCCACCAAAGCGAAATCCACCATCTCATCGAAAGACGGGACACCTTTGCCTCTATCAAATAGTAATCGTCGAAATTTTTCCAATAGAATTGATACTATGGACTTGAGGTTGTTTCCTCAGAAAGTGTATCGTATGCTCATTACCATTAACATGAAAAGTGACATTGCCTTTGTTGCAATCAATAACAGCCCCTGCAGTATTCAAAAAGGGTCTACCAAGGATAATAGACATACTATCGTCCTCGGGAATATCAAGAATAACAAAGTACGTTAAAATAGTAACATTTGCAACCACAACAGGCACATCTTCACAGATATCGACAGGTATAGCAGTTGATTTATCGGCCATTTGCAAAGATATTTCAGTAGGTGTCAACTTATTCAAATCGAGTCTATGATATAAAGAGAGAGGCATAACACTAACACCGGCTCCAAGATCACATAAAGCAGTTTTAACATAGTTTCTTTAAATGGGCCATGGTATAGTTGGTACTCCTGGATCTCCTAGTTTCTTAGGTATTCCACCTTTAAAAGTATAATTGGCACGCATGGTGGAAATTTCAGCTTCCGGTATCTTTCTTTTATTTGTAACAATATCTTTCATGTACTTAGCATAAGGATTCATTTTAAGCATATCAGTCAAATGCATACGCAAAAAAGATAGGTCTGATCATTTCAGCAAAGCGCTCAAAATCCTCATCATCCTTTTTCTTGGATGGTTTAGGAGGAAAAGGCATGGGTTTCTGAACCCATGGTTCTCTTTATTTACCGTGCTTCCTAGCAACGAAGTCTCTCTTATCATAACGTTGATTCTTTGATTGTGGGTTATCAAGATCTACAGCAGGTTCAATCTCTACATCATTGTTATTGCTAGGTTGAGTATCAATATGAACATCATCGTTAACATTATCACTAGGTTCATGTTCATTACCAGATTGTGTTTCATCATTAGAAATAGAAATATCATTGGTATTCTCAGGTGTGTCAACAACAGGTTCACTAGAAGCATGAAAAGTCCTATCATTTTTCTTTTTCTTCTTCTTAGAAGGACTACGTGCATCAATATTAGTTCTCTGAAAATCTTGCTCAACTCTCTTTGGGTGGCCCTCAGGATATAAAGGTTCCTAAGTCATTTTACCCCTCTAGTCATAACTCTAATAGCATTATCATTTTTCTGATTATTTAATTCATTAAGCAAATCATCTTGTGCTTTAAGCACTTGTTCTACCTGAGTGGTAACATAGAAGCATGTTTACTAATAAGTTTAAGGTAACCTTTAACTCTAGACATATAATCACTCAAGTGTTCAATCATATAAGCATTACGTTTCAATTGTCTACTAACATAAGCAGTGAAGTCTTCTTGTTTAACAATAAAATTATTAAACTCATCCAAGCATTGGCTAGCAGACTTATTACGAGGAATATCACCTTCATAAAATCTATAGAGAGAATTCACCTTTACTACCTGTGTCGGGTTATTAAGACCATGTATTTTTTCAATAGGTGGTAAATTCTTAACATCTTCAGCTTTAATACCCTTTTCTTTCATAGATTTCTTTGCCTCTTGCATATCTTCAGGACTGAGAAATAGAATACCCCTTTTCTCCGGAGTTGGCTTATGAGTTGGTTCAGGAAGTGTCCAATCATTATCATTACTCAATATATTATTCAATAGCAATTTAGCTTGCTAAACCGTTCTTTCCCTAAAAACACAACCAGCACAACTATCCAGGTGGTCTCTGGAAGCATCAGTTAGTCCATTATAAAATATATCAAGTATTTCATTTTTCTTGAGAGGATGATCAAGCAAAGCATTAAGTAGTCGGAGAAGCCTCCCCCAAGCTTGTGCGAGACTCTCTTCTTCAATTTGCACAAAATTATATATTTCCCTTAAGGCAACTTGTTTCTTATGAGTGGGGAAATATTTAGCAGAGAAGTAATAAATCATATCCTGGGGACTACACACACAACTAGGAGCAATATAATTAAACCATGTTTTAGCATCACCCTTTAATGAGAACGGAAATAACTTAAGGATATAGTAGTAACGATTTTTTCCTCATCAGTGAATATGGTGGCTATATCATTCAATTTAGTAAGATGTGCCACAACAGTTTCAGATTCATAGCCATAAAAAGGATTAGATTCAACCAAAGTAATTAACTCAGGATCGATAGAGAAATCACAATCCTTATCAGAAATATAGATAGGTGAAGTAGCAAAAGCAGGGTCATATTTCATTCTAGCATTCAAAGACTTTTCTTTCAGCTTAGCTAATAGTTTCTTAAGATCATACCTATCTTTGCAAGCAGAAAGGTCTCTAGCAGTTTCTTCATCCATAACTTAACCCTCAGGCACATCAGGCCATTCATATAGGGGGAGAATCTTCATCATCACTTTCATCAATATTATCTGTTTCAATAATTTCATTTTCTCTAACCCTAGCAAGTTGTTCATCAAGAAATTCACCTAATGGCACAGTATTATCAAGCATAGAAGTAGTTTCATTATAAGCACCATGCATAGCAGAAGTGGCATCATCAGTAACATGCGACATATCAGAATTAATAACAGGTGTAGGTGTCGCAAATTTACTCATAACAGAAGGTGAATCAAGTGCAGAGCTAGATGGCGGTTCCTTACCTCCCCTCGTAGTTGAGGGAAAAATCTTGGTTCTTTCATCTTTCAAGTTCCTCGTAGTGATCAACAGATATAAATCCCAAGTGACTCAAAGAATAGAGCTATGCTCCCCGGCAACAGCGCCAGAAAATAGTCTTGATAACCCAAAAGTATAGGGGATCGCAACAATTTTCGAGGGTAGAGTATTCAACCCAAATTTATTGATTCGACACAAGGGGAGCCAAAGAATATTCTCAAGTATTAGCAATTGAGTTGTAAATTCAACCACACCTAAAAGATTTAATATCTGCAGCAAAGTATTTGGTAGCAAAGTAGTATGGAAGTAATGGTAACGGTGGCAAAAGTAACAATAGCAGTTTTGTAGCAATTGTAAAAGTGGCAATGGAAAAGTAACTAAGAAAAGATCAATATGTGAAAAGCTCGTAGGCAATGGATCGATGATGGATAATTATGTCGAATGCGGTTCCTCATGCAACAATTATAACATAGGGTGACACAGAACTAGCTCCAGTTCATCAATGTAATGTAGGCATGTATTCTGAATATAGTCATACGTGCTTATGGAAAAGAACTTGCATCACATCTTTTGTCCTACCCTCCCGTGGCAGCAAGGTCCTATTGGAAACTAAGGGATATTAAGGCCTCCTTTTAATAGAGTACCAGACAAAAGCATTAACACTTTGTGAATACATGAACTCCTCAAACTACGGTCATCACCAGGAGTGGTCCCGATTATTGTCACTTCAGGGTTGCCGGATCATAACACATAGTAGGTGACTATTGACTTGCAAGATAGGATCAAGAACTCACATATATTCATGAAAACATAATAGGTTCAGATCTGAAATCATGGCACTCGGGCCCTAGTGATAAGCATTAAGCATATCAAAGTCATAGCAACATCAATCTTAGAACATAAGGGATACTAGGGATCAAACCCTAATAAAACTAACTCGATTACATGGTAAATCTCATCCAACCCATCACCGTCCAGCAAGCCTACGATGAGATTACTCATGCATGATGGAGAGCATCATGAAATTGGTGATGGAGGAAGGTTGATGATGATGATGATGGCGACGGATTCCCCACTCCGGAGCCCCGAACGGACTCCAGATCAGCCCTCCCGGTGAAGATTAGGGCTTGGCGGCGGCTCCATATTGTAAAACGAGATGAATCCTTCTCTTTGATTTTTTTTCTCCCTGAAAGTGAATATATGGAGTCGGGGTTGAGGTCGGTGGAGTCTCAGGGGGCCCATGAGGCAGGGGCGCGCCCTAGGGGGGACACCCTACACCCTTGTGGACAGGGTGTGGGCCCCCTGATGCTGGTTCTTTCGCCAATATTTTTTATTAATTCCAAAACGTGTCTCCGTGGATTTTCAGGTCATTCGTAGAACTTTTATTTCTACACAATAATAACACCATAGTAATTTTGCTAAAAACAGCATCAGTCCAGGTTAGTTCCATTCAAATCATGCAAGTTAGAGTCCAAAACAAGGGCAAAAGTGTTTGGAGAAGTAGATACGTTGGAGACGTATCAGTTCTCTAACTGAGGGGAAATACTTATCTCTACTTTGCTGCATCACCCTTTCCTCTTTAAGGGAAAAACCAATGCAAGCTCAAGAAGTAGCACATGTCTCCTTCTTCACTGAGAATAAGCACATCAAGATTGAACCCATCACAAAGCACCACTTCTCAGTGCAAGAAAAATCAATCTAGTTGGCCAAACCAAACCAAAGTTTCGGATAAGTAATACGAGGCTATAAAGATCATGCATATAAGAGTTCAAAGAAGACTCAAATAATATTCATAGATAGATCTGATCATAAACTCAGAATTCATCAGATCCCAACAAACACGCCACAAAGAGTCATTACATCAAATAGATATCCAAGAACATCGAGGAGAACACTGTATTGAGAATCAAAAAAAGAGAAGAAGCCATCTAGCTACTGTGTACGGACACATAGGTCTGCGGTAAACTACTCACGCATCATCGGAGGAGCACCAATGAGGATGATGAACCCCTCTGTGATCGTTTCCCCTGCCGGAATAGGGCTCTAGATTGGATCTCGTGGTTTTGGAACTTGCGGCTGCTGGAATTGTGTTTCCTCGACTCCCCTAGGGTTTCTGGAATATTTGGGTATTTATAGAGCTGAGAGGTGGAGGAGATGCTTCCTGTGGGCCCCACAAGGTATCAGGGCATGCTAGGGGCCTCTAGCGTGCCCTGGTGTCTTCTGGGCCCCACAGGCCTCCTCTGGTGCACCTCCTAGGCTCCATGGTTCTCTTCTGGGTAGAAAAATATCCAAAAAGTTTCGCTGCATTTGGACTTCGTTTGATATGGATATTTTGCAAAGTAAAAAACAAACAAATACAACAACTGGTACTGGGCACTACGTCAATAAGTTAGTCCCAAAAAATGATATGAAGTTGCTAGTAAATGGATATAAAACATCCAAGAATGATAATATAACAACATGGGACAATAAAAAATTATATATATATTGGAGACGTATCAGCATCCCTAAGCTTAATTCCTGCTCATCCTTGAGTAGGTAAATGATAAAAACATAATTTTTGATGTGGAATGCTGCCTAACATGTTCATCACATATTCTTTTCTTTTGTAGCATGAACATTTCGACTTTTAGATGATTCAAAACAATAGTCTATAATTGACATGAAGAGATCAATACTCAAGCATATCAACAAGCAATCATGTCTTTCAAAATATCAACACTGACGAAAGCTATCCCTATCCCATTACGCTCAATCATTAATCCATTCATGAAACACACTCGAATATTAGCTACATACAATGCACAAGTATGATCATAGTGCTCCCTATTTGGTGCTTTATAAAAGAAGATGGAGACTCACTAAAAATGCATAAAGTAAATACATAGGCCCTTCATAGAGGGAAGCAGAGATTGGTACAGGTGCTAGATCTCAAAGCTTAAATTGAGAGATAAAATATTTTGGGAGGCATGCTTTTCCCGTCAACAAAAACGACCGAGAATTCCCAATACTTTCCATGCTAGATACATCATAGGCGGTTCCCAATCAAAAAATAAAGTTTATTCCCTTTCCACCATTCTTTGACAATACATGGCTAGTTGTGACCATGGGTGCCTTCCATACCAACACTTTACAAGGAATTTATTATTTGACAACATGAAGTAAATTTCTTTTTAATTTCAGAAATGGGCATCCCTATTACCGCTACACTCTCGTGATATGACAAGTGAAGAAACACTCGTCTCGAGAATAACACATCTAGCATGGAAAAATATCAGCCACCCCCTGCCGCTTCATGAGCAGTACGGGCAAACAAAAGGAAATTCATTTTCAAAATTAGAGTTGGCCCATACGAATTTACTTGGAACGACATGGAAATACCACATATAGGTAGGTATGGTGGACTCATTTGGCACAATTTTGTTTTAGGATTTTGGATGCACAAGTAGTATTCTCGCTTAGCACAAGGAAAGGCTAGCAAATAGATTGAGAAGCAACCAACCAAAAAATGAAAACAATCATAACGGGCATTAAACATAACTAGCATCAAATAATGCACCACAAGTAGGATGTAACTTCATTGCATAACTATTGACTTTCGATCTTGCATATGGAATCACAATCCTTAACACCAATATTTTTATGAAAGCATAATTACTCACCAACATGGCTCACTTATTACTATGTCCATATCTCAAAACTATTACAAGGAATCAAGTTTATAATGTCCAATGATCTTCATGAAAGTTTTTATTATATCCCCTTTGGATATCTATCACTTTGGGACTAATTTCATATATTACCAATGCTTATAACAAGCTCTCAAATAAATTTAAGTGAAGAACATGAGCATAAATAATTTTTCATCTCTCAAAATAAATAAGTGAAGCATGAGAGAATTTATTCAAAAATTTACTAGCTCTCAAATTGATCTATGTGAAGCATGAGAGTATTTCTTCATAAATTAAAGCACCATCGTGCTCAAAAAGATATAAGTGAAGCACCAGAGCAATTCCATAGCTCAAAAATATAAAATTAAGTGAAGCACATAGAGCAATTCTAACAAATAATAGCATCAGTATGGCTCTCTCAAATAGGTGTGTCCAGCAAGGATCATTGTGACAAACTAAAAAGAAAAAAAAGCAAAGACTCATATAATACAAGACGCTCCAAGCAAAACTCATGATATGTGATGAATAAAAATATAGCTCCAAGTAAAATTACCGATGGTCATTAGAAGAAAGAGGGGATGCCTTCCGGGGCATCCCCAAGCTTAGTTGCTTGGTTCTCCTTGAATATTACCTTGCGGTGCCATGGGAATCCCCAAGCTTAGTTTATTTTCACTCCTTATTCCTTCATCCATCGTGGTCTCACCAAACACTTGAAAACTTCAATCACACAAAACTCAACAAAACCTTTGTGTGATCCGCTAGTATAATAAAGCAAATCACCACTTTAAATAATGTTGCAAACCCATTCATATTTTATTATTGCATTATAACTACTTCATTATAACTTTAGCATGGCTTATACCCCCGATATAATCCATAGATTCATCAAAATAAGCAGACAATGCAACGAAAACAGAATCTGTCAAAAACAGAACAGTCTGTAGTAATCTCGACTTTGACCATACTTATGTAACTCCAAAATTTCTGAAAAATTAGGATAATGTAGGAAAATTTTATATCAATCTTGTGTAAAAATTCAGAATTTTATCATGCTTCTATGTTTTCTAACAATTCTTCTACTGGGCGCAGAAGTTTCTGTTTTCCAACAAGATCAAATCAACTATCACCCAACATGATCCTAATGGCTTTACTTGGCACCAACACTAATTAAAACATAAAAACACAATCATAATGGTAGCTTAATTGTGTGAACACACAAAACATAAGAAAAGTGAAAAAATATATTTTATTCATTAGGCTACCTCCCAACGAGTATTATTGTTTTATGCCCCTAGCTAGGCATAATGCATAGATTCAAGTATCGTCATATTTGCTTTTTGATCCATAGGTTGCCCTCATGATTGATTCATATGGTGGCTTAATTCTTGTTCTAGGGAAGTTTTCCATAACCTTTCTTAGTGGAAATTGAAATTTAATATTCCCCTCTTTCATATCAATCACGTCACCTATAGTTCATAAAAATGATCTACCAATATGATGGAACAAGATGGATTGAAATCAATATCAAGAAAAATAAAATCTATGGGAACATAGTTCCTATTTGCAAGAATAAGAACAACATTAATCCTTCCTAAAGGTTTTTTAATAGTAGAATCCGCCAAGTGCAAATTAAGAGAACAATCTTCCAACTTGGTAAAACGTAGCACATCACAAAGAGATTTCAGAATTGTGGAAACACTAGCACCTAAATCACATAAAGAAAAGCACTCGTAATTTTTTATATTTACTTTAATGGTAGGTTCCGATTCATCATATAATTCTCTAGGAATTTAAACCTCTAATTCCAACTTTTCTTCTAAAGCTTTCATCATCGCTTCTATAATATGTTTAGTAAAAGATTTATTTTGTTCATGGGCATTGGGCGAATTTAACATAGATTGCAACAAAGAAATACATTCAATCAAAGAGAAACTATCATAATTCAGGTCTTTGTAATCCAAAAGAGTGGGAACATCACTAGTTAAAGTTTTGACCTCTCAAACCCACTTTTGTCAATTTTTGCAACAAGATTTTCACCCTCCGAATTAGGAGGATGTCCTCTAGCTAAAGTTGACTCTTCTTCAGTCCTCTTTTCATCAAGTTTAATATTACTAAACAAAGAATCAATAGAAGAAGCACCAATCATCTTAACATCCTCATCATTACTATGAAAGCAATCAGACAAAAATGCTCTTTCTAAAAATTCTCTTTTAGCTCTAAGCATAGCAGTACGCTTCTTAATTTCATCCATAGAAACATACAAAGCGTTAATTGACTCATTAACATCAACCCTGGGTGGAAGGATTTAAATCTTGAGATTTTCTACATCATGTGAAATTCTATCAATGTTCCTAGACATATCATCAAGTTTACTCAATTTTTCTTCTATCGTAGTATTGAAAACCTTTTGATCATTGGTAAATTACTTAATATTACTTTAAAGATCAGAGGGATTCCTATTATTATTGTGAGAAGAATTACCATAGGAATTTCCATAATTATTAGAGGAATTTTCAGGAAAATGCCTAGGATTAAAATTACCTCTTTAAGCATTGTTATTAAAATTGTTTCACGAGACAAAATTCACATCTATGGGATCACTATTTTGCTCAATAAAAGTAGACAAAGGCACATAACTAGGATCAATAGGATCATTTTTACTAGCAACCAATCTCATAAGAGCATCAATTTTTTCACTCAATGTCTAATTTCTTCAACAAAATTGATTTATTTACTAGTAGGTGCTCTTTAGGTATGCCATTGTGAATAATTTTCCATGATATTATCTAATAATTTAGTACCTTCACCCAAAGTAATTTCCATAAAAGTACCTCCTGAAGCGGAATCCAAAAGATTTCTAGAAACAAAATGCAACCCCGCATAATTTTTTTTGTATAATCATCCATAGATTTAAACCATGAGTAGGACAATTTCTTAGCATTGATTTCATTCTTTCCCAAGATTGTGCAACATGTTCTTGCTCATGTTGCTTGAAATTCATGATTTGATTTCTAAGGGAAATAATTTCCGTGGGCGGAAAATACATAGTAATAAAAGCGTATTTGCACTTATCCCAAGAATCGACACTATTACAAGGCAAACAAGAAAACCAAACTTTTGAAGATCCCTCAAAGAGAAAGGAAATAATTTCAATTTCACAATATCATTGTCCAAATATATTATCTGTTGCATATCACACAATTATACGAAAGTGTTTAGATGGGACGCGACATCCTCATTAGGAATATCAGGAAATTGCTCTTTCATAACAAGATTCAACAAAGCGGCATTAATATCATAGAACTCCACACTAGTGGCGGGAGGAGCAATCGGAGTACTTATAAAATCATTATTATTAGTATTGGAGAAATCACACAATTTGGTATTTTCTTGAGACATCCTGACTACGCAAACAAAAGATTGAACAGTAAAAGGGCAAACGAGAAAAAAGGAAAATATTTTTCTGCTTTTGCAAAAACATTTTGAAGTGAGGATGAAAACGAGAGGCAACTGGCTAATAAAGTGAATTGCAAGGAGATGAGATTTCTGATTGCGTACCTGATAGATATTGATGATGTCTCCCCGGCAACGGTGCCATAAATTCTTCCTGATTGCTTGTATCTGCATTTGTATTTCCCCGAGGAGGAGATGATGATGCATCACAACAACGGTAAGTATTTCCCTCAGTTATGAAACAAAGGATATCAATCTAAGAACAAAGCAACACTATGTCAACAGTACCTGCACACAAATAATAAATACTTGCAACCCAATGTGTAAGAGGGGTTGTCAATCCCTCCTTGGTATTGAGATAGGTTAAATTGTATGAGATTGGATAAATAGATCTATCAAAAACAGAAAATAGAATAAAGAAAGAAAAAGTGCAACAAGTTATTTTTTGGGTTTTTGGAATAATAGATCTGAAAACAATATGATAGGAAATAGATCCGGAGGCCGTAGATTTCACTAGTGGCTTCTCTCGAGAAAATAGCATACGGTGGGTAAACAAATTACTGTTGGGCAATTGATAATAGAGCAAATAATTATGACAATATCTAAGGCAATGATCATGTGTATAGGCATCACGTCCAAGATTAGTAGACCGAAACTTTTCTGCACCTACTACTATTACTCCATGCATCGACCGCTATCCGACATGCATCTAGTGTATTAACTTCCTGGAGAAACGGAGTAATGCAATAATAACAATGGCGTGACACTACCAAGGAAATGGTTATACACAGGATCTCACCAGTAGCGCTTTTAAAAAGGAAGTGCTGCTGCTAAGTAGTAGTAGCGCTGGTCCGGGGCAGCGCTACAAGTAATCCTTTAGCAGTAGCGCTGGAAGCAGATAAAGCGCTACTACTAAATGGGACCCAACGCTCCCACCGACGCTAGCTATAGTAGCAACGCTGTCCAGAAAACAATGCTACTACTAATATTTTAGTAGTGGCGCTTTATTTTATGGCACCGCTACTGCTAATGGGCCCCACTTAGTAGTAATGCATTTCCTGGAAAGCGCTACTACTATGTACCATAGCAGCAGCGCTTTCTGGGAAGCAGCGCTACTGCTAGTTGCTGCTAGTGCCACCTTTTCACCCCCTCCCCCCTTTGCCCTCTCTCCCCATCCTTTCCCCTCTCCCCTCTCCACCATTTTTGCCCTTCTTCTCTCTTCTTCCTACATCTCTTCTCTCCTCATTTATGTCCCCCTCCACCATAACTCTCCTCCATAAATGACCTCTCATCTCTCTCTCTTCCCACTACCAGGGAAATGCTTATACACAAGAGCTCACCAGTAGCACTTTTAAAAAGGAAGCGCTGCTACTAAGTAGTAGTAGCGCTAGTCCGGGGCAGCGGTACAAGTAATCCTTTAGCAGTAGCGCTGGAAGTAGATAAAGCGCTACTACTAAATGGGACCCAACGCTCCCACCAATGCTAGCTGTAGTAGCAGCGTTGTCCAGAAAATAGTGCTAGTACTAAGATTTTAGTAGTAGCGCTTTATTTTACAGCACCGCTACTACTAATGGGCCCCACTTAGTAGTAGCGTGTTACCATGCTACTACTATGTACCATAGCAGCAGCGCTTTCTGGGAAGCAGCGCTACTGCTAGTTGCGGCCGGTGCCACCTTTTCACCCATCACCCTCCTTCCCCCCTTTGCCCACTCTCCCCCTCCTTTCCCCTCTCCCCTCTCCATCATTGTTGCCCTTCTTCTTTCTTCCTCATACCTCTCTTCTCTCCTCATTAATGTCCCCCTCCACCATAACTCTCCTCCATAAATGGCCTCTCATCTCTCTCTTCCTCCTATGTCTCTTCTTTCCCCATTAATGCCCCCTCCACCATAACTCCCTCTCCATTAGTTAGCTAGAGTCATATCTCCTCCCCAACAACTAGATCTAGCCAGCTATTTAGCCCTCCACACTTTCGAACCGTACCGGTAGTGAAAGGCCTCATCTAACCGTGCTCGGTCTCTCTCGTGAGATATATAGGTGAGTAAAAAGTTGTTCATTTCAAGAATGGCAATATGTGTGTGAATGAGAACATGTTTGTTTGGGATATGGAGATATTTGCGTGAGTGACATGCCCCTGAGTTGCTTATGTTTTGTTGAAATGTCGATTTATTTCCGTTTCGGTGAATTTCAAGCAAACTTGATATGTCCTATTTTTAGGCAAGGTCATGCCAAATTTTTATATGACTTTGAAGCATGCATGCACTTTGTTTATAACCCTTTTGCTTGTTATACCGTGCAGTCAGTCATGAAGGTGTGTGGATGGAACATGGAGCGATAGATGCAATCTGCGGTGATGGACATGTATGCAAATAATCAGACTGGGATTAGATGTCCGTGTGCAAGATTCAAAGAAGGAGTCCTTTTGGACCCTTTTGATCGTGGCACTTTGAAGGCGCACCTGCTGATGAATGGTTTCATGGATGGCTATACTCGGTGGATAAGTGAAGAAGATGATGATGATGAGGACGTCCACATGGCAGGGAATAATGACATGGGGCTAGATGAAGAGATGACTGATCAACATGAAAACGATGGCACCGGACATGGTGGCGGGGAAGAGTCCGAAAATGACGGCGGCGGAGAAGATTCCGGACACGGCGAAGAAGAGTCCATACATGGCGGAGAAGAGGCGGCAGTCACGCTGCAGTCTTCGATGCTACTAAGTGCAGTCATGCAGGACCCTCATGTTCGAGACCTCCTTCGCAAGAGTATGACTACCGAGAGAGCATCTTCTAGAGAGGAGGCAATGCTGGCGCAACTTGAAGTAGACTCGAAGACTCCATTGTATGACGGTTGCGATCCCGAGGTGACCCGCTTGAGTTTCACGCTCGAACTTCTAAAGACGAAGGCCAAAAACAAATGGACAGACAGAATCCTCGATAAGCATTTGAAGTATCTACATAATAAAGTTCTTCCCGTGGGGAACCTGTGTCCTACTAGCGTTGATGAGGCAATGAAAATCGTTTGCCCTTTTTATTTGCCGCACATTAGGTACCACACATGGATCAACGATTGCATCATATATCGGGGGGGGGGGGGAGCACGCGGAAAAAACCAGCTATCTAGTGTGGAATGCTTCTCGATACAAGAAGGCGGGAAAGAAAGCTCCTCAGAAAGTTGTATGGTACTTTCCGACCACTTCCCGTCATGCGCTGGCACGCGGAGAGGAAGAACCCCGACGATGGAGATGATCCAAAGCCAAGACACCTCGTAGATGGTAGCCAGTGGAGAGCATTCAATGCCATATATGGATTAGCTGCAGAAGATCCATGGAACATCGTGCTTGGTGTGAGTACCAATGGCATGAATCTGTTTGGAAACCAGAACACCAACCACATCACATGGCTCGTCTTTGTATGGATGTACAACCTCCCCCCATGGAAGTGCATGAAGACAAATTACATACACATGAGCGTGCTGATTCAAGGGCCGAAACAACCGGGAAATAATATTAACCTATATATGGGCCTTCTTCAAGAGGAGCTAGACACGTTATGGAAAACACCAGCATGGACATGGGATGCCAGCAAAGGAGATTATTTCCATATGAGAGTCGCGCTGATGACAATGGTGCACGACTATCTCGGTTACGGGTACACCTCAGGCTAGTTGTGCCATGAATACCGCGGATGCATGAGGTGCATGGATGATACAACGCCTCAGCAGCTTACGTCAATGAAAGATGGTGGGTCCAAGAAAATCGTGTACATGGGGCATCGTAGATGGCTCGAGAAGGATGACCCGTGGAGAAAGCGTGGAGATCTATTCGATGGGTTGGCTGGGCATCAAGGACCTCCACATAAGAGGAGCGGCGCCGAAATCAATGAGCTGTTGAAAAACTGGGAACGGTGCCCCATGCCGGGAAAGATGAAAAAGGCACCAGAGCCACTGCTGAAGGTATGGAAAACGAGGTCTATTTTCTGGGATTTGGAGTACTGGCCCAATCGCGACATGCCTCATTTCCTTGATCAAATGCATAACACGAAGAATGTCCTTGAAAGCTTGCTTGTCACACTGATGAACATGCTGGAGAAGACCAAGGATGGGCCGAAGGCAAGGAAAGACTTGGAAGATTTGAAGATCAGGAAAGATCTCCACCGTAAAAAGTTGACGGGGGAGACAAAGACAGAGGAGCGGGAAAGGGGCAGAAAAGTCAACAAGAAGGAGGAGAATTATCCCCCCCTTCTTGCCTCACCTTATGTGTGAAGGAGACCGATCAATTCATCACGTGCCTTATGGGAATCAAAGTCAGTTCCGGTTACTGTGGGAAGATAAGCAGATTTCTAGACCCCAAGAAGAAAAGGTTAAGGGGGATGAAGTCTCATGACTATCATGTGATGATGATGCAGATACTCTCGGTTGCCATTAGAAGGATAATGGAGAAGCACGTCCGTGACACGCTTACTGTTCTCCACAACTTCTTCAACGTTATCTCTCAGAAGTCCATAAGTGTGAACAGCTCTAAAGGCTACAGGAAGAGATCATTGCCATACTATGTGAGCTTGAGATGTACTTCCCGCCGCATTCTTTGACGTCATGGTGCACTGTGTGTCCACATCATGGACAACATCATCGACCTCGGGCCGACATTCCTTCACAGCATGATGCCGTTCGAGAGGATTGATAGAGGCGGGGGTGTCCCGATCTTTCGATGAGATGATAACTATCGATTTGGTGAAGATGACTTTGACGATCCGACTACAAACGTGCACGACGTTGCGCCTTAGCAATCGCTAAACCAACTCCGAAAGGTTATTGACCACGCTGGAGCACAATCAACCTGACCACGAAGGTCTATTCCTGCAAGCAATCGAAGAACAAGCAAGAATATGATAAAAGCAATCTGAATATTGCGAGTATATATGAAGTATTGATAAAGTTGGGGATCCGTAAGCGGTCTTGGTCTGGTCGTTGGACACAAACGAAGTACACGAAGTTGCAATGGCTAACTTTTAACTAAACAAATCCCCAAAGTCTAAACGATGCCCTAAGGGCTGTATATATGGAGGAAGAGGGGGGAATTTCGTGGCCCTTGGTGGAGGGGTCCGAAATCAACCCTATCTCTTGTTTCCCCACACATACGGACTCTAAAAATAGCCTATACTTATGTATTTCGAAATTACATGGGCCTGGCCCAATAATAAGGTGACGCAGCACCTAAAATAGCCTCGGGACGAAATTTATGAAGTGGCATCTTGTATATTTCGTCCAAGGCTTCATGCACCCATTATGGTGGCTTCAAAGTTCTGAAATCATCACTTGTAACTCCGTTCTTGTTCCCCTTGCGCATGCCATCATCTCCATGCTGGTTCTTGCTCCAATGTTCATCCTTCTCCAAGCTAGGCCCTTCATTTGTAAGCAAAACAAATGTATCCAATTTAGGCAGCATCATATTCTCATGAACATTAGAATCATTACCAAGAAACGAAAGTACCTGGTAATTTAGTTGGCGTGCACGGGCTCTAGTAATTGGTCCAGTATGTATAGCAGCAGGGGCTGTGGGTGTAACAATTGTATTGATGTCCTCATGATAGAGGCGAGGGTGTCCCGATCTTTCGATGAGATGATAACTATCGATTTGGTGGAGACGACTTTGACGATCCGACTATAAACGTGCACGACGTTGCGCCTTAGCAATCGCTAAACCAATCTCCTGAGGTTACTGACGATGCCGGAAGCACGGTCAGCCTGACCACGAAGGTCTATTCCTGCAAGCAATCGAAGAACGAGCAAGAATATGATAAAGCAATCTGAATATTGCAAATATATATGAGGTATTGATAATGGTGGGGATCCGGAAGCGGTCTTGGTCTGGTCGTTGGACACAAACGAAGTACACGAAGTTGCAATGGCTAACTTTTAACTAAACAAATCCCAAGGAAAAGCTACTAGATGGATCTACTTATATAGGAGCAAGGGGTGGCGGCCAAGGAGGTGGGAGGACGTCCCAAGGCAGCCTAAAACTAAATCTAGGTCGTACAAGGCCAATGGGCCCAAGTGGAGGTGATGTAACACCTTTGGACTTGTAGTTTGACTCGGATTCTGCTGTAGCATCAGATTGTTTCGTCCACAACTCAACGCTCCGGACGAATTTGAAGGTGATTCCAATTGGGTTGGAAAGTGCACGAAATCTAGTTTCCAACAAAAAAAGAATCACCCAATTCGGTGTCCGTATGAAAAACTTGTGTGCGTTTTGAGTCAGGTATGTCTGTGCAGTCCGAATCTGAATCCAGAACGTGAGAGACTTGGACTCTATCTTCTCTTGGGCCAAAAGTGACGTGAGAGAACTTTTTGGACAGCACATAAACATCTCTTTCTTCCTTATCTTCATATGTGGATTGTACAAATGTCCCATACACCTGCAATTAGACAAAACACAAAAGTGTGTGAAGTATTTTTGTTTTGGATAACACAAATAGATTATTGAATAGTTTGCACTAGAAATCACCTGACAAATATGCATATATGCAATCTTTTTGGTCATATCCAAGGTAGTCATGTCCTCATCACCTCATCATCCTCCCCTTCTTGAAATGAAGTCGTCCTCGACGGAAGTTCATCTTCCTCACCCAAATAAGGCTTCAAATCTGCAATGTTAAAAGTGGGACTAACCCCAAAATATGCAGGCAGCTCAAGTTTATATGCATTATCATTTATTTTCTCTAACACCTTAAAGGGACCATCAGCACGTGGCATTAGCTTTGATTTGCGCAAATCAGGAAATCTATCCTTACGCAAATGTGACCAAACAAGATCTCCAGGTGCAAACACAACATGTTTTCTACCCTTATCTCCAGCAAGTTTATATTTAGCATTCATACGCTCAATGTTTTCCTTAGTTAACTCATGCATTTTTAAAATCAATTCAGCACGTTGTTTAGCATCAAAATTAACCTTCTCCGAAGATGGAAGAGGCAACAAATCAATAGGTGCACGAGGTAGGAAACCATACACAACTTCAAAAGGGCACATCTTAGTAGTAGAATGCAATGAACGATTATAAGCAAATTCAATATGAGGCAAGCATTCCTCCCACATTTTCTTATTATTCTTCAAAACAGCCCTAAGCATAGTAGACAACGTTCTATTGACTACTTCAGTTTGTCCATCAGTTTGGGGGTGACAAGTAGTACTAAAAAGCAGTTTAGTCCCCAACTTAGCCCATAAACATCTCCAAAAGTGGCTAAGAAATTTAGTATCACGATCTGAAACAATAGTATTTGGCACACCATGCAAGCGAATAATTTCACGAAAGAACAAATCAGCAACATTAACAGCATCATCGCTTTTATGACATGGTATAAAGTGTGCCATTTTCGAGAATCTATCCACGACAACAAATATGCTATCCCTCCCCTTCTTTGTTCGAGGTAAACCTAAAACAAAGTCCATAGATATATCCTCCCAAGGAACACTAGGTACAGGCAAAGGCATATATAAACCATGAGGATTGAGTCGTGACTTAGCTTTTTGACATGTAGTGCATCGAGCAATAAAATGCTCAACATCCCGTCTCATCTTTGGCCAAAAGAAATGTGTAGCAAGTACGTCCTCCGTCTTCTTCACGCCAAAGTGTCCCATTAATCCTCCTCCATGCGCCTCCTGCAACAACAAAAGACGAACGGAGCTAGCTGGAATGCATAGCTTGTTAGCACGAAACACAAATCCATCGTTAACGACAAACTTGTTCCACATTCTTCCTTCTTTACAATTCTGCATTACATCTTTAAAATCAGCATCATGCACATATTGATCTTTGATGGTCTCCAAACCAAATATTTTGAAGTCAAATTGCGAAAGCATAGTATAGCGACGAGACAATGCATCAGCAATAACATTTTCTTTTCCCTTCTTGTGTTTAATGACATAAGGGAAAGTCTCAATGAATTCAACCCATTTAGCATGTCTACGATTCAGTTTAGCTTGACTTTTAATATGTTTCAAAGATTCATGATCAGAATGTATAACAAATTCTTTGGGCCATAAATAATGTTGCCATGTTTCTAAAGTCCGAACAAGAGCATATAATTCTTTATCATAAGTAGAATAACTCAGACTAGGCCCACTCAATTTTTCAGAAAAGTATGCAACAGGTTTGCCATCTTGTAATAACACACCTCCTAATCCAATTCCACTAGCATCACATTCAAGCTCAAAAGTCTTATTAAAATCAGGAAGTTGGAGTAAAGGAGCATGTGTCAACTTATCTTTCAATACCGTGAAGGCTTCTTCCTGTGCGGTACCCCAAACAAAAGGCACATCCTTCTTTGTAAGCTCGTTGAGAGGTGCAGCAATGGTGCTGAAATCTCTCACAAAACGCCTATAGAATCCAGCGAGGCCAAGAAAACTCCTCACTTGTGTGACCGTTTTGGGCTGCGGCCAACTCTCAATAGCTTCAATCTTGGCTTTATCAACTTCAATTCCCTGTGGAGTAACAACATAGCCAAGAAAAGATACTCGGTCGGTGCAAAAGGTGCACTTCCCAAGGTTACCAAACAAACGTGCATCACGTAGAGCAATAAAAACAGCACGTAAATGTTCCAAATGTTCCTCCAAAGATCTGCTATAAATCAATATGTCATCAAAGTAAACTACCACCAATCGTCCAATGAAAGCACGTAAAACTTCGTTCATTAATCTCATGAAAGTACTAGGTGCATTAGTTAATCCAAAAGGCATGACTAACCACTCATATAATCCAAACTTAGTTTTAAATGCTGTTTTCCATTCATCTCCCAATTTCATACGAATTTGATGGTAGCCACTACGCAAATCAACTTTGGAGAATATTGTAGAGCCACTCAATTCATCAAGCATATCATCTAGCCTAGGAATAGGATGACGATAACGAATAGTAATATTATTAATGCCTCTACAATCAACACACATACGTGATGTACCATCCTTTTTCGGCACTAGAATAATAGGAACAACACAAGGACTAAGGGATTCGCGTATATAACCTTTGTCGAGAAGCTCTTGTACTTGACGCATAATCTCCTTCGTCTCCTCTGGATTGGTACGGTATGGTGCACGGTTTGGCAGTGAAGCACCGGGAATTAAGTCAATCTGATGCTCAATCCCTCGAATAGGCGGTAATCCCGGTGGCACGTCTTGTGGAAAAACGTCAGCGAACTCCTGCAAAATATTAGTGACAGCAGGAGGCAAAGAGGAAGGCACGTCCTCGAATGAAAATAATGCCTCTTTGCACACAAAAGCATAGCAAACAGATTTGCTGAAATCTAGCTCATCAATATCAGATTTGGTGGCAAATAAACATGCACTTTTCAATTTAATTTCAGAAGCAACACTAGATGGTTTATTATTAGGCTTCATTTGTTGCTCAAATTCTTTTGCCACAATCTGATTTTCACTCTTATTCTTCTCCTGTTGTGCTTTATTAGCTCTATTAATATCATCTTTCAAAATGGAATCAGGAGTCATAGGAAGCAAAGTAATATTTTTATCCTTATGAACAAGAGTATAGTGATTGTTTCTACCATGGTGTACAGATTTTTTATCAAATTGCCATGGTCTACCAAGTAATAAGGAACATGCTTGCATAGGTACCACATCACAATCAACATAATCAGCATATGTAGAGATACTAAAATGCACACGAACAGTACGTGTTACCTTAACCTTGCCGCTGTTGTTGAACCATTGGATGTAGTAAGGATGTGGATGTGGTCTTGTGGTGAGAGAAAGCTTCTCCACCATCTCCATGCTAGCCAAGTTGTTGCAGCTCCCTCCGTCTATTATGACGCGCACAGAACGTTCCTTCACAACTCCCTTGGTATGGAACAAATTGTGCCTCTGATTTTGCTCAGCTTGTGTGACCTGCACACTCAAAACACGTTGAGCAACTAAACATTCATACCTGTCAGCGTCTTCAGGAGCCATGTATTGCGTCTCATGATCAGAATCATCTCCACCATGTTCTTCACGTGTAATAAGAGCCAAAGTCTCCTCATCATAGTCACTAGCGGACTCATATCCACCATCCGCGGTAGCAATCATCACACGCGGAGATTTACATTCTCTCGCATAATGACCTCCTCCCTTACAACGACGACAAATAATATCACTTGTGTGCCCTGTTGATGCCATGGAAGAAGAAGAACGCTGTGCAGGCCCCGCAGGTGCGCTCTTGGCAGATAATGGTGGTTGTGCCTGTTTTCTTGTATCACGGCTGGAGGTGGCACCGGATGGAGGTGCTGGTGCAGTTGAAGTAGAAGATGCACGTGGTGTCCATGATGAAGGTCGGCCTACAGAAAAGTTAGTTCGCGCCAATGCTTGTCGATCCTGCACTTCACGTTCAGCTTTACAAGCAAGATGGAATAAACGAGTGATATTAGTATACTCCTTATAGTCTAGAATGGTCTGAATCTCTCTATTTAATCCACCCAGAAAACGTGCAAGCATAGCTTCATTCTCCTCAACAATACCACATCTAATCATGCCAGTTTGTAATTCCTGATAATATTCTTCTACAGAATTTTTCCCTTGTCTTAGATGCTGCAATTTTTGAAGCAGTTCACGTTGATAATATGGTGGAACCCAACGCGTACGCATAGCAGTTTTCAAAGCAGCCCAAGAAGTTGGAATAGGATATAATCTACAATGTTCAGACCACCATACACATGCAAAACTAGTGAAAGCACAAACAGCAGCAGCAACTCGTCTCTCCTCAGGATATTGTAAACATGTAAATCGTTGTTCAGTTTCTAACTCCCAAGTAAGATATATATCAGGAACATATCTACCCTCAAATGGTGGAATATTCAATTTCAGTTTAGGAATATGGACATCATCTCGTACCTGAGGTGGTGGTGCAGGCCTACCATGACGAATATATACCTGAGGTCGACCTGCTGGTGGTGGTGCTGGTGGCTGCTCGTAGATCTGATTTTGATCAACCTCATCCTCATAATCACCCGCATACTCATCATCCTCCTGGGTACCAGCAGGAGCAGTAGCAGGAGCCAAAGAAGCACCAACAGCAGTAGCAGCGGCACCAGAAGTTTGTCCTGTCTCAATAGGAACACGCTGTGCTCGTCCATACTGATTCGGAAGGGGGCGTAGTTGTTGTTGTTGCAGAAGTGCGACAGGTGCAGCCGGTGGTGGAAGACGCGCAAGCAGTTCATTAAATCTATTATCGAGCTTTGTTTCGAACGTCTTCTCAAGGCCAGTGATCTTCTCCATGGCCTCTTCAAAATTGTTCAGCACATCTTGTACCTGTTCAGTCATCATTTGCTGAAACTTATCATGAAGCTCCTTGTTCGATAAGTTCTCCCAGTCAATCTCGTCGGCTTGTGATCCTGGCATGGTTAGCAGCAATAGAAACACACAAGAATATGATCCTACAGACTACTAAGTAGTTGATGAGGACATGACTACCTTGGATATGACCAAAAATATTGCATATATGCATATTTGTCAGGTGATTTCTAGTGCAAACTATTCAATAATCTATTTATGTTATCCAGAACAAAAATACTTCACACACTTTTGTGTTTTGTCTAATTGCAGGTGTATGGGACATTTGTACAATCCACATATGAAGATAAGGAAGAAAGAGATGTTTATTTGCTGTCCAAAAAGTTCTCTCACGTCACTTTTGGCCCAAGAGAAGATAGAGTCCAAGTCTCTCACGTTCTGGATTCAGATTCGGACTGCACAGACACACCTGACTCCAAACGCACACAAGTTTTTCATACGGACTCCGAATTGGGTGATTCTTTTTTTGTTGGAAACTAGATTTCGTGCACTTCCCAACCCAATTGGAATCACCTTCAAATTCGTCCGGAGCGTTGAGTTGTGAACGAAACAATTTGATGCTGCAGCAGAATCCGAGTCAAACTACAAGTCCAAAGGTGTTACATCACCTCCACTTGGGCCCATTGGCCTTGTACGACCTAGATTTAGTTTTAGGCTGCCTTGGGACGTCCTCCCACCTCCTTGGCCGCCACCCCTTGCTCCTATATAAGTAGATCCATCTAGTAGCTTTTCCTTGGGATTTGTTTAGTTAAAAGTTAGCCATTGCAACTTCGTGTACTTCGTTTGTGTCCAACGACCAGACCAAGACCGCTTACGGATCCCCACCATTATCAATACTTCATATATATTCGCAATATTCAGATTGCTTTATCATATTCTTGCTCGTTCTTCGATTGCTTGCAGGAATAGACCGTCGTGGTCAGGTTGATTGTGCTCCAGCGTGGTCGATAACCTCTCGGAGTTGGTTTAGCGATTGCTAAGGCGCAACGTCGTGCACGTTTGTAGTCGGATCGTCAAAGTCATCTTCACCAAATCGATAGTTATCATCTCATCGAAAGATCGGGACACCCCCGCCTCTATCAAGTGGTATCAGTTTTCAGGTTGCTCGGTGAGATTTTACAGTTTTTCATAGTTTAGATCGCATCTGTCATTCATACCTATAGTCCATGAAAAAGCCACAAAAAAAAGTTAGATCTGTTCATCCTTTATCCAAGCCAGTCTGAGCCTTTGCAATTTTCTATTCATTGCTTGCATAGTTGAATTATCGGTTGCATCGTCGTGTCAGTTGCTGGTCTTAGTGTCTAGTTCCTTTAGAGTTTTGAGTTCTGTTCACATTAGTCACATCGCCGCTGCATCGTTATCCCTTCCGCTGTCCACCACTCATCCATCAATTTCCTCCATGTGCTACCCACCGTTCATTGTCATAATCATAGTTGAGATCGTTCCCATCTTCGCTTGATCCAATCTACATCTTATCTAGTTTGTTTTGAAAAGAGGGAGAGAGAAAAAAAAGATAGAGAAAAAAAACGAGAGAAAAAAAAAGTAAAAAAAAGTCAGAGAAAAAAAAAGAAAGGAAAAGAGAAAAAAAGTGTGAGAAAAAAAAGAGAGGAAAAAAAAATTGGATCTATCTAGAATCAATCTCGTACCTGAATTCGGATTGGAATCTGTTTTGCGCACTGTTCAGTGAAACAGGTGTATCTTCCTCATACGAAGTCTGTTTTGACTCCGTGAGTACTCAAATTGAAGCTAGCAACGAGCCGCATCTAAATAGTTGCAGAAGCTAGTTCAATATTTGACACCTCAAAATCGGCTTCTAAATAGGTCTTTTTGCCATCCGAAGTTTGTGAACACACCTTGTTCCAATTTTTCAGGCCAGTTTTAGAATTCTTTGACTCCTCATATCAACTCGGAATTGAGTGATTCTTTTTGCATTGGAAAGCTTGAGTTAGTAGCATTCTTTGAAAGAATTTATCAGAAAATTGTCTCAAACTTTTCAAGAGGAAAGTTGGAGAGAGAGTTGTTGTATATCCTGCTTGGCAGTTGTTTTTCATCATTATTTTCACTGCCGTTGTGATCTTCACTTATATCTTGCTGTCAAGAGCTACTTAGTATCCTTCATTGATGCTAGTTGTGCTACGCCGTGACCTCATTAGTGTTCTAGGCTCGCGTCTCTAGTCCGGTCTAGCCTAGGACCAGCACAGTACCGTCGTTGAGCGTTTATTCAACATTGCATCTTTGAATTGATTATTGCTAATCTTTTGCTACCATATATAGCCAACCCAGCTCCATATATTTCTACACCGTGTATACATACGCTCCCCTGGCAATCGCTTTACTCAATATTCGGAGTTACTTGACACCGCTGGTTGCCGATCACCGCCTGCTGCATGGTAAGAACTTGTAAGACATTGATATTTGCTTTACTGTGAGCGTTTTACCACCACATCCTAGTAGTTATAGGAACATTATTTTTGGGTTTTGTTTCTTGTTCTACTAATCATGATAGGATCCAGAGTCAATTCATGGGCTTTGTCGATCGCGGGAGACGTGCCACCACCTTTGCAAATACCACAACCGCCACGAGAGGTGCACAAACATCCAAATGCACATGATCAGGTTAATGTATCTATACCACCATTTAATGGCCGTTTTAAACCTGCTTTATATATTGAATGGGAGTTCGACATAAAAAATATATTTGCTTCCCATAATTTCAATGAACATAAAAAGGTTAAGGTTGCGGTTGGTTCTTTCACTGGTTATGCTTTGGTTTGGTGGAGTGAATATTGTCGGTTACACCCTGATTATATACCTACTACTTGGGATGATTTGAAACTTGCCATGCGACATACTTTCGTCCCTGCTTATTATACTCGTGACATGATTAAGAAGTTGCAACACTTAAAACAAGGTAGTGAAACTGTAACAAAATATTATGATGATTTACAAACTACCTTGTTGCATTCCTCTTTAGAAGAAAGTGAACATGATTTTATGGATAGATTTTGGGGAGGATTAAACCGTGATATTCAAGAGATACTAATTCATGAAGAGTGTTATCCTATGGACCATTTGTTTCATCTTGCTTGCAAAGCTGAACAGGAAATAAAACGACGTGTTGGCCACGAGGAGAACAAGCGCACGGTGCACATTCCAAGAGTTGATATGATTGTTCCTTCAACTACTAGGCATACTATGACAACCACATCCGTTGTTGTCAGGACTACATCACCTCCACCATGTGACACATCGCCCCCGAGAGTGGCTACATCATCTGAGTTGATCATAAGAGGTAATGACAAAGGTACTGATCTTCCATCTCTACATGAGAATGATGAATGCCTTGTCAATTTGAATGCACCATCTGATGAGCTACCCACTACTTTGATCACACCACCTATTTTAGAGGACTACGTTGATAATTTGACTTTGCCATGTGATCAAACAACTGAAATACCAACAATTTTGAGTGCACCCATTGAATTAACTATTGATGCAAAAGAACCAATGTTTAATCATTTTGATATGACCTCTAATCTTGGTGATGATTCTGTGTTGAATGACTTATTGCATGTTTGCTTATTTAAGCATGTTGTAGCATGTAAATTTGATGCAAGTACGGTTTATTCACCAATGTTGGGATGGTTTGATGATGAACATTGTCAATCTTTTGAAATGAATAAGAGCTTCACTTATATGTGCAAACTGAGTTGCAATATTTTCATGCCTTCTACTTCTTGTGCTAATTTTTTGGCTTTAGATTTTATGAACTATGCAAGTTACTCATCTATTCAAGTGTCATATATGCAAAAATCAAGGGAAGTAAAAATGGATGACATATACATATACAACATGTACACCTTGTCTCTTTTGTTAGCCACATTTCAGATTAAGCAACGCCGAGGACGGCTTTATTTTCAAGAAGGGGAGGATGATGAGGACATGACTACCTTGGATATGACCAAAAATATTGCATATATGCATATTTGTCAGGTGATTTCTAGTGCAAACTATTCAATAATCTATTTATGTTATCCAGAACAAAAATACTTCACACACTTTTGTGTTTTGTCTAATTGCAGGTGTATGGGACATTTGTACAATCCACATATGAAGATAAGGAAGAAAGAGATGTTTATTTGCTGTCCAAAAAGTTCTCTCACGTCACTTTTGGCCCAAGAGAAGATAGAGTCCAAGTCTCTCACGTTCTGGATTCAGATTCGGACTGCACAGACACACCTGACTCCAAACGCACACAAGTTTTTCATACGGACTCCGAATTGGGTGATTCTTTTTTTGTTGGAAACTAGATTTCGTGCACTTTCCAACCCAATTGGAATCACCTTCAAATTCGTCCGGAGCGTTGAGTTGTGAACGAAACAATTTGATGCTGCAGCAGAATCCGAGTCAAACTACAAGTCCAAAGGTGTTACATCACCTCCACTTGGGCCCATTGGCCTTGTACGACCTAGATTTAGTTTTAGGCTGCCTTGGGACGTCCTCCCACCTCCTTGGCCGCCACCCCTTGCTCCTATATAAGTAGATCCATCTAGTAGCTTTTCCTTGGGATTTGTTTAGTTAAAAGTTAGCCATTGCAACTTCGTGTACTTCGTTTGTGTCCAACGACCAGACCAAGACCGCTTACGGATCCCCACCATTATCAATACTTCATATATATTCGCAATATTCAGATTGCTTTATCATATTCTTGCTCGTTCTTCGATTGCTTGCAGGAATAGACCGTCGTGGTCAGGTTGATTGTGCTCCAGCGTGGTCGATAACCTCTCGGAGTTGGTTTAGCGATTGCTAAGGCGCAACGTCGTGCACGTTTGTAGTCGGATCGTCAAAGTCATCTTCACCAAATCGATAGTTATCATCTCATCGAAAGATCGGGACACCCCCGCCTCTATCAGTAGTGGTGGTGGTGTATCACAAATCCGTCAAGCAAATCTCAAATTCTTACCAGTTCTTACCCAGCAGCAGGCGGTGATCGGCAACCGTTGTAGTCAAAAACTCTCAAAGCGTGGATAGAGCGATTACCAGGGAGAGTCGAACACACGACGTAGATGTATGTGGAGCTGGGAAGGCTTATAGTATGGTAGCAAAAAGGGTCAGCAATAATCAATTCAGAGATGCAAAGTTGAATAAACGCTCAACGACGGTACTGTGCTGGTCCTAGGCTAGACTGTGCTAGAGACGCGAGCCTAGAACACCAACATAATCACGGCGCGGCACGTAAACAAGGGAAAAGCACACTCTGAATTTTTTTTTTTGCTCTTTTTTTTTGTTGCGCACTTTTTTTTGCGCTGTTTTTTTTTTGCGAAAAATCACTATAATGGCGAGTGTCTCAAAACTCTTCCTAGCTCAAACTGACAGGATGGGCACGAAATTTTTCGACCAATTTTTTTTTTTTCGACTGCCCGGACCCAAAAACTGGAAACGGGTCAAAAAAAACTTCCTATAAGGGCACCTGTCTCAAAACACTCAGAAACACCTAAAAATAGGATAGCCAAATTTTTTTTCGAAAAATGCGTTTTCAAAAAATTTTGGGCCTAAACGGAGCGTGGCTACCCGACTCTTTTTTTTCCCGAAACCTACTCCGGCAAGGAAACACGAATCGGAATCTAGATGGATCTCGAAAACAACCCTAATAAGCAAGGAACTCGGATTGGTGGTGGATATATGGTGGTGGTATATGGCAGCGGTGGTGGTAGCGGTGGTAGTATATGGATATGGATCGGTGGTGGTATATGGGCACGGATTGGTGGTGGTATATGGATACGGATTCGGAGCGGTGGCGGATAAGCGGTGGTGGTAGATGGCAGGGGCGATGATGATGGTGCGGCGGCGGCGTGACAACTTATGACCAGAACTCGAAACTCTAAAAGACTAGACGCTAAGACCAGCAACTAGACCGACGATGCAACCGCAAATTCAACAAAGCAAAACCCTAAAAAGATTATGCAAAGGCTCAGATTGGTTCGGATATGATGAACTAACCCTAATTTTTTTTGTGTGGCTTTTTCGTGGACTGTAGGTATGAAGAACAGACTCGATCTAAACTACGAAAAACTGTAAAATCTCACCGAGCAACCTGGAAATCTGATACCACTTGATAGAGGCGGGGGTGTCCCGATCTTTCGATGAGATGATAACTATCGATTTGGTGAAGATGACTTTGACGATCCGACTACAAACGTGCACGACGTTGCGCCTTAGCAATTGCTAAACCAACTCCGAAAGGTTATTGACCACGCTGGAGCACAATCAACCTGACCACGAAGGTCTATTCCTGCAAGCAATCGAAGAACAAGCAAGAATATGATAAAAGCAATCTGAATATTGCGAGTATATATGAAGTATTGATAAAGGTGGGGATCCGTAAGCGGTCTTGGTCTGGTCGTTGGACACAAACGAAGTACACGAAGTTGCAATGGCTAACTTTTAACTAAACAAATCCCCAAAGTCTAAACGATGCCCTAAGGGCTGTATATATGGAGGAAGAGGGGGCAATTTCGTGGCCCTTGGTGGAGGGGTCCGAAATCAACCCTATCTCTTGTTTCCCCACACATACGGACTCTAAAAATAGCCTATACTTATGTATTTCGAAATTACATGGGCCTGGCCCAATAATAAGGTGACGCAGCACCTAAAATAGCCTCGGGACGAAATTTATGAAGTGGCATCTTGTATATTTCGTCCAAGGCTTCATGCACCCATTATGGTGGCTTCAAAGTTCTGAAATCATCACTTGTAACTCCGTTCTTGTTCCCCTTGCGCATGCCATCATCTCCATGCTGGTTCTTGCTCCAATGTTCATCCTTCTCCAAGCTAGGCCCTTCATTTGTAAGCAAAACAAATGTATCCAATTTAGGCAGCATCATATTCTCATGAACATTAGAATCATTACCAAGAAACGAAAGTACCTGGTAATTTAGTTGGCGTGCACGGGCTCTAGTAATTGGTCCAGTATGTATAGCAGCAGGGGCTGTGGGTGTAACAATTGTATTGATGTCCTCATCAAGGATGAATGGGGCCATCAAAGGATTCGTTCGTAACATGTCCCGTCCCGATGGGAGCATCATCCAGGGGTATCTAACACATGAGTGTATCTCCTTTTGCGAGAATTATATAGGCGTCGGAGACCCTGTTGTTGGTTTGCCCGTCAAGAAGCATGGTGGGAGGCTTGAAGGAGAAGGTCACAACAACGGCCAGAGGGAACTGCACATGGACTACTCGGATAGACCGAATGACTTTGGCAGGGCTAACTTAGTAGCGCTATAACACCTACATGTGGTAGATGATTTTGTGGCATGACACAAAGAAAGCATCGCAAAGAAGTACCGTGATAAGGGGATGCTCAAGACGGACGACGAAGTTACTGTAGAGCACAAAGCCACATTCTTGCGTTGGTTCAAAGAGCAAGTTCTTGAAAATCCCCCGGAAGGGGGCAGTTCGGACGGATTGCTCATACACGCCTTAGCACATGGCCCCGCGCCCAAACTCACGACCTATCAGTCATACGATATCAACAGGTACACATTCTACACGGAGGCCAAAGACATGGACAGTGATTACCTGAACTCCGGGGTGACAATTGAATGCGTGAACGACACCAATAGCACAACTGAAAGATTCTACGGAAGGGTCAAAGAGATCTGGGAGCTTGACTATGTTGGAATGCATGATGCAACGATGTTCCGTGTTAGATGGGCTAACGATGTCGTAAGAGAAAACAAGTATTTCACTACCATATCTATACCCGACGCGAAGAGCACTCACGTGAACGTTAACGTCATCGCCAAAAATGAGCCATGGGTACACGCTAAGCACATGAGACAATGCTTCTTCATAACCGACCCGGCCTGTCCCAGCCGTGTTGTCGTGTGGAGTGGCAAAAGGAGCATCGTCGGAATGGATGGAGTCACCAACGAGGAAGACTACGACCAATACAGCAACCTGATGAGGGAAGATGACGATGACGATGAAGCATACGTGAAAATAAGAATCAATACTACATTACCTAAGAAAGATCGTACTCCATGGTTCCGGAAAAGTCACAAGGAGGGGCTCAATTATTCGGCAACGAACAAGAAAGGGAAGACGCTCAATGTGAAACATCATCGACGCAGCTACGCACTGAAGTAACAGCTATCGGTCAAATGATGTAATTGTATCCCCCTTCAATTACCACCACATGCATGGTTCTGGTGATGTTCGCGCAGTGTGGGTGGGAGACGCCGTCGTTGGGAGAAAAAACAAAAACAAAAGGGAGAAAGCAATACAAAATAAAAAGGAAAGTAAACAGAAAAGAAAAGGAAAATAATAAAAATAAAAGAAAACTAAAAACTAGAAAAGGAAAATAATAAAAAGAAAAGAAAAATAGCGGTAGCGCTGGTTTGGGAACCAACGCTATAGCTAACTTTGCTATAGCGTTGCATCCTAATCTAGCGCTACTGCTATTTGTATTTAAAACTAAAATAAAAATAAAAATTGGAATAGTTAGCAGTAGCGCTGGTTTAGGATCCAGCGCTATAGCTAAGTTAGCTATAGCGCTGGATTCCAAACCAGCGCTACTGCTATTTTGAGTT
Organism: Triticum aestivum; assembly: GCF_018294505.1. NCBI lineage: Eukaryota > Viridiplantae > Streptophyta > Magnoliopsida > Poales > Poaceae > Triticum > Triticum aestivum. The sequence goes on from NC_057803.1 coordinate 251,523,415, forward strand.
CACACTACAAAAAAATACACTTCCGTAATGATACATGTTTGTCACAGTAGGTCACGTTTCCTATCATGCATGTACATCCATGAAAATTTTATGACAGAATCAAGATAGTCATACATGTGTTGTCGTAGAAGTGTTCCATGACATTACCAAAATTGTCATCATGGAAGTGTCCACTTCCATGACGATAAATCACGTGTCATAGAAGTGCTTTCATCAAGGCTGACCAACACATGACATCCACCGTAACTGGTCGCCATTAAGCTATCGGGTTCCGGTTTGGATCCGATAACCCGTTAACAGCGTAGACCAATGGGGATTTTCCATGTGTAAAATTCTCATTGTCCGGCAGATCCATGTGTCGGCTCGGCGTTCGGACAGTTGTCATCCAGCGAATGGACGGAACACGCCTATGATACGTTGACACATGTCTCAGCCCAACAGTGGCCCATTCAGGTTAAAAGGCCGGGACTATCAAAATAAGCGGGCCGGCCCATTAGCGGCCTACTTGAGTCAGGCCCATTTACAAGCATGGCCCATACAAGTTACATAGAATTGGCCCATCAAAGGCCAATTCTAGATTTGACAGTTTCCAGCCCATCGTCAATTTAAGACCGTTAACGGCCTGCTACGTATTTGGGCCCAATTATGGCCCGAGCTTCTTTCGGCCTATTAGCAGCCATCATCAGTTCCAGCCCGTTAACGGCCCGGAACGCCTTTCGGCCTTTTCTCGGCCCATTCTACAGTTGGGCCAATTCTAGCCCTCTGTGACTTTAGGCATGTCCTCGGCCCATTCGATAAATGGGCCAACTCCTTGCCCATTTTGTCTCTCGGCCTGTTAACATCCCACACAATAGGTGGGCCTTTGACTTTAGGTCCATTAGGGGCCCATGTTCCGTAGGCATCATTTCAGCCCAATGCGACTTTCGGCCTGTTAAAATCCTAGTTTGCAAATTGGGCCTCCTCTAGCCCATAACACTTTCGGACTCTTACTAGCCTGTAAAGTAAAAGGGCCGAGACAAAATTGACATGTATTTCGGCCTACTAGAGGCCCGTGGGCCATTTCCATTTATACGGCCCTATCGAGCTTTTGGCCTGTTAACGGCCTGCTAAGAGCCGTTGTTACGGTGGGCCACATCATTATCCACTTAATATTATTTTGACCAGCCCAATTAAGGCCCACTTTGACTACACATGTTTGTTCGTTTGTATGGCATCCAGGAAATGTTTGGGCGTGTTGGCCCCTGTTTCAACGATATACCATATTCAAGAATTATCCTACTCTATACTATCGCCTCTAAAAAACATACACTATACAATAAAAAGACTAAGGCATAGAAATGTAGAATAATCCTACACTATACAATAAAGAAATTACAGCCGAATATACCCACTTGGCATTATAGTTCGACACCAGTGATAATAAAGCATACACAAACAGCAAATTACATACACTGGACAAATAAAGCTCATACATCATGGACACACATCAATGGAACTTACCATTTGAACTATAATCTCTTCAGAAAATAGGATTGGCTGGATTTAGATAGCACAAATTTCAGTCTGCAAAATCTCCAATTCCTTCGTGGTCACCTCAGTGTCTTGTTTCATTTTTTGACTCCTGCATCTAATACCTGCAAGTCCAGTCTCAGTTTGTTGACTGTACGTTGAGAATCATGTACACGTTGTCTTGCCACCTCTAGTTGATGCTCGAGAACATCAGCACATTCCAATTCCAATCCATAATCATTCGGTAACGGCCATGCCACAGTGCTTGCAGATCTTTGTGTTGACGTCACTTCATCCTGAAATATTTCTGCACTTACACATGACTAGGGCAAAAATATAGTTACAACAGTGAAGCGAGCAAGACAGACTATTTTGTACATGGCAAATCAGGACTAACAATAATGTTACACGTCATGAAGCATAAGCAGGTGATATTTTAAAATTTTATAAAAATGGTAGTTTGTGCAACCCGCATACAGAAATCTATCTTAGCTCACTAGAGGAGCATGATATTGGGTCCCAATCCAAAACATAGGCAAGTTACAAATTTAGACAATACATTGCGTATAAGTAAGCAAGCAGTTGGCCATTCTGTAGCTCAATTAATGTCTTAAGGAGCATAATGAACAGCAGAGGGATTCATACAAACCTACTACGACAAGCAAAACTATGCAATCATTAGCCTAGTATAAACTAGATTCTGAGCCTCATGCAGTAATATATGGTTAATAGACTTCAAAGCTTCAGGCACACTTCGGCATAGTAATTAAATGGTAAGCCCTTTAATTATGTCAACTAATAGTTATACAAGTACCCAACATCAAGCATCAATGTTTGGGCATCTAATTAACCGAGGACAACTAAGGCAATTGAAAATAGCAAATTAATTATGCCTGAAACAAACAAGGAATTGAACTGTTGAGTTGGATACAGCGACTTACCTTAACTGGTTGAACAGGCTCAGCGCTGTTCCTACTTCTCTTGCAAGGCACCTTCCTAACATCTTGTACTTGGAAATCCTCAATCTTATCTTCATTGCACCCCTCTGCAAGGTGACACAAACTAGCTACTTGTCTCCTTGGAAGATAAATATGCATACTTTCTAGTCTGTGAACAACACAAAAGGATGAGATTATAACAAAACAACACCACATAATGAAACATGCCACATCTCTGGCACTTGCACACAATGAAATGAGCATTTACTATGTGTGCACTATGTAAAAACTAGGCATACCTTCGAACTGGATCTCCGGGTACTCTTGGAGAGCCTACTTTAGTGTACAGCCAAACCTTTATGTCACCTATGAGTTTGACAAGCCCCCACTATAGAAGCCCTTAATGTTTAAATCGTTGACAAGCTCTGTTAGAGTGTTAGGTCAAGAACAACAAGTAACCAAAGCAAACGTTCCTAGTATGGCTGGCTGATGCAAACAAGCAATTGAACAGATGCATGAGCAAATCTTACATATCAAGAAAAGAAGCAAAGAAGTAGGCTTAAAGACCATCACCTAACTGACCAGATTTAAGGGGCATTTAAACATCATGTGCAACGTATGAACTAACATAAGCATTGCATATTCCAGACTCTACAATGGAATGCACATGTATTAGGCTATGCCATGTATGATGATGCCTAAATGTACACTATAGCAGGCAGGAGTGATTCATTAGTGCACGCACAATTGAGTTGCAGGTTAAGGGCCAGTTCTATTCCGCCTTTTCAGAGCTTATTGTGAAAATAAGCCATAAAAGATGTAAAGAAGTCATTTTTGAGTTATGGGCTGGGCTTAACTTATTCGCTTTGGAGGGGGTTGTTTCGGGTAGAAGCTCCTAAAAAATTGAAGGGAAGGGGGATAGTGAAATGACTCTGTTGTCTGCCTATATTACACTCAAAATGCAACTGATCATGCCCGTGTCACACTTGACCCTCAAGTAAAAACAAACACGCAAGCGTTCCTTGCCCTGCCCTCTTGCATCTCCTCTCCCCTTTCCCTCTACCTCGATCCCCTGCCTGCAGCGCTAGAGTTTAATTCCGGCCAGCTCATGAACGGCCGTGTGGCTGGAGTAGGTTTCTCGGTTTGCATGCGGGTTTAACGGAGGGGTTTGATGGAGGCGAGGAGGCGTGTTCAGCCGGGTGTGCAGCGGGCGGCGCAGTACTATTCGATTTGACAGCGGGCGGTGTAGTTACCGATACAGCTTTAATGCAGACGAAGGAGGGGTAGCGGATCCCGAAATGTTGAACAGCCAATGATGCATCCTCCTTCAATTAGCATCGTGAATGCATGAGGGAAGTAATGGGAGGAGGACTGGGAAAAGAGGTTGCACAATGTGAATCCAACGTAGTTTGCACTCATATACAAGCGCCCCTCCATTCCAATGCATATACCACATCATATGCACCTAAGCACCTACACTAAGCACAAAAGTGCTCACTCCAAACGCATGGCAGCAATGCGCGTGAGCGGCCAGCGGCTGTGCCAGATGGTCCACGACACCTGCCTGCGGCATGGCGCCAAGGATCTGTTGGGGAACGCAGTATTTCAAAACATTTCCTACGATCACACAAGATCTATCTAGGAGATGCATAGCAATGAGAGGGGAGAGTGTGTCCACGTACCCTCGTAGACCGAAAGCGGAAGCGTTTAGTAACGCGGTTGATGTAGTCGAACGTCTTCGCGATCCAACCGATCCAAGCACCGATCATACGACACCTCCATGTTTAGCACACGTTCAGCATGATGACGTCCCTCGCGCTCTTGATCCAGTTGAGGATGAGGGAGAGTTCCATCAGCACGACGGCATGGCGACGGTGATGATGAAGTTACCGGCGCAGGGCTGCGCCTAAGCACTACGACGATATGATCGAGGTGTGTAACTGTGGAGGGGGGCACCGCACACGGCTAAGAGAAGACTTGGTGTGTCTTTGGGGTGCCCATCCCACGTATATAAAGGAGGGGGTGGCCGGCGGCTAGGAAGGAGGCGCGCCAGGTGTGGGGAGTCCTACTAGGACTCCCTAGTCGTATTAGGATTCCCTCTCCTTTTTACGTTTTCCGGAGTAGCTAAAGGGGGAAAGAGAGAAGGAGTGGGAGAGGGAAGGGGGCGCCTCCCCCACCCCTTGTCCAATTCTGATTGGAAAGGGGGGGGCACCTCCTGGCCGGCCCTCTCTCTTCTCCACTAAGGCCCATGTTTGCCCATTAACTTCTCGAGGGGTTCCGATAACCCCCCGTACTCCGAAACTTATCTGAAACTTCCCGAAACCATTCCGGTGTCTGAATGCAACCTTCCAATATATGGATCTTTACCTCTCAACCATTTCAAGACTCCTCGTCATGTCCGTGATCTCATCCGGGACTCCGAACAATCTTCAGTCATTAAATCACATAACTCATGATACAAATCTTCATCGAATGTTAAGTGTGCGGACCCTACGGGTTCGAGAACTATGTAGACATAACCGTGACACATCTCCGGTCAATAACCAATAGAGAAACCTGGATGCTCATATTGGCTCCTACATATTCTATGAAGATCTTTATCGGTCAAACCGCATAACAACATACGTTGTTCCCTTTGTCATCGGTGTGTTACTTGCCCGAGATTTGATCGTTGGTATCATCATACCTAATTCAATCTTGTTACCGGCAAGTCTCCTTACTCGTTCCGTAATGCATCATCCCAAAAGTAACTCTTTAGTCACATTTCTTGCAAGGCTTATAGTGATGAGCATTACCGAGAGGGCCCAGAGATACCTCTCTGATACACGGAGTGACAAATCGTAATCTCGATTTATGCCAAATAAACAAACACCATCAGAGACACTTGTAGAGCATCTTCATAATCACCTAGTTACGTTGTGATGTTTGATAGCACACAAGGTGTTCCTCCGGTATTCGGAAGTGGCATAATCTAATAGTCATAGGAACATGTATAAGTCATGAAGAAAGCAATAGCAAATAGAACTAAACGATCATAATGCTAAGCTAACGGATGGTTCTTGTCCATCGCATCATTCTCTAATGATGTGACCCCATTCATAAAATGACAACACATGTCTATGGTCAGGAAACTTGACCATCTTTGATTAACGAGCTAGTCTAGTAGAGGCATACTAGGGACACTCTGTTTGTCTATGTATTCACACATGTACTAAGTTTCCGGTTAATACAATTCTTGCATGAATAATAAACATTTATCATGGTATAATGAAATATAAATGACAACTTTATTATTGCCTCTAGGGCATATTTCCTTCAGTCTCCCACTTGCACTAGAGTCAATAATCTAGATTACATTGTAATGATTCTAACACCCATGGAGTCTTGGTGATAATCATGTTTTGCTCGTGAGAGAGGCTTAGTCAATGGGTCTGCAACATTCAGATCAGTATGTATCTTGCAAATCTCTATGTCTCCCTCCTTGACTTGATCGCAGATGGAATTGAAGCGTCTCTTGATGTGTTTGGTTCTCTTGTGAAATCTGGATTCCTTTGCCAAGGCAATTTCTCCAGTATTGTCACAAAAGATTTTCATTGGATCCTATGCACTAGGTATTACACCTAGATCGGATATGAACTCCTTCATCCAGACTCCTTCATTTGCTGCTCTCGAAGCAGCTATGTACTCTACTTCACACGTAGATCCTGCCACGACGCTCTGCTTGGAACTGCACCAACTGACAGCTCCACCATTCAATATAAATATGTATCCGGTTTGTGACTTAGAGTCATCTGGATCAGTTTCAATGCTTGCATCAACATAACCGTTTACGACGAGCTCTTTGTCACCTCCACAAACGAGAAACATATCCTTAGTCCTTTTCAGGTATTTTAGGATGTTCTTGACCGCTGTCCAGTGATCCACTCCTGGATTACTTTGGTACCTCCCTGCTAAACTTATAGCAAGGCACACATCAGGTCTGGTACACAACATTGCATATATGATAGAACCTATGGATGAGGCATACGGAATGACTTCCATTTTCTCTCTATCTTCTATAGTGGTCGGGCATTGAGTCTGACTCAATTTCACACCTTGTAATAGGCAAGAACCCTTTCTTTGACTGATCCATTTTGAACTTATTCAAAAATTTATCAAGGTATGTCCTTTATGAAAGTCCAATTAAGCATCTTGATCTATTTCTATAGATTTTTATGCCCAATATATAAGCAGCTTCACCGAGGTCTTTCACTGAAAAATTCTTATTCAAGTATCCTTTTATGCTATCGAGAAATTCTGCATTATTTCCAATCAACAATATGTCATCCACATATAATATTAGAAATGCTACAGAGCTCCCACTCACTTTCTTGTAAATACAGGCTTCTCCAAAAGTCTGTATAAAACCATATGCTTTGATCACACTGTAAAAGCGTACATTCCAACTCTGAGAGACTTGCACCAGTCCATAAATGGATTGCTGGAGCTTGCACACTTTGTTAGCACCTTTAGGATCAACAAAACCTTTTGGTTGCATCATATACAACTCTTCTTTAAGATATCCATTAAGGAATGCAGTTTTGACATCCATTTGCCAAATTTCATAATCATAAAATGCGGAAATTGCTAACATGATTCGGACAGACTTAGGCATCGCTACGGGTGAGAAGGTCTCCTTATGAGTCAGCTCCTTGAACTTGTCGAAAAGCTTTCGCAACAAGTCAAGCTTTGTAGATAGTAACATTACCGTTAGCATCAGTCTTCTTCTTGAAGATCCATTTATTCTCTATTGCTTGCTGATCATCGGGAAAGTCAACCGAAGTCCGTACTTTGTTCTCATACATGGATCCCATCTCAGATTTCATGGCCTCAAGCCATTTCGCAGAATCTGGGCTCATCATCACTTCCTCATAGTTCGTAGGTTCGTCATGGTCAAGTAACATGACCTCCAGAACAGGATTAACATACCACTCTGGTGCGGATCATACTCTGGTTGACCTACGAGGTTCAGTAGTAACTTGATCTGAAGTTTCATGATCATCATCATTAGCTTCCTCACTAATTGGTGTAGGAATCACTGGAACTGATTTTTGTGATGAACAACTTTCCAATAAGGGAGCATGTATAATTACCTCATCCAGTTATACTTTCCTCTCACTCACTTCTTTCGAGAGAAACTCCTTCTCTAGAAAGGATCCATTCTTAGCAACGAATATCTTGCCTTCGGATCTATGATAGAAGGTGTACCCAACAGTCTCCTTTGGGTATCTTATGAAGACACATTTCTCTGATTTGGGTTCGAGCTTATTTGGTTGATGCTTTTCCACATAAGCATCGCAGCATCAAACTTTAAGAAACGATAGCTTAGGTTTCTTGCCAAACCACAGTTCATATGGTGTCGTCTCAATGGATTTAGATGGTGCCCTATTTAATGTGAATGCAGTCATTTCCAAAGCATAACCCCAAAACGATAGCTGTAAATCAGTAAGAGACATCATAGATCGCACCATATCTAATAAAGTACGATTACGATGTTCGGACACACCTTTACGTTGTGGTGTTCTAGGTGGCATGAGTTGCGAAACTATTCCACACTGTTTTAAATGAAGACCAAACTCATAACTCAAATATTCACCTCCATGATTAGATCATAGAAACTTCATTTTCTTGTTACGATGATTTTCTACTTCACTCTGAAATTCTTTGAACTTTTCAAATGTTTCAGACTTATGTTTCATCAAGTAGATATACCCATATCTGCTCAAATCATCTGTGAAGGTCAGAAAATAACGATACCCGCCGCGAGCCTCAACACTCATCAGACTGGAGAACAGAGAACGGAGTATGTTTCATCAAGTATGTATTATTTCCAATAAATCAGTTGCTCACGCCATTGTTCTGGAGAACGGAGTCTTAGTCATCTTACTTCCTAGCCGGCCCTCTCTCTTCTGCACTAAGGCCCATGTTGTCCCATTAACTTCGGGGGGGGGGGGGGTCCGATAACCCCCGGTACTCTGAAACTTATCCGAAACTTCCCGAAACCATTCCGGTGTCCGAATGCAACCTTCCAATATATAAATATTTACCTCTCAACCATTTCGAGACTCCTCGTCATGTCTGTGATCTCATTTGGGAGTCTAAACAATCTTCGGTCATAAAATCACATAACTCATAATACAAATCATCATTGAACGTTTAGCGTGCGGACCCTACGGGTTCGAGAACTATGTAGACATGACCGTGACACATCTCCGGTCAATAACCAATAGAGAAACCTGGATGCTCATATTGGCTCCTACATATTCTATGAAGATCTTTATCGGTCAAACCGCATAACAACATATGTTGTTCCCTTTGTCATCGGTATGTTACTTGCCCGAGATTTGATCATTGGTATCATCATACCTAGTTCAATCTTGTTACTGGCAAGTCTCCTTACTCGTTCAGTAATGCATCATCCCGAAAGTAACTCATTAGTCAAATTGCTTGCAAGGCTTATAGTGATGAGCATTACCGAGAGGGCCCAGAGATACCTCTCCGATACAGGGAGTGACAAATCCTAATCTCGATCTATGCCAACTCAACAAATACCATCGAAGACACCTGTAGAGCATCTTCATAATCACCAAGTTACGTTGTGATGCTTGATAGCATACAATGTGTTCCTCGGTATTCGGGAGTTGCATAATCTCATAGTCAGAAGAACATGTATAAGTCATGAAGAAAGCAATAGCAATAAAACTAAACGATCATAATGCTAAGCTAACGGATGGGTCTTATCCATCACATCATTCTCTAATGATGTGATCCCGTTCATCAAATGACAAGACATGTCTATGGTCAGGAAACTTAACCATCTTTTATTAACGAGCTAGTCTAGTAGAGGCATACTAGGGACACTCTGTTGGTCTATGTATTCACACATGTACTAAGTTTCCGGTTAATACAATTCAAGCATGAATAATAAACATTTATCATTATATAAGAAAATATAAATAACAACTTTATTATTGCCTCTAGGGCATATTTCCTTCAGGATCATCTCCAGACGGTTTTGGTGACCGGCTTGTGGATGACCGCCGTCGACGCCAACTACGACTCTCAGTTGGACCAGATGATCGGTGCTGTAGCGACCAGACCTCAAACGGTCCAATCTCTATGCTCAGGTGTCATCCCTGGATCAGTAATGCTGACAAGGATTTATAACAGAGTAGCAATCACACACTTATTACATCGAGTGTCTCAAAAGAGAACCTATTACAATAAATATGGCTTAAGGCCATCTAATAACAATAACAGCGGAAGGCTTGGAAGATAAGTGAGTCCATCAACTCCAACGACATCACTGAGTATAGAACCACGACCTAAGACACCTTAATCGTCGTCTGAAAAGTCTGCAACATTAACGTTGCAGCCCGAAACGGGTCAGCACATGGAATATGCTAGCAAAGTAACACATAGAGAGTAATGGAATGAAACAGGCTATTCTATATGCATATTTGGGTGGTGGAAAGCTCTATGGTTACATTTTTGCGTGAAGCCAATTTTTCCCTACTGCAAAGGAATAAATTTTATTTAACTATCATGGTAGTTGTTAAACATCGAGAATGGTTGACAACATTCTCAATCCCAATTAAGCATCATCATTGAACAAACCCAACAAAATTAATTTTAGAGTAACATGTTGAGATTCACATGATAATCCAGGTACTAGATACTCAAGATGTCCATAACCGGGGACACGGCTAACCATGATTAGTTTATACACTCTGCAGAGGTTTGCGCACTTTTCCCCACAAGACTCGATCGCCTCCATTTGGTTTCTCGCACTACATGGTGTTTGAGAAGACGGATGACCGAGACATAGTCTTTCAGAAGTGCTAGCACCTTACGAACGGGTAGACCGTACCAACCTACATCCCCTACATCTGCTAGTCTACCACTGTAAGAGTTCGCACAACTTAATCAACTATGCTAGAGCCCATAGTAGCTTGTGGCTGCACACGGAAGTTTCTAGCATGAACAATCTCATGATCCCTTTGAGCCTGGGTGGCGGTCCATAAAGAAAAACAGGCAATCGTTGGAATACCCAGGTGCCTCAATCCACCCATATGTGTATTTAAGTTGCCACCTTAAGTAAACCATTAATTAACATCTCACATCTGTCATGGATACACTCACCCAATCCACGTCTACTAGCATAGCATGGCACAATAAGCAAACGTAGAAGTAACTCCCAAAGGTTTGATAATAACAGGTAATAGGTACTACCTCAACTACTTCCCTAACCCACAATTTAATTAGATCCTAATCATGCAATGTGTGAGGATTGATCTAATGCAATAAAACTGGGTAGAGGGAAAAACATGATCATAGTGTTACTTGCCTTGCTGATGATCCGGGAAACCTAGCGATTCGAAGTAGCAAGCGGCGAACTCCGGGTACTGTATAGCAAACAAACAAGCATACAATAAGTACTCAACTAATGCATAGGTAAAACTCAAATAAGAGATCTAACCAGAAAGTTCAACTTAAGAACTCCGGTTGGCAAAAAGAATCAAAACGAACGAAGCAACGAAAGACAAACGGCAAAAGAAACAGGCTTCGTTTCCTATTCTCGATCTAAGGCAATTTTTACAGTGGCAAAAACTTGTTTGAGTTGGTTAAAAGGAAAGAGGGTTTCAAGACGAAACTCCAGGCGCTTGAATCGCCTGATTCTGATAAACGAGCGAAAAGTTAGACTAAAATGAAAATCGGATCAGAAATCGCGATCTGAAAAATCGCGGATTTAATCCGAGAAAAAGAAAAACGACGAACGTTCGTTAAAACAAACGAATGGACGAACGCTCGCTAATTAAATAAACCGGAAAAACCGATCAATTTAAAAAAACTGAAACTAAAAAACGAACAAAACCTTCGGAAAACAAAATGGTTTTTCGAGAAAAACCGGCGGCGGCGAGACAACCTCCGGCGGTGGCGGATCCGGCGGGCGGCGATGTCGGCGGCGGCGCGGCGCGGCGGCGGCGGCGGGCAGCTAGGGTTAGGGTTTTCGGGTGGGCTTGGTCGGGGCCTCGGGGCGCTATAAAAAGGCCCGGCCAGGAGGAGACCTGGCCGGTTACGGCCCAAGGTTGGTTCGGACTTTTTTTTAATAATTACGCTTGGAAAAAAACAAAAGAAATACTAAACGGACTCCAAAAATCATGAAATAAATTTTCCCCGGCTTCTAAAATTAAGCCGCAGAGGATGAACATTATTTGGGGCCTGAATGCAATTTTGAAAAACGCGTATTTTTCCTAAATTCAAATAAATAGCAAATAAAACCAAATCAAATCTTATTTGATTTTTTATAAAATCCCCAATATTTCTTTATTTTTGGGAAAGTCATTTTATTCCCTCTCTCGTAATTTTGTAATAGAAATAATTGAAGATAAAATAAATAAAATCAAACGATCCTATTTTCAAAATTTGAGACAACTCAAATATGAAAATAACGAAATCCCCAACTCTCTCTGAGGGTCCTTGAGTTGCGTGAAATTTCTAGGATCAACCAAAATGCAATAAATATGATATGCAATGATGATCTAGTGTATAACATTCCAAATTGAAAATTTGGGATGTTACAAACCTACCCCCTTAAGTTGAATCTCGCCCTCGAGATTCGGGTTGGCTAGAAAATAGGTGAGGGCGGTCCTTCAGCAAATCTTCCTCTCCCTCCCAGGTGGCTTCATCCTCCGTGTGGTGACTCCACTGAACCTTGCAAAACTTGATAACCTTACTGCGGGTGAATCGACTGGCATACTCTAGAATCTTAACTTGTTTCTCCTCATAGGTCAAATCACTATCCAACTGAATTGCTTCCAGTGGTACCGTATCTCTCAGCGGTATGTCAGCCATCTCTGCGTGGCACTTCTTCAACTAGGATACGTGAAACACGTCGTGTACTCTTGAAAATCCTTCGGGCAATTCCAACTTATAGGAAACTTCTCCCATACGCTCCAAAACTTTGTACGGGCCTACAAAACGGGGCGCTAACTTTCCTTTAACTCCAAAGCGCTTAACTCCTCGAAGTGGTGATACTCGAAGATAAACTCGGCCTTCGACTTCGTAAACTGTCTCCTTGCGTTTAGAATCTACATAACTCTTCTGCCTGGACTAGGCTACCTTGAGCCTATCACGAATCAATTTCACTTTTTGTTCAGACTCCTTTATCAGATCCAGTCCAAACAATTGTCGGTCTTCAACTTCATCCCAGGACAATGGGGTCCTGCACCTCCTTTCATACAAGGCTTCGAAAGGGGCCATCTTCAAACTGGATTGATAACTGTTGTTGTAAGAGAACTCTGCATATGGCAAATTCTCGTCCCAGCTAGATCCGTAATCTAGCGCACAAGCTCTTAGCATATCCTCCAAAATCTGATTGACTCTCTCAGTCTGTCCATTTGTCTGCGGGTGGAAAGCCATGCTAAACTCCAGTCTGGTACCCAAAGTTTCATGCAACTGATTCCAGAATTTTTAGGTAAATTGGGTTCCTCTATCTGATACTATGCTCCTTGGAACTCCATGCAGACAAATGATTCTAGTCATGTATATCTTTGCCAACTTTGCACTGGTATAGGTAGTCTTCACTGGAATGAAATGAGCTACCTTTGTCAAACGATCGACTACAACCCATATCGAGTCATAGCCTAAACGTGTTCTGGGAAATCCTGTAATAAAATCCATGCCTAGCTTATCCCACTTCCATTGGGGTATCAACAATGGCTGTAGCAATCCTGCTGGCTTCTGATGCTCTTCCTTTACTCTCTGACATACATCACAAACTGCTACATATTTAGCAATATCCTTCTTCATTCTGGTCCACCAGAAAATATCCTTAAAATCCAAATACATCTTGGTATTTCCTGGGTGAATCGAATACGGTGAATCATGGGCCTCTTGCAGATTCAACTTCCTGATCTCCGAATCATTAGGCACATAAACATGGTCTTCAAACCATAAGGTATCATGTTCATCTTCACGAAATCCCTTAGCTTTTCCTTTGCTCATTTTCTCCTTAATAGAGGCAATCTCCTTGTCAGTCTTTTGAGCTTCTCTGATCTTATCCATCAACGTAGACTGAATCTCCAATGCTGCTACATAGCCTCTTAGAACTATTTCCAAACATAGCTCGCAAAGATTTTTGGCTAACTCCCTTGGTAAATCTCCCGTCATTAGGGTGTTGACATGGCTCTTACGGCTCAACGCGTCAGCTACTATGTTAGTCTTTCCGGGGTGATAATGCAATTTCATATCATAATCCTTGATGAGCTCCAACCATCTCCTTTGTCTGAGGTTCAACTCCTTTTGTGTGAAAATATACTTCAAACTTTTGTGATCCGTGTACACCTCGCAATGGTTTCCAATCAAAAAATGTCTCCAAGTCTTCAATGCATGCACTACGGCTGCTAACTCCAAATCATGCGTAGCATAATTCAACTCATGGGGCTTAAGCTGTCGTGAGGCATATGAAACAACTCTTCCTTCCTGCATAAGAACTGCTCCAAGTCCTCGACATGAAGCGTCACAATACACCTCATAATCCTTGGTCTGATCCGGTAAAATCAACACTGATGAGGTAACCAAACGTTTCTTCAACTCCTGGAAACTAGCCTCACATTCCTCATTCCATTTGAACTTGGTATCCTTCTTCAACAACTCCGTCATAGGCTTCGCAATCTTTGAGAAATTCTCAATAAACCTCCGGTAGTATCCTGCGAGTCCAAGAAAACTCCAGATCTCTCCAACTGTTGTTGGGGCTTCCCAATTGGTCACGGTATCAACTTTAGTGGGATCTACTGCTATACCTTCTCCGGATATAACGTGTCCGAGAAATCCAACTTCTTTCAACCAAAACTCACATTTGCTAAACTTTGCATATAACTGATGTTCTCTGAGCTTTCCAAGAACCAAACGCAAATTCTCCTTATTCTCCTCTTCATTCTTCGAGTAAACCAGGATATCATCAATGAACACTACGACGAACTTATCCAAAAACTCCATAAACACTTTGTTCATCATGTTCATAAAATATGCAGGTGCGTTAGTCAGACCAAATGACATAACGGTATACTCGTACAGCCCATACTGGTGGTAAAAGCTATCTTGGGTATATCCTGTTCTCGAATCTTCAACTGGTGGTATCCTGATCGTCGATCGATCTTGGAAAATACCTTAGCTCCTTGCAATCGATCAAACAGATCATTGATCATCGATAGTGGGTACTTGTTCTTGATGGTTACTTCATTCAATCCTCGATAATCAACAACCATCCTTAATGATCCATCCTTCTTTTCCACTAGAAGTACTGGCGATCCCCAAGGTGTAGAACTTGGGCGAATATATCCTTTATCTAGTAACTCCTTAATCTACTTCTGAATCTCAACCAAATCCTTTGCAGGCATCCTATATGGTCTCTTTGATATGGTCCCTGTGCCTGGCAAAAGCTCAATCAAAAACTCAATATTTCTATCCGGTGGCATGCCTGGCAATTCCTCTGGAAATACATCCGGGAAATCCTTCACCACTGGTACTTCCTCCTGCACAACTCCTGTTAAACAATTTACTTGAGTCCTCTTTGGCACATGTCGGGATACATACTTGATCCTTCTTCCTTCTAATGTGGTAAGCAAGATCGACTTACTGGCGCAATCGATGTTTCCTCATCGACAACCAATCCATGCCTAATATCACATCCAATCCTTGAGATTCCAACACTATTAGGTCTGAGGGAAATACGTAGTTACCAATCCTTAATGGCAACCGATCACACCATAGGCTAGCCATATATTCTGCTCGAGGCGAGGTTACTAACATGGGTGACCTAATGATGAGGACATCAATACAATTGTTACACCCACAGCCCCTGCTGCTATACATACTGGACCAATTACTAGAGCTCGTGCACGCCAACTAAATTACCAGGTACTTTCGTTTCTTGGTAATGATTCTAATGTTCATGAGAATATGATGCTGCCTAAATTGGATACATTTGTTTTGCTTACAAATGAAGGGCCTAGCTTGGAGAAGGATGAACATTGGAGCAAGAACAAGCATGGAGATGATGGCATGCGCAAGGGGAACAAGAACGGAGTTACAAGTGATGATTTCAGGACTTTGAAGCCACCATAATGGGTGCATGAAGCCTTGGACGAAATATACAAGATGCCACTTCATAAATTTTGTCCCGAGGCTATTTTAGGTGCTGCGTCACCTTATTATTGGGCCAGGCCCATGTAATTTCGAAATACATAAGTATAGGCTATTTTTAGAGTACGTATGTGTGGGGAAACAAGAGATAGGGTTGATTTCGGACCCCTCCACCAAGGGCCACGAAATTCCCCCCCTCTTCCTCCATATATACAGCCCTTAGGGCATCGTTTAGACTGCGGGTTTTGTTTAGATTAAAAGTTCGCCATAGCTGCAACTTCGCGTACTTCGTTTGTGTTCAACGACCAGACAAAGGCGTCACAGAACCCCACCTTGATCAATAAAGCTTTCATCTTATATTCGCAATATCCAGATTGCAATCTTAGTTTCTTGCTTGTTCTTCGTTTGCTCGCAGGAAACAGACCCTCGTGGTCAGGTTGATCCTGCTCCGGTGTGGTCAATAACCTCTCGGAGTTGGTTTAGCGATTGCTAAGGCACGAAGTCCTCGCACGTTCGTAGTCGGATCGTCAAAGTCGACTGCCACCAAAGCGATATCCATCATCTCATCGAAAGACGGGACACCTTTGCCTCTATCAAGTGGTATCAGATTTCCAGGTTGCTCGGTGAGATTTTACAGCTTTTCGTAGTTTAGATCGAGTCTGTTCTTCATACCTACAGTCCACGAAAAAGCCAAAAAAATTAGGGTTAGTTCATCATATCCGAATCAATCTGAGCCTTTGCATAATCTTTTTAGGGTTTTGCTTTGTTGAATTTGCGGTTGCATTGTCGTGTCTAGTTGCTGGTCTTAGCGTTAGTCTTTTAGAGTTTCGAGTTCTGGTCATAAGTTGTCACGCCGCCACCGCACCATCATCATCGCCCCTGTCACCTACCACCACCGCTCCGAATCCGTATCCATATACCACCACCAATCCGTATACATATACCACCACCGATCCATATCCATATATTACCACCGCTGCCATATACCACCACCGCTGCCATATACCACCACCATATATCCACCACCAATCCGAGTTCCTTGCATATTAGGTGTGTTTTTGAGATCCATCTAGATTCCGATTCGTGTTTCCTTGCCGAAGTAGGTTTCGAAAAAAAAGAGTCCGGAAACCACCCTCCGTTTAGGCCCAAAATTTTTCGAAAACGCTTTTTTCGAAAAAAAATCTGGCTATCCTATTTTTAGGTGTTTCTGAGTGTTTTGAGACAGGTGCCATTATAGGAAGTTTTTTTTGACCCGTTCCCAATTTTTGGGTCCGGGCAGTCGAAAAAACGAAAAAAAAAATTGGTTGAAAAATTTCGTGCCCATCCTGTCAGTTTGACCTAGGAAGAGTTTTGAGACACTCGCCATTATAGTGATTTTTCGCAAAAAAAAGCAGCACAAAAAAAGAGAAAAAAAAAGAGCGAAAAAAAAAATCCAGAGTGTGCTTTTTCCTTGTTTACATGCAGCGCCGTGATTTTGTTAGTGTTCTAGGCTCGCGTCTCTAGCACGGTCTAGCCTAGGACCAGCACAGTACCGTCGTTGAGCGTTTATTCAACTTTGCATCTCTGAATTGATTATTGCTGACCCTTTTTGCTACCATATTATAAGCCTTCCCAGCTCCACATACATCTACGTTGTGCGTTTGACTCTCCCTGGTAATCGCTCTATCCAAGCTTTGAGAGTTTTGACTACAACGGTTGCTGATCACCGCCTGCTGCTGGGTAAGAACTGGTAAGAATTTGAGTTTTGCTTGACGGGTTTGTGATACACCACCACCACTTCTTAGTAGTCTGTAGGATCATATTCTTGTGTGTTTCTATTTGCTGCTAACCATGGTAGGATCACAAGCCGATGAGACTGATTGGGAGAACCTGACGAACAAACAGCTACATGATAAATTTCAGCAAATGATGAGTGGACAGGTGCAAGATGTGCTAAACAGATTTGACGAGGCCATGGAGAAGATAGATGGCATGGAGAAGACGTTCGAAACAAAGCTTGATAGCAAGTTTAATGAATTGCTCGCGCGTTTACCACCACCACCGCCGGCTGCACCTATCGCACCTCTGCAACACCAACAACAACGCATCCTTCCGAATCAGTATGGATGAGCGAAGCGTGTTCCTATTGAGGATGGCCAAACTTCTGGTGCTGCTGTTCCTGTTATTGATGCTTCTTTGGCTCCTGCTACTGTTGCTGCTGGTACCCAGGAGGATGATGAGTATGCGGGCGATTATGAGGATGAGGTTGATCAAAATCAGAACTACATGCACCCACCAGCACCACCACCAGCAGGTCGACCTCAGGTATATATTTGTAATGGTAGGCCTGCACCACCACCTCAGGTACGAGATGATGTGCATATTCCTAAACTGAAATTGAATAATCCACCATTTGAGGGTAGATATGTTCCTGATATATATCTTACTTGGGAGTTAGAAACTGAACAACATTTTACATGTTTACAATATCCCGAGGAGAGACGGGTTGCTGCTGCTGTTTGTGCTTTCACTAGTTTTGCATGTGTATGGTGGTCTAAACATTGTAGATTATATCCTATTCCAACTACTTGGGCTGCTTTGAAAACTGCTATGCATACGCGTTGGGTTCCACCATATTATCAACGTGAATTGCTTCAAAAATTGCAGCGTTTAAGACAAGGGAAAAATTCTGTAGAAGAATATTATCAGGAATTACAAACTGGCATGATTAGATGTGGTATTATTGAGGAGACTTTGGCTCTTATTACACGTGAAGAACATGGTGGAGATGATTCTGATCATGAGACGCAATACATGGCTCCTGAAGATGCTGACAGGTATGAATGTTTAGTTGCTCAACGTGTTTTGAGTGTGCAGGTCACACAAGCTGAGCAAAATCAGAGGCACAATTTGTTCCATACCAAGGGAGTTGTGAAGGAACGTTCTGTGCACGTCATAATAAACGGAGGGAGCTGCAACAACTTGGCTAGCATGGAGATGGTGGATAAGCTTTCTCTCACCACAAGACCACATCCACATCCTTACTACATCCAATGGTTCAACAACACCGGCAAGGTTAAGGTAACACGTACTGTTCGTGTGCATTTTAGTATCTCTACATATGCTGATTATGTTGATTGTGATGTGGTACCTATGCAATCATGTTCCTTATTACTTGGTAGACCATGGCAATTTGATAAAAACTCTGTACACCATGGTAGAAACAATCACTATACTCTTGTTCATAAGGATAAAAATATTACTTTGCTTCCTATGACTCCTGATTCCATTTTGAAAGATGATATTAATAGAGCTAATAAAGCAAAACAGGAGAAGAATAAGAGTGAAAATCAGATTGTGGCAAAAGAATTTGAGCAACAAATGAAGCCTAATAATAAACCATCTAGTGTTGCTTCTGAAATTAAATTGAAAAGTGCATGTTTATTTGCCACCAAATCTGATATTGATGAGCTAGATTTCAGCAAATCTGTTTGCTATGCTTTTGTGTGCAAAGAGGCATTATTTTCATTCGAGGACGTGCCTTCCTCTTTGCCTCCTGCTGTCACTAACATTTTGCAGGAGTTCGCTGACGTCTTTCCACAAGACGTGCCACCGGGATTACCGCCTATTCGAGGGATTGATCATCAGATTGACTTAATTCCCGGTGCTTCACTGCCAAACCGTGCACCATACCGTACCAATCCTGAGGAGACGAAGGAGATTATGCGTCAAGTACAAGAGCTTCTCGACAAAGGTTATATACACGAATCCCTTAGTCCTTGTGTTGTTCCTATTATTCTAGTGCCGAAAAAGGATGGTACATCACGTATGTGTGTTGATTGTAGAGGCATTAATAATATTACTATTCGTTATCGTCATCCTATTCCTAGGCTCGATGATATGCTTGATGAATTGAGTGGTTCTACAATATTCTCCAAAGTTGATTTGCGTAGTGGATACAATCAAATTCGTATGAAATTGGGAGATGAATGGAAAACAGCATTTAAAACTAAGTTTGGATTATATGAGTGGTTAGTCATGCCTTTTGGGTTAACTAATGCACCTAGTACTTTCATGAGATTAATGAACGAAGTTTTACGTGCTTTCATTGGACGATTTGTGGTAGTTTACTTTGATGACATATTGATTTATAGCAGATCTTTGGAAGAACATTTGGAACATTTACGTGCTGTTTTTATTGCTCTACGTGATGCACGTTTGTTTGGTAACCTTGGGAAGTGCACCTTTTGCACCGACCGAGTATCTTTTCTTGGCTATGTTGTTACTCCACAGGGAATTGAAGTTGATAAAGCCAAGATTGAAGCTATTGAGAGTTGGCCGCAGCCCAAAACGGTCACACAAGTGAGGAGTTTTCTTGGCCTTGCTGGATTCTATAGGCGTTTTGTGAGAGATTTCAGCACCATTGCTGCACCTCTCAATGAGCTTACAAAGAAAGATGTGCCTTTTCTTTGGGGTACCGCACAGGAAGAAGCCTTCTCGGTATTGAAAGATAAGTTGACACATGCTCCTTTACTCCAACTTCCTGATTTTAATAAGACTTTTGAGCTTGAATGTGATGCTAGTGGAATTGGATTAGGCGGTGTGTTATTACAAGATGGCAAACCTGTTGCATACTTTTCTGAAAAATTGGGTGGGCCTAGTCTGAATTATTCTACTTATGATAAAGAATTATATGCTCTTGTTCGTACTTTAGAAACATGGCAACATTATTTTTGGCCCAGAGAATTTGTTATACATTCTGATCATGAATCTTTGAAACATATTAAAAGTCAAGCTAAACTGAATCGTAGACATGCTAAATGGGTTGAATTCATTGAGACTTTTCCTTATGTCATTAAACACAAGAAGGGAAAAGAAAATGTTATTGTTGATGCATTGTCTCGCCGCTATACTATGCTTTCACAACTTGACTTCAAAATATTTGGTTTGGAGACCATCAAAGATCAATATGTGCATGATGCTGATTTTAAAGCTGTAATGCAGAATTGTAAAGAAGGAAGAATGTGGAACAAGTTCGTCGTTAACGATGGATTTGTGTTTCATGCTAACAAGCTATGCATTCCAGCTAGCTCCGTTCGTCTTTTGTTGTTGCAGGAGGCGCATGGAGGAGGATTAATGGGACACTTTGGCATCAAGAAGACGGAGGACGTACTTGCTACACATTTCTTTTGGCCAAAGATGAGACGGGATGTTGAGCATTTTATTGCTCGCTGCACTACATGTCAAAAAGCGAAGTCACGACTCAATCCTCATGGTTTATATATGCCTTTGCCTGTACCTAGTGTTCTGATGAGGACACCTTTGCCTCTATCATGTTCCTTGGGAGGATATATCTATGGACTTTGTTTTAGGTTTACCTGGAACAAAGAAGGGGAGGGATAGCATATTTGTTGTCGTGGATAGATTCTCGAAAATGGCACACTTTATACCATGTCATAAAAGCGATGATGCTGTTAATGTTGCTGATTTGTTCTTTCGTGAAATTATTCGCTTGCATGGTGTGCCAAATACTATTGTTTCAGATCGTGATACTAAATTTCTTAGCCACTTATGGAGATGTTTATGGGCTAAGTTGGGGACTAAACTGCTTTTTAGTACTACTTGTCACCCCCAAACTGATGGACAAACTGAAGTAGTCAATAGAACGTTGTTGATAGAGGCGAGGGTCCCGATCTTTCGATGAGATGATAACTATCGATTTGGTGTAGACGACTTTGATGATCCGACTACAAACGTGCACGACGTTGCGCCTTAGCAATCGCTAAACCAATCTCCTGAGGTTACTGACAATGCTGGAAGCACGGTCAGGCTGACCACGAAGGTCTATTCCTGCAAGCAATCAAAGAACGAGCAAGAATATGATAAAGCAATCTGAATATTGCAAATATATATGAAGTATTGATAATGGTGGGGATCCGGAAGCGGTCTTGGTCTGGTCGTTGGACACAAACGAAGTACACGAAGTTGCAATGGCTAACTTTTAACTAAACAAATCCCAAGGAAAAGCTACTAGATGGATCTACTTATATAGGATCAAGGGGTGGCGGCCAAGGAGGTGGGAGGACGTCCCAAGGCAGCCTAAAACTAAATCTAGGTCGTACAAGGCCAATGAGCCCAAGTGGAGGTGATGTAACACCTTTGGACTTGTAGTTTGACTCGGATTCTGCTGCAGCATCAGATTGTTTCGTCCACAACTCAACGCTCCGGACGAATTTGAAGGTGCTTCCAATTGGGTTGGAAAGTGCACGAAATCTAGTTTCCAACAAAAAAAGAATCACCCAATTCGGAGTCCGTATGAAAAACTTGTGTGCGTTTTGAGTCAGGTGTGTCTGTGCAGTCCGAATCTGAATCCAGAACGTGAGAGACTTGGACTCTATCTTCTCTTGGGCCAAAAGTGACGTCAGAGAACTTTTTGGACAGCAAATAAACATCTCTTTCTTCCTTATCTTCATATGTGGATTGTTCAAATGTCCCATACACCTGCAATTAGACAAAACACAAAAGTGTGTGAAGTATTTTTGTTTTGGATAACATAAATAGATTATTGAATAGTTTGCACTAGAAATCACCTGACAAATATGCATATATGCAATATTTTTGGTCATATCCAAGGTAGTCATGTCCTCATCATCCTCCCCTTCTTGAAAATAAAGCCGTCCTCGGCGTTGCTTAATCTGAAATGTGGCTAACAAAAGAGACAAGGTGTACATGTTGTATATGTATATGTCATTCATTTTTACTTCCCTTGATTTTTGCATATATGACACATGAATAGATGAGTAACTTGCATAGTTCATAAAATCTAAAGCCAAAAAATTAGCACAAGAAGTAGAAGGCATGAAAATATTGCAACTCAGTTTGCACATATAAGTGAAGCTCTTATTCATTTCAAAAGATTGACAATGTTCATCATTAAACCATCCCAACATTGGTGATAAACCTTACTTGCATCAAATTTACATGCTACAACATGCTTAAATAAGCAAACATGCAATAAGTCATTCAACACAGAATCATCACCAAGATTAGAGGTCATATCAAAATGATTAAACATTGGTTCTTTTGCATCAATAGTTAATTCAATGGGTGCACTCAAAATTGTTGGTATTTCAGTTGTTTGATCACATGGCAAAGTCAAATTATCAACGTAGTCCTCTAAAATAGGTGGTGTGATCAAAGTAGTGGGTAGCTCATCAGATGGTGCATTCAAATTGACAAGGCATTCATCATTCTCATGTAGAGATGGAAGATCAGTACATTTGTCATTACCTCTTATGATCAACTCAGATGATGTAGCCACTCTCGGGGGCGATGTGTCACATGGTGGAGGTGATGTAGTCCTGACAACAACGGATGTGGTTGTCATAGTATGCCTAGTAGTTGAAGGAACAATCATATCAACTCTTGAAATGTGCACCGTGCGCTTGTTCTCCTCGTGGCCAACACGTCGTTTTATTTCCTGTTCAGCTTTGCAAGCAAGATGAAACAAATGGTCCATAGGATAACACTCTTCATGAATTAGTATCTCTTGAATATCACGGTTTAATCCTCCCCAAAATCTATCCATAAAATCATCTTCACTTTCTTCTAAAGAGGAATGCAACAAGGTAGTTTGTAAATCATCATAATATTTTGTTACAGTTTCACTACCTTGTTTTAAGTGTTGCAACTTCTTAATCATGTCACGAGTATAATAAGCAGGGACGAAAGTATGTCGCATGGCAAGTTTCAAATCATCCCAAGTAGTAGGTATATAATCAGGGTGTAACCGACAATATTCACTCCACCAAACCAAAGCATAACCAGTGAAAGAACCAACCGCAACCTTAACCTTTTTATGTTCATTGAAATTATGGGAAGCAAATATATTTTTTATGTCGAACTCCCATTCAATATATAAAGCAGGTTTAAAACGGCCATTAAATGGTGGTATAGATACATTAACCTGATCATGTGCATTTGGATGTTTGTGCACCTCTCGTGACGGTTGTGGTATTTGCAAAGGTGGTGGCACGTCTCCCGCGATCGACAAAGCCCATGAATTGACTCTGGATCCTGTCATGATTAGTAGAACAAGAAACAAAACCCAAAAATAATGTTCCTATAACTACTAGGATGTGGTGGTAAAACGCTCACAGTAAAGCAAATATCAATGTCTTACAAGTTCTTACCATGCAGCAGGCGGTGATCGGCAACCAGCGGTGTCAAGTAACTCCGAATATTGAGTAAAGCGATTGCCAGGGGAGCGTACGTATACACGGTGTAGAAATATGTGGAGCTGGGTTGGCTATATATGGTAGCAAAAGATTAGCAATAATTAATTCAAAGATGCAATGTTGAATAAACGCTCAACGACGGTACTGTGCTGGTCCTAGGCTAGACCGGACTAGAGACGCGAGCCTAGAACACTAATGAGGTCATGGCGTAGCACAACTAGCATCAATGAAGGATACTAAGTAGCTCTTGACAGCAAGATATAAGTGAAGATCACAACGGCAGTGAAGATAATGATGAAAAACAACTGCCAAGCAGGATATACAACAACTCTCTCTCCAACTTTCCTCTTGAAAAGTTTGAGACAATTTTCTGATAAATTCTTTCAAAGAATGCTACTAACTCAAGCTTTCCAATGCAAAAAGAATCACTCAATTCCGAGTTGATATGAGGAGTCAAAGAATTCTAAAACTGGCCTAAAAAATTGGAACAAGTTGTGTTCACGAACTTCGGAGGGCAAAAAGACCTATTTAGAAGCCTATTTTGAGGTGTCAAATATTGAACTAGCTTCTATAACTATTTAGATGCGGCTCGTCGCTATCTTCAATTTGAGTACTCACGGAGCCAAAACGCACTTCGTATGAGGAAGATACACCTGTTTTACTGAACAGTGCGCAAAACAGATTCCAATCCGAATTCAGGTACGAGATTGATTCTAGATAGATCCAATTTTTTTTCTTCTCTCTTTTTTTTCTCACGCTTTTTTTTTATTTTTCTTCTCCCTCTTTTTCTTTCCTTTTTTTCTCTTTTTTTTCTCCCTCTTTTCAAGACAAACTAGATAAGATGCAGATTGGATCAGGCGAAGATATGAATGACCTCAACTATGATTATGACAATGAACAGTGCATAGCACGTGGTGGAAATTAATAGATGGGATGGTGGACAGCGGAATGGATAATGATGCAGCGGCGGCGTGACTAATGTGAACAGAACTCGAAACTCTAAAGGAACTAGACACTAAGACCAGCAACTGACACGACGATGCAACCGATAATTCAACTATGCAAGCAATGAATAGAAAATTGCAAAGGCTCAGACTGGCTTGGATAAAGGATGAACAGATCTAACTTATTTTTTGTGGCTTTTTCTTGGACAATAGGTAAGAAAATAAATCTAATCTAAGAAAAACTGGAAATTCTCACCGAGCAACCTGAAAACTTATACCACTTGATAGAGGCGAGGGTCCCGATCTTTCGATGAGATGATAACTATTGATTTGGTGGAGACGACTTTGACGATCCGACTACAAACGTGCACGACGTTGCGCCTTAGCAATCGCTAAATGATAGAGGCGAGGGTGTCCCGATCTTTCGATGAGATGATAACTATCGATTTGGTGGAGACGACTTTGACGATCCGACTACAAACGTGCACGACGTTGCGCCTTAGCAATCGCTAAACCAATCTCCTGAGGTTACTGACGATGCCGGAAGCACGGTCAGCCTGACCACGAAGGTCTATTCCTGCAAGCAATCGAAGAACGGGCAAGAATATGATAAAGCAATCTGAATATTGCAAATATATATGAGGTATTGATAATGGTGGGGATCCGTAAGCGGTCTTGGTCTGGTCGTTGGACACAAACGAAGTACACGAAGTTGCGTTGGCTAACTTTTAACTAAACAAATCCCAAGGAAAAGCTACTAGATGGATCTACTTATATAGGAGCAAGGGGTGGCGGCCAAGGAGGTGGGAGGACGTCCCAAGGCAGCCTAAAACTAAATCTAGGTCGTACAAGGCCAATGGGCCCAAGTGGAGGTGATGTAACACCTTTGGACTTGTAGTTTGACTCGGATTCTGCTGCAGCATCAGATTGTTTCGTCCACAACTCAACGCTCCGGACGAATTTGAAGGTGATTCCAATTGGGTTGGAAAGTGCACGAAATCTAGTTTCCAACAAAAAAAGAATCACCCAATTCGGAGTCCGTATGAAAAACTTGTGTGCGTTTTGAGTTAGGTGTGTCTGTGCAGTCCGAATCTGAATCCAGAATGTGAGAGACTTGGACTCTATCTTCTCTTGGGCCAAAAGTGACGTGAGAGAACTTTTTGGACAGCAAATAAACATCTCTTTCTTCCTTATCTTCATATTTGGATTGTACAAATGTCCCATACACCTGCAATTAGACAAAACACAAAAGTGTGTGAAGTATTTTTGTTCTGTATAACATAAATAGATTATTGAATAGTTTGCACTAGAAATCACCTGACAAATATGCATATATGCAATATTTTTGGTCATATCCAAGGTAGTCATGTCCTCATCATCCTCCCCTTCTTGAAAATAAAGCCGTCCTCGGCGTTGCTTATTCTGAAATGTGGCTAACAAAAAAGACAAGGTGTACATGTTGTATATGTATATGTCATCCATTTTTACTTCCCTTGATTTTTGCGGGGTGTCCCGATCTTTCGATGAGATGATACTACCGATTTGATGGAGACGACTTTGACGATCCGACTACAAACGTGCACGACGTTGCGCCTTAGCAATCGCTAAACCAATCTCCTGAGGTTATTGACCACGCCGGAGCACGATCAACCTGGCCACGAAGGTCTATTCCTGCAAGCAATCGAAGAACGAGCAAGAATATGATAAAAGCAATCTGAATATTGCGAATATATATGAAGTATTGATAAAGGTGGGGATCCGGAAGCGGTCTTGGTCTGGTCGTTGGACACAAACGAAGTACACGAAGTTGCAATGGCTATATATGGTAGCAAAAGATTAGCAATAATCAATTCAAAGATGCAATGTTGAATAAACGCTCAACGACGGTACTGTGCTGGTCCTAGGCTAGACCAAACTAGAGACGCGAGCCTAGAACACTAATGAGGTCACGTCGTAGCACAACTAGCATCAATAAAGGATATGAAGTAGCTCTGGACAGCAAGATATAAGTGAAGATCACAATAGCAGTAGACCTATTTAGAAGCTGATGTTGAGGTGCCAAATACTGAACTAGCTTCTGCAACTATTTAGATGCGGCTCGTCACTAGCTTTCATTTGAGTACTCGCGGAGCCAAAACAGACTTCATATGAGGAAGTTATGCCTGTTTTACTGAACAGTGCACAAAACAGATTCCAATCCGAACTACGAGATTGAGTCTAGATAGATCCGAATTTTGTTTTTTTTCTCCTCTCTTTTTTTTCTCACACTTTTTTTTCTTTTCCTTTCTTTTTTTTTCTCTGACTTTTTTTTACTTTTTTTCTCTTGTTTTTTTCTCTATCTTTTTTTTCTCTCTCCCTCTTTCCAAAACAAACTAGATAAGATGTAGATTGGATCAAGCGAAGATGGGAACGATCTCAACTATGATTATGACAATCAACGGTGGGTAGCACGTGGAGGAAATTGATGGATGGGTGGTGGACAGCGGAAGGGATAACGATGCAGCGGCGACGTGACTAATGTGAACAGAACTCGAAACTCTAAACGACCTAGACACTAAGACCAGCAACTCGACACGACGATGCAACCGATAATTCAACTATGCAAGCAATGAAAAGAAAATTGCAAAGGCTCAGACTGGCTTGGACCAAGGATGAATAGATCTAACTCTTTTTTGTGGCTTTTTCATGGGCAATAGGTAAGAAAATAAATCTAATCTAGGAAAACTGGAAATTCTCACCGAGCAACCTGGCTCTGATACCACTTGATAGAGGCGAGGGTGTCCCGATCTTTCGATGAGATGATAACTATCGATTTGGTGGAGACGACTTTGACGATCCGACTACAAACGTGCACGACGTTGCGCCTTAGCAATCGCTAAACCAATCTCCTGAGCTTACTGACGATGCCGGAAGCACGGTCAGCCTGACCACGAAGGTCTATTCCTGCAAGCAATCGAAGAACGAGCAAGAATATGATAAAGCAATCTGAATATTGCAAATATATATGAGGTATTGATAATGGTGGGGATCCGTAAGCGGTCTTGGTCTGGTCGTTGGACACAAACGAAGTACACGAAGTTGCGTTGGCTAACTTTTAACTAAACAAATCCCAAGGAAAAGCTACTAGATGGATCTACTTATATAGGAGCAAGGGGTGGCGGCCAAGGAGGTGGGAGGACGTCCCAAGGCAGCCTAAAACTAAATCTAGGTCGTACAAGGCCAATGGGCCCAAGTGGAGGTGATGTAACACCTTTGGACTTGTAGTTTGACTCGGATTCTGCTGCAGCATCAGATTGTTTCGTCCACAACTCAACGCTCCGGACGAATTTGAAGGTGATTCCAATTGGGTTGGAAAGTGCACGAAATCTAGTTTCCAACAAAAAAAGAATCACCCAATTCGGAGTCCGTATGAAAAACTTGTGTGCGTTTTGAGTTAGGTGTGTCTGTGCAGTCCGAATCTGAATCCAGAACGTGAGAGACTTGGACTCTATCTTCTCTTGGGCCAAAAGTGACGTGAGAGAACTTTTTGGACAGCAAATAAACATCTCTTTCTTCCTTATCTTCATATTTGGATTGTACAAATGTCCCATACACCTGCAATTAGACAAAACACAAAAGTGTGTGAAGTATTTTTGTTCTGTATAACATAAATAGATTATTGAATAGTTTGCACTAGAAATCACCTGACAAATATGCATATATGCAATATTTTTGGTCATATCCAAGGTAGTCATGTCCTCATCACTAAACCAATCTCCTGAGGTTACTGACAATGCTGGAAGCACGGTCAGCCTGACCACGAAGGTCTATTCCTGCAAGCAATCGAAGAACGAGCAAGAATATGATAAAGCAATCTGAATATTGCAAATATATATGAAGTATTGATAATGGTGGGGATCCGGAAGCGGTCTTGGTCTGATCGTTGGACACAAACGAAGTACACGAAGTTGCAATGGCTAACTTTTAACTAAACAAATCCCAAGGAAAAGCTACTAGATGGATCTACTTATATAGGAGCAAGGGGTGGCGGCCAAGGAGGTGGGAGGACGTCCCAAGGCAGCCTAAAACTAAATCTAGGTCGTACAAGGCCAATGGGCCAAGTGGAGGTGATGTAACACCTTTGGACTTGTAGTTTGACTCGGATTCTGCTGCAGCATCAGATTGTTTCGTCCACAACTCAACGCTCCGGACGAATTTGAAGGTGATTCCAATTGGGTTGGGAAGTGTACGAAATCTAGTTTCCAACAAAAAAAGAATCACCCAATTCGGAGTCCGTATGAAAAACTTGTGTGCGTTTTGAGTCAGGTGTGTCTGTGCAGTCCGAATCTGAATCCAGAACGTGAGAGACTTGGACTCTATCTTCTCTTGGGCCAAAAGTGACGTCAGAGAACTTTTTGGACAGCAAATAAACATCTCTTTCTTCCTTATCTTCATATGTGGATTGTTCAAATGTCCCATACACCTGCAATTAGACAAAACACAAAAGTGTGTGAAGTATTTTTGTTTTGGATAACATAAATAGATTATTGAATAGTTTGCACTAGAAATCACCTGACAAATATGCATATATGCAATATTTTTGGTCATATCCAAGGTAGTCATGTCCTCATCAGTTGTCTACTATGCTTAGGGCTGTTTTGAAGAATAATAAGAAAATGTGGGAGGAATGCTTGCCTCATATTGAATTTGCTTATAATCGTTCATTGCATTCTACTACTAAGATGTCCCCTTTTGAAGTTGTGTATGGTTTCCTACCTCGTGCACCTATTGATTTGTTGCCTCTTCCATCTTCGGAGAAGGTTAATTTTGATGCTAAACAATGTGCTGAATTGATTTTAAAAATGCATGAGTTAACTAAGGAAAACATTGAGCGTATGAATGCTAAATATAAACTTGCTGGAGATAAGGGTAGAAAACATGTTGTGTTTGCACCTGGAGATCTTGTTTGGTTACATTTGCGTAAGGATAGATTTCCTGATTTGCGCAAATCAAAGTTAATGCCACGTGTTGATGGTCCCTTTAAGGTGTTAGAGAAAATAAATGATAATGCATATAAACTTGAGCTGCCTGCAGATTTTGGGGTTAGTCCCACTTTTAACATTGCAGATTTGAAGCCTTATTTGGGTGAGGAAGATGAACTTCCGTCGAGGACGACTTCATTTCAAGAAGGGGAGGATGATGAGGACATCAATACAATTGTTACACCCACAGCCCCTGCTGCTATACATACTGGACTAATTACTAGAGCTCGTGCACGCCAACTAAAGTACCAGGTACTTTCGTTTCTTGGTAATGATTCTAATGTTCATGAGAATATGATGCTGCCTAAATTGGATACATTTGTTTTGCTTAGAAATGAAGGGCCTAGCTTGGAGAAGGATGAACATTGGAGCAAGAACAAGCATGGAGATGATGGCATGCGCAAGGGGAACAAGAACGGAGTTACAAGTGATGATTTCAGGACTTTGAAGCCACCATAATGGGTGCATGAAGCCTTGGACGAAATATACAAGATGCCACTTCATAAATTTCGTCCCGAGGCTATTTTAGGTGCTGCGTCACCTTATTATTGGGCCAGGCCCATGTAATTTCGAAATACATAAGTATAGGCTATTTTTAGAGTACGTATGTGTGGGGAAACAAGAGATAGGGTTGATTTCGGACCCCTCCATCAAGGGCCACGAAATTCCCCCCCCTCTTCCTCCATATATACAGCCCTTAGGGCATCGTTTAGACTGCGGGTTTTGTTTAGATTAAAAGTTCGCCATAGCTGCAACTTCGCGTACTTCGTTTGTGTTCAACGACCAGACAAAGGCGTCACAGAACCCCACCTTGATCAATAAAGTTTTCATCTTATATTCGCAATATCCAGATTGCAATCTCAGTTTCTTGCTTGTTCTTCGTTTGCTTGCAGGAAACAGACCCTCGTGGTCAGGTTGATCGTGCTCCGGCGTGGTCAATAACCTCTCGGAGTTGGTTTAGCGATTGCTAAGGCGCGACGTCCTCGAACGTTCGTAGTCGGATCGTCAAAGTCGACTGCCACCAAAGTGATATCCATCATCTCATCGAAAGACGGGACACCTTTGCCTCTATCACCTAAGGGCTAGGGTTGGCAGTTTATACTTATCCATAAATCCCCTTGATATGTAAGAATGCGATGCACCAGTATCAAAAAGTACGAGTGCAGTAAATGACTTAACCAAAAACTTACCGATTACTACATCCGGCTGCTCTTCAACCTCCTCCACGTTAACGTGGTTCACCTGTCCCCTATTGAAAGGGTTTGGCTTCTTCCCAAAGCTTCCATTGCCATTTCCATTCTGTGATTCAGGACATTCATTGGCATAATGTCCGGTCTTCTGGCACTTAAAACAAGTGACTTGGCTCAGGTCTGTCTTGGCTGGGTCGATGGGTTGGTGCGGTTCTGGCCGTTACTTCCTTCATTCCCATTACCATTCTTGGTGCCATTGTGATTGTGCGAGCTACCTCCTCCATGGGTATGCTGAAAATGTCCTCCCGGTCTAGGGGTAAAGCGTGGCTTCTGCTGAGCTCCTGAATTGTGCTTCCCTTGTCCATACTTCCTCTTGTGATTCTCAATCTGCTGCTGCTTCCCTTCAATCATAAGAGCACGATCTACCAACTCCTGGTAGTTGTTGAAATTTTCTACCATCAACTGCATGCTCAGCTCATCATCCAGTCCTTCCAGAAACTTCTCCTACTTAGCTGCATCCGTAGCAACGTCATCTGGGGCATAACGTGGTAGCTTACTAAAGTCCTCCACATACTGGCCAACTGTCCGTCCTCCTTGGCGCAAGTTGCGAAACTCTCGCTTCTTCATGGCCATAGCTCCTGCTGAGACATGGACAGTTCGAAAAGCCTGCTGAAATTGGTCCCACGTGACAGTGTCGACAGGAAAAGTGGCTGTGAAATTCTCCCACCATGATGATGTGGGTCCTTCAAGCTGATGTGCGGCAAACTTCACATTTTCCGCATCCGTGCATCTTGCTATGGTCAACTCTCTAGCTGTCTTGAGGAGCCAATCATCTGCTACTATCGGCTCGGTGCTACTGGAAAACACTAGCGGATTCAGCCTAAGAAAACGGGCTAAGTGATCAACAGGTGGTGGTGGTGGTGGGTTGTTGTTGTTGTTGTTCCCCTGATTCTGATTCTGGACTAGCAACTGCATCAATGTGTTCTGCTGCTGGATCAACTGAGTGAGCTCCGGTGGGAAGGTAAATCTGGGGTCACATCTCGGAGGCATCTGAGGGTTTAGAAAAGATGAGATTTAAGAATAGAGGGGGTCTAAAGAGAAAACACTACCCATATGCACATGAGGCAAAAGCAAACAATTCACTTCATTCAATCAAACAAGGGCATACAATCGATCTAACTATCGCAAAAGTGCTCAGACTACTATATTTACATGGTGGACTACTACTACTAATGAGGTGGTCTACTAGAAATATTCTTCAGTTGCAGACTCCATGATATCTGCTCCAGCTTCATCAACATAGTCATCATCACTATCATCCGGATCCGAGTCGGTGTCGTCGATGATGATGTAGTCTTCCAGGCGAATCTCCTTGGGTTCTTCGTCTTCTTCTACTGGTGTAGGGCCTCCCATAAATATTCCGATCCTCTTGATCAGATCGTCATTCTTCTCCACTAATACTTCTATTTCCTCTTCATAATCTTCACATGTAGCCTTGAGTTCTTCCTCTAGTTCTTTGATTCTTGTCCTTGCCTTCTTCAGATCTATCATGTCGGAGCACATTTGGTTCTCCTGACGTCGAATGTGCTGGTTTAACTTCTGGATAAAAGCTGCAACTAATCTATCCTTTCTGGTGCTGATCATCTCCCAGTGCTCATCTCGGCGCCCACAAATCTGGTAGATAATATCCTTGAGATCGTTGCGGTAGACTTCTCCAATGCGTCCCATGGCGATGTGAGCTGCCATGCTCTTTCCTAGACTCCAAGTTGGTGCATCAAAGAAAACTCTATGGGCTCAGTGTGATGAGGACATCAATACCATTGTTACACCCACAGCCCCTACTATTACATATACTGGACCAATTACTAGAGCTCGCGCACGCCAATTAAATTACCAGGTACTTTCGTTTCTTGGTAATGATTCTAATGTTCATGAGATTATGATGCTGCCTAAATTGGATACATTTGTTTTGCTTACAAATGAAGGGCCTAGCTTGGAGAAGGATGAACATTGGAGCAAGAACACGCATGGAGTTGATGGCATGCGCAAGGGGATCAAGAACGGAGTTACAAGTGATGATTTCAGGACTTTGAAGCCGCCATAAGGAGTGCATGAAGCCTTGGACGAAATATACAAGATGCCACTTCATAATATTCGTCCATAGGCTATTCTAGGTGTTGCGTCACCTTATTAATGGGCCAGGCCCATGTAATTTCGAAATACTTAAGTATAGGCTATTTTTAGAGTCCGTATGTGTGGGGAAACAAGAGTTAGGGTTGGTTTCGGACCCCACCCTCAAGGGCCACGAAATTCCCCCCTCTTCCTCCATATATACAGCCCTTAGGGCGTCGTTTAGACTTTGGGTTTTGTTTAGATTAAAAGTTCGCCATAGCTGCAACTTCGCGTACTTCGTTTGTGTCCAACGACCAGACCAAGACGTCACAGAACCCCACCTTGATCAATAAAGCTTTCATCTTATATTCGCAATATCCCGATTGCAATCTCAGTTTCTTGCTTGTTCTTCGTTTGCTCGCAGGAAACAGACCCTCGTGGTCAGGTTGATCGTGCTCCGGCGTGGTCAATAACCCTCGGAAGTTGGTTTAGCGATTGCTAAGGCGCGACGTCTCGCACGTTCGTAGTCGGATCGTCAAGGTCGACTCCCACAGAAAATGATAGCCACCATCTCATCGAAACATCGGGACACCTTAGCCTCTATCAAGTGGTATCAGATTTCCAGGTTGCTCGGTGAGATTTTACAGTTTTTCGTAGATTAGATCGAGTTTGTTCGTCATACCTACAGTCCACGAAAAAGCCAGAAAGAAAATTAGGGTTAGTTCATCATATCCGAACCAATCTGAGCCTTTGCATAATCTTTTTAGGGTTTTTGCTTTGTTGAATTTGCGGTTGCATCGTCGTGTCAAGTTGCTGGTCTTAGAGTCTAGTCTTTTAGAGTTTCGAGTTCTGGTCATAAGTTGTCACGCCGCCCCCGCACCATCATCATCGCCCATCTACCACTTTTGCTTATCCGCCACCGCTCTGAACCCATATCCATATACCACCACCAATCCGTATCCATATACCACCACCAATCTGTATCCATATACCACCACCGCTACCATATACCACCACCGCTGCCATATTCCACAACCATATATCCACCACCAATCCGAGTTCTTCTCATATTAGGTTTGTTCTTGAGATCAATCTAAATTCTGATTCGTGTTTCCTTGCCTGCGTAGGTCACGAAAAAAAAGAGTCTGGAGATCCCCGGGCAGTTTTTAGGCCAAAATGTTCACGGGCAAAAAAAATTTCCCTATCCTATTTTTAGGCTTTTCTGAGTCTTTTGAGCCACGTGCCATCATAGTGATTTTTTGTCGCACTTTTTCGTCGTCGCTGCCCTGATTTCCGAAAAAAAGTGAAAAAAAATTTCGTGCCCATCCTATCAGTTTGACGAGGGAAGAGTTTTGAGACACTCGCCATTATAGTGATTTTTCGCAAAAAAAAGAGGAGCGCAAAAAAAAAGGAGCGCAAAAAAAAGAGCGAAAAAAAAGAGTTCCAGAGTGTGCTTTTCCCTTATTTACGTGCAGCGCCGTGATTTTGTTAGTGTTCTAGGCTCGCGTCTCTAGCACGGTCTAGCCTAGGACCAGCACAGTACCGTCGTTGAGCGTTTATTCAACTTTGCATCTCTGAATTGATTATTGCTGACCCTTTTTGCTACCATACTATAAGCCTTCCTGGCTCCACATACATCTACGTCGTGCGTTTGACTCTCCCTGGCAATCGCTCTATCCAAGCTTTTGAGAGTTTTGACTACAACGGTTGCCGATCACCGGCTGCTGCTGGGTAAGAACTGGTAAGAATTTGAGATTTGCTTGACGGATTTGTGACACCCACCACCACCACCACTTGTTAGTAGTCTGTAGGATCATATTCTTGTGTGTTTCTATTGCTGCTAACCATGCCAGGATCACAAGCCGACGAGACTAACTGGGAGAACTTGACGAACAAGGAGCTTCATGATACGTTTCAGCAAATGATGAGTGGACAGGTGCAAGATGTGATAAACAGATTTGAAGAGGCCATGGAGAAGATAGATGGCATGGAGAAGACGTTTGAAACAAAGCTCGATAACAAGTTTGCTGAATTGCTTTCGCGTTTTCCACCACCACCACCGGCTGCTCCTGCCGCACCTCTGCAACAACAGCAACAACATCGACTACCTCCACGTCGGGAAACAGCCCTCCGCCGAGCGAGCCGTGTCCCTCTTCAGTCGGGCCAAACTGCTGGTGCTGCTGTTGATACTTCTGTGGCTCCTACTGCTGATGTGGAGGAGGATGATTATGTGGGAGATTATGAGGATGAGGTTGATCAAAACAGAACTACGTGCCACCACCAGCACAACAACCACCAGGTCGTCCACATGCAAATAATGGCAATGATAGGGCTCACCCTCAGGTACGAGATCATGACCATCTCCCTAAACTAAAATTGAATATTCCACCATTTGAGGGTAGATATGTTCCTGATATATATCTTACTTGGGAGTTAGAAACTGAACAACGATTTACATGTTTACAATATCCCGAGGAGAGACGTGTTCCTGCTGCTGTTTGTGCATTCACTAGTTTTGCATGTGTTTGGTGGTCTGAGCATTGTAGATTATATCCTATTCCGGCTACTTGGGCTGCTTTGAAAACTGCTATGCGTACTCGTTGGGTTCCACCATATTATCAACGTGAATTACTTCAAAAATTGCAGCGCTTAAGACAGGGAAAAATTCTGTAGAAGAATATTATCAGGAATTACAAACTGGCATGATTAGATGTGGTATTGTTGAGGAGAATGAAGCTATGCTTGCACGTTTTATGGGTGGATTAAATAGAGAGATTCAGACGATTCTAGAGTATAAGGAGTATACTAATATCACTCGTTTATTCCATCTTGCTTGTAAAGCTGAACGTGAAGTGCAGGATCGACAGGCATTGGCGCGGACTAACTTTTCTGCAGGTCGACCTTCATCATGGACACCACGTGCATCATCTACTTCCACACGTTCTGCTACACCGACGCCTCCGTCGGCTGCCACCTCCAACCGTGATACAATAAAGCAGGCACAATCACCACTATCTGCCAAGAGCACACCTTCTGGGCCTGCAAAGAGCTCTTCTTCATCCATGGCATCAACAGGGCAAACACATGATATTATTTGTCGACGTTGCAAGGGTGGAGGTCATTATGCGAGAGATTGCCCATCTAAGCGTGTGATGATTGTTACTAAGGATGGTGGGTATGAGTCCGCTAGTGACTATGATGAGGAGACTTTGGCGCTTATTACACATGAAGAACACGGTGGAGATGATTCTGATCATGAGACGCAATACATGGCTCCTGAAGATGCTGACAGGTATGAATGTTTAGTTGCTCAACGTGTTTTGAGTGTGCAGGTTACACAAGCTGAGCAAAATCAGAGGCATAATTTGTTCCATACAAAGGGAGTTGTGAAGGAACGTTCTGTTCGCGTGATCATAGATGGAGGGAGCTGCAATAACTTGGCTAGCATGGAGATGGTGGAGAAGCTATCTCTCACCACAAGACCACATCCACATGCTTACTACATCCAATGGTTCAACAACACCGGCAAGGTTAAGGTAACACGTACTGTTCGTGTGCATTTTAGTATCTCTACATATGCTGATTATGTTGATTGTGATGTGGTACCTATGCAAGCATGTTCCTTATTACTTGGTAGACCATGGCAATTTGATAAAAATTCTGTACACCATGGTAGAAACAATCAGTATACTCTTGTTCATAACGATAAAAATATTACTTTGCTTCCTATGACTCCTGATTCCATTATGAAAGATGATATTAATAGAGCTAATAAAGCAAAACAGGAGACAAATAAGAGTGAAAAATCAGATTGTGGCAAAAGAATTTGAGCACCAAATGAAGCCTAATAATAAACCATCTACTGTTGTTTCTGAAATTAAATTGAAAAGTGCATGTTTACTTGCCACCAAATCTGATATTGATGAGCTAGATTTTAGCAAATCTGTTTGCTATGTTTTTGTGTGCAAAGAGGCATTATTTTCATTCGAGGACGTGCCTTCCTCTTTGCCCCCTTCTGTCACTAACATTATGCAGGAGTTCGTTGACGTCTTTCCACAAGATGTGCCACCGGGATTACCACCTATTCGAGGGATTGAGAATCAAATTGACTTAATTCCCGGTGCTTCGCTACCCAACCGTGCACCATACCGTACCAATCCCGAGGAGACGAAGGAGATTATGCATCAAGTACAAGAACTGCTCGACAAAGGTTATATACGCGAATCCCTTAGTCCTTGTACTGTTCCTATCATTTTAGTGCCGAAAAAGGATGGTACATTGCGTATGTGCGTTGATTGTAGAGGCATTAATAATATTACTATTCGTTATCGTCATCCTATTCCTAGGCTAGATGATATGCTTGATGAATTGAGTGGCTCTACAATATTCTCCAAAGTTGATTTGCGTAGTGGATACCATCAAATTCGTATGAAATTGGGAGATGAATGGAAAACAACATTTAAAACTAAGTTTGGATTATATGAGTGGTTAGTCATGCCTTTTGGGTTAACTAATGCACCTAGTACTTTCATGAGATTAATGAACGAAGTTTTACGTGCTTTCATTGGACGATTTGTGGTAGTTTACTTTGATGACATATTGATTTATAGCAGATCTTTGGAAGAACATTTGGAACATTTACGTGCTGTTTTTATTGCTCTACGTGATGCACGTTTGTTTGGTAACCTTGGGAAGTGCACCTTTTGCACCGACCGAGTATCTTTTCTTGGCTATGTTGTTACTCCACAGGGAATTGAAGTTGATAAAGCCAAGATTGAAGCTATTGAGAGTTGGCCGCAGCCCAAAACGGTCACACAAGTGAGGAGTTTTCTTGGCCTTGCTGGATTCTATAGGCGTTTTGTGAGAGATTTCAGCACCATTGCTGCACCTCTCAAAGAGCTTACAAAGAAAGATGTGCCTTTTCTTTGGGGTACCGCACAGGAAGAAGCCTTCTCGGTATTGAAAGATAAGTTGACACATGCTCCTTTACTCCAACTTCCTGATTTCAATAAGACTTTTGAGCTTGAATGTGATGCTAGTGGAATTGGATTAGGCGGTGTGTTATTACAAGATGGCAAACCTGTTGCATACTTTTCTGAAAAATTGACTGGGCCTAGTCTGAACTATTCTACTTATGATAAAGAATTATATGCTCTTGTTCGGACCTTAGAAACATGGCAATATTATTTATGGCCCAAGGAATTTTTTATACATTCTGATCATGAATCTTTGAAGCACATTAAAAGTCAAGCAAAACTGAACCGTAGACATGCTAAATGGGTTGAATTCATTGAGACTTTCCCTTATGTCATTAAACACAAGAAGGGTAAAGAAAATGTTGTTGCTGATGCCTTGTCTCATCGTTATACTATGCTTTCACAACTTGACTTTAAAATATTTGGTTTGGAGACCATCAAAGATCAATATGTTCATGATGCTGAATTTAAAGATGTATTGCAGAATTGTAAGGAAGGGAGAACTTGGAACAAGTTCGTTCTTAACGATGGATTTGTGTTTCGTGCTAACAAGCTATGCATTCCAGCTAGCTCCGTTCGTCTTTTGTTGTTGCAGGAGGCGCATGGAGGAGGATTAATGGGACACTTTGGCGTCAAGAAGACGGAGGATATGCTTGCTACACATTTCTTTTGGCCAAAGATGAGACGGGATGTTGAGTGTTTTGTTGCTCGCTGCACTACATGTCAAAGAGCTAAGTCACGACTCAATCCTCATGGTTTATATATGCCTTTGCCTGTACCTAGTGTTCCTTGGGAGGATATATCTATGGACTTTGTTTTAGGTTTACCTCAAACAAAGAAGGGGAGGGATAGCATATTTGTTGTCGTGGATAGGTTCTCGAAAATGGCACAATTTATACCATGTCATAAAAGCGATGATGCTGTTAATGTTGCTGATTTGTTCTTTCGTGAAATTATTCGCTTACATGGTGTGCCAAATATTATTGTTTCAGATCGTGATACTAAATTTCTTAGCCACTTTTGGAGATGTTTATGGGCTAAGTTGGGGACTAAGCTACTTTTTAGTACTACTTGTCACCCCCAAACTGATGGACAAACTGAAGTAGTCAATAGAAGATTGTCTACTATGCTTAGGGCTGTTTTGAAGAATAACAAGAAAATGTGGGAAGAATGCTTGCCTCATATTGAATTTGCTTATAATCGTTCATTGCGTTCTACTACTAAGATGTGCCCTTTTGAAATTGTGTATGGTTTCCTACCTCGTGCACCTATTGATTTGTTGCCTCTTCCATCTTCAGAGAAGGTTAATTTTGATGCTAAAGAACGTTCTGAATTGATTTTAAAAATGCATGAGTTAACTAAGGAAAACATTGAGCGTATGAATGCTAAATATAAACTTGCTGGAGATAAGGGTAGAAAACATGTTGTGTTTGCGCCTGGAGATCTTGTTTGGTTACATTTGCGTAAAGATAAATTTCCTAATCTGCACAAATCAAAGCTAATGCCATGTGCTGATGGTCCTTTTAAGGTGTTAGAGAAAATAAATAATAATGCATATAAACTTGACCTACCTGTCGATTTTGGGGTTAGTCCCACTTTTAACATTGCAGATTTGAAGCCTTATTTGGGTGAGGAAGATGCGCTTCCGTCGAGGACGACTTCATTTCAAGAAGGGGAGGATGATGAGGACATCAATACCATTGTTACACCCACAGCCCCTACTGTTACATATATTGGACCAATTACTAGAGCTCGCGCACGCCAATTAAATTACCAGGTACTTTCGTTTCTTGGTAATGATTCTAATGTTCATGAGATTATGATGCTGCCTAAATTGGATACATTTGTTTTGCTTACAAATGAAGGGCCTAGCTTGGAGAAGGATGAACATTGGAGCAAGAACACACATGGAGTTGATGGCATGCGCAAGGGGATCAAGAACGGAGTTACAAGTGATGATTTCAGGACTTTGAAGCCGCCATAAGGAGTGCATGAAGCCTTGGACGAAATATACAAGATGCCACTTCATAATATTCGTCCATAGGCTATTCTAGGTGCTGCGTCACCTTATTAATGGGCCAGGCCCATGTAATTTCGAAATACTTAAGTGTAGGCTATTTTTAGAGTCCGTATGTGTGGGGAAACAAGAGTTAGGGTTGGTTTCGGACCCCACCCTCAAGGGCCACGAAATTCCCCCCTCTTCCTCCATATATACAGCCCTTAGGGCGTCGTTTAGACTTTGGGTTTTGTTTAGATTAAAAGTTCGCCATAGCTGCAACTTCGCGTACTTCGTTTGTGTCCAACGACCAGACCAAGACGTCACAGAACCCCACCTTGATCAATAAAGCTTTCATCTTATATTCGCAATATCCCGATTGCAATCTCAGTTTCTTGCTTGTTCTTCGTTTGCTCGCAGGAAACAGACCCTCGTGGTCAGGTTGATCGTGCTCCGGCGTGGTCAATAACCCTCGGAAGTTGGTTTAGCGATTGCTAAGGCGCGACGTCTCGCACGTTCGTAGTCGGATCGTCAAGGTCGACTCCCACAGAAAACGATAGCCACCATCTCATCGAAACATCGGGACACCTTAGCCTCTATCACAGTGACTGGCATGAACGTCCTTCC
Source organism: Triticum aestivum (assembly GCF_018294505.1). NCBI lineage: Eukaryota > Viridiplantae > Streptophyta > Magnoliopsida > Poales > Poaceae > Triticum > Triticum aestivum. The sequence goes on from NC_057803.1 coordinate 251,564,129, forward strand.
TGGAACTTGAACTTGAATCATCCAGCGATCTTCTTTAGGTAGAGTGGCGTTGTAGGTTCCGGTGAAGCTTGGTACTCCTATGTTCAGGTATCTAGTGACTTCCTTCTAGTGACGTCCAAAGGGTGTATCTTCATCCGTTGGGTGAACTTGTTCCTTGCATCCACCATCCTAAAAGAGTAGAAAAGATGAGAAGTCAGAAAAGAGAGCAGAGTGAGTAGTGATCTAGGTATTTAGCTTAGTGGTTGTGTCCTACAGTCAGCGTGGGCTCTGATACCATCTTGTAGCGACCAGACCTCAAACGGTCCAATCTCTGTGCTCAGGTGTCATCCCTGGATCAGTAATGCTGACACCACATAGTACTTGAAGGATTTATAACAGAGTAGCAATCACACACTTATTACATCGAGTGTCTCAAAAGAGAACTTATTACAATAAATATGGCTTAAGGCCATCTAATAACGATAACAACGGAAGGCTTGGAAGATAAGTGAGTCCATCAACTCCAACGGCATCACTGAGTATAGAACCATGACCTAAAACACCTTAATCGTCGTCTGAAAAGTCTGCAACATTAACGTTGCAGCCCGAAACGGGTCAGCACATGGAATATGCTAGCAAAGTAACACATAGAGAGTAATGGAATGAAACAGGCTATTCTATATGCATATATGGCTGGTGGAAAGTTCTATGGTTACAGTTTTTCGTAAAGCCAATTTTTCCCTACTGCAAAGGAATAAATTTTATTTAACTATCATGGTAGTTGTTAAACATTGAGAATGGTTGACATCATTCTCAATCCCAATTAAGCATCATCATTAAACAAACCCAACAAAATTAATTTTAGAGTAACATGTTGAGATTCACATGATAATCTAGGTACTAGATACTCAAGATGTCCATAACCGGGGACACGGCTAACCATGATTAGTTTATACACTTTGCAGAGGTTTGCGCACTTTTCCCCACAAGACTCGATCGCCTCCATTTGGTTTCTCGCACTACATGGTGTTTGAGAAGACGGATGACCAAGACATAGTCTTTCAGAAGCGCTAGCACCTTACGAACGGGTAGACCATACCAACCTACATCCCCTACATCTGCTAGTCTACCACTGTAAGAGTTCGCATGACTTAATCAACTATGCTAAAGCCCATAGTAGCTTGTGGCTGCACACGGAAGTTTCTAGCATGAACAATCTCATGATCCCTTTGAGCCTGGGTGGCGGTCCATAAAGAAAAACAGGCAATCGCTAGAATACCCAGGTGCCTCAATCCACCCAGATGTGTATTTAAGTTGCCACCTTAAGTAAACCATTAATTAATATCTCACATCTGTCATGGATACACTCACCCAATCCACGTCTACTAGCATAGCATGGCATAATAAGCAAACGTAGAAGTAACTCCCAAAGGTTTGATAATAACAGGTAATAGGTACTACCTCAACTACTTCCCAAACTCACAATTTAATTAGATCCTAATCATGCAATGTGTGAGGATTGATCTAATGCAATAAAACTGGGTAGAGGAAAAAACATGATCAAAGTGTTACTTGCCTTGCTGATGATCCGGGAAACCTAGTGATTCGAAGTAGCAAGCGGCGCACTTCGGGTACTCTATCACAAACAAACAAAGATACAATAAGTACTCAACTAATGCACAGGTAAAACTCAAATAAGAGATCTAACCAGAAAGTTCAACTTAAGACCTCCGGTTGGCAAAAAGAATCAAAACAAACGAAGCAACGAAAGACAAACGGCAAAAGAAACAGGCTTCGTTTACTATTCTGCATCTAAGGCAATTTTTACAGTGGCAAAAACTCGTTTTAGTTGGTTAAACGGAAAGAGGGTTTCGAGACAAAACTCTAGCGCTTGAATCGCCTGATTCCGATAAACGAGCGAAAAGTTAGACTAAAACGAAAATCGGATCAGAAATCGCGATCTGAAAAATCGCGGATTTAATCCGAGAAAAAGAAAAACGACGAACGTTCGTTAAAACGAACGAACGGACGAACACTCGCTAACTAAATAAACCGGAAAAACCGATCTATTTTAAAAAAACCGAAACCAAAAAAACGAACAAAACCATCGGAAAACCGAACGGTTTTCGAGAAAAACCGGCGGCGGCGAGACAACCTCCGGCGGTGGCGGATCCGGCGGGCGGCGATGTCCGGCGGCGGTGGCGCGGGCGGGCGGCTGCGGGGCGGCGCGGCGCGGCAGCAGCGGCGGCGGGCGGCTAGGGTTAGGGTTTTCGGGTGGGGCGCGGCTGGGCTTGGTCGGGGCCTCAGGGCGCTATAAAAAGGCCCGGCCAGGAGGAGTCCTGGCCGGCTACGGCCCAAGGTCGGTTCGGACTTTTTTTTTAAATAATTACGCTCAGAAAAAAACAAAAGAGATATTAAACAGACTCCAAAAATCCCGAAATAAAATTTCCCTGGCTTCTAAACTCGAGCCGCACAGGATGAACATTTATTTGGGGCCTAAATGTAATTTTGAAAAACACACATTTTTCCAAAATTCAAATAAATAACAAATAAAACCAAATAAAATCTTATTTGATTTTTTATTAAATCCCCAATATTTCTTTATTTTTGTGAAAGTCATTTTATTCCCTCTCTCATAATTTTGTAATAGAAATAATTGAAGATAAAATAAATAAAATCAAACGATCCTATTTTCAAAATTTGAGGCAACTCAAATATGAAAATAACGAAATCCCCAACTCTCTCCGAGGGTCCTTGAGTTGCGTGAAATTTCTAGGATCAACCAAAATGCAATAAATATGATATGCAATGATGATCTAGTGTATAACATTCCAAATTGAAAATTTGGGATGTTACAGGTGCCACCACCAAAAAGTTCACCGTCCTCGAGAAGCTCGCGGACGACATCGCCGTACTCCTCCAGCCCGCACGCCCGAGCTCCTCATTGCCTGCCACCCTAATCGGCCTCCGTTGCCGGAACCTATTTCAAGCAATGGTGGCCCTGTGACTGCCCGCCTACGCCACGAGGAATGTCCACCCGGAGGTCGCACTCGCCGTGAGGCGCCTCGCCCTGCAAGAATTCATTGACCTACACATCCACGTGTACGAGCAAATCGTGTACATAGGTATCTACAAGGCCACTGAGGATGCTACGGCGTTGGCCTTCCACAACCGGCTGGAAGCCTTGGATGCCTTTGCTGAGAAGCACCTTGACCTCACCACAAAAGCTGCCGCTCCTTAGCCGCTGGTCGATGGCCCGACACACTAACTTGATGAGGAGGAGGTTGTACGTTGGTGGATGCATCTTTCTTCTTGCCTCCTGTAACCACCACTACGATCGCATCATCGTGGCCTTAATTCTTATTGTGCTATTGCATTCTCATTCCAGTCAATAGCGACATTGGCGATCCCTTTGCTTAATTATATGCATCACTATAACTAGTACTCCATCCGTCAATTTATAAGTTGTGCTTACCTTTTCCATCAACTTCGTGCAACGCATGGGCATCTTGCTAGAAACACTAGAACATGTTGGACCGCATGTCACCAAACTGATGATGCGCCAACCTAGCTACTACGTACCCTACTTATCTGGAGGAAATAGCCCCGCCCTAGCGTTTCCAATCATTATTTCTATCTATCCATCGTGCCAAGGAGCAGAACCAAATGTTACAATTTATACATGTTTCTCTACTCCTACTCCTATAAAAGACTCAGTTGGTGATGGTGGTGTGTCTGCCATACGTCATTTCTGACCATTAGTTCTGCATATAACGGTTGTGTGGTAAGTTGTGCCATTTTTGCAACAATAGCCCACTTCTATGCTCCAATTTGCAGAAAACCCCTTATTATCTTGAAAGCAACCACATCCCTCCCTTACCTCATCAGAACAGTCTGAGAAATATATTTTGAGTGAAAAGTAATATAATTTTAGTGGTATATATGTATATCAAAACAAGAGTGATTTCTTTCAAGTTTGTGAACAAGTACTACTATTCTACTACTTTGGATCCGTCGCAATGCACGGGCACATTGCTAGTAAAAGGAAAAGGCCTGTCGCGTTCGCGTCGTACCCCCACACGTCCGGGAATCGAGAGTACTCCATGGCCCATCCAGCATGCCACATAGCTAGGGAAGACGTGTTGCCTAGCATTTTCACTTTTATGTGGGACCGCCGTTGAGCAAACCGACTATTGGCAAACCGCACCCCGCCCGCTGCCGGGTTGGAAAACAGAAATGAGGGGAAGAACTAGCTATAGCACGGAAGGCGAGGAATTTGGTGTCAGATGGGGCTCGTTTATAGAATAGGAGCATTCCGTACTACTACTCCTACTAGCATGAAGTTTTTACTACAACTAGTAATACCACTATACAACAAGATACGTGCATGACACAACATCGTAGGAACAAAAAACAGGAAGATCTTGTTTTGGGTGATTTATCTTTTTTTCAGTCAACGTAGTATGAATAATATGATGTGGGGGCACCCATGAAGCTTATGTGGCTTGGTTGCATGGCTACTAAAGGTTAGAGAAAAATAAATAGATAATGCGTTTAGAGTGCCCTCCACTAAATAGATATACTTTGGATCCATTGCAACGCACGGGCCAGCACATTGGTAGTAGTAAGAAACAAATTCTGAGTTTGGCAAGAGCTCATACTGCGGGAGCACCACAAGGCCTGCTGCAGGAGTTACATTTCCCTCTCGAGGCCCACGGGACTGAGCTTTAGTGGCTTAGTGCACCAGCCTATGAGTCAATGACATGTGGACCTTAAATGCGGCTCGCCCACATGTCATTCTCATGGTGGTGGCGTGGTTCGCGACTCACTCGTTTGAGATGAACCGGCCGGTGGTGCCGTGGCCATGGCGAGGGTGCCACAGCTAGGCGTCGGGGCGTTACGAGGCGTAGATGGCCACACCGGCATGTACTACCTGTAGTACAGAAGTACTCTAGCTGAGGATTGATGCCCGGGATGAAATGTGTCACAGCCGCTGGATGAAAATTCGATGGTGCGAGAGTATGGATCAGAGCACAGGAGTGGAGCAGGCAAACCGCGTCCAATCGGGTGTGGCTGTGGTTGAAACTTGATGGTGGCTACAGTTCAACTGGCCCACATGTCATGCACACAAAGGCAGAGGAGCGGTGGGGCCGAGAGGGATGAGGCGCACATCAGGGGGCGTGGTGCCGTGGGTTGGAGCGGCGTTGTGGGAATCGCTTGTGGGTGTGGCAGTGGTAGAAACAAGAAACGCGATGGTTGTCGTGGTTCAACTTCCATGGACAAGTTGTCATGTCCGCTGACACATGCATTGCATACTGCTCACTGCAAGGAGCAGTAGTAGAGAAAACTTGTTCCAAAGATACCATTTTTTCGATAAAATTCTCGAGATATCATTAGTTTTTACACATGGGATTACTCCTGCAAGGGTCAATCAGAACAGGTGTTTTGTAAAAAAATGCATTTTGATGTTCCCTGCAATGCACGGGCATCTTGCTAGTTATAAAAGAAGCCCACATGGGCATCTTGCTGTAGGGTGTGCCACCGACCCAAACTTAATTTTTTTCAGACGCTAAGGTGCACCGGATGCCATGCCACGCTACAAAATGTAAAAGAAAAACAACTCCATTTTTTTAAAACATGTTATCTTCGAACCAGCCACACCCGTCCCTCACCTCATCAAAACAACCCGAGGAATGTGTTTTGAGTGAAGCGTGATTTATTTTTATTGATATATGTATATCAAAACTAGAGTGTTTAGATTTCAAGCATGTGAACAAGTATTATTCTACTACTTTGGATCCATTGCAACACACGGGCTAGCACATTGGTAGTAGTAGTCTCTATCTCTACTCTACTCTTATAAAAACAGAGTTGTTGATGATGGTGTGCCTTCCATCCTGCAGTATAGGCCGTCCAATTTATATCTGAGGGATAGGAAGGAAACTATGGCAATTTTGCAAAAAGATACCCACACCCCTCTCCACATTTGCAAATAAGGCCTTCCCTCGTTCATCCATTTCTCCCACAAGATAAACTACTCATACAAATGCATCTTGATGTTCCGTGCAATGCAGGGGCATCTTGCTAGTCTACTACTCTCTTATATCTTATAAAAAGCAGAGTTGGTGATGATGGTGTGCCTACCATCCTGCAATATAGGCCGTCCGATTTATATCTGATGGATAGGAAGAAAACTATGGCAATTTTGCAAAAAGATACCTACACCCCTCTCCACATTTGCAAATAAGGCCTTCTGATGAGGACATCAATACAATTGTTACACCCACAGCCCCTGCTGCTATACATACTGGACCAATTACTAGAGCTCGTGCACGCCAACTAAATTACCAGGTACTTTCGTTTCTTGGTAATGATTCTAATGTTCATGAGAATATGATGCTGCCTAAATTGGATACATTTGTTTTGCTTACAAATGAAGGGCCTAGCTTGGAGAAGGATGAACATTGGAGCAAGAACAAGCATGGAGATGATGGCATGCGCAAGGGAAACAAGAACGGAGTTACAAGTGATGATTTCAGGACTTTGAAGCCACCATAATGGGTGCATGAAGCCTTGGACGAAATATACAAGACGCCACTTCATAAATTTCGTCCCGAGGCTATTTTAGGTGCTGCGTCACCTTATTATTGGGCCAGGCCCATGTAATTTCGAAATACATAAGTATAGGCTATTTTTAGAGTCCGTATGTGTGGGGAAACAAGAGATAGGGTTGATTTCGGACCCCTCCACCAAGGGCCACGAAATTCCCCCCTCTTCCTCCATATATACAGCCCTTAGGGCATCGTTTAGACTTTGGGTTTTGTTTAGATTAAAAGTTCGCCATAGCTGCAACTTCGCGTACTTCGTTTGTGTTCAACGACCAGACAAAGGCGTCACAGAACCCCACCTTGATCAATAAAGCTTTCATCTTATATTCGCAATATCCAGATTGCAATCTTAGTTTCTTGCTTGTTCTTCGTTTGCTCGCAGGAAACAGACCTTCGTGGTCAGGTTGATCGTGCTCCGGCGTGGTCAATAACCTCTCGGAGTTGGTTTAGCGATTGCTAAGGCGCGACGTCCTCGCACGTTCGTAGTCGGATCGTCAAAGTCGACTTCCACCAAAGCGAAATCCACCATCTCATCGAAAGACGGGACACCTTTGCCTCTATCAAGTGGTATCAGAGTTCCAGGTTGCTCGGTGAGATTTTACAGTTTTTTGTAGTTTAGATCGAGTCTGTTCTTCATACCTACAGTCCACGAAAAAGCCACAAAAAAAAAATTAGGGTTAGTTCATCATATCCGAACCAATCTGAGCCTTTGCATAATCTTTTTAGGGTTTTGCTTTGTTGAATTTGCGGTTGCATCGTCGTGTCTAGTTGCTGGTCTTAGAGTCTAGTCTTTTAGAGTTTCGAGTTCTGGTCATAAGTTGTCACGCTGCCGCCGCACCATCATCATCACCCCTGCCATCTACCACCACCGCTTATCCGCCACCGCTTCGAATCCGTATCCATATACCACCACCACTGCCATCTACCACCATATATCCACCACCAATCCGAGTTCTTGTCATATTAGGTTTGTTTTCGAGATCCCTCTAGATTCCGATTCGTGTTTCCTTGCCGGAGTAGGTTTCGGAAAAAAAAAAAAAAATTCGAGTCGGGTAGCCACGCTCCGTTTAGGCCCAAAATTTTTCGAAAACGCATTTTTCGAAAAATTTTCTGGCTATCCTATTTTTAGGTGTTTCTGAGTGTTTTGAGACAGGTGCCATTATAGGAAGTTTTTTTTGACCCGTTTCCAGTTTTTGGGTCCGGGCAGTCAAAAAAAAAAAAAATTGGTCAAAAAAATTTCGTGCCCATCCTGTCAGTTTGAGCTAAGAAGAGTTTTGAGACACTCGCCATTATAGTGATTTTTCGCAAAAAAAAAAAAAAAAAAGCAGCGCAAAAAAAAAAAGAGCGCAAAAAAAAAAAAGAGCGAAAAAAATTTTTCAGAGTGTGCTTTTCCCTTGTTTCCGTGCCGCGCCGTGATTTTGTTGGTGTTCTAGGCTCGCGTCTCTAGCACAGTCTAGCCTAGGACCAGCACAGTACCGTCGTTGAGCGTTTATTCAACTTTGCATCTCTGAATTGATTATTGCTGACCCTTTTTGCTACCATATTATAAGCCTTCCCAGCTCCACATACATCTACGTCGTGCGTTTGACTCTCCCTGGTAATCGCTCTATCCAAGCTTTGAGAGTTTTTGACTACAACGGTTGCCGATCACCGCCTGCTGCTGGGTAAGAACTGGTAAGAATTTGAGATTTGCTTGACGGATTTGTGACACCCACCACCACCACTTCTTCGTAGTCTGTAGGATCATATTCTTGTGTGTTTCTATTGCTGCTAACCATGCCAGGATCACAAGCCGACGAGATTGACTGGGAGAATTTATCGAACAAGGAGCTTCATGATAAGTTTCAGCAAATGATGACTGAACAGGTGCAAGATGTGCTGAACAATTTTGAAGAGGCCATGGAGAAGATCACTGGCTTTGAGAAGACGTTCGAAACAAAGCTCGATAACAAGTTTAATGAATTGCTCGCGCGTCTTCCACCACCACCACCCGCTGCAGCTAACGCACCTCTCCAACAACAACAACGTCTGCCTCCACGTCGCGAAGCAGACCTCCGCCGAGCAAGCCGTGTTCCTCTTGCGTTTGGCCAAACTGTTGGTGCTGCTGTTGATACTTCTGTGGCTCCTGCTGCTGATGCGGAGGAGGATGATTATGTGGGAGACTATGAGGATGAGGTTGATCAAAATCAACACTACGTGCAGCCACCTGTACCACCACCAGCAGGTCGACCTCAGGTATATATTCGTAATGGTAGGCCTGCACCACCACCTCAGGTACGCGATGATGTCCATATTCCTAAACTGAAATTGAATATTCCACCATTTGAGGGTAGATATGTTCCTGATATATATCTTACTTGGGAGTTAGAAACTGAACAACGATTTACATGTTTACAATATCCTGAGGAGAGACGAGTTGCTGCTGCTGTTTGTGCTTTCACTAGTTTTGCATGTGTATGGTGGTCTGAACATTGTAGATTATATCCTATTCCAACTACTTGGGCTGCTTTGAAAACTGCTATGCGTACGCGTTGGGTTCCACCATATTATCAACGTGAATTGCTTCAAAAATTGCAGCGTTTAAGACAAGGGAAAAATTCTGTAGAAGAATATTATCAGGAATTACAAACTGGCATGATTAGATGTGGTATTGTTGAGGAGAATGAAGCTATGCTTGCACGTTTTCTGGGTGGATTAAATAGAGAGATTCAGACCATTTTAGACTATAAGGAGTATACTAATATCACTCGTTTATTCCATCTTGCTTGTAAAGCTGAACGTGAAGTGCAGGATCGACAAGCATTGGGGCGAACTAACTTTTCTGCAGGCCGACCTTCATCATGGACACCACGTGCATCTTCTACTTCAACTGCACCAGCACCTCCATCCGGTGCCACCTCCAGCCGTGATTCAAGAAAACAGGCACAACCACCATTATCTGCCAAGAGCGCACCTGCGGGGCCTGCACAGCGTTCTTCTTCTTCCATGGCATCAACAGGGCACACAAGTGATATTATTTGTCGTCGTTGTAAGGGAGGAGGTCATTATGCGAGAGAATGCAAATCTCCGCGTGTGATGATTGCTACCGCGGATGGTGGATATGAGTCCGCTAGTGACTATGATGAGGAGACTTTGGCTCTTATTACACGTGAAGAACATGGTGGAGATGATTCTGATCATGAGACGCAATACATGGCTCCTGAAGACGCTGACAGGTATGAATGTTTAGTTGCTCAACGTGTTTTGAGTGTGCAGGTCACACAAGCTGAGCAAAATCAGAGGCACAATTTGTTCCATACCAAGGGAGTTGTGAAGGAACGTTCTGTGCGCGTCATCATAGACGGAGGGAGCTGCAACAACTTGGCTAGCATGGAGATGGTGGAGAAGCTTTCTCTCACCACAAGACCACATCCCCATCCTTACTACATCCAATGGTTCAACAACAGCGGCAAGGTTAAGGTAACACGTACTGTTCGTGTGCATTTTAGTATCTCTACATATGCTGATTATGTTGATTGTGATGTGGTACCTATGCAAGCATGTTCCTTATTACTTGGTAGACCATGGCAATTTGATAAAAATTCTGTACACCATGGTAGAAACAATCACTATACTCTTGTTCATAAGGATAAAAATATTACTTTGCTTCCTATGACTCCTGATTCCATTTTGAAAGATGATATTAATAGAGCTAATAAAGCACAACAGGAGAAGAATAAGAGTGAAAATCAGATTGTGGCAAAAGAATTTGAGCAACAAATGAAGCCTAATAATAAACCATCTAGTGTTGCTTCTGAAATTAAATTGAAAAGTGCATGTTTATTTGCCACCAAATCTGATATTGATGAGCTAGATTTCAACAAATCTGTTTGCTATGCTTTTGTGTGCAAAGAGGCATTATTTTCATTCGAGGACGTGCCTTCCTCTTTGCCTCCTGCTGTCACTAACATTTTGCAGGAGTTCGCTGACGTTTTTCCACAAGACGTGCCACCGGGATTACCGCCTATTCGAGGGATTGAGCATCAGATCGACTTAATTCCCGGTGCTTCACTGCCAAACCGTGCACCATACCGTACCAATCCAGAGGAGACGAAGGAGATTATGCGTCAAGTACAAGAGCTTCTCGACAAAGGTTATATACGCGAATCCCTTAGTCCTTGTGCTGTTCCTATTATTCTAGTGCCGAAAAAGGATGGTACATCACGTATGTGTGTTGATTGTAGAGGCATTAATAATATTACTATTCGTTATCGTCATCCTATTCCTAGGCTAGATGATATGCTTGATGAATTGAGTGGCTCTACAGTATTCTCCAAAGTTGATTTGCGTAGTGGCTACCATCAAATTCGTATGAAATTGGGAGATGAATGGAAAACAGCATTTAAAACTAAGTTTGGATTATATGAGTGGTTAGTCATGCCTTTTGGGTTAACTAATGCACCTAGTACTTTCATGAGATTAATGAACGAAGTTTTACGTGCTTTCATTGGACGATTTGTGGTAGTTTACTTTGATGACATATTGATTTATAGCAGATCTTTGGAGGAACATTTGGAACATTTACGTGCTGTTTTTATTGCTCTACGTGATGCACGTTTGTTTGGTAACCTTGGGAAGTGCACCTTTTGCACCGACCGAGTATCTTTTCTTGGCTATGTTGTTACTCCACAGGGAATTGAAGTTGATAAAGCCAAGATTGAAGCCATTGAGAGTTGGCCGCAGCCCAAAACGGTCACACAAGTGAGGAGTTTTCTTGGCCTCGCTGGATTCTATAGGCGTTTTGTGAGAGATTTCAGCACCATTGCTGCACCTCTCAATGAGCTTACAAAGAAAGATGTGCCTTTTCTTTGGGGTACCGCACAGGAAGAAGCCTTCACGGTATTGAAAGATAAGTTGACACATGCTCCTTTACTCCAACTTCCTGATTTTAATAAGACTTTTGAGCTTGAATGTGATGCTAGTGGAATTGGATTAGGGGGTGTGTTATTACAAGATGGCAAACCTGTTGCATACTTTTCTGAAAAATTGAGTGGGCCTAGTCTGAATTATTCTACTTATGATAAAGAATTATATGCTCTTGTTCGGACTTTAGAAACATGGCAACATTATTTATGGCCCAAAGAATTTGTTATACATTCTGATCATGAATCATTGAAACATATTAAAAGTCAAGCTAAACTGAATCGTAGACATGCTAAATGGGTTGAATTCATTGAGACTTTCCCTTATGTCATTAAACACAAGAAGGGAAAAGAAAATGTTATTGCTGATGCTTTGTCTCGTCGCTATACTATGCTTTCACAACTTGACTTCAAAATATTTGGTTTGGAGACCATCAAAGATCAATATGTGCATGATGCTGATTTTAAAGATGTAATGCATAATTGTAAAGAAGGAAGAATGTGGAACAAGTTTGTTGTTAACGATGGATTTGTGTTTCGTGCTAACAAGCTATGCATTCCAGCTAGCTCCGTTCGTCTTTTGTTGTTGCAGGAGGCGCATGGAGGAGGATTAATGGGACACTTTGGCGTGAAGAAGACGGAGGACGTACTTGCTACACATTTCTTTTGGCCAAAGATGAGACGGGATGTTGAGCGTTTTATTGCTCGCTGCACTACATGTCAAAAAGCTAAGTCACGCCTCAATCCTCATGGTTTATATATGCCTTTGCCTGTACCTAGTGTTCCTTGGGAGGATATATCTATGGACTTTGTTTTAGGTTTACCTCGAACAAAGAAGGGGAGGGATAGCATATTTGTTGTCGTGGATAGATTCTCGAAAATGGCACACTTTATACCATGTCATAAAAGCGATGATGCTATTAATGTTGCTGATTTGTTCTTTCGTGAAATTATTCGCTTGCATGGTGTGCCAAATACTATTGTTTCAGATCGTGATACTAAATTTCTTAGCCACTTTTGGAGATGTTTATGGGCTAAGTTGGGGACTAAACTGCTTTTTAGTACTACTTGTCACCCCCAAACTGATGGACAAACTGAAGTAGTCAATAGAACGTTGTCTACTATGCTTAGGGCTGTTTTGAAGAATAATAAGAAAATGTGGGAGGAATGCTGGCCTCATATTGAATTTGCTTATAATCGTTCATTGCATTCTACTACTAAGATGTGCCCTTTTGAAGTTGTGTATGGTTTCCTACCTCGTGCACCTATTGATTTGTTGCCTCTTCCATCTTCGGAGAAGGTTAATTTTGATGCTAAACAACGTGCTGAATTGATTTTAAAAATGCATGAGTTAACTAAGGAAAACATTGAGCGCATGAATGCTAAATATAAACTTGCTGGAGATAAGGGTAGAAAACATGTTGTGTTTGCACCTGGAGATCTTGTTTGGTTACATTTGCGTAAGGATAGATTTCCTGATTTGCGCAAATCAAAGTTAATGCCACGTGCTGATGGTCCCTTTAAGGTGTTAGAGAAAATAAATGATAATGCATATAAACTTGAGCTGCCTGCAAATTTTGGGGTTAGTCCCACTTTTAACATTGCAGATTTGAAGCCTTATTTGGGTGAGGAAGATGAACTTCCGTCGAGGACGACTTCATTTCAAGAAGGGGAGGATGATGAGGACATCAATACAATTGTTACACCCACAGCCCCTGCTGCTATACATACTGGACCAATTACTAGAGCTCGTGCACGCCAACTAAATTACCAGGTACTTTCGTTTCTTGGTAATGATTCTAATGTTCATGAGAATATGATGCTGCCTAAATTGGATACATTTGTTTTGCTTACAAATGAAGGGCCTAGCTTGGAGAAGGATGAACATTGGAGCAAGAACAAGCATGGAGATGATGGCATGCGCAAGGGAAACAAGAACGGAGTTACAAGTGATGATTTCAGGACTTTGAAGCCACCATAATGGGTGCATGAAGCCTTGGACGAAATATACAAGACGCCACTTCATAAATTTCGTCCCGAGGCTATTTTAGGTGCTGCGTCACCTTATTATTGGGCCAGGCCCATGTAATTTCGAAATACATAAGTATAGGCTATTTTTAGAGTCCGTATGTGTGGGGAAACAAGAGATAGGGTTGATTTCGGACCCCTCCACCAAGGGCCACGAAATTCCCCCCCTCTTCCTCCATATATACAGCCCTTAGGGCATCGTTTAGACTTTGGGTTTTGTTTAGATTAAAAGTTCGCCATAGCTGCAACTTCGCGTACTTCGTTTGTGTTCAACGACCAGACAAAGGCGTCACAGAACCCCACCTTGATCAATAAAGCTTTCATCTTATATTCGCAATATCCAGATTGCAATCTTAGTTTCTTGCTTGTTCTTCGTTTGCTCGCAGGAAACAGACCTTCGTGGTCAGGTTGATCGTGCTCCGGCGTGGTCAATAACCTCTCGGAGTTGGTTTAGCGATTGCTAAGGCGCGACGTCCTCGCACGTTCGTAGTCGGATCGACAAAGTCGACTTCCACCAAAGCGAAATCCACCATCTCATCGAAAGACGGGACACCTTTGCCTCTATCACCTTCCCTTGTTCATCCTTTTCTCTCACAAGATAAACTACTCATACAAATGCATCTTGATGTTCCATGCAATGCACGAGGATGTTTCCTTGGAGGTCTCTCCAGCGCGACGTGGCCGTAGTTGCAAGTTGACGCCCCTTGAGATGCCGACGTGAGGAGCACTCGGATTTTTTCCGATGATCAGGTAAGATTAGTTTGATCACATAGTAAATGCATTCAAAAGACTACTTCCATGTCCATTTCCTAATTCTCCCCCTGCCCACTGTTTCACAGTTTAGGCTCAGTGCGAGTGGAGATTGGTTTGCATATGTACGGGAGGTACCAACATCAATTTGCACAACATTTACAAGGTGACACCGTTCCCGTAGAACCTTTGTCCAACATTGGGATCAGCCATGCAACGGGCCACCACCAGAATTGGTACGATGGAACCACTGTGAGATTGAAGAAGATAGCACGAACCTTGCACATGGCGGTCAAAGGTGGGCCATGCTGTCTGCGGTAGATTTGTTGTCGTATGAGTACGAAGACATTGTGCTCCTTTCTAACAACATCTTCACGGTGACAAACCAGGGACTTGCTTCATATGGGACAAATCCTATGGTATACTCCCTATCTCCTAGTTTATTTGTTTTGATTTTTTTTCATTTTATAAGTTTCAAATTAAAATTTAGAGCTCCCCATCATATGCTGAGATTAAAATGTCCATTAGATCGTTGCGTGCATGTATAGTAAAGAAACAAATCTCGAGTTTGGCACGAGTTCGTGCAGCAGTAGCACCACAAGGCCTGGCGCAGGAGTTACATTTCCGTCTTGGGGGCCCTCGGGACTGAGCTTCAGCGCCTTACTACACCTGCCTTTGAGTCAATAACATGTGGACCCAATAGGTGGATGGTCCACATGAAATTCTCCCAAAGGCAGAGGGGCAGTGGGGCCGAGAGGGGTGAGCCGCAGGTCAGGGGACGTGTGGTGTCATGGGTTCAGGCGGCATCATGGGAATCGTGTGTGGTTGTGGTAGAAACTTGATGCTCACCACATTTCAGGTGGCCCACATGTCATGCACACAAAGGCAGAGGGGCGGTGCGGCCGAGAGGGGTGAGGCGCTCGTCGGGGGATGTGGTGTCATGGGATGGAATGGCGTCATGGGAATCCCGTGTGGGTGTGGGAGTGGTAGAAACAAGAAACGTGATGGTTCTCGTGGTTCAACTTACATGGACAAGCTGTCATGTTTATGGACACATGCATTGCATACCGATCACTGGAAGGAGTAGTAGAGAAAGCTAGGCGGATAAATAGTTCCTTATAGTCATGCTGACCCACGCTACTACGTGTTCCAAAGACATCCACACCATCAAAATAAGCCATCTATATCAATATACATAGAGAGGGAATAATGTTTTTACAAGAGAGGAAATAGTTCATTGCCCTGCTGCTGGTGCAGTTTCTTCTTCTTCTTCTTCTTGTTCTCATTTACTGTGGGAGATGGCTGCGCAACAAGCTCTCTGGACCTTGCAGCTATCTCGAAACTCACACGGGCATCGAGGGCAGCATATTTTATCCGCTCGTACGTCAAGGGATAATTCTCCCATCCAGATGACCTTAATGCCAGTGTCTCATCACCCTTTTGAAGATTTGTTCTGAGCACAAAATTTGTTGCGTCGAATAGGGATGGTGTTGGTTTATCACAATATTCTGCGGGAATTTTTATTTTGGTTTGTACATCAACGATGCTTTTCAAATCAAGGTTGTATGGCTCCAACTTCTGTTTGTCCCCTGCGATGGCTGCCCCACAAAAGTATATGTCCTCCCGAGACAAGAAATCGTGAAGCTCACCTGGTATGGAGGGCACGTGTATGATGTGGTACACCAAAACATCATCTTCGAGGCACAACTGAAGGACGGTGGCGTGTTGGACCTTCCCAGTGGCACGCTCTGTGTACTCTGCGTCGAGACCGATGAGCTTCATCTCCACATTTTGGAGTGAGTTATAGACATTGTTGATCCACTTCCAAACAACCCTTGGGTGGTCGGTGACTGTGGCAACTATGCTCAACGAGCCTTCGACGAGGACATGTTGGATGCTAAAAACTTGCATCTCAATCTCTTTCGCCATTTGGAACCGCTGGATCGGAGGGTATGGTTTGGAGATTTAGGATTAGATGGCTAGTCTAACTGAAGAAAATGATTATTTAAAGGGGCTTTGGAATTACTCCAGGAGGATGTGAAGAGGTTAAAACAATGTGAATGCAGTGTGGTTTGGATGCAAATGAAGATGAACGAGAGGTGAAGAAGCCGAGGAAAATTGGTTCCCAATGGAGAAGTAAATGGGAGAAGTGTCCTGCAGGCAGTTGATTAGATGGCTAGGTAGACTAAATGAAAATGCTATGCGGATAGACTGAGGAGTGGTACCTGTCCGTGTATGTGTCCATCCTTCTAGCAGCACATGTGCCACTGGCTAGTTGAGGTCACTCTTTCGAATCACTGTGGTGAGACATTTTATGATTCCTTTTTATTTCTGCACCCCACCTGACAGGTGGGACCTATGCAAATGGATAAAAAATGTGTCGTAGCTGGTTCGGATGGATATTGGCACATGCGTGGGAGACACAACATTCTCTAGTTAAGGAATAAGTATGTGGTTATCCTCAAAAAAGAAAAAGCCTTCTTCATGCTTCCGCATGCACAAGAATATGGTTCCAATCACAATATGGATGATACCTCGAGGATGAAGTCAACCCAGATGCATGCTAGCACGGGAGTACTACTCATGTTCCTACTACTCCTGCTACTAGTAGTAGTACAACTATGGTACACTTGATGGTCAAAATATTATTCATCTGGTCCTCACAGTGAAGTGACAAGACCCTACGCCCGAGGTGACACCAGTCCAGGCAGCATGTCCGGGTTACCAAAGTCAGCCTCACCTTGTGCACTGTGCAGTCACTGTCACCGTCGATGTATAACATGCCTCGCCTTGTCTCCCTCTCACCTGGCACCACTCCATATCCATCTTCGTCTTGTCGGAGATCCTGAGGTCACTCTTCATCATCTCACTATGACCCCGCGTACCCTCGCCTCGCTCGCCTCCCCTGGTACCACTATTCCCTCACTAGCCGCTGCAACACCGAGAGCCTTCTCCCCCGTAAATCAAGCCCCCCAAAACCCCACCTTCCAAACTCCACCATGGCCGAACGTGAACCGCGCAGCATCCATATGAGCCACGATTGGAGCAATCTCCCCAGTGACATCCTAGACCTCTATTGTTCGTGTATAGATATGTTGAGCGCCCTGCGGCTGGCTGCATGCTTGAGGGACATGCACACGGCAATCGTCGAAGCGAGGCCTAAGCTTTTCAAGACACCCT
The DNA here is from genome assembly GCF_018294505.1 of Triticum aestivum. Lineage (NCBI taxonomy): Eukaryota > Viridiplantae > Streptophyta > Magnoliopsida > Poales > Poaceae > Triticum > Triticum aestivum. The sequence continues at coordinate 251,581,575 of NC_057803.1, forward strand.
ACTTGTTGCTATCTGTTCTTGCAAGATTTGCTCACCATGATACGGAGGTGTACATGATGCCCCTCGACTTCAATCCAACCTCCATTAGCCGAAACTTCTTTGCAGGTATGTAGTGGGTCGCCATACATCGTTTCCCTCGACTTCAATCCAATCACCATCGCCCGAAACTTCTTGGCAGGTATGTACTGGGTCGGCATGAGCTCCCACTGGATGGCTATTGTCAGATAAGACCAGAAAAAGTTGGTGCTCGTGAATTTCCACACGTCCCATGAGATTATCCTTCCTACATTGGATTATATAGGGTTTTACCGTCGCGATTCAAGTCATCTAGATTAAGAAGTCAGTTGGACGCACCTTGTTTTGCAGAAGATTGTAATCTGCCAAGTGCCCACACAAGATGCGAATTATGCAGAGTTCAAGCTAATTGCCTTGTTCGACTGCGGACTCGCCTATCTTTCCGCTGGTGCCTTCTTTAGCTGGAGATAGCTCACCTCGCAGTGGATTGTCAAAGATGATACACACTTCTGTGATGCTATTGAACACAATGGCATCATCTCCGCGATCGACAAAGCAGATGGCACCATGTATTGCTGGGACGGCGCATGTAAGTTGTTTTCGTTTGATGTTAATGATGACGCCATGACAATGTTTGAACTTTTTGTGATGATTGGCATATCCCTGTTTGAGCAGAATTTGAGTAGAACTATGGCAATGTATTAGAGACGCCGTAAATCTGCTATATTTGGAATGAGTTAATTCATGCAATTGTGACCATGTCATTACAACCAATTTGTACCCCTGACTAATCAAACGGTTAGGAAGATATGGATATTCTCCTTATTTTATAGTAATCTATATACTACTAAATATGAGTGTGTATCAATGGCCATGTTAGTTTCCTCATTTTCATAATGTAGAAACATGCATCACACTGTTGGTTTCATCTAACCATACATTAGGGAAGTAAATGTGCATATGGAGAACTCTATATTTGGAAGTAGTGAAATCATGTAATGCTTACCATCTGTACATACCTGTATTCGCCCTTCAGTAATCAATGGCTAGAATAATATCCTCACAAAAAATTTGCCCATAGAACATGAGTATATAACAATGCATGGTTTGTTAGTTTCCTTGAAGAAGTTGTTTGTGAGGACATAACATGCATGACATGGTAGTTTCTTGTGAAGAATCGATTGTCAGATAACATGAGTATAACCATGCATGGCACTTCTATATTTTCGAACCCAGTATACATTTCCCTATATTTTCCTCCCAGTTCCAACAGGGACATATCAATGTTGTTTCCCTACATACTATGAACAATGTTGATCTTACATTAACAATGTCTGTCCTTTTTGTATGATGAAGTGTCCCTACAGTTACTGCCCTTTGTAATCACACCACCTTTGCCAAAAACAGGGAAGCACAATTGGTTCCTCGCTCAATCAGACGACAGGAAAAGACTGATGATCATTCGGACACCTGAGCCAAAAAAGTTATATTGCGAAAACCCACTATATACAAGCATCGTGAAATACGTGAGTATCCAGAAAGTGCTTCTTACGTCTATGAGCAGGATACCATCTTGTTGGGGCCTTCAGGATTTTTGAGTTGGAGGCGGGTAAATAGCCTTGGTTCACAATCTCTGTTTCTCGGACTCAATTATCCGATTAACCAGGAGATCACCGTTGGCAAGGATCTTGATGGCAGAGAGGCTCTGTTTGCTATGGAAAACTGTGTCTACACGGCGGGCCCTAGGAGTATAGGAGCAAACTCCCCTGATTGTGAATGATGCAGCCTGCAGCCAAAAGAAGGTGAGAATGACAAAGGCATCTGGATTAACTTTGATCCTTGGATGTGTCGAGTTCAACAGTTAGTGATGTGGTTCAAGCCTTTAGATTAATAGGTAATTGGGTTGTTGTGTCGAAAGGGTGGAGTACTGGTGTCTCTGGATCACTGGTGGCTGAAGCGGGGCTGCAAATTATGATGGTGTTGGATCATCCCTCTTTGAATGACTTTTTGTCTTTGCTGCTTGTTCTGGATGGGTGGTTCTCTCTTTTGTTATGCATATTCCTTGTCATTTGGTCATCCTCGTCTATGCCACTCTTACTATGTAATAGTTGCCTCTGTTTAGAATGTCATTCTCATATGGATCATGAGAGTTTGAGCGCTGCAGATGGGTGCGTTTTGGTGGTGTAACAAGACTTCTTATGAAATATCATGTCTTGATGTTTATGTCAGTAGTAGTCACTGGCTAGTGTTTGAATGTTGTATATATCATTGTTTTGAACTGTTTATTGTCTTGAACTGCTGGTGGGCTAAATGAGGGCATCACCATTCTCTAGTGTTTAGAGTATATCTCCTTTTTCAAGTTATAATTCAAGCTCAGTGTCTTCTCGATGATGTACACTTGTTTGGGCCAGTGAGGTGTCATTGAATATGGGTCGAGTAGTAACACAATGCCAAATAGGTCAATTATGACTCTCAGGCCGGGCTCTCAAAAGATCCTCAAAAAAGGCCGGGCTCTCAAAAAAAGGAAGAATTTGGACTCTTAGGCCAACATGTGGGCGCCACCGGTCTTTTCATGTGCTTGCGCGCCGAGAGCATATTGGCGCGTGTTCGAAATTCATGCTACCTTTTCATCCCCAATCTCTTGCCCCTCCCCCACCTCTGGAATCTCGATTCCTACTCCAGTTCCCCCAAATCACCCTCCTGTACTCCCTGTACTGAAGCGCACTATCATGTCGCCAGTCAATGCGGTTCTCCAAGCCGGATATCCTGTGGTCCGTCCTGCCTTCGGGCGTTGCGTGCTGTCGCTCAACAGTGTCATGGCGGCGCTTGATGACTAGTTTGCCGGCAAAGTGTTGATGGTAACCATCAACGGCGACCGCCCTCCCGTCTCACCGGAGAACCTTGTCAAAGCTCTTGGCATTGCGCATGGCATCCAAATAAGTGACTTGCTTGTCGAAGTCTATCCACCACCGGCTAATTTCTTCGTCAGGTTCCGGACAACTTTCGACTGCAATCGTGTGTTCGAATCTTCCCGACGTTTGTTCTGCGATGACGTGCTAGTGAGCTTCGTTCGGTGGCACCTTGGATGGGGCTCGGTGCCCTCTGAGCTTGAGTTTTTAACAAAGCTTACCTTCCACGACATGCCTCGACGTGCTTGGAATAGCGACTCCATGAATGAGCTTATCAACGACCTTGGAGGTGAGCTCGTAAGTATGTTTGTTCCTCCAGACAGCTGGGCTCTGACGGTTATGGCATGGATTAAGAAGTCGTCCACCATACCAAAGGTGATTGGTGTTGAGATACCGGTGCAGGAACCGGGGTTGTACTATTCGTCGCCACCAAGCTCGCCGCGGACCACATTAGGGATGTACCTGTATCGAGCGTTCGTGCATGTCGAAGAAGTGGTCAATCCATCAATCGAAGTCCTGCCGCTACCGCTGGTACCCGGGTCCGTCGACGACGTCCATTACTAGAGTCAACGTCAGACTTTCCCCGTGTTGCTCGGAACGATGGATGGCACAGGGCCTACTCCATGGCACGGCGGATGATGAGGACATCAATACAATTGTTACACCCACAGCCCCTGCTGCTATACATACTGGACCAATTACTAGAGCTCGTGCACGCCAACTAAATTACCAGGTACTTTCGTTTCTTGGTAATGATTCTAATGTTCATGAGAATATGATGCTGCCTAAATTGGATACATTTGTTTTGCTTACAAATGAAGGGCCTAGCTTGGAGAAGGATGAACATTGGAGCAAGAACAAGCATGGAGATGATGGCATGCGCAAGGGAAACAAGAACGGAGTTACAAGTGATGATTTCAGGACTTTGAAGCCACCATAATGGGTGCATGAAGCCTTGGACGAAATATACAAGACGCCACTTCATAAATTTCGTCCCGAGGCTATTTTAGGTGCTGCGTCACCTTATTATTGGGCCAGGCCCATGTAATTTCGAAATACATAAGTATAGGCTATTTTTAGAGTCCGTATGTGTGGGGAAACAAGAGATAGGGTTGATTTCGGACCCCTCCACCAAGGGCCACGAAATTCCCCCCCTCTTCCTCCATATATACAGCCCTTAGGGCATCGTTTAGACTTTGGGTTTTGTTTAGATTAAAAGTTCGCCATAGCTGCAACTTCGCGTACTTCGTTTGTGTTCAACGACCAGACAAAGGCGTCACAGAACCCCACCTTGATCAATAAAGCTTTCATCTTATATTCGCAATATCCAGATTGCAATCTTAGTTTCTTGCTTGTTCTTCGTTTGCTCGCAGGAAACAGACCTTCGTGGTCAGGTTGATCGTGCTCCGGCGTGGTCAATAACCTCTCGGAGTTGGTTTAGCGATTGCTAAGGCGCGACGTCCTCGCACGTTCGTAGTCGGATCGTCAAAGTCGACTTCCACCAAAGCGAAATCCACCATCTCATCGAAAGACGGGACACCTTTGCCTCTATCAAGTGGTATCAGATTTCCAGGTTGCTCGGTGAGATTTTACAGTTTTTTGTAGTTTAGATCGAGTCTGTTCTTCATACCTACAGTCCACGAAAAAGCCACAAAAAAAAATTAGGGTTAGTTCATCATATCCGAACCAATCTGAGCCTTTGCATAATCTTTTTAGGGTTTTGCTTTGTTGAATTTGCGGTTGCATCGTCGTGTCTAGTTGCTGGTCTTAGAGTCTAGTCTTTTAGAGTTTCGAGTTCTGGTCATAAGTTGTCACGCCGCCGCCGCACCATCATCATCACCCCTGCCATCTACCACCACCGCTTATCCGCCACCGCTTCGAATCCGTATCCATATACCACCACAACTGTCATATACCACCACCGCTGCCATCTACCACCATATATCCACCACCAATCCGAGTTCTTGTCATATTAGGTTTGTTTTCGAGATCCCTCTAGATTCCGATTCGTGTTTCCTTGCCGGAGTAGGTTTCGGAAAAAAAAAAAAAAAGCCACGCCGTAGCCAAAATTTTTCGAAAACGCATTTTTCGAAAAATTTTCTGGCTATCCTATTTTTAGGTGTTTCTGAGTGTTTTGAGACAGGTGCCATTATAGGAAGTTTTTTTTGACCCGTTTCCAGTTTTTGGGTCCGGGCAGTCAAAAAAAAAAAAATTGGTCAAAAAAATTTCGTGCCCATCCTGTCAGTTTGAGCTAAGAAGAGTTTTGAGACACTCGCCATTATAGTGATTTTTCGCAAAAAAAAAAAAAAAGCAGCGCAAAAAAAAAAAGAGCGAAAAAAAAAATTCAGAGTGTGCTTTTCCCTTGTTTCCGTGCCGCGCCGTGATTTTGTTGGTGTTCTAGGCTCGCGTCTCTAGCACAGTCTAGCCTAGGACCAGCACAGTACCGTCGTTGAGCGTTTATTCAACTTTGCATCTCTGAATTGATTATTGCTGACCCTTTTTGCTACCATATTATAAGCCTTCCCAGCTCCACATACATCTACGTCGTGCGTTTGACTCTCCCTGGTAATCGCTCTATCCAAGCTTTGAGAGTTTTTGACTACAACGGTTGCCGATCACCGCCTGCTGCTGGGTAAGAACTGGTAAGAATTTGAGATTTGCTTGACGGATTTGTGACACCCACCACCACCACTTCTTCGTAGTCTGTAGGATCATATTCTTGTGTGTTTCTATTGCTGCTAACCATGCCAGGATCACAAGCCGACGAGATTGACTGGGAGAATTTATCGAACAAGGAGCTTCATGATAAGTTTCAGCAAATGATGACTGAACAGGTGCAAGATGTGCTGAACAATTTTGAAGAGGCCATGGAGAAGATCACTGGCTTTGAGAAGACGTTCGAAACAAAGCTCGATAACAAGTTTAATGAATTGCTCGCGCGTCTTCCACCACCACCACCCGCTGCAGCTAACGCACCTCTCCAACAACAACAACGTCTGCCTCCACGTCGCGAAGCAGACCTCCGCCGAGCAAGCCGTGTTCCTCTTGCGTTTGGCCAAACTGTTGGTGCTGCTGTTGATACTTCTGTGGCTCCTGCTGCTGATGCGGAGGAGGATGATTATGTGGGAGACTATGAGGATGAGGTTGATCAAAATCAACACTACGTGCAGCCACCTGTACCACCACCAGCAGGTCGACCTCAGGTATATATTCGTAATGGTAGGCCTGCACCACCACCTCAGGTACGCGATGATGTCCATATTCCTAAACTGAAATTGAATATTCCACCATTTGAGGGTAGATATGTTCCTGATATATATCTTACTTGGGAGTTAGAAACTGAACAACGATTTACATGTTTACAATATCCTGAGGAGAGACGAGTTGCTGCTGCTGTTTGTGCTTTCACTAGTTTTGCATGTGTATGGTGGTCTGAACATTGTAGATTATATCCTATTCCAACTACTTGGGCTGCTTTGAAAACTGCTATGCGTACGCGTTGGGTTCCACCATATTATCAACGTGAATTGCTTCAAAAATTGCAGCGTTTAAGACAAGGGAAAAATTCTGTAGAAGAATATTATCAGGAATTACAAACTGGCATGATTAGATGTGGTATTGTTGAGGAGAATGAAGCTATGCTTGCACGTTTTCTGGGTGGATTAAATAGAGAGATTCAGACCATTTTAGACTATAAGGAGTATACTAATATCACTCGTTTATTCCATCTTGCTTGTAAAGCTGAACGTGAAGTGCAGGATCGACAAGCATTGGGGCGAACTAACTTTTCTGCAGGCCGACCTTCATCATGGACACCACGTGCATCTTCTACTTCAACTGCACCAGCACCTCCATCCGGTGCCACCTCCAGCCGTGATTCAAGAAAACAGGCACAACCACCATTATCTGCCAAGAGCGCACCTGCGGGGCCTGCACAGCGTTCTTCTTCTTCCATGGCATCAACAGGGCACACAAGTGATATTATTTGTCGTCGTTGTAAGGGAGGAGGTCATTATGCGAGAGAATGCAAATCTCCGCGTGTGATGATTGCTACCGCGGATGGTGGATATGAGTCCGCTAGTGACTATGATGAGGAGACTTTGGCTCTTATTACACGTGAAGAACATGGTGGAGATGATTCTGATCATGAGACGCAATACATGGCTCCTGAAGACGCTGACAGGTATGAATGTTTAGTTGCTCAACGTGTTTTGAGTGTGCAGGTCACACAAGCTGAGCAAAATCAGAGGCACAATTTGTTCCATACCAAGGGAGTTGTGAAGGAACGTTCTGTGCGCGTCATCATAGACGGAGGGAGCTGCAACAACTTGGCTAGCATGGAGATGGTGGAGAAGCTTTCTCTCACCACAAGACCACATCCCCATCCTTACTACATCCAATGGTTCAACAACAGCGGCAAGGTTAAGGTAACACGTACTGTTCGTGTGCATTTTAGTATCTCTACATATGCTGATTATGTTGATTGTGATGTGGTACCTATGCAAGCATGTTCCTTATTACTTGGTAGACCATGGCAATTTGATAAAAATTCTGTACACCATGGTAGAAACAATCACTATACTCTTGTTCATAAGGATAAAAATATTACTTTGCTTCCTATGACTCCTGATTCCATTTTGAAAGATGATATTAATAGAGCTAATAAAGCACAACAGGAGAAGAATAAGAGTGAAAATCAGATTGTGGCAAAAGAATTTGAGCAACAAATGAAGCCTAATAATAAACCATCTAGTGTTGCTTCTGAAATTAAATTGAAAAGTGCATGTTTATTTGCCACCAAATCTGATATTGATGAGCTAGATTTCAGCAAATCTGTTTGCTATGCTTTTGTGTGCAAAGAGGCATTATTTTCATTCGAGGACGTGCCTTCCTCTTTGCCTCCTGCTGTCACTAACATTTTGCAGGAGTTCGCTGACGTTTTTCCACAAGACGTGCCACCGGGATTACCGCCTATTCGAGGGATTGAGCATCAGATCGACTTAATTCCCGGTGCTTCACTGCCAAACCGTGCACCATACCGTACCAATCCAGAGGAGACGAAGGAGATTATGCGTCAAGTACAAGAGCTTCTCGACAAAGGTTATATACGCGAATCCCTTAGTCCTTGTGCTGTTCCTATTATTCTAGTGCCGAAAAAGGATGGTACATCACGTATGTGTGTTGATTGTAGAGGCATTAATAATATTACTATTCGTTATCGTCATCCTATTCCTAGGCTAGATGATATGCTTGATGAATTGAGTGGCTCTACAGTATTCTCCAAAGTTGATTTGCGTAGTGGCTACCATCAAATTCGTATGAAATTGGGAGATGAATGGAAAACAGCATTTAAAACTAAGTTTGGATTATATGAGTGGTTAGTCATGCCTTTTGGGTTAACTAATGCACCTAGTACTTTCATGAGATTAATGAACGAAGTTTTACGTGCTTTCATTGGACGATTTGTGGTAGTTTACTTTGATGACATATTGATTTATAGCAGATCTTTGGAGGAACATTTGGAACATTTACGTGCTGTTTTTATTGCTCTACGTGATGCACGTTTGTTTGGTAACCTTGGGAAGTGCACCTTTTGCACCGACCGAGTATCTTTTCTTGGCTATGTTGTTACTCCACAGGGAATTGAAGTTGATAAAGCCAAGATTGAAGCCATTGAGAGTTGGCCGCAGCCCAAAACGGTCACACAAGTGAGGAGTTTTCTTGGCCTCGCTGGATTCTATAGGCGTTTTGTGAGAGATTTCAGCACCATTGCTGCACCTCTCAATGAGCTTACAAAGAAAGATGTGCCTTTTCTTTGGGGTACCGCACAGGAAGAAGCCTTCACGGTATTGAAAGATAAGTTGACACATGCTCCTTTACTCCAACTTCCTGATTTTAATAAGACTTTTGAGCTTGAATGTGATGCTAGTGGAATTGGATTAGGGGGTGTGTTATTACAAGATGGCAAACCTGTTGCATACTTTTCTGAAAAATTGAGTGGGCCTAGTCTGAATTATTCTACTTATGATAAAGAATTATATGCTCTTGTTCGGACTTTAGAAACATGGCAACATTATTTATGGCCCAAAGAATTTGTTATACATTCTGATCATGAATCATTGAAACATATTAAAAGTCAAGCTAAACTGAATCGTAGACATGCTAAATGGGTTGAATTCATTGAGACTTTCCCTTATGTCATTAAACACAAGAAGGGAAAAGAAAATGTTATTGCTGATGCTTTGTCTCGTCGCTATACTATGCTTTCACAACTTGACTTCAAAATATTTGGTTTGGAGACCATCAAAGATCAATATGTGCATGATGCTGATTTTAAAGATGTAATGCATAATTGTAAAGAAGGAAGAATGTGGAACAAGTTTGTTGTTAACGATGGATTTGTGTTTCGTGCTAACAAGCTATGCATTCCAGCTAGCTCCGTTCGTCTTTTGTTGTTGCAGGAGGCGCATGGAGGAGGATTAATGGGACACTTTGGCGTGAAGAAGACGGAGGACGTACTTGCTACACATTTCTTTTGGCCAAAGATGAGACGGGATGTTGAGCGTTTTATTGCTCGCTGCACTACATGTCAAAAAGCTAAGTCACGCCTCAATCCTCATGGTTTATATATGCCTTTGCCTGTACCTAGTGTTCCTTGGGAGGATATATCTATGGACTTTGTTTTAGGTTTACCTCGAACAAAGAAGGGGAGGGATAGCATATTTGTTGTCGTGGATAGATTCTCGAAAATGGCACACTTTATACCATGTCATAAAAGCGATGATGCTATTAATGTTGCTGATTTGTTCTTTCGTGAAATTATTCGCTTGCATGGTGTGCCAAATACTATTGTTTCAGATCGTGATACTAAATTTCTTAGCCACTTTTGGAGATGTTTATGGGCTAAGTTGGGGACTAAACTGCTTTTTAGTACTACTTGTCACCCCCAAACTGATGGACAAACTGAAGTAGTCAATAGAACGTTGTCTACTATGCTTAGGGCTGTTTTGAAGAATAATAAGAAAATGTGGGAGGAATGCTTGCCTCATATTGAATTTGCTTATAATCGTTCATTGCATTCTACTACTAAGATGTGCCCTTTTGAAGTTGTGTATGGTTTCCTACCTCGTGCACCTATTGATTTGTTGCCTCTTCCATCTTCGGAGAAGGTTAATTTTGATGCTAAACAACGTGCTGAATTGATTTTAAAAATGCATGAGTTAACTAAGGAAAACATTGAGCGCATGAATGCTAAATATAAACTTGCTGGAGATAAGGGTAGAAAACATGTTGTGTTTGCACCTGGAGATCTTGTTTGGTTACATTTGCGTAAGGATAGATTTCCTGATTTGCGCAAATCAAAGTTAATGCCACGTGCTGATGGTCCCTTTAAGGTGTTAGAGAAAATAAATGATAATGCATATAAACTTGAGCTGCCTGCAAATTTTGGGGTTAGTCCCACTTTTAACATTGCAGATTTGAAGCCTTATTTGGGTGAGGAAGATGAACTTCCGTCGAGGACGACTTCATTTCAAGAAGGGGAGGATGATGAGGACATCAATACAATTGTTACACCCACAGCCCCTGCTGCTATACATACTGGACCAATTACTAGAGCTCGTGCACGCCAACTAAATTACCAGGTACTTTCGTTTCTTGGTAATGATTCTAATGTTCATGAGAATATGATGCTGCCTAAATTGGATACATTTGTTTTGCTTACAAATGAAGGGCCTAGCTTGGAGAAGGATGAACATTGGAGCAAGAACAAGCATGGAGATGATGGCATGCGCAAGGGAAACAAGAACGGAGTTACAAGTGATGATTTCAGGACTTTGAAGCCACCATAATGGGTGCATGAAGCCTTGGACGAAATATACAAGACGCCACTTCATAAATTTCGTCCCGAGGCTATTTTAGGTGCTGCGTCACCTTATTATTGGGCCAGGCCCATGTAATTTCGAAATACATAAGTATAGGCTATTTTTAGAGTCCGTATGTGTGGGGAAACAAGAGATAGGGTTGATTTCGGACCCCTCCACCAAGGGCCACGAAATTCCCCCCCTCTTCCTCCATATATACAGCCCTTAGGGCATCGTTTAGACTTTGGGTTTTGTTTAGATTAAAAGTTCGCCATAGCTGCAACTTCGCGTACTTCGTTTGTGTTCAACGACCAGACAAAGGCGTCACAGAACCCCACCTTGATCAATAAAGCTTTCATCTTATATTCGCAATATCCAGATTGCAATCTTAGTTTCTTGCTTGTTCTTCGTTTGCTCGCAGGAAACAGACCTTCGTGGTCAGGTTGATCGTGCTCCGGCGTGGTCAATAACCTCTCGGAGTTGGTTTAGCGATTGCTAAGGCGCGACGTCCTCGCACGTTCGTAGTCGGATCGACAAAGTCGACTTCCACCAAAGCGAAATCCACCATCTCATCGAAAGACGGGACACCTTTGCCTCTATCAGCGGAGGCCACTGCTTCTTTGGGAGAAGAGGCAGGGCTGGCTTCCTGGATGTGCTCTAATTTGAGGTAACAATTGAATCTTATCAGATACTAGTTAAATCCGAGCTATGGGTGTGAAGCACTAATGTGCCAGTACATTTGATTGTGACCTGTTCTATTTTTTTACTTGAACTTTTTTTAGAAAGGGTTGTACGTCAACTTAATGTTCTAGTAGAACTTATATATTGTGTTTTCTGTCTGTTTTCTTTGCACAACATTCAGGATATTTCCCTGTCATTGATAAAGACGATGAACCGTTATGTACGAGTTCATTGGTTTCAACATAGCCCTACCCGTTGCTATCCACTACTTCCACCCTGATTGTACCGCTTGCGTGTGCAATTTTTGTATGCAAGTTCAGTGTGCTATGATGTTCTATATGATTGTGTCAACTTTATAGTTTGTACTAAGCATCAGCAATGCATATGGCTGAAAGATGTATTTACAAGCACCGATCGATGGGTCTCTCTCTCTCTCTAACTCACACACACACGCAAACACACACACACACACACACACACACACAAGTGGGACCCATTGAATTATTTCTTCACTCAAGACAGCTTTTAATTAGGTTCCACTGTACTCTAACTTTTTTCTTAAGTTATTAATTGAGCTCAGTGACTCCAAAAAGTTGTACAGAAGCCTTGTTTGGGCCTTTCCGGCGTCGCTAAATGTGGGCTGAGTAGCCATGTAAGGTTGTACTGTACTACACGGGCCTTTTTTCAACATGAGTACTGGGCCGACGGTTGTACACAATATCCGGGTCAACTTGTTATTTTCCGCCCCGCTAGGCTGCAAATCTTTCCTTGGAGGGATGCATTAGGCTTAACAAGAAAATGGGCTTTAAGAAATAATAAATGGGATGTAATTATAAAAATTGGGCAGTTATTATAAAAAATGCACCAAACACATAATTAGTTTAAAATATATTATTTTTGGAATTTGAAAATTTTAATTTCATTACTTGTTGTGTGTGCAATATTTCGTTGGATATTTACGTAATACAAATTTATTTTGAAATTATATTTAATCTGACTATAAATTTCTGGTTAAAAATATTTCGGATCCCATCAAAATGTGGGAAATTTTTATTGAATTCTGTTTTGAGAGGTTGATTGAAATTATTAATGGTTGTCCTAGCTAGAAAATGGGATGTACTTTTAACAAATTGTAAATGGGCTGTAGTAAATTCCATTACAATTCAAAAATGGGCTCTACATTCTTACAAATCACAAATGGGCTATATGTTCTCTGCCACACACTTGTGGGACTACTAAGTTGACGCGTCCCCTAAAAAAACAAAAACTAAGTTAACGCGTATGCAAGGCTTTGTGAACTTATAGTCAACACACGGTTCTAGCAGCAATGGCTGTTGGATGTCCATCCAACGGTTGTTGATGAGGACATCAATACAATTGTTACACCCACAGCCCCTGCTGCTATACATACTGGACCAATTACTAGAGCTCGTGCACGCCAACTAAATTACCAGGTACTTTCGTTTCTTGGTAATGATTCTAATGTTCATGAGAATATGATGCTGCCTAAATTGGATACATTTGTTTTGCTTACAAATGAAGGGCCTAGCTTGGAGAAGGATGAACATTGGAGCAAGAACAAGCATGGAGATGATGGCATGCGCAAGGGAAACAAGAACGGAGTTACAAGTGATGATTTCAGGACTTTGAAGCCACCATAATGGGTGCATGAAGCCTTGGACGAAATATACAAGACGCCACTTCATAAATTTCGTCCCGAGGCTATTTTAGGTGCTGCGTCACCTTATTATTGGGCCAGGCCCATGTAATTTCGAAATACATAAGTATAGGCTATTTTTAGAGTCCGTATGTGTGGGGAAACAAGAGATAGGGTTGATTTCGGACCCCTCCACCAAGGGCCACGAAATTCCCCCCCTCTTCCTCCATATATACAGCCCTTAGGGCATCGTTTAGACTTTGGGTTTTGTTTAGATTAAAAGTTCGCCATAGCTGCAACTTCGCGTACTTCGTTTGTGTTCAACGACCAGACAAAGGCGTCACAGAACCCCACCTTGATCAATAAAGCTTTCATCTTATATTCGCAATATCCAGATTGCAATCTTAGTTTCTTGCTTGTTCTTCGTTTGCTCGCAGGAAACAGACCTTCGTGGTCAGGTTGATCGTGCTCCGGCGTGGTCAATAACCTCTCGGAGTTGGTTTAGCGATTGCTAAGGCGCGACGTCCTCGCACGTTCGTAGTCGGATCGTCAAAGTCGACTTCCACCAAAGCGAAATCCACCATCTCATCGAAAGACGGGACACCTTTGCCTCTATCAAGTGGTATCAGATTTCCAGGTTGCTCGGTGAGATTTTACAGTTTTTTTGTAGTTTAGATCGAGTCTGTTCTTCATACCTACAGTCCACGAAAAAGCCACAAAAAAAAATTAGGGTTAGTTCATCATATCCGAACCAATCTGAGCCTTTGCATAATCTTTTTAGGGTTTTGCTTTGTTGAATTTGCGGTTGCATCGTCGTGTCTAGTTGCTGGTCTTAGAGTCTAGTCTTTTAGAGTTTCGAGTTCTGGTCATAAGTTGTCACGCCGCCGCCGCACCATCATCATCACCCCTGCCATCTACCACCACCGCTTATCCGCCACCGCTTCGAATCCGTATCCATATACCACCACCAATCCGAGTTCTTGTCATATTAGGTTTGTTTTCGAGATCCCTCTAGATTCCGATTCGTGTTTCCTTGCCGGAGTAGGTTTCGGAAAAAAAAAAAAAAAAGCAGCGCAAAATTTTTCGAAAACGCATTTTTCGAAAAAATTTCTGGCTATCCTATTTTTAGGTGTTTCTGAGTGTTTTGAGACAGGTGCCATTATAGGAAGTTTTTTTTGACCCGTTTCCAGTTTTTGGGTCCGGGCAGTCAAAAAAAAAAAAATTGGTCAAAAAAATTTCGTGCCCATCCTGTCAGTTTGAGCTAAGAAGAGTTTTGAGACACTCGCCATTATAGTGATTTTTCGCAAAAAAAAAAAAAAGCAGCGCAAAAAAAAAAGAGCGCAAAAAAAAAAGAGCGAAATTTTTTTTTTCAGAGTGTGCTTTTCCCTTGTTTCCGTGCCGCGCCGTGATTTTGTTGGTGTTCTAGGCTCGCGTCTCTAGCACAGTCTAGCCTAGGACCAGCACAGTACCGTCGTTGAGCGTTTATTCAACTTTGCATCTCTGAATTGATTATTGCTGACCCTTTTTGCTACCATATTATAAGCCTTCCCAGCTCCACATACATCTACGTCGTGCGTTTGACTCTCCCTGGTAATCGCTCTATCCAAGCTTTGAGAGTTTTTGACTACAACGGTTGCCGATCACCGCCTGCTGCTGGGTAAGAACTGGTAAGAATTTGAGATTTGCTTGACGGATTTGTGACACCCACCACCACCACTTCTTCGTAGTCTGTAGGATCATATTCTTGTGTGTTTCTATTGCTGCTAACCATGCCAGGATCACAAGCCGACGAGATTGACTGGGAGAATTTATCGAACAAGGAGCTTCATGATAAGTTTCAGCAAATGATGACTGAACAGGTGCAAGATGTGCTGAACAATTTTGAAGAGGCCATGGAGAAGATCACTGGCTTTGAGAAGACGTTCGAAACAAAGCTCGATAACAAGTTTAATGAATTGCTCGCGCGTCTTCCACCACCACCACCCGCTGCAGCTAACGCACCTCTCCAACAACAACAACGTCTGCCTCCACGTCGCGAAGCAGACCTCCGCCGAGCAAGCCGTGTTCCTCTTGCGTTTGGCCAAACTGTTGGTGCTGCTGTTGATACTTCTGTGGCTCCTGCTGCTGATGCGGAGGAGGATGATTATGTGGGAGACTATGAGGATGAGGTTGATCAAAATCAACACTACGTGCAGCCACCTGTACCACCACCAGCAGGTCGACCTCAGGTATATATTCGTAATGGTAGGCCTGCACCACCACCTCAGGTACGCGATGATGTCCATATTCCTAAACTGAAATTGAATATTCCACCATTTGAGGGTAGATATGTTCCTGATATATATCTTACTTGGGAGTTAGAAACTGAACAACGATTTACATGTTTACAATATCCTGAGGAGAGACGAGTTGCTGCTGCTGTTTGTGCTTTCACTAGTTTTGCATGTGTATGGTGGTCTGAACATTGTAGATTATATCCTATTCCAACTACTTGGGCTGCTTTGAAAACTGCTATGCGTACGCGTTGGGTTCCACCATATTATCAACGTGAATTGCTTCAAAAATTGCAGCGTTTAAGACAAGGGAAAAATTCTGTAGAAGAATATTATCAGGAATTACAAACTGGCATGATTAGATGTGGTATTGTTGAGGAGAATGAAGCTATGCTTGCACGTTTTCTGGGTGGATTAAATAGAGAGATTCAGACCATTTTAGACTATAAGGAGTATACTAATATCACTCGTTTATTCCATCTTGCTTGTAAAGCTGAACGTGAAGTGCAGGATCGACAAGCATTGGGGCGAACTAACTTTTCTGCAGGCCGACCTTCATCATGGACACCACGTGCATCTTCTACTTCAACTGCACCAGCACCTCCATCCGGTGCCACCTCCAGCCGTGATTCAAGAAAACAGGCACAACCACCATTATCTGCCAAGAGCGCACCTGCGGGGCCTGCACAGCGTTCTTCTTCTTCCATGGCATCAACAGGGCACACAAGTGATATTATTTGTCGTCGTTGTAAGGGAGGAGGTCATTATGCGAGAGAATGCAAATCTCCGCGTGTGATGATTGCTACCGCGGATGGTGGATATGAGTCCGCTAGTGACTATGATGAGGAGACTTTGGCTCTTATTACACGTGAAGAACATGGTGGAGATGATTCTGATCATGAGACGCAATACATGGCTCCTGAAGACGCTGACAGGTATGAATGTTTAGTTGCTCAACGTGTTTTGAGTGTGCAGGTCACACAAGCTGAGCAAAATCAGAGGCACAATTTGTTCCATACCAAGGGAGTTGTGAAGGAACGTTCTGTGCGCGTCATCATAGACGGAGGGAGCTGCAACAACTTGGCTAGCATGGAGATGGTGGAGAAGCTTTCTCTCACCACAAGACCACATCCCCATCCTTACTACATCCAATGGTTCAACAACAGCGGCAAGGTTAAGGTAACACGTACTGTTCGTGTGCATTTTAGTATCTCTACATATGCTGATTATGTTGATTGTGATGTGGTACCTATGCAAGCATGTTCCTTATTACTTGGTAGACCATGGCAATTTGATAAAAATTCTGTACACCATGGTAGAAACAATCACTATACTCTTGTTCATAAGGATAAAAATATTACTTTGCTTCCTATGACTCCTGATTCCATTTTGAAAGATGATATTAATAGAGCTAATAAAGCACAACAGGAGAAGAATAAGAGTGAAAATCAGATTGTGGCAAAAGAATTTGAGCAACAAATGAAGCCTAATAATAAACCATCTAGTGTTGCTTCTGAAATTAAATTGAAAAGTGCATGTTTATTTGCCACCAAATCTGATATTGATGAGCTAGATTTCAGCAAATCTGTTTGCTATGCTTTTGTGTGCAAAGAGGCATTATTTTCATTCGAGGACGTGCCTTCCTCTTTGCCTCCTGCTGTCACTAACATTTTGCAGGAGTTCGCTGACGTTTTTCCACAAGACGTGCCACCGGGATTACCGCCTATTCGAGGGATTGAGCATCAGATCGACTTAATTCCCGGTGCTTCACTGCCAAACCGTGCACCATACCGTACCAATCCAGAGGAGACGAAGGAGATTATGCGTCAAGTACAAGAGCTTCTCGACAAAGGTTATATACGCGAATCCCTTAGTCCTTGTGCTGTTCCTATTATTCTAGTGCCGAAAAAGGATGGTACATCACGTATGTGTGTTGATTGTAGAGGCATTAATAATATTACTATTCGTTATCGTCATCCTATTCCTAGGCTAGATGATATGCTTGATGAATTGAGTGGCTCTACAGTATTCTCCAAAGTTGATTTGCGTAGTGGCTACCATCAAATTCGTATGAAATTGGGAGATGAATGGAAAACAGCATTTAAAACTAAGTTTGGATTATATGAGTGGTTAGTCATGCCTTTTGGGTTAACTAATGCACCTAGTACTTTCATGAGATTAATGAACGAAGTTTTACGTGCTTTCATTGGACGATTTGTGGTAGTTTACTTTGATGACATATTGATTTATAGCAGATCTTTGGAGGAACATTTGGAACATTTACGTGCTGTTTTTATTGCTCTACGTGATGCACGTTTGTTTGGTAACCTTGGGAAGTGCACCTTTTGCACCGACCGAGTATCTTTTCTTGGCTATGTTGTTACTCCACAGGGAATTGAAGTTGATAAAGCCAAGATTGAAGCCATTGAGAGTTGGCCGCAGCCCAAAACGGTCACACAAGTGAGGAGTTTTCTTGGCCTCGCTGGATTCTATAGGCGTTTTGTGAGAGATTTCAGCACCATTGCTGCACCTCTCAATGAGCTTACAAAGAAAGATGTGCCTTTTCTTTGGGGTACCGCACAGGAAGAAGCCTTCACGGTATTGAAAGATAAGTTGACACATGCTCCTTTACTCCAACTTCCTGATTTTAATAAGACTTTTGAGCTTGAATGTGATGCTAGTGGAATTGGATTAGGGGGTGTGTTATTACAAGATGGCAAACCTGTTGCATACTTTTCTGAAAAATTGAGTGGGCCTAGTCTGAATTATTCTACTTATGATAAAGAATTATATGCTCTTGTTCGGACTTTAGAAACATGGCAACATTATTTATGGCCCAAAGAATTTGTTATACATTCTGATCATGAATCATTGAAACATATTAAAAGTCAAGCTAAACTGAATCGTAGACATGCTAAATGGGTTGAATTCATTGAGACTTTCCCTTATGTCATTAAACACAAGAAGGGAAAAGAAAATGTTATTGCTGATGCTTTGTCTCGTCGCTATACTATGCTTTCACAACTTGACTTCAAAATATTTGGTTTGGAGACCATCAAAGATCAATATGTGCATGATGCTGATTTTAAAGATGTAATGCATAATTGTAAAGAAGGAAGAATGTGGAACAAGTTTGTTGTTAACGATGGATTTGTGTTTCGTGCTAACAAGCTATGCATTCCAGCTAGCTCCGTTCGTCTTTTGTTGTTGCAGGAGGCGCATGGAGGAGGATTAATGGGACACTTTGGCGTGAAGAAGACGGAGGACGTACTTGCTACACATTTCTTTTGGCCAAAGATGAGACGGGATGTTGAGCGTTTTATTGCTCGCTGCACTACATGTCAAAAAGCTAAGTCACGCCTCAATCCTCATGGTTTATATATGCCTTTGCCTGTACCTAGTGTTCCTTGGGAGGATATATCTATGGACTTTGTTTTAGGTTTACCTCGAACAAAGAAGGGGAGGGATAGCATATTTGTTGTCGTGGATAGATTCTCGAAAATGGCACACTTTATACCATGTCATAAAAGCGATGATGCTATTAATGTTGCTGATTTGTTCTTTCGTGAAATTATTCGCTTGCATGGTGTGCCAAATACTATTGTTTCAGATCGTGATACTAAATTTCTTAGCCACTTTTGGAGATGTTTATGGGCTAAGTTGGGGACTAAACTGCTTTTTAGTACTACTTGTCACCCCCAAACTGATGGACAAACTGAAGTAGTCAATAGAACGTTGTCTACTATGCTTAGGGCTGTTTTGAAGAATAATAAGAAAATGTGGGAGGAATGCTTGCCTCATATTGAATTTGCTTATAATCGTTCATTGCATTCTACTACTAAGATGTGCCCTTTTGAAGTTGTGTATGGTTTCCTACCTCGTGCACCTATTGATTTGTTGCCTCTTCCATCTTCGGAGAAGGTTAATTTTGATGCTAAACAACGTGCTGAATTGATTTTAAAAATGCATGAGTTAACTAAGGAAAACATTGAGCGCATGAATGCTAAATATAAACTTGCTGGAGATAAGGGTAGAAAACATGTTGTGTTTGCACCTGGAGATCTTGTTTGGTTACATTTGCGTAAGGATAGATTTCCTGATTTGCGCAAATCAAAGTTAATGCCACGTGCTGATGGTCCCTTTAAGGTGTTAGAGAAAATAAATGATAATGCATATAAACTTGAGCTGCCTGCAAATTTTGGGGTTAGTCCCACTTTTAACATTGCAGATTTGAAGCCTTATTTGGGTGAGGAAGATGAACTTCCGTCGAGGACGACTTCATTTCAAGAAGGGGAGGATGATGAGGACATCAATACAATTGTTACACCCACAGCCCCTGCTGCTATACATACTGGACCAATTACTAGAGCTCGTGCACGCCAACTAAATTACCAGGTACTTTCGTTTCTTGGTAATGATTCTAATGTTCATGAGAATATGATGCTGCCTAAATTGGATACATTTGTTTTGCTTACAAATGAAGGGCCTAGCTTGGAGAAGGATGAACATTGGAGCAAGAACAAGCATGGAGATGATGGCATGCGCAAGGGAAACAAGAACGGAGTTACAAGTGATGATTTCAGGACTTTGAAGCCACCATAATGGGTGCATGAAGCCTTGGACGAAATATACAAGACGCCACTTCATAAATTTCGTCCCGAGGCTATTTTAGGTGCTGCGTCACCTTATTATTGGGCCAGGCCCATGTAATTTCGAAATACATAAGTATAGGCTATTTTTAGAGTCCGTATGTGTGGGGAAACAAGAGATAGGGTTGATTTCGGACCCCTCCACCAAGGGCCACGAAATTCCCCCCCTCTTCCTCCATATATACAGCCCTTAGGGCATCGTTTAGACTTTGGGTTTTGTTTAGATTAAAAGTTCGCCATAGCTGCAATTTCGCGTACTTCGTTTGTGTTCAACGACCAGACAAAGGCGTCACAGAACCCCACCTTGATCAATAAAGCTTTCATCTTATATTCGCAATATCCAGATTGCAATCTTAGTTTCTTGCTTGTTCTTCGTTTGCTCGCAGGAAACAGACCTTCGTGGTCAGGTTGATCGTGCTCCGGCATGGTCAATAACCTCTCGGAGTTGGTTTAGCGATTGCTAAGGCGCGACGTCCTCGCACGTTCGTAGTCGGATCGTCAAAGTCGACTTCCACCAAAGCGAAATCCACCATCTCATCGAAAGACGGGACACCTTTGCCTCTATCAGTTGTCGTGCTTCTTCTTCAATCTCGGATATTCTTTCTCCAGCCACCCAAAAAATGATTCCTCCCCCTGACATCTGTGGCGCACTGTTTTGGAGGTTGACCTGTGGACCTACTAAGTTGACGTGTACTAAGGGCTTTGTCAACTTAGTCAATATAAACGATTTTAGCTGCAGCGACCGTACGATGTCCATCCAACAATCATCGTGCTTCTTCAACCTCTGGTCTTCATGCTACAGCCGCCCAAGCGCCGGCCATGCCGCCTGCTCTTGCCTCTCGTGTCCGGCTGTGCTGCCACCGCTGGCCATGCCATCCCTCTATACTAACCCACACCTCCTGTTATTCTCCGATGATGGCAGCCTCACACCGCAGCTGAAACAGTCAACCCACGTACTCCCCTTCGCGTGGGCATCCACTGCCTCGTCTTCCCCGCCTTTGCATCGTTCCCTTCCTAGGCCTCGCCGTCGTCCACCGCCTTGGTTCTCTCGGTGCGGCGTGGTCAACATGGTCAACGGAGGACAGCCATCAGAAGAGGACTTTAGGCGATGAGGCTGACAGCTGGACCCACCAGCTAAGTCTTCAAATACGATGAAGTGCCTCCTTATTACTCGCAAAATAAAAACGATTCCTCCCCCTGGCAGCTAGGACCGAGCAGCTATATCTTCGCACGCAAGGAAGTGCATCCTTATCCCCCCGGACCGCTGGGACCCACCCGGTCAAAGCGTACGTAGCGTTGTCTGTAGGGTCATGAACATGTACGTACATATTGGTCGATCGGTCCGTCTGCAAGTATGAACTGTGGCCGAGTAAGTAGCGGCACGTGTCATTGTAGAGCACCCGACATAGCAGTTCAGGCAGACATGTCTAAGTCCTATACACGTACGTACAGCCACAGGGCAAAAAATACGGCCACGTATGTACATACGGGCGGGGTCTCGAGCACGTACTCTCGCATATATATACGGACGACCAGGGCTTGTGTACATGGAGAGGCAACGGATGGCAGCAATGGCGTCATGTTCTTCAGGCAGCAAACCGGCTGGGTCGGAACAGAGAAATAGCGTCCTGTTCATCGGGAGGCAACCGACTGGGTCAGAATGCATCGTGTTCATCGGGAGCCAACCTGCTTGGATGGAACAGCCGATCGAAACAAGGCCTGGCATACCGCAGAATGGACGAAACAGACTTGTGTTGGAGCGTTACGGTCGAAACGAGGCCTGGCGTACCGCAAAATGGAGGAAACCGACTTGTGTTGGAGCGCTATGGTCGAAACGGGGGCCCTGTTCATCGGGAGGGGTGTGGCGTACCGCAAAATGGGACTCCACGGGATATTGTCCATCTCCACCGTCCACTGCCTCCACGAGCTACTGTTCATCCACCGTCAACCTACTCCAGCCTCCACTTGTGACTGTTCATCCACGACGTCTCCCCTCCTGCCTCCACCAGCCACTGTTCATCCACGGGCTCCTGTTCATCCAGCCTCCACCGCTCCTCCACCGGCTACTGTTCAACCAGGCCTCTCCATGGGGTCCTGTTCAACCACACCTCCACGGGCTACTATTCATCTAGCCCTCCACCGGCTAATGTTCAACCAGCCCTCCACGGGGTCGTCCTGTTCATCCAGCCATCCACGGGGTCATGTTCATCCAGCGGCAACAGCCTCTACTACCACGGGGTCCTGTTCATCCACCCCCCGCCACCGGGAAGTGTTCATCCAACCCACCCAACAACACTCACTGTTCATCATGGGAAGGAGGCAACAGGGTTCAATCGGCTTCAGTTAGCAGCAGTAGTGAAGGAATCACTCGATCGGGTTTAGTTAACAGCTAGATCAATCGATCGCTCGGGTTCAGTAACGTGTAGCCTGCAATGCAATCACTCGGGTTCAGTAGGCGAACGCCTCGCTCGGGTTCAGTTAGAGCTCAACACCTCGCACCCACGCGCGTATGTGTATGAGAGAAACGTGCATCGCTCGGCCCCAACCACCCATCGTAACCGGGAACTCCCCGATATTTTTCTCGCCCTCGCTTCTACCATGGTTTTTTCCGTCATGGACGGCCCGAAGAATGTCATGCAGTTGCGTCTCCAGCCCGCCCAGGACAAAAAACCCATTTTCTGTCATGATTTTTTGTCATAGAAGTAGGATCCCACCACATCTATGATGATACCGGGTTTTGTCACAATTATTGTCATAGAAGTGTCATAAGCATGACAGAAAAAAAAACATTCGGCCCAAAATGTCACGGGTGTGTCTTTTTTTTGTAGTGTAACCCCCCACCGCGCGGGCTCAAAATTTCACCAAGTCATTCCCCCCATATCCACCTATCCCCCCCTGTCACCGGCCGCCGCCCCTGCCCACCGTTGACCTCGTCACCGGCCGTCTCCCGAGCCCTCCCTTGACCTCACCGTCACTGTCAGGGCCCGCCCTCGACCTCACTGCCGCCACCCTCTCCCCCACCCCAGAAGCCTCTCCCTCTCCTCTCCCTTGACCTCTCTCTCTCTCTAATCTCTCTATCTCTCTAATATGAACCCTAGCCTAGCTAAGTGTTGGATGTATGAACCCTAGCGTAGCTAAGTGTTGGATGTATGAACCCTAGCGTAGCTAAGTGTTGGATGTATGAACCCTAGCGTAGCTAAGTGTTGGATGTATGAACCCTAGCTAGGAGATGTAGTAGAGAGAGAGAGCAATTTAGTTTAGGGAAATTTAGCAAATTTAGTTTAGTGCAATTTAGAAATTTAGTTTAGGGCAATTTAGTTTAGGGTATATAAAATACCTATAAATAAAAAACAGTAGCAAATTGCACTAAACTAAAAAACAGTAGCTAATTAGTTTTTGTAGGTATATAAATTAGCTATAAAAAATAATAGTAAAAATTTATAAAAAACTATAGCTAATTAGGGCAGTAGAAAATATAGCTAGGGCCAATTTTTTGCAAAATAGCAAATTTAGCTAGGGCAAACAGTAGCTAATTAGGAATTTTTGTAGGTATATATAATAGCTATAAATAAAAAATAGTAGCAAATGTTTAGTGAGGTCATTTTGCAAAGGTTTTGGGTTTTTGAAAAGTCCACTAATATGCAATGTTTAGTGAGGTCATTTCACTCTATGTACTTGCTTGAATGATATATTTTGCAAATTATATATGTCATTGATGTTATATGATTTTGCAATGTTGGTTGAATGTCGAGAAAAATCCGAGTGGGCTATGTTTTGCCGGAATATTGATTCATTTCCATTCCGCTCCATACGTCCACTTTTTAGCAAAGGCCATGCCGAAAATTTCCGTGATTTTCGGCATGACTTGTGCTAGAAACTAGGACATATCATTGGTACATGTCGATGCTATACAAATGGTTTTTAACCCCTTTCCGCGACGGTGTTCGGAACCGTCACCTAGTGAGTGTGCGCAATAGGGGGGTCCTTCCCACACTACCCAGAAACTGTCGGGGATATGCCCTCCTGGCACACACACTCGGCAAAATAAGGTCGTGTGCGACCGGCGAGCAACCAAATACGGTTATACATACAGTAGTGCTAAAAATACAATTGTACATGCGAAATCGTTTCCGGTCGTAAGTACATCCCACACAGTCAGTCCCCGCTAAACGTTTCCGTTCGTATATACATCCCACACAGTCACTCCAAGGAAAATGTTTGCGCAAGGTGGAGTAACGCAAATAGTTTTTAAGAGAATGTCATGTGTGATTGTTCATTGATCCAACACAGTTTATTCCTAGAAACTGTGTGCGTTGCCTGAGGTCATGGCCCATGGTGTTTTCTCAATAACCGTTTGCAATAGGAAAACCCAATTAGGATGCTAATTGGCCAATTAGCAGGCTAATCGCCCTATTATTAATAATCCATTTACTAATCTAATTGACATTCTTATTAAGCACATAATATATTCCATTTCCATATTAAGGAAGCGGGATTTCATAATTGAAATACATCGAAGTACAACATGATATAGCTTCTGCACTTAGCTACCCCATTACACAACTGCACTAGCAGCAAGTTTCACATGCAACATCTAGAACCTTTTGAAATTAGCATCATAGATGGTACATAGAGAGATGCATCTCATCTGGAAAACTGCTGAAGTGGAAGCTGAATATTGAGCCTTCATTCATGTTGAAGGTCTTTGCAACTTTAGGCCAATGCCTATGGATGATTGACCGTCCATCCTTCGACCTCTTCAGGAACACATCCATATTGAACCATGGGTGTTGTATGAAAACTTTCCTCGCCTCCTGACCACAGAGGTGGTTTGAGAGGTAATCATCAGTGATCCCTGAAAACAAGGATGTGCATAAATATCTTCTCTATATATTGGAAATGGGGCAAAGGAATAAAAAAGGCAAGGTATAATAGTTAGTACCATCTTGTAAACCTCAGTGCTTCCCATTGTTTCCCTACAACACATATAAGGTAGTTAGTCATCAGGTTAAGTAAGGGTTCGCATGCTATCAGTAAAATATGTTGATGATAAATAAGCACATTGTAGATTCACCAGATTAATTCAAGCCACATGGAAAACCCATTTATCCAAACCAAGCATGATTAAGAACTAGGAAATATAGCACTTGTATATGTTTCTCATGTATTAAGTGCAGCCAAATTCGATTTATTCCTCACATGGTATACAATAACAGAATGCAGCCACAACAATTGAACATCACATTGTAGAATTATACCAAGCAGTTAACTAAACACCACAACAAATGAACCAAACGTTAACTGATCACCACATTGCACAATATAACATACTCCTACTAGAAGATCAGACAGTTAACCAAACCAAGCATGCTTAACAACTTGCAAATATAGCAATTGTATTTGTTTCTCATGTATTTAGTACAGCCAAATTCGATTTATTTCTCACATGGTATACAATAACAGAATGCAGCCACAACTATTGAACATCGCATTGCAGAATTGAACCAAGCAGTTAAGTAACCACCACAAACAAATGAACCAAACATTAACTGAGCACCACATTGCACAATATAACATACTCGTAATAGAAGATCAGACAGTTAACCAAACCAAGCATGCTTAACAACTTGGAAATATTGCACCCTAAAGAATTGAACATCACATTCGCATAATTGAACCAAGCAGTTAACTGAACACCACATTGCACGACGTATAGAACATATACACTATAGCAAAAGATTGCATGGTAAAAGTAGATAGCACAGTTCACTAAAATTTGTTAAGGAAAGGCAGTAGCTAGCAAACTGAACATGGGTCCTTATAGTGAGCTAATAAGACAAGCTACTCCTCATTGTCGGTGATATCGATGACGATTGGCTCCTTGGACATGGAAGAGGGCGAGGCCTCCGCATCATGGGTGCCCTCATTGTAGTGGTGAGTTGCCTGAGCCGCTCCGGGCACCAACCTGCTGGCTCTCGAGATGAGGTAAGCACATGCACGCTGAGAAAACACCTCGTAGTCTTCATCGAAGGCACCGATGGTGGCCTCGAGAAAATGCCATGAACTGTTGTTTAAAGCAGCCAACTGTGTCACGGCGTCGGCGCACAAGGCATCAACGGTGGCCGCAATGGCGAGGTGCTCCTCCAAGATCTGGGGGTCAGCATGAATGGTAGCCATTGTGACCTCATCCGCGCATGGGGCCACGATTTGCTTCTCCGTTGCCAAATGCTCCTTGATATCCTGGATATATTGCATGCACCATGGCTTAGGATGATGCTTATTTGGTGGAGGGGTTAGTGATTTGGGTGGAAGGTGTTGCGCTCACGTCGGCGGTTGGAGCATGTGGGATGTGGAAGGAGGAGGAGGATGGGGGTCGGGTGTGGATTACCTGCCTGGATAGGCGAGGCCGAGCAGTATGTAGGAGGGTCACCGGTGAGGAGGCGGAGCTGCAAGCAAGGAGTGACGGTTTCAACTTAGAAAGGAAGGCGGAAATAGGGGAAATGTGGCTTTTGGTAAAGGGGGAGGGGTGGGGAGGTAGATATTTCCGTGAAAGCCGAAAATTTGGAATTGCTTCAGCGAAAAAACTGGCGCGCAAAGTGTCATTAGACACGGTCCCTTATTCAGAGCGGGCTGTGGACTGTAGCCATCGCACCTTCTCACGTAAGCCGTCTGCGTACTATACTCCGACAGTGCTCCAAGATATTTTGTGTTGCATCTCACATGGTTGGTTATAATAAACTGTGTGGGATCTACTTCATTTTTCGTCTTGATTTCAATTACATAATGGGGTCACAGCGGCCATGGACGCTATTTGAATTACTAGACGTTTTATCTAGAGTGAACATGCAACTATATGTGTGTCCTAAAAGAATTGGAATTATTCAGGGTTCGTTTGGACATTTTTATGCATTAAGTGAGTTTTCAATGCATTTATGTGCATAATTCAAATTTGAACTACATGCACATGCTTAAGTGCATAAAACTTGGCTGAAAAATCAAATATTTGTCCTTGGGTGCATGCTTAGGTCCCATGCAAGAAATGGGAATGAATGTCAAACGCCCTGCCAACGTCACTCGGCCACAAAACTTGAGATACCTATTTTTAAATTCTAGTAAATCCAAAACTCATCTGAAATTCATGAAACTTGGCATGCTATCATTGAGCGGCATCAACATGTCATGGTAATTTTTTGTCCCATTTGGGGCAGGTTTGGGTATATGCTTCTCACAAACCAGAGCTTCTCTCAACAAGCATGATGGTTTCGGTAGGGAACACCCCACCTTTGGGGACGAGACGATATCCATTGCCTCTTATTGCTTTCAAATTTTATCTCGTGTCAACATAGAACAACAGGAGTGTTGCGTTATTCTTTGTGATTTTTTTGGGTTCGTTTGGATTTTTTTATGCATTGAGTGAGTTTTCAATGCATTTATGTGCATAATTCAAATTTGAACTACATGCACATGCTCTAATGCATATAAATTGGTTGAAAAATCAAATCTGTGTCCTTGGGTGCATGCTTGGGTCCCATGCAAGAAATGGGAATGAATGTCAAACACCCTGCCACCGTCACTCGGCCGCAGACAGTGAGATACCTGGTTTTTAAGTTCTAGTAAATCCAAAACTCGTCTGAAATTCATGAAATTTGGCATGCTATCGTGGAGCGGCATCAACATGGTGTGGTAAATTTTTTGTCCCATTTGGGGCAGGTTTGGGTATATGCTTCTCACAACAAGCATGATGGTTTCTATAGGACCGTCCCACCTTTGGGGACGAAACGATATCTATTGCCTCGTATTGCTTTCAAATTTTTTTCTCATGTCAACATAGAACAACGGGAGTGTTGTGTCATTTTTTGGGGGTTTTCGGGGTTCATTTGGACATTTTTATGCATTAATTGAGTTTTCAATGCATTTATGTGCATAATTCAAATTTGAACTACATGCACATGCTCTAATGCATATAAATTGGTTGAAAAATCAAATTTGTGTCCTTGGGTGCATCCTTCGGTCCCATGAAAGAAATGGGAATGAATGTCAAACACCCTGCCACGGTTACTCATCTGCAAGCATTGACATACTTGGTTTTTAAATTCTAGTAAATCCAAAGCTCGTCCGAAATTCATGAAACTTGGCATGCTATCATGGAGCGGCATCAACATGTCGTGGTAAATTTTTTGTCCCATTTGGGGCAGGTTTGGGGATATGCTTCTCACAAACCAGAGCTTCTCACAACAATCCCTATGGTTTCGGTAGGGATCGTCCCACCTTTGGGGACGAAACGATATCCATTGCCTCTTATTGCTTTCAATTTTTTTTGCATGTCAACATGGAACAATAGGAGTGTTGTGTCAATTTTTGGGATTTTCGGGGTTCATTTGGACATTTTTAAGCACTAATTGAGTTTTCAATGCAGTTATGTGCATAATTCAAATTTGAACTACATGCACATGCTCTAATGCATATAAATTGGTTGAAAAATCAAATATGTGTCCTTGGGTGCATGCTTAGGTCCCATGCAAGAAATGGGAATGAATGTCAAACACCATGCCAGGGTCACTCGGCCGCAAACATTGAGATACCTGGTTTTATTCTAGTAAATCCAAAGCTCGTCTGAAATTCATGAAACTTGGCATGCTATCATGGAGCGGCATCAACATGACGTGGTTAATTTTTTGTCCCATTTGGGTCAGGTTTGGGGATATGCTTCTCACAAACAAGAGCTTCTCACAACAAGCCGGATGGTTTCGGTAGGGAACATCCCACCTTTGGGGACAAAATGATATCCATTGCCTCTTATTGCTTTCAAAAAATTTCTCCTGTCAACATAGAACAACAGGAGTGTTGTGTAAATTTTTGGGATTTTTCAGGGTTTGTTCGGACATTTTTATGCATTAATTGAGTTTTCAATGCATTTATGTGCATAATTCAAATTTGAACTACATGCACATGCTCTAATGCATATAAATTGGTTGAAAATTAAAATGTGTGTCCTTCGGTACATGCTTAGGTCCCATGCAATAAATTGGAATGAATTTCAAACACCAGGGCACCGTTGATTGCCGGCAAAATGTTGAGATCCTTTGTTTTTAAATTCTAGTAAATCCAAAACTCGTCTGAAATTCATGAAACTTGGCATGCTTTCATGGAATGGCACCCGACATGTTGTGGTATTTTTCATGTCCATTTTGAGAGAAGGCGCACTCGAATAACAGCCAACAAATGCATTTTGAAAAAATGGCTGCCACTTTAATATCTCAAATGGTTGTATAATTCAAATAGCATGCGTTCTGTTAACCATTCACATGATGCCACATGTCTTCATTTAATGGCTATAGGAGGTGTCGTGCAGATAGCTGCTTGACCTTGACTGAACAGGAGGCGTGCGAGCGGAGTCTGGTGAGCAGGTTGACCGTGAGGCATGCAAGCTGTCCTCCAATGTGCACGCTCACCGGGAAGCATGTGAGTTGTACGCTGCGCAGGCTCACTCGGAAGAGAGCCCTTTGACTTCCATGGTTGCACGCCTTCCTCTCCATTAATGGCACCTAAGCCACTGTTTAATATGGGCGGCCTTACTGTTCACCTCCCATTCCCCTCCCTCCCGCAGACCTCCACCAACGCCATGGCACAGAATGATCATCTGCCACAAGTCTTCAAGTTTGCCGAAGTCGACTCCGAGCCGGAGGAGATAGAAAATAAGAAGGAATGGGGCCTCATGGACATGGCCCAGAACAAGCTGGCTGCGGCGGTAGCATTGACGGGATCGTCGCTGAGCACTATCACAGAGCTCGAAGCCGTGGGCGTCAGCGAGGTCTCCGCGGACCCGCGCGAGCTCGTGTACATGCCAGCGCCAGCGCCCGTGCCCGTGCCCATGCGCGCTACTCCACCCACCGTGGCGCCGGCCGTCGTGCATTTGGCTGCACCAGCTGCGCCCGTGCCCCTGCCCGTGCACGCCCCTCCACCCACTACGGTGCCGGTCCCCGTACATTTGGTTGCACCCGCCGCGCCCGTGCCCGTGCCCATGCACGCACCCCCCTCAACGGCATGGGATGCTGTCGTCGACCGCTACCTCTCAGCAGCGCCAATGGCCGTCCTCCCGCGCCCCGCCCATCGATCGCGCGACGACATGATGTTTGATTTACAAGTGAAGAACATTTTGCGCTGTCTTGAAGACTTCAACAACGGCGTCCCGAAGGACGACAATGACGGCGCAACACGCCGCCTTCGCCGCCATCGGAAATAGTTTTTTTGGGATTTAAAACTATATCTCGAATTCTCGATCATATGAATATAAATTCGTAGTGTGACCGAATGAAAGATATGGTTTGCACGAAGTTGCGTTTTTCCCTCTTAATGTACAGACTTATCAAACGATTTTCTTTTGAAAAAAACATCAATCGTTTTTAAATATAAAACACTCATCGCAAACGTTTTAGTTAGAACACCCGTATGCAAACGGACAGCTTCCCAGGAAGCCAAGGGAAAATGTGTCGAGCGGGATTTCTGCATCCCTTCAACGCAAATAGTTGTTTTGCATGACCCGTGTGCAACCACGTAGAAAAAATTGGGTAAGATTTGCATCTGTTATTTTGGGTATGTTGCCATTTGTCAAACTAGAAAGATTGACATTTGTTTATCTAGTAACATTGCCATTTGTCAATCTTGTAACACTGCGATTTGTCAAAATATGCATCTAAAAATCACTAGCACTATCTTATTTTTGCAACTAAAATCACTAGCATTGTTCACATGGACACCACTAGCAGGCATGAGTTGATGGACGCATATGCAAATGTACCATTGATTACATACAACAAGTCATCAACCCACAACGACAACGAGGATACACGTTGGATTATAGATCATTTCCAACAAAAATTCTAGTATAGTAAAGTTTTTCTCACACAACAAATAACAAAGTGATGAAATGAACTTCAGCTCAACCACTCATCGGCATTGGAAACGCTTGCTTTGAACCAGAAGTGATTTTCTGGGAAGGGCCAGCTACTGTCAATCTCGAGACCAACACAGGACTGATTATCCAGGCTGAAGCGGGCTATGTCAGGACACATAGTGCGATGGTAGGGAAGCATAGCAATGACCGAGGTATATAGTTGCTTCTCATAAATGGTAGTAACATTGTGTCTACAGCAGCCGGATCGCCTTTCACCATCATTGGATACTTTTGTCCATGGAAGAGCGAGTTTCCTCCAAGACTTTCAATACTGAACAAGGGAGAAGGTGTTGGCGCTAGTACACTAGTATCCATCCCGAATACCCTGCAATGGATGTTGGAATAGGTCCGGAGATTGCGACCATGCGAGACAACATCTCCCTCCCTAATAACATCAGTAGTGCCTTGTATACAGACAAGAAGAGGTGATCCATCAGAATAAGTTGCCAGGCGCCACTTAGTATATGGGTCCTGCTCGTGATCATCAGCATCGTAATCTCCCCCTTGGTTATAAAAAAAATTCAAGTATAGGTGGTGGAATGTTCACAGGACCTTGGAAACACAAGAAGGTTAATTAATTAGTAAAGGGAAACTAGCTAACCCACATGCATGTGGATGAAACAATTATAATTACGGTGGAAGACAAACATACCGAAAGCATGATGATTCCATGCAAAAACAGTGCCACGAGTGGTGGCAGCAAACACAAGACCCTCGTATTGAATTGCATCACATTACTCATCCATGTACAAAAATTGATTTTTGAGCAATATCCATCGAGGCGTGGAAGTAAGGAAGGCAACAAGCTTGTCGAAGATAGCAACAACTTCATAGTTTGTGTAATCCCAAGAGCGGTTGGGAACTCGACAAATTGCTCTCTTCCGTAGACGACAGTTACCATGATCGCATTTGAACTCACGTAGATCATCTGTGTGCTCAACCTCTGGGCAGTCTGAGATTTTTGGAAGTGGAAGCCGGTGACGAGTGTACACATTCACAAGTTCCACTCGCAATTGTACCCAATATAAACAACCAAATCTTCATTTGCGCCTGCCGAAGCCTGACCCTCAAGCGATGGCATCTTAACATCACACGTATCACTATCAAGTGGCATCAACTTGCACAAGGCGAGGCTTTCGTCGTCCCCGCGCCGGTCAACATGGTCACAGTGAACAAGATAGGGGAGATCAACCCGCTCCTAGAACCTTGGTTTCTTGTAATGATGTCATTAGTTGAGTCGAGAATGGTCTTGAACGAACCTACCATGCTAGTCGAGGTGATGACGTCGCACCGATCAATGAGTTCCTCCACCACGTCATCTTTCAAATCGGGGCAAGAATAACGGGGTCGTTTCTGGCCTGTTCCCTCCATGGAGAAGATGATCGAACAATGGCAGAAGGAAGGGTGAAGGAAAATGGAGGAAGAGCGTGCGACAGCAGTTCCAAATCGAGAGGGAAAGGCGAAGAGGCGGTGGACGGTTGCCATGGTACAAGAAGAGGCTAGTGGGGAGCGAACGGCTGCCACAGAGGTCAACCACTGACAGCAAGACCGAGTGAACTGCATGCCCTATATCGCACACACCTTGATCTGGCTGACCGTTTCTTTTGTGTTGCCTAATCACAAACAGTTCATCCGAGTGAACCGTATGTTGTACATCGCACACACCTTCATCTGGCTGACTGATACGTCTCCAACGTATCTATAATTTTCGATGTATTCATGCCATATTTATAATATTTTTACATGATTTTGGTATGATTTGTTTAGAACTAATCAGACTGACGCTGTTTTCAGCAGAACTATCATGGTGTTGTTTTTGTGCAGAAATAAAAGTTCCCGGAATGCGCTAAAAATCAACGGAGATTTTTTTCTAGAAAATTTAAAAAATACTAGAACAAAGAGTTACCGGAGGGGATTCCCGTGGGGCCCAGGAGGGTGGAGGGCGCGCCAACCCGCCTAGGGCGTGCCCCTGTGCCTCGTGCACTTCCCGTGGGGGCCCCTGACTTGTTCTCGACACCAACCTCTCCTATAAATCCCCAAACCTCCATAAAATACCCTCGGGAGTTCCGCCGCCGCAAGCCTCTGTAGCCACCAAAAACCAATTGGGACCCTGTTCCAGCACCCTACCGGAGGGGGGATCCATCACCTATGGCCATCGTCATCATCCTGGCGCTCTCCATGACGAGGAGGGAGTAGTTCACCCTCAGGGCTGAGGGTATGTACCAGTAGCTATGTGTTTGATCTCTCTCTCTCTCTGCCGTGTTCTTGATATGTCACGATCTTGATGTACTGCGAGCTTTGCTATTATAGTTGGATCTTATAATGTTTCTCCCCCTCTATCTCCTTGTGATGAACTGAATTTTCCCTTTGAAGTTACCTTATCAGATTGAGTCTTTAAGGATTTGAGAACACTTGATGTATGTCTTGCATGTGCTTCTCTGTGGTGACAATGGGATATTCACGTGATCCACTTGATGTATGTTTTGGTGATAAACTTGCGAGTTATGTGACCTTGTTAACTTATGCACAGGGATTGTCACACGTTTTCGTCTTGAATCACCCGTAGAAACTTTGGGGCACTCTTTGAAGTTCTTTGTGTTGGTTGAATAGATGAATATGAGATTATGTGATGCATATTGTATAATCATACTCGCGGATACTTGTAGTGACATTGGAGTATCTAGGTGACATTAGGGTTTTGGTTGATTTGTGTCTTAAGGTGTTATTTTACTACGAACTCTAGGGTTGTTTGTGACACTTATAGGAATATCCCAATGGATTGATCACAAAGAATAACTTTGAGGTGGTTTCGTACCCTACAATAATCTCTTCGTTTGTTCTCCGCTATTAGTGACTTTGGAGTGACTCTTTGTTGCATGTTGAGGGATAGTTATATGATCCAATTATGTTCTTATTGTTGAGAGAACTTGCACCAGTGAAAGTATGAACCCTAAGCCTTGTTTCGAAGCATTGCAATACCGTTTGTGCTCACTTTTATCATTAGTTACCTTGCTGTTTTTATATTTTCAGATTACAAAAACATATATCTACCATCCATATTGCACTTGTATCACCATCTCTTCGCCTAACTAGTGCACCTATACAATTTACCATTGTATTGGGTGTGTTGGGGACACAAGAGACTCTTTGCTATTTGGTTGTAGGGTTGTTTGATAGAGACCATCTTCATCCTACGCCTCCCACGGATTGATAAACCTTAGGTCATCCACTTGAGGGAAATTTGCTACTGTCCTACAAACCTGTGCACTTGGAGGCCAACAACCTCTACAAGAAGAAGGTTGTGTAGTAGACATCAAGCTCTTTTCTGGCGCCGTTGCTGGGGAGGCGAGTGCTTGAAGGTATATCTTTAGATCTTGCAATCGAATCTTTTACTTTCTTGTTTTATCACTAGTTAGTTCATAAAAGAATACTACAAAAAGAAAATGGAATTGAGGTTGCCTCATATGCTTCATCTTTTTAATATCTTTCGTGAAAATAAGGATTCCGATAATTGTGCCAAAGTGTTAGATGAAGAATGCATTAAAATGTTTGGCACTAAATCTTTGGATAATGGGCATGATTGCAATGTTGTTAGTATGAATTCTTTGAATATCCATGATGCTAATGATATGCAAATCCACAAGCTTGGGGATGCTATGTTTGATGAAGATGATATTTTCAGTCCCCCAAGTTTTGTTGAGCAAATTTATTATGATGAAAGCATCCCTCCTATCTATGATGATTATTGTGATGAAACATATGCTATAAAGAATAATGATATCCATGAAACTTGTCATCATGATTTTAACTTTCAATTGGATTATGCCTCACATGATAGTTATTTTTGTTGAGTTTGCTCCCACTACTATTCATGAGAAGAAATTTGCTTATATGGAGAGAAATAAAAATTCTATGCTTGTAGATCATGAAAAGAATGCTTTATGTGATGGTTATATTGTTGAATTCATTCATGATGCTACTAAAAATTATTATGAGGGAGGAATATATGCTCGTAGGAATTGCAATAATATCAAGTTTCCTCTCTGTGTGCTTAAAATCTTGAAGTTATGCTTATTTTGCTTTCCTATGCTAGTTGATTCTTGTTCCCATAAATTGTTTGCTCACAAAATCCCATGCATAGAAGTGGGTCAGACTTAAATGTGCTCTCTTTATGTGAGCATCATTGAAATCGTCATGCCTAGCTAAAAAGGCATTAAAGAAAAGCGCTTGTTGGGAGACAACCCAATATTTAACCCTATTGTTTTTGTGTGTTCACGTGATTAAGCTACTGTAGTAATCATGTTTTATAGCTTTTGTTCGAATAAAGTGCCAAGTAAGACCTTTGGGAGGGCTTACGTGATAGTTGATTTGATCTTGCTGAAAAACAGAAACGTTTGTGCTCAGGTAAACAATTCTCATTTTTAACAGAAGCGCGCTAAAATACTGATTCTTTTTGTAGAGGATTAAGAAACAAATTTCCTAGGACTTCCTAATTTCTCAGAATTTGTTGAGTTACAGAAGTATTCGAGAGTTATAGATTACTACAAAACTGTTCTGTTTTTGACAGATTCAGTTTTCGATGCATAGTTTGCTTGTTTTCTACTTTCTATGGCTTATATTGCTTAATATAAATTGTAGAAATGATATGGTACAATAGGCATAATGTGAGAAAAATTATGAATCTTGTCTTGACAGTACCTAAGTGGTGATTTGCTTTCTTATACTAACGGAGCTTACGAGTTTTCTGTTAAGTTTTGTGTTCTGAAGTTTTCAAGTTTTGGGTAAAGATTTGATGGACTACGGAATAAGGAGTGGAAAGAGCCTAAGCTTGGGGATGCCCAAGGCACCCCAAGGTAATATTAAAGGACAACCAAGAGCCTAAGCTTGGGGATGCTCCGAAAGGCATCCCCTCTTTCGTCTTTGTTCATCGGTAACTTTACTTGGAGGTATATTTTTATTCACCACATGATATGTGTTCTGCTTGGAGCATCATTTTCTTTTATTAGGATTTGCTTGCTGTTATTTAGAGTAATGTTTTGCATCTTTTAGTTCAATAAAAAGGTTAATTATAGCCTTTACCATGCTTATTTTTCAAGTCTATATGTTGCTGTTTTAAAAACAGAAAGTTTGCTATTATGTTTTGAATATTTGGGAATAGTCAGAACATGATAAAATCCTGAAATTTTTACACAATGAGCAACAAAAAATTATCTAAAGTGTGGTAAGTTTTCAGAATTTTTGGAGTTAAAGAAGTATGATTCCTCTTGCATTCTTTACAAACTATCATGTTTAGACAAATTGCTGTTATGATTGCATTATTTGCATATGTTTGCTTGTTTAATGATTCTGTTTGAGGATAGGAGTGTTAAATATGCAGAGGCAATTAGTAGTCAATGTGAAATAATAATTTTAGTGATTTGCTACAGTAGAGAATGATAAGTTTTAGCATGGATTTATACTAACTTATCTCACGAGTTCTTGTTGAGTTTTGTGTGGATGAAGTTTTTAAGATTTAGGAAAACTGCGATATTAGAGGAATTAAGGAGACACAAAAGCTCAAGCTTGGGGATGCCCAAGGCATACCTAGTTAATATTCCGAGAAGTCTCAAGCATCTAAGCTTGGGGATTCCCCGGTTGGCATCCCACCTTTATTCTTCAACAACTATCGGTCAGCTTTGGTTGAGCCTAAGATTTTGCTTCTTCACATGATATGTGCTATAGTTGCAATGTCATTTTATTTTGTTTTGCTTGCTGTTTGAATAAAGTACTTAAGATCTGAAATTTTATTTATGAGAAGGAGTCTTCACATAGTTACATAATTATTCAACTACTCATTGTCCTTCGCTTACATCTTTTGGAGTAGTTTGTCGTTTGCTGTAGTGCTTCACTTATACCTTTTTAGAGCATGATGGTAGTTTTATTTTTGAAGAAATTGATGAACTCTTAGTGCTTCACTTATATTATTTTGAGAGTCTCTAAACATCATGATATTTTTCTTAGGTTATGAATTTAGTCCTAATATGATGGGCATCCAAGAGGGATATAATAAAAACTTTCATATAAAGTGCATTGAATACTACGATAAGTTTGATTCCTTATGATTGTTTTGAGATAAAAGATGGTGATATTAGAGTCATGCTAGTTGAGTAGTTGTGAATTTGAGATATACTTTTGTTAAATTTTTTGATTCTCGTAGCATGCACGCATGGTGAACCGTTATGTGATGAAGTCGGAGCATGATTAATTTTTTGATTGTCTTCCTTATGAGTGGCGGTTGGGGACGAGCGATGGTCTTTTCCTACCAATCTATCCCCCTAGGAGCATGCATGTAGTACTTTGTTTTGATAACTGATAGATTCTTGCAATAAGTATGTGAGTTCTTTATGACTAATGTTGAGTCCATGGATTATGCGCACTCTCATCCTTCCACCATTGCTAGCCTCTCTAGTACCGTGCAACTTTTGCTGATACCATAAACCCACCATTTACCTTCCTTAAAACAGCCACCATACCTACCTATTATGGCATTTCCATAGCCATTCAGAGATATATTGCCATGTAACTCTCCATCGTTCCGTTTATTATGACACGTTCCATCATTGTCATATTGCTTTGCATGATCATGTAGTTGACATCATATTTGTGGTAAATCCACCGTTCATTATTTTTCATACATGTCACTCTTGATTCATTGCACATCCTGGTATACCGCCGGAGGCATTCACATAGAGTCATATTTTGTTCTAAGTATCAAGTTGTAATTCTTGAGTTGTAAGTAAATAAAAGTGTGATGATCTTCATTATTAAAGCATTGTCCCAGTGAGGAAAGGATGATGGAGACTGTGATTCCCCCACAAGTCGGGATGAGACTCCGGACGAGAAAGAAAAAAAAGAGGCCATAAAAAAGAGAAAAGGCCCAAACAAAAAATAAAAAAATGAGAGAAAAAGAGAGAAGGGATAATGTTACTATCCTTTTTCCACACTTGTGCTTCAAAGTAGCACCATGATCTTCATGATAGAGAGTCTCCTCTTTTGTCACTTTCATATACTAGTGGGAATTTTCATTATAGAACTTGGCTTGTATATTCCAATGACGGGCTTCCTCAAAATGCCCTATGTCTTCGTGAACAAGCAAGATGGATGCACGCCCACTTAGTTTCTTTTGTTGAGCTTTCATACATTTATAGCTCTAGTGCATCCGTTGCATGGCTTTCCCTACTCACTCACATTGATATCTATTGATAGGCATCTCCATAGCCCATTAATATGCCTAGTTAATGTGAGACCATCTTCCTCCTTTTTGTCTTCTCCACAACCACCTTCTATTCCACCTATAGTACTATGTCCATGGCTCACGCTCATGTATTGCGTGAAAGTTGAAAAGGTTTGGGAACATCAAAAGTATGAAACAATTGCTTGGCTTGTCATTGGGGTTGGGCATGATTTGAATATTTGTGTGATGAAGATGGAGCATAGCCAGACTATATGATTTTGCAGGGATGAACTTTCTTTGGCCATGTTATTTTGAGAAGACATGATTACTTTGTTAGTATGCTTGAAGTGATAGAGGCAAAGGTGTCCCGTCTTTCGATGAGATGATGGATATCGCTTTGGTGGCAGTCGACTTTGACGATCCGACTACGAACGTGCGAGGACGTCGTGCCTTAGCAATCGCTAAACCAACTCCGAGAGGTTATTGACCACGCCGGAGCACGATCAACCTGACCACGAGGGTCTGTTTCCTGCGAGCAAATGAAGAACAAGCAAGAAACTGAGATTGCAATCTGGATATTGCGAATATAAGATGAAAGCTTTATTGATCAAGGTGGGGTTCTGTGACGCCTTTGTCTGGTCGTTGAACACAAACGAAGTACGCGAAGTTGCAGCTATGGCGAACTTTTAATCTAAACAAAACCCAAAGTCTAAACGATGCCCTAAGGGCTGTATATATGGAGGAAGAGGGGGGAATTTCGTGGCCCTTGGTGGAGGGGTCCGAAATCAACCCTATCTCTTGTTTCCCCACACATACGGACTCTAAAAATAGCCTATACTTATGTATTTCGAAATTACATGGGCCTGGCCCAATAATAAGGTGACGCAGCACCTAAAATAGCCTCGAGACGAAATTTATGAAGTGGCATCTTGTATATTTCGTCCAAGGCTTCATGCACCCATTATGGTGGCTTCAAAGTCCTGAAATCATCACTTGTAACTCCGTTCTTGTTCCCCTTGCGCATGCCATCATCTCCATGCTTGTTCTTGCTCCAATGTTCATCCTTCTCCAAGCTAGGCCCTTCATTTGTAAGCAAAACAAATGTATCCAATTTAGGCAGCATCATATTCTCATGAACATTAGAATCATTACCAAGAAACGAAAGTACCTAGTAATTTAGTTGGCGTGCACGAGCTCTAGTAATTGGTCCAGTATGTATAGCAGCAGGGGCTGTGGGTGTAACAATTGTATTGATGTCATCATCATCCTCCCCTTCTTGAAATGAAGTCGTCCTCGACGGAAGTTCATCTTCCTCACCCAAATAAGGCTTCAAATCTGCAATGTTAAAAGTGGGACTAACCCCAAAATCTGCAGGCAGCTCAAGTTTATATGCATTATCATTTATTTTCTCTAACACCTTAAAGGGACCATCAGCACGTGGCATTAACTTTGATTTGCGCAAATCAGGAAATCTATCCTTACGCAAATGTAACCAAACAAGATCTCCAGGTGCAAACACAACATGTTTTCTACCCTTATCTCCAGCAAGTTTATATTTAGCATTCATACGCTCAATGTTTTCCTTAGTTAACTCATGCATTTTTAAAATCAATTCAGCACGTTGTTTAGCATCAAAATTAACCTTCTCCGAAGATGGAAGAGGCAACAAATCAATAGGTGCACGAGGTAGGAAACCATACACAACTTCAAAAGGGCACATCTTAGTAGTAGAATGCAATGAACGATTATAAGCAAATTCAATGTGAGGCAAGCATTCCTCCCACATTTTCTTATTATTCTTCAAAATAGCCCTAAGCATAGTAGACAACATTCTATTGACTACTTCAGTTTGTCCATCAGTTTGGGGGTGACAAGTAGTACTAAAAAGCAGTTTAGTCCCCAACTTAGCCCATAAACATCTCCAAAAGTGGCTAAGAAATTTAGTATCACGATCTGAAACAATAGTATTTGGCACACCATGCAAGCGAATAATTTCACGAAAGAACAAATCAGCAACATTAACAGCATCATCGCTTTTATGACATGGTATAAAGTGTGCCATTTTCGAGAATCTATCCACGACAACAAATATGCTATCCCTCCCCTTCTTTGTTCGAGGTAAACCTAAAACAAAGTCCATAGATATATCCTCCCAAGGAACACTAGGTACAGGTAACGGCATATATAAACCATGAGGATTGAGTCGTGACTTAGCTTTTTGACATGTAGCGCAGCGAGCAATAAAACGCTCAACATCCCGTCTCATCTTTGGCCAAAAGAAATGTGTAGCAAGTACGTCCTCCGTCTTCTTCACGCCAAAGTGTCCCATTAGTCCTCCTCCATGCGCCTCCTGCAACAACAAAAGACGAACGGAGCTAGCTGGAATGCATAGCTTGTTAGCACGAAACACAAATCCATCATTAACAACAAACTTGTTCCACATTCTTCCTTCTTTACAATTCTGCATTACATCTTTAAAATCAGCATCATGCACATATTGATCTTTGATGGTCTCCAAACCAAATATTTTGAAGTCAAGTTGTGAAAGCATAGTATAGCGACGAGACAATGCATCAGCAATAACATTTTCTTTTCCCTTCTTGTGTTTAATGATATAAGGGAAAGTCTCAATGAATTCAACCCATTTAGCATGTCTACGATTCAGTTTAGCTTGACTTTTAATATGTTTCAAAGATTCATGATCAGAATGTATAACAAATTCTTTGGGCCATAAATAATGTTGCCATGTTTTTAAAGTCCGAACAAGAGCATATAATTCTTTATCATAAGTAGAATAATTCAGACTAGGCCCACTCAATTTTTCAGAAAAGTATGCAACGGGTTTGCCATCTTGTAATAACACACCTCCTAATCCAATTCCACTAGCATCACATTCAAGCTCAAAAGTCTTATTAAAATCAGGAAGTTGGAGTAAAGGAGCATGTGTCAACTTATCTTTCAATACCGTGAAGGCTTCTTCCTGTGCGGTACCCCAAAGAAAAGGCACATCTTTCTTTGTAAGCTCATTGAGAGGTGCAGCAATGGTGCTGAAATCTCTCACAAAACACCTATAGAATCCAGCGAGGCCAAGAAAACTCCTCACTTGTGTGACCGTTTTGGGCTGAGGCCAACTCTCAATAGCTTCAATCTTGGCTTTATCAACTTCAATTCCCTGTGGAGTAACAACAAAGCCAAGAAAAGATACTCGGTCGGTGCAAAAGGTGCACTTCCCAAGGTTACCAAACAAACGTGCATCACGTAGAGCAATAAAAACAGCACGTAAATGTTCCAAATGTTCTTCCAAAGATCTGCTATAAATCAATATGTCATCAAAGTAAACTACCACAAATCGTCCAATGAAAGCACGTAAAACTTCGTTCATTAATCTCATGAAAGTACTAGGTGCATTAGTTAACCCAAAAGGCATGACTAACCACTCATATAATCCAAACTTAGTTTTAAAAGCTGTTTTCCATTCATCTCCCAATTTCATACGAATTTGATGGTAGCCACTACGCAAATCAACTTTGGAGAATATTGTAGATCCACTCAATTCATCAAGCATATCATCTAGCCTAGGAATAGGATGACGATAACGAATAGTAATATTATTAATGCCTCTACAATCAACACACATACGTGATGTACCATCCTTTTTCGGCACTAGAATAATAGGAACAGCACAAGGACTAAGGGATTCGCGTATATAACCTTTGTCGAGAAGCTCTTGTACTTGATGCATAATCTCCTTCGTCTCCTCTGGATTGGTACGGTATGGTGCACGGTTTGGCAGTGAAGCACCGGGAATTAAGTCATTCTGATGCTCAATCCCTCGAATAGGCGGTAATCCCGGTGGCACGTCTTGTGGAAAAACGTCAGCGAACTCCTGCAAAATGTTAGTGACAGCAGGAGGCAAAGAGGAAGGCACGTCCTCGAATGAAAATAATGCCTCTTTGCACACAAAAGCATAGCAAACAGATTTGCTGAAATCTAGCTCATCAATATCAAATTTGGTGGCAAATAAACATGCACTTTTCAACTTAATTTCAGAAGCAACACTAGATGGTTTATTATTAGGTTTCATTTGTTGCTCAAATTCTTTTGCTACAATCTGATTTTCACTCTTATTCTTCTCCTGTTTTGCTTTATTAGCTCTATTAATATCATCTTTCAAAATGGAATCAGGAGTCATAGGAAGCAAAGTAATATTTTTATCCTTATGAACAAGAGTATAGTGATTGTTTCTACCATGGTGTACAGAATTTTTATCAAATTGCCATGGTCTACCAAGTAATAAGGAACATGCTTGCATAGGTACCACAT
This sequence comes from Triticum aestivum, assembly GCF_018294505.1. Taxonomy (NCBI): domain Eukaryota; kingdom Viridiplantae; phylum Streptophyta; class Magnoliopsida; order Poales; family Poaceae; genus Triticum; species Triticum aestivum. Next base: position 251,624,111 of record NC_057803.1, read on the forward strand.
CACAATCAACATAATCAGCATATCTAGAGATACTAAAATGCACACGAACAGTACGTGTTACCTTAACCTTGCCGCTGTTGTTGAACCATTGGATGTAGTAAGGATGTGGATGTGGTCTTGTGGTGAGAGAAAGCTTCTCCACCATCTCCATGCTAGCCAAGTTGTTGCAGCTCCCTCCGTCTATTATGACGCGCACAGAACGTTCCTTCACAACTCCCTTGGTATGGAACAAATTGTGCCTCTGATTTTGCTCAGCTTGTGTGACCTGCACACTCAAAACACGTTGAGCAACTAAACATTCATACCTGTCAGCGTCTTCAGGAGCCATGTATTGCGTCTCATGATCAGAATCATCTCCACCATGTTCTTCACGTGTAATAAGAGCCAATGTCTCCTCATCATAGTCACTAGCGGACTCATATCCACCACCCTCGGTAGCAATCATCACACGCGGAGATTTGCATTCTCTCGCATAATGACCTCCTCCCTTACAACGACGACAAATAATATCACTTGTGTGCCCTGTTGATGCCCTGGAAGAAGAAGAACTCTGTGCAGGCCCGGCAGGTGCGCTCTTGGCAGATAATGGTGGTTGTTCCTGTTTTCTTGTATCACGGCTGTAGGAGGCACTTGATAGAGGTGCTGGTGCAGTTGAAGTAGAAGATGCACGCGGTGTCCATGATGAAGGTCGGCCTGCAGAAAAGTTAGTTCGCGCCAATGCTTGTCGATCCTGCACTTCACGTTCAGCTTTACAAGCAAGATGGAATAAACGAGTGATATTAGTATACTCCTTATAGTCTAGAATGGTCTGAATCTCTCTATTTAATCCACCTAGAAAACGTGCAAGCATAGCTTCATTCTCCTCAACAATACCACATCTAATTATGCCAGTTTGTAATTCCTGATAATATTCTTCTACAGAATTTTTTCCTTGTCTTAAACGCTGCAATTTTTGAAGCAATTCACGTTGATAATATGGTGGAACCCAACGCGTACGCATAGCAGTTTGCAAAGCAACCCAAGTAGTTGGACTAGGATATAATCTACAATGTTCAGACCACCAGACACATGCAAAACTAGTGAAAGCACAAACAGCAGCAGCAACCCGTCTCTCCTCGGGATATTGTAAACATGTAAAACGTTGTTCAGTTTCTAACTCCCAAGTAAGATATATATCAGGAACATATCTACCCTCAAATGGTGGAATATTCAATTTCAGTTTAGGAATATGGACATCATCTTGTACCTGAGGTGGTGGTGCAGGCCTACCATTACGAATATATACCTGAGGTCGACCTGCTGGTGGTGGTGCTGGTGGTTGCACGTAGTTCTGATTTTGAGCAACCTCATCCTCGTAATCTCCCACATAATCATCCTCCTCCGCATCAGCAGCAGCAGCCACAGAAGTATCAACAGCAGCACCAACAGTTTGGCCAAACGCAAGAGGAACACGGCTCGCTCGGCGGAGGTCTATTTCGCGACGTGGAGGTAGTCATTGTTGTTGTTGTTGGAGAGGTGCGTTAGGTGCAGTGGGTGGTGGTGGTGGAAGACGCGCGAGCAATTCATTAAACTTGTTATCGAGCTTTGTTTCGAACGTCTTCTCCATGCCATCTATCTTCTCCATGGCCTCTTCAAATCTGTTTAGCACGTCTTGCACCTGTCCACTCATCATTTGCTGAAATTTATCATGCAAATCCTTATTCGTCATGTTCTCCCAGTCAGTCTCGTCGGCTTGTGATCCTTGCATGGTTAGCAGCAATAGAAACACACAAGAATATGATCCTACAGACTACTAACAAGAGGTGGTGGTGGGTGTCACAAATCCGTCAAGCAAATCTCAAATTCTTACCAGTTCTTACCCAGCAGTAGGCGGTGATCGGCAACCGTTGTAGTCAAAAACTCTCAAAGCTTGGATAGAGCGATTACCAGGGAGAGTCAAACGCACGACGTAGATGTATGTGGAGCTGGGAAGGCTTATAATATGGTAGCAAAAAGGGTCAGCAATAATCAATTCAGAGATGCAAAGTTGAATAAACGCTCAACGACGATACTGTGCTGGTCCTAGGCTAGACTGTGCTAGAGACGCGAGCCTAGAACACCAACAAAATCACGGCGCGACACGTAAACAAGGGAAAAGCACACTCTGGAATTTTTTGTTCGCTCTTTTTTTTGCGCTTTTTTTTGCGCTGCTTTTTTTTGCGAAAAATCACTATAATGGCGAGTGTCTCAAAACTCTTCCTAGCTCAAACTGACAGGATGGGCACGGAACTTTTTCGACCAATTTTTTTTTCGACTGCCCGGACCCAAAAACTGGAAACGGGTCAAAAAAAACTTCCTATAATGGAACCTGTCTCAAAACACTTAGAAACACCTAAAAATAGGATAGCCAGAATTTTTTTCGAAAGATGCGTTTTTGAAAATTTTTGGGCCTAAACGGAGCATGGTTTCCGGACTCTTTTTTTTCTGAAACCTACTCCGGCAAGGAAACACGAATCGGAATCTAGATGGATCTCGAAGACAAACCTAATATGACAAGAACTCGGATTGGTGGTGGATATATGGTGGTAGATGGCAGCGGTGGTGGTATATGACAGCTGTGGTGGTATATGGATACGGATTCGAAGCGGTGGTGGTAGATGGCAGGGGTGATGATGATGGTGCGGCGGCGGCGTGACAACTTATGACCAGAACTCGAAACTCTAAAAGACTAGACTCTAAGACCAGCAACTAGACACGACGATGCAACCGCAAATTCAACAAAGCAAAACCCTAAAAAGATTATGCAAAGGCTCAGATTGGTTCGGGTATGATGAACTAACCCTAATTTTTTTTGTGGCTTTTTCATGGACTATAGGTATGAAGAACAGACTCGATCTAAACTACGAAAAACTGTAAAATCTCACCGAGCAACCTAGAAATCTGATACCACTTGATAGAGGCAAAGGTGTCCCGTCTTTCAATGAGATGATGGATATCGCTTTGGTGGCAGTCGACTTTGACGATCCGACTACGAACGTGCGAGGACGTCGCGCCTTAGCAATCGCTAAACCAACTCCGAGAGGTTATTGACCACGCCGGAGCACGATCAACCTGACCACGAGGGTCTGTTTCCTGCGAGCAAACGAAGAACAAGCAAGAAACTGAGATTGCAATCTGGATATTGCGAATATAAGATGAAAGCTTTATTGATCAAGGTGGGGTTCTGTGACGCCTTTGTCTGGTCGTTGAACACAAACGAAGTACGCGAAGTTGCAGCTATGGAGAACTTTTAATCTAAACAAAACCCAAAGTCTAAACGATGCCCTAAGGGCTGTATATATGGAGGAAGAGGGGGGAATTTCGTGGCCCTTGGTGGAGGGGTCCGAAATCAACCCTATCTCTTGTTTCCTCACACATACGGACTCTAAAAATAGCCTATACTTATTTATTTCGAAATTACATGGGCCTGGCCCAGTAATAAGGTGACGCAGCACCTAAAATAGCCTCGGGACGAAATTTATGAAGTGGCATCTTGTATATTTCGTCCAAGGCTTCATGCACCCATTATGGTGGCTTCAAAGTCCTGAAATCATCACTTGTAACTCCGTTCTTGTTCCCCTTGCGCATGCCATCATCTCCATGCTTGTTCTTGCTCCAATGTTCATCCTTCTCCAAGCTAGGCCCTTCATTTGTAAGCAAAACAAATGTATCCAATTTAGGCAGCATCATATTCTCATGAACATTAGAATCATTACCAAGAAACGAAAGTACCTGGTAATTTAGTTGGCGTGCACGAGCTCTAGTAATTGGTCCAGTATGTATAGCAGCAGGGGCTGTGGGTGTAACAATTGTATTGATGTCCTCATCATGAAGTATTATTATTTTTATGTCAATATTAAACTTTTGTTTTGAATCTTATGGATCCGAATATTCTTGCCACAATAGAAAAGATTACATTTATAAATATGTTAGGTAGCATTCCACATCAAAAATTCTGTTTTTATCATTTACCTACTCGAGGACTAGCAGGAATTAAGCTTGGGGATGCTGATACGTCTCCAATGTATCTATAATTTTTGATATATTCATGCCATGTTTATAATAGTTTTACATTATTTTGGTATGATTTGGTTAGAACTAACCCGGACTGATGCTGCTTTTAGCAGAACTACCATGGTGTTGTTTTGTGTAGAAATAAAAGTTCTCAGAACGCGCTAAAAATCAACGAAGATTTTTTCTAGAAAATATTAAAAAATACTAGAACGAAGAGTTACTGGAGGGGAGTCCCATGGGCCCCACAAGGGTGGAAGGCGTGCCCACTCCCCTAGGGCGCACCCCTATGCATCGTGGACTTCCCATGGGCCCCCCTGACTTGTTCTCGACGCAAATCTCACCTATAAATCCCCAAACCTCCAGAAAATAACCTAGATCGAGAGTTCCGCTGCCACAAGCCTCTGTAGCCACCAAAAAACAATCGGGACCCTATTCCGGCACCCTGCCGGGGGGGGGGTCCTTCATCGGTGGCCATATTCATCATCCCGGTGCTCTCCATGACGAGGAGGGAGTAGTTCGCCCTCGGAGCTGAGGGTATGTACCAGTAGCTATGTGTTTGATCTCTCTCTCGTGTTCTTGATATGGCACGATCTTGATGTACCGTGAGCTTTGCTATTATAGTTGGATCTTATAATATTTCTCCCCCTCTATCTCCTTGTGATGAATTGAGTTTTCCCTTTGAAGTTATCTTATCGGATTGAGTCTTTAAGGATTTGAGAACACTTGATGTATGTCTTGCAAGTGCTTGTCTGTGGTGACAATGGGATATTCACCTGATCCACTTGATGTATGTTTTGGTGATCAACTTGTGAGTTTTGTGACCTTCTGAACTTATGGATAGGGGTTGGCACACGTTTTCATCTTGACTCTCCGGTCGAAACTTTGGGGCACTCTTTGAAGTTCTTTGTATTGCTTGAATAGATGAATCTGAGATTGTGTGATGCATATCATATAATCATACCCGCGGATACTTGTGGTGACATTGGAGTATCTAGGTGACATTATGGTTTTGGTTGATTTGTGTCTTAAGTTGTTATTTTACTATGAACTCTAGGGCTGTTTGTGACACTTATAGCAATAACCCAATGGATTGATCGGAAAGAATAACTTGGAGGTGGTTTCATACCCTACAATAATTTCTTCGTTTGTTCTCCGCTATTAGTGACTTTAGAGTGACTCTTTGTTTCATGTTGAGGGATTGTTATATGATCCAATTATGTTATTATTGTTGAGAGAACTTGCACAAGTGAAAGTATGAACCGTAGGCCTTGTTTCTAAGCATTGCAATACCGTTTGTGCTCACTTTTATCATTAGTTACCTTGCTTCTTTTATATTTTCAGATTACAAAAACCTATATCTACCATCCATATTGCACTTGTATCACCATCTCTTCGCCGAACTAGTGCACCTATACAATTTACCATTGTATTGGGTGTGTTAGGGACACAAGAGACTCTTTGCTATTTGGTTCCAGGGTTGTTTGAGATAGACCATCTTCATCCTACGCCTCCCACAGATTGATAAACTTTAGGTCATCCACTCTAGGGAAATTTGCTACTGTCCTACAAACCTCTGCACTTGGAGGCCCAACAACGTCTACAAGAAGAAGGTTGTGTAGTAGACATCACTGGCCATTTCTGTTCTCTTGTCTCAACATAAACAGTTCATCCGAGTGAACCGCATGTCGTATATCGCACACACCTTGATCTTGCTGACCGTTTCTTTTGTGTTGCCTAATCACAAACAGTTGATCCGAGTGAACCGTATGTTGTATATTGCACACACCTCCATCTTGACCGTTTCTTTTGTTCCTCCTCATCGCAAACAGTTAATTGAAATGAACTGTGTGCCCTACATCGCACATGCAACTAAAATCCAAACTGTGTTTGATGCATCCGTCATTGCAAATGTTTTGCACCTTTTTTGACGGGGTTTTACACCACAGTTTGTGATTATTGCATCGCACACAGTTTCGTCGAAGGGTGTCTAATCGTAGTGTCGCGTTAGCAACATCCTTCAGTAGTGTATGAAGTGATCGGGATTTGCCGGAAGGGGAATGAATCAACATTCCGACCAAATATAGGCCCCTTTTTTCTCTTCATTATATATTTTATTTACAATTGTTGAATACGAAACAGGTCTACCCACGCCGAAGCTGGGGGTTCTACTTGCCACGAAGAAGACCCCATCGAGGCAGCAAATCACTTTTTCGATTACCAGGACGAACACCAGATGAGGTTGCATGGTGGCGGAAGTGGCACCAACACCGACACTGACGCCGACATCGGCACCCGCATTGGCACCGGCACCAACACCACCCCCGAGACCGGCAACAATGTTGTCATAGTCGGTAAAGAACCGAAGAAGAAGAGGTCACGAAGACCAGACGAGCTCGACATCGGACAAATTGTTGTCACAGAGATGCACCCCAAGAAGTTAGAGCCAACAGCACCGGAGGACGCGCGCAAGTGCTGCGGCAATCAACTAGGATGCATCCTCGGGGAAACTGCCAACATCAACAACGAGAAGTTTAAGAAGATACCACATATGGATCACATGCTCCTAAAGAAGTTGCACAATAGGTTCCTGTTCCCCGACTGGGATGAAAGCAAATTTAAAGAGCCGTGGGACGACGTCACCATGACAAAGATAAATGATAAGGCGATGGTGACGTTCACGAATGACTTGTCCTCATGGAAAGTTCGGGTGAAAAAAGTGATTGTGAAGAATGAAGCATGGTCCAAGATTCATGCTGACAATCTGTCACTAAAGAAAGAGGACTTTGAAAATTTCAAGGAAACTTGCGCTAAAGAAGAAGTCAAGGCAAGGTCGGAGAAAAATGAGCGCGCTCCAGGCCAGGAGCATGCCTCCCACTGCCTCGGAAGCCGTGGTTATGAGGGGAAGAGACACGTATGGGCCTAGGAGGGCGTCGAACGTGAAAGTCATGGAATCCCAGACCCCTTGGCGGAGTTCACCGACCCGCTGGAGCATGACTGGATCACGGCCCAGTACAAGTGGGACCGCGTCAAAAAGATCTTTTACATGCACCCAAACACGAGGGAGTTCATGAGACTTCTGGTAATTGTTATATTACCACATTACCATATTAGCTTCCAATCAATTCGACTACAAGTTTGTCACATTAGTAAACCATCCATGTTCCTTTTGAAGAAAGAGCAGCACCAAAAGGCAGATGAAAGCAACGAGTCGTCACAGTCATCGGTGAGGCCCAAGTGGGACACCCCATTCAACCGGGCCTTGAACATACTGAAAAAGGTCCCGGAGGACAAACCGCCGTCTTATGGACGTGTGCACACCGTCGGAGATGGCGCCTCGTGGAAGACGTGCTACCGCGAGGAGCCAGAGGAAAGAAGGAAGATACGGTTGGTCGTCACTCAGCAGACCATTGACGAGAAGGTCGTGATTGCGGTCAATAAGACCAAAGTTGAGACCAAAGAAGAGTTGCTCGGGCTTGTCAATGTAGCGGTCACTAACGCGGTGGTCAGCTTGATTCCGGAAATTTTCGATTGGTCGAAGAACAATCCAAAAAAGGCCGAAGGACTTTCCTCTTCCCAGCTTTGTCAGGAGCAATTCGGCGAACACCACAGCACCAACACTTGCTCAAGCAACAGCAAAAGGTCCCGCTCCTGTTCATAGCAGCCCGACCTCCGTCTCTGGCATGCTCAGCGGGCCTTCATCGCTGGCTGAGCTCGGCGCCCTCACGGTAATTAGGCGTCATACCCTTTTCACCAAGCATGTCTATAGTGTTCTGTTTCAGTTGCCTTTTGGATGTTTGACATCGCAGACATGTCTTCTTCGTAGGCTGACGATACCCCATGCACCCTACTGTATGAGCTCAAGGGCTAGAAGGTGGTCGTGGGAAAGGCAACGATCGTGAAGCCGAAGGATTGCATGTTCCACAACCAAGAGATGCCTGATGGCGTCTTCAAGGTTAACATGGCCAGTGTCTTAGCGGGCTTCAAGGATTTGCCTCCTCCGGTACCAGTTGATGACGAGAGGAGACACCTAAGAGGATTGTCGCATGCAAGTTGGTTCTTTCCTTAGCCGAAGTCTCTTCTTCGTATTGAGGCACCCAGTATCACATCAACACCACCTTCTCGAGAAGGTATGAACACCACCCCACCTACCAAATTACCTACACCTGTCATGGTGGGTGATAGCGGACGACGTGAGGGAGAGCCTCCATTAGTGTTAGATCATGTCGCCCCCGTTGTCGAAGAAGCAAATGTTGATGATGACACGGCGGAGGATGGTGATGCCCCAGACAAGTATTTCAATACCACCTATGATGATGGAGGATTGATGGCTTAGGACGAAGAAGACTCAGGCGATGAGCGTTGAGATGATGACTTGATGCTCCCTGATTTGCCGGAGCCGGAACGTCCTAAGGCAGGATGAAAAAAGTCTCTCTTTAAGCGATCCTCGCAGGAGACACCTCCAGATGCCACCTCTACCCAGCAACAACCCAAGGGCCGTCCACTGATTAGCCTGACGACAGTGGGGGTGGTGGTTAGGGAGGGTATGGTGGGATCACTACCGACACCCTCCAAGAAGCAAAGGAGGAGACCGGACAGGAAAGGCCCTAAAGGCACCAGAGCTGCTTCAAGCAGCCAGCCGCCTCTGAAGCCCCGAGTGATAGACAGAATACCTGTCGAAGGTGCGAAGCGTTTCCATATCGCCGGTGAAACGATCCTACTCCCTCCTTCCATCTATATAGTGCCTAATGCGTTTTTCGAGGCTAACTTTGACCTAATGTTAGAGCAATAATATATGACATGCAACTTACACAAAGCACATCATCAAATTCGTATGTGAAAGGAGCTTTCAATGATATAATTTTCACATTATGCATGTCATGTAGTATTAATTTTAGCAATAGTCAAAGGCGATCTTGAAAAACGCATTAGGCCCTATATAGATGGAAGGAGGGAGTACTTGCGAAAGCGCTAGAGCACATACTGAACAATGATCTAAGGAGACTCCATGAAGATGTGCTGGCAAGAGAGAAAAGCCTTCTCATCTCAAAAAAACCAGGATACCCGCTTTACACGGCTTAGGTGTCAGGTGGGAAGTTGTACGTCGAGAGATGGCCCGCGGATAAGTTCATCCTGTGATTTGACTACATCTACGACATGTTCCACATGACCAAACTAGATTTCCAGTTCATCCGCATGTATGCGCTGTATCTCAACTACTTCATCGGGATCGAGAACATAAAATATATCTGCGTCGCGGACCCATACTATATGCACGAGAGCTTCTTGGCAGCTTGCAAAGAACACCGTGACTATGCGATCAAGTACCTGGCCGACTTCATGATCTCTAATAAGAATAAGGAAGCGATTCTCCTGCCTTATCATCCCATGCAAGTCATCCGCGCATACCCTTTTGTAAGTGTTAATCATTCCTTTGCAAGCATGGATGCTAATTTGAGGTGTACTTAATTTGTTCAGCAGGGGGGCATCCTCATTGTTCTGTACCCGGAATACTCCCATGCTATGTACTTGGACTCATCGAAGAACCTCAAGAAAAAGGATTACAGGCACATAAAGAGTGTCCTCGATAGTGCCTTGTTAACCTTAAGCATGTCCGGTGGATATATCAAGGTGAAAAAGTACAGGAATCACGGGCTGGATTTCGGCCATAAGACTGACTTTTGCTGCATCCAGCAACCGCACACCAGTAAGGATGATGGATTCAACCTCATGCATCACCTGCTCGAGTACAGAAGGGATAATCAACGCCTTCACATGCCGGCTACTACCAATGATGTCGAGATTGTCAGCTGGGCCACAAGCATAGGAAAGACACCAGATCATCGAATCAGAGCTAAGTTTTATCACGTACAGTGTGAACTTTCCCAAGTGATCATGAAGTAGGTCCTCGAACCAACAGGGTTGTTCTACCATGGGCCAATCACGCGGGATGATGTCCGAGCACTGCTACTCGCTCAACGTCTAGACCTGAAGCCTTTCAAGAAGCTCGGGTGCTTCCTCCCTGATAGAGGCGGGGGTGTCCCGATCTTTCGATGAGATGGTAACTATCGATTTGGTGGAGACGACTTTGACGATCCGACTACAAACGTGCGAGGACGTCGCGCCTTAGCAATCGCTAAACCAATCTCCAGAGGTTATTGACCACGCCGGTGCACGATCAACCTGACCACGAAGGTCTATTCCTGCAAGCAATCGAAGAACGAGCAAGAATATGATAAAGCAATCTGAATATTGCAAATATATATGAAGTATTGATAATGGTGGGGATCCGGAAGCGGTCTTGGTCTGGTCGTTGGACACAAACGAAGTACACGAAGTTGCAATGGCTAACTTTTAACTAAACAAATCCCAAGGAAAAGCTACTAGATGGATCTACTTATATAGGAGCAAGGGGTGGCGGCCAAGGAGGTGGGAGGACGTCCCAAGGCAGCCTAAAACTAAATCTAGGTCGTACAAGGCCAATGGGCCCAAGTGGAGGTGATGTAACACCTTTGGACTTGTAGTTTGACTCGGATTCTGCTGCAGCATCAGATTGTTTCGTCCACAACTCAACGCTCCGGACGAATTTGAAGGTGATTCCAATTGGGTTGGAAAGTGCATGAAATCTAGTTTCCAACAAAAAAAAATCACCCAATTCGGAGTCCGTATGAAAACCTTGTGTGCGTTTTGAGTCAGGTATGTCTGTGCAGTCCGAATCTGAATCCAGAACGTGAGAGACTTGGACTCTATCTTCTCTTGGGCCAAAAGTGACGTGAGAGAACTTTTTGGACAGCAAATAAACATCTCTTTCTTCCTTATCTTCATATGTGGATTGTACAAATGTCCCATACACCTGCAATTAGACAAAACACAAAAGTGTGTGAAGTATTTTTGTTCTGGATAACATAAATAGATTATTGAATAGTTTGCACTAGAAATCACCTGACAAATATGCATATATGCAATATTTTTGGTCATATCCAAGGTAGTCATGTCCTCATCATCCTCCCCTTCTTGAAAATAAAGCCGTCCTCGGCGTTGCTTAATCTGAAATGTGGCTAACAAAAGAGACAAGGTGTACATGTTGTATATGTATATGTCATCCATTTTTACTTCCCTTGATTTTTGCATATATGACACATGAATAGATGAGTAACTTGCATAGTTCATAAAATCTAAAGCCGAAAAATTAGTACAAGAAGTAGAAGGCATGAAAATATTGCAACTCAGTTTGCACATATAAGTGAAGCTCTTATTCATTTCAAAAGATTGACAATGTTCATCATTAAACCATCCCAACAATGGTGAATAAACCTTACTTGCATCAAATTTACATGCTACAACATGCTTAAATAAGCAAACATGCAATAAGTCATTCAACACAGAATCATCACCAAGATTAGAGGTCATATCAAAATGATTAAACATTGGTTCTTTTGCATCAATAGTTAATTCAATGGGTGCACTCAAAATTGTTGGTATTTCAGTTGTTTGATCACATGGCAAAGTCAAATTATCAACGTAGTCCTCTAAAATAGGTGGTGCGATCAAAGTAGTGGGTAGCTCATCAGATGGTGCATTCAAATTGACAAGGCATTCATCATTCTCATGTAGAGATGGAAGATCAGTACCTTTGTCATTACCTCTTATGATCACCTCAAATGATGTAGCCACTCTCGGGGGCGATGTGTCACATGGTGGGGGTGATGTAGTCCTGACAACAACGGATGTGGTTGTCATAGTATGCCTAGTAGTTGAAGGAACAATCATATCAACTCTTGGAATGTGCACCGTGCGCTTGTTCTCCTCGTGGCCAACACGTCGTTTTATTTCCTGTTCAGCTTTGCAAGCAAGATGAAACAAATGGTCCATAGGATAACACTCTTCATGAATTAGTATCTCTTGAATATCACGGTTTAAGCCTCCCCAAAATCTATCCATAAAATCATCTTCACTTTCTTCTAAAGAGGAATGCAACAAGGTAGTTTGTAAATCATCATAATATTTTGTTACAGTTTCACTACCTTGTTTTAAGTGTTGCAACTTCTTAATCATGTCACGAGTATAATAAGCAGGGACGAAAGTATGTCGCATGGCAAGTTTCAAATCATCCCAAGTAGTAGCTATATAATCAGGGTGTAACCGACAATATTCACTCCACCAAACCAAAGCATAACCAGTGAAAGAACCAACCGCAACCTTAACCTTTTTATGTTCATTGAAATTATGGGAAGCAAATATATTTTTTATGTCGAACTCCCATTCAATATATAAAGCAGGTTTAAAACGGCCATTAAATGGTGGTATAGATACATTAACCTGATCATGTGCATTTGGATGTTTGTGCACCTCTCGTGACGGTTGTGGTATTTGCAAAGGTGGTGGCACGTCTCCCGCGATCGACAAAGCCCATGAATTGACTCTGGATCCTGTCATGATTAGTAGAACAAGAAACAAAACCCAAAAATAATGTTCCTATAAGTACTAGGATGTGGTGGTAAAACGCTCACAGTAAAGCAAATATCAATGTCTTACACGTTCTTACCATGCAGCAGGCGATGATCGGCAACCAGCGGTGTCAAGTAACTCCGAATATTGAGTAAAGCGATTGCCAGGGGAGCGTACGTATACACGGTGTAGAAATATGTGGAGCTGGGTTGGCTATATATGGTAGCAAAAGATTAGCAATAATCAATTCAAAGATGCAATGTTGAATAAACACTCAACGACGGTACTGTGCTGGTCCTAGGCTAGACTGGACTAGAGACGCGAGCCTAGAACACTAATGAGGTCACGTCGTAGCACAACCAGCATCAATGAAGGATACAAAGTAGCTCTGGACCGCAAGATATAAGTGAAGATCACAACGGCAGTAAAGATAATGATGTGAAACAATAGCCAAGCTGTTTTACTGAACAGTGCACAAAACAGATTCCAATCCGAATTCAGGTACAAGATTGATTCTAGATAGATCCAATTTTTTTCTTCTCTCTTTTTTTTTCTCACGCTTTTTTTTTCTTTTTCTTCTCCCTCTTTTTCTTTTTTTTCTTTCCTTTTTTCTCTCTTTTTTTTTCTTTATCTTTTTTCTCTCTCCCTCTTTCCAAAACAAACTAGATAAGATGTAGATTGGATCAAGCGAAGATGGGAACGATCTCAACTATGATTATGACAATGAACGGTGGGTAGCACGTGGAGGAAATTGATGGATGGGTGGTGGACAGCGGAAGGGATAACGATGCAGCGGCGACGTGACTAATGTGAATAGAACTTGAAACTCTAAACGACCTAGACACTAAGACCAGCAACTCGACACGACGATGCAACCGATAATTCAACTATGCAAGCAATGAAAAGAAAATTGCAAAGGCTCAGACTGGCTTGGACAAAGGATGAATAGATCTAACTCCTTTTTGTGGATTTTTCTTGGACAATAGGTAAGAAAATAAATCTAATCTAGGAAAACTGGAAATTCTCACCGAGCAACCTGAAAACTGATACCACTTGATAGAGGCGGGGGTGTCCCGATCTTTCGATGAGATGGTAACTATCGATTTGGTGGAGACGACTTTGATGATCCGACTACAAACGTGCGAGGACGTCGCGCCTTAGCAATCGCTAAACCAATCTCCAGAGGTTATTGACCACGCCGGTGCACGATCAACCTGACCACGAAGGTCTATTCCTGCAAGCAATCGAAGAACGAGCAAGAATATGATAAAGCAATCTGAATATTGCAAATATATATGAAGTATTGATAATGGTGGGGATCCGGAAGCGGTCTTGGTCTGGTCGTTGGACACAAACGAAGTACACGAAGTTGCAATGGCTAACTTTTAACTAAACAAATCCCAAGGAAAAGCTACTAGATGGATCTACTTATATAGGAGCAAGGGGTGGCGGCCAAGGAGGTGGGAGGACGTCCCAAGGCAGCCTAAAACTAAATCTAGGTCGTACAAGGCCAATGGGCCCAAGTGGAGGTGATGTAACACCTTTGGACTTGTAGTTTGACTCGGATTCTGCTGCAGCATCAGATTGTTTCGTCCACAACTCAACGCTCCGGACGAATTTGAAGGTGATTCCAATTGGGTTGGAAAGTGCATGAAATCTAGTTTCCAACAAAAAAAAAATCACCCAATTCGGAGTCCGTATGAAAAACTTGTGTGCGTTTTGAGTCAGGTATGTCTGTGCAGTCCGAATCTGAATCCAGAACGTGAGAGACTTGGACTCTATCTTCTCTTGGGCCAAAAGTGACGTGAGAGAACTTTTTGGACAGCAAATAAACATCTCTTTCTTCCTTATCTTCATATGTGGATTGTACAAATGTCCCATACACCTGCAATTAGACAAAACACAAAAGTGTGTGAAGTATTTTTGTTCTGGATAACATAAATAGATTATTGAATAGTTTGCACTAGAAATCACCTGACAAATATGCATATATGCAATATTTTTGGTCATATCCAAGGTAGTCATGTCCTCATCACTCCCTGACTATGAAGATTGGACCGCCGACATGGAGGATTGATTTTCGATGACAATGTGTCACTACTGTCTTTGTATCGCAAAACTTTGAATTTATGCATGGCGAAACTATGTGATGTAACTAAACCGTGGTCCTGAACTAGCATAGATCGCTCCAGTTAATTAGTTTGGGTATGAGGAACTTCATCATTTATGTTTACTATTGGTTGCTTTTATTTTGCTAATTATGCCTCTTTGTTTTCTTAAGTACATTATGTTGCATATATCGTTTGATTCATCAACTGACGATGCAGGTACATAGATCAGAGATGGCGAAGGACTGCTACATCGTGTTCATTCAGAGAGTTCCAGGAGTCTACGAGCACTAGCTAGAAGCTCAGGCCTAGGTGGACAAGTACCTGGGTGCTAGCCACAGAGGGTTCAATGGCAGAGCCGAAGCGGAAAGTAGTTACTTGAGGTGGACGCTCCGACATGAGCGGGGGCGGGACCGCCGGTGCCTCAAGTACTACATAGTCACGCTCTTGCTCATGGAACATGGATAAACTCAAGCAATATGATATAAACCCCATCTTTTTATCCTTGATGGCAACAATACAATACATGCCTTGCTGCCCCTACTGTCACTGGGAAAGGACACCGCAAGATTGAACCCAAAGCTAAGCACTTCTCCCATTGCAAGAAAGATCAATCTAGTAGGCCAAACTAAACCGATAATTCGGAGAGACTTGCAAAGATATCAAATGATGCATATAAGAATTCAGAGAAGAACCAAATATTGTTCATAGATAAACTTGATCATAAATCCACAATTCATCGGATCTCGGCAAACACACAACAAAAAGTACTACATCGAATAGATCTCCAAGAACATCGAGAAGAACTTTGTATTGAAAACCAAAGAGAGAGAAGAAGCCATCTAGCTAATAACTATGGACCCGAAGGTCTGTGGTAAACTACTCACACATCATCGGAGAGGCTATGGTGTTGATGTAGAAGCCCTCTGTGATCGAATCCCCCTCTGGCAGATCACCGGAAAAGGCCCCAGATGGGATCTCACGGGTATAGAAGATTGCGGTGTTGGAAAAGTGGTTTCTTGGCTCTCCTGTATGTTTTCAGGGTATAAGAGTATATATAGGCGAAAGAAGTAGGTCAGTGGAGCTCCGTGGGTCCCACGAGGGTGGGGGCGCGCCTACCCCCTGGGCACGCCCCCTGCCTCGTGGAAGCCTTGCGGACTTCCATACTTGTACTCCAAGTCTCCTGGGTTGCGTTTTTTCCAAGAAAGATGCTCGCGAAGGTTTCATTCCATTTGTATTCCGTTTGATATTCCTTTTCTGCGAAACACTGAAATAGGCAAAAACAGCAATTTGCACTGGGCCTTTGGTTAATAGGTTGGTCCAAAAAATAATATAAAAGTGCATATTAAAGCCCATTAAACATCCAAAACAGATAATATAATAGCATGAAACAATAAAAAATTATAGATACATTGGAGACGTATCAGCACTCCGGTCCTATACCAATGAAAACAACACAGTAGAAAATTAAAAGAAACCCTAACCATCCTGTCATGTTGCTGTCGCCGTCCAAGATTGTACGTGATGCGATCTCACTAGCGAGGGTACATGTAAGAAGTACATGCAATCCTAATTACCACAATAAATAGAAACATCCAACTGTTAATTTTAATAGACTTTCTTTTATAGCCATTAGATAGGATTTTATGTTCAAAATTACCCACCATTGCCATGATAATTATAGCGGAGAAAATCAGACCAGAAATCACATAAAAAATAGAAAAGTCCATTCATTAAATTTTAGAGATCATCAACGTCATTACATCTGAACCATCAATTTTTATCACGGGTGCTCAGGTCCTATACCAATGAAAACAACACAGTAGAAAATTAAAAGAAACTCTAAACATCCTCTCATGTTGTTGCCGTCGTCCAAGATTGTACGTGATGGGATCTCACTAGTGAGGGTACATGCAAGATGTACATGCAATCCTCACCGCCGTCTGGGATAATACTCCACTCAATCCTCACCGGCGTGAGGTCCTGGCCGGTGCTTTTGGTCATTGTGGACATATCTAGTAAGAAGTACATCCAAGTATACATAGCTTGCATGCTTGATTCTTGCGGCTGGCCGGAAACGGACACACCTCAACTCAACATCAGCGGGGCAGAAGATCATGTCAATAATTTAATTGGTATTCCTTCATGCACATGAGAAGTTTTAGATTGATGGGCTAACCTTCATGCACATTGTTTGTTTCAGGTAAATAGGGATTTGATGCATACACATCTGCATCATCAGCCAAAATGACTTGCAACACCTACATGGCCAGCTGATCGAGCAAGGCACCCATACATACATGTACTATAGCTAGCACATATCTTCCTTTTTATTGCAGTCTCTATTATAGTGCATGCTCTCTATATTTGTATGCCATAGTTAGGAGACCCCATTGTACAAGATCATGGTTGTGCCTCCTGGGTGCATGGTGTAGATACTTGATTTTCTCAAATTGCCCAAGTCTTTGGTGACAGTTAATATATGGAGCTGCTCTATGCATTGCCAGTTGATCCGCAATGGATGTAATCAAATCAGGTGCAGACACACAACAATAGCCTTGCTTTGATTGCTTGTGACCAGAACATGGAGAATCCCTCAACTGAGAATTCAAGGCCAGAAACAAGGAACAGATTCAAGGCTAGGAACAATGAATGTATGGTGGTTCATCACATCCTCCTTGCCGGCTTGCTGCTGCCATCACACAACAGGAGCCTCACTTCGATAGCTTGTGAATGGAACTTGGATAATCCCTCGACTGAGAATTCAAGGCCAGCAACGACGAGAAGACGACCTCACTTTGGCCATGTCAGCGCCAGGTCAGCCACTTTATGTTTTCTCTTTCGCTGATCTGGCCTATGTCCTCCCCTTATTGCCGTCCCACATATATCTTCTCAAAATTACCAAGCCATAGATGGGCAGATTAGAGATGACACAACACTAAAGGCGGGGGCCAACACACCCTGCTGGTACGGTGCATGGTGATGGCCAATAAAAATAATTAATATGTGTATGCTGCTGATGCCGGTGATGATGCCGGCGATGACGCCTTAGGTAACTGTTCCATAGATTTATAATTGTGTATGTCTCCTCTCATTATAGCAGTTTCTGAATAAAAATTGGGGTCATCAATATATTACATGCAGGTGGTGCCGATCTCATGCCTATGCATTTTTTTCATGTACCAATGTTCTGTTGGTCAAAATCTCGTTTAGAGATGTTAGCATTATCCATCAGATATTTCTCATTCTATTTGGAGGGAATAGACCTAAAAATACAATCCTGCATATGTGTTATCAACTCCAAAATTTATATTTGGGCTCATGGCCAGTTCAATACTTATTTATCGATCCAACGAGTATATCTACACGGTTTTCAGTATGATCTCATTACTTTTCATAGTGGAAGTTCGTATACTATTGTAGGTTCAACTTGGGACCCAATCTATGTTCGAGACAATAGTTGATTTGACTCTCAGTACGTATCTAGATCTTTGAGTGTCTCCTTCTAATTTCTCATCCTAAGGTAATAAAAGTTGCATCATTTTCGCAACCAATGTAGAAACCCAAGGTTCGCCAGTACAAATACGCACATAATGACTGTTACTTCCATTATTTCAATATAGTATACTTGGATAACAAGAGTATTACAATTTAAAATTCTCATGATTTTGACATGTACTTCATTTGCATGGAAGGTTTAGTGACTGCATGATAGAGGCAAAGGTGTCCCGTCTTTCGATGAGATGGTGGATTTCGCTTTGGTGGAAGTCGGCTTTGACGATCCGACTACGAACGTGCGAGGACGTCGCGCCTTAGCAATCGCTAAACCAACTCCGAGAGGTTATTGACCACGCCGGAGCACGATCAACCTGACCACGAAGGTCTGTTTCCTGCGAGCAAACGAAGAACAAGCAAGAAACTAAGATTGCAATCTGGATATTGCGAATATAAGATGAAAGCTTTATTGATCAAGGTGGGGTTCTGTGACGCCTTGGTCTGGTCGTTGAACACAAACGAAGTACGCGAAGTTGCAGCTATGGCGAACTTTTAATCTAAACAAAACCCAAAGTCTAAACGATGCCCTAAGGGCTGTATATATGGAGGAAGAGGGGGGAAATTTCGTGGCCCTTGGTGGAGGGGTCCGAAATCAACCCTATCTCTTGTTTCCCCACACATACGGACTCTAAAAATAGCCTATACTTATGTATTTCGAAATTACATGGGCCTGGCCCAATAATAAGGTGACGCAGCACCTAAAATAGCCTCGGGACGAAATTTATGAAGTGGCGTCTTGTATATTTCGTCCAAGGCTTCATGCACCCATTATGGTGGCTTCAAAGTCCTGAAATCATCACTTGTAACTCCGTTCTTGTTTCCCTTGCGCATGCCATCATCTCCATGCTTGTTCTTGCTCCAATGTTCATCCTTCTCCAAGCTAGGCCCTTCATTTGTAAGCAAAACAAATGTATCCAATTTAGGCAGCATCATATTCTCATGAACATTAGAATCATTACCAAGAAACGAAAGTACCTGGTAATTTAGTTGGCGTGCACGAGCTCTAGTAATTGGTCCAGTATGTATAGCAGCAGGGGCTGTGGGTGTAACAATTGTATTGATGTCCTCATCATCCTCCCCTTCTTGAAATGAAGTCGTCCTCGACGGAAGTTCATCTTCCTCACCCAAATAAGGCTTCAAATCTGCAATGTTAAAAGTGGGACTAACCCCAAAATTTGCAGGCAGCTCAAGTGATGAGGACATCAATACAATTATAAATTTTGGGGTTAGTCCCACTTTTAACATTGCAGATTTGAAGCCTTATTTGGGTGAGGAAGATGAACTTCCGTCGAGGACGACTTCATTTCAAGAAGGGGAGGATGATGAGGACATCAATACAATTGTTACACCCACAGCCCCTGCTGCTATACATACTGGACCAATTACTAGAGCTCGTGCACGCTAACTAAATTACCAGGTACTTTCGTTTCTTGGTAATGATTCTAATGTTCATGAGAATATGATGCTGCCTAAATTGGATACATTTGTTTTGCTTACAAATGAAGGGCCTAGCTTGGAGAAGGATGAACATTGGAGCAAGAACAAGCATGGAGATGATGGCATGCGCAAGGGAAACAAGAACGGAGTTACAAGTGATGATTTCAGGACTTTGAAGCCACCATAATGGGTGCATGAAGCCTTGGACGAAATATACAAGACGCCACTTCATAAATTTCGTCCCGAGGCTATTTTAGGTGCTGCGTCACCTTATTATTGGGCCAGGCCCATGTAATTTCGAAATACATAAGTATAGGCTATTTTTAGAGTCCGTATGTGTGGGGAAACAAGAGATAGGGTTGATTTCGGACCCCTCCACCAAGGGCCACGAAATTCCCCCCCTCTTCCTCCATATATACAGCCCTTAGGGCATCGTTTAGACTTTGGGTTTTGTTTAGATTAAAAGTTCGCCATAGCTGCAACTTCGCGTACTTCGTTTGTGTTCAACGACCAGACAAAGGCGTCACAGAACCCCACCTTGATCAATAAAGCTTTCATCTTATATTCGCAATATCCAGATTGCAATCTTAGTTTCTTGCTTGTTCTTCGTTTGCTCGCAGGAAACAGACCTTCGTGGTCAGGTTGATCGTGCTCCGGCGTGGTCAATAACCTCTCGGAGTTGGTTTAGCGATTGCTAAGGCGCGACGACCTCGCACGTTCGTAGTCGGATCGTCAAAGTCGACTTCCACCAAAGCGAAATCCACCATCTCATCGAAAGACGGGACACCTTTGCCTCTATCATCAAGTTTATATGCATTATCATTTATTTTCTCTAACACCTTAAAGGGACCATCAGCACGTGGCATTAACTTTGATTTGCGCAAATCAGGAAATCTATCCTTACGCAAATGTAACCTAACAAGATCTCCAGGTGCAAACACAACATGTTTTCTACCCTTATCTCCAGCAAGTTTATATTTAGCATTCATGCGCTCAATGTTTTCCTTAGTTAACTCATGCATTTTTAAAATCAATTCAGCACGTTGTTTAGCATCAAAATTAACCTTCTCCGAAGATGGAAGAGGCAACAAATCAATAGGTGCACGAGGTAGGAAACCATACACAACTTCAAAAGGGCACATCTTAGTAGTAGAATGCAATGAACGATTATAAGCAAATTCAATATGAGGCAAGCATTCCTCCCACATTTTCTTATTATTCTTCAAAACAGCCCTAAGCATAGTAGACAACGTTCTATTGACTACTTCAGTTTGTCCATCAGTTTGGGGGTGACAAGTAGTACTAAAAAGCAGTTTAGTCCCCAACTTAGCCCATAAACATCTCCAAAAGTGGCTAAGAAATTTAGTATCACGATCTGAAACAATAGTATTTGGCACACCATGCAAGCGAATAATTTCACGAAAGAACAAATCAGCAACATTAATAGCATCATCGCTTTTATGACATGGTATAAAGTGTGCCATTTTCGAGAATCTATCCACGACAACAAATATGCTATCCCTCCCCTTCTTTGTTCGAGGTAAACCTAAAACAAAGTCCATAGATATATCCTCCCAAGGAACACTAGGTACAGGCAAAGGCATATATAAACCATGAGGATTGAGGCGTGACTTAGCTTTTTGACATGTAGTGCAGCGAGCAATAAAACGCTCAACATCCCGTCTCATCTTTGGCCAAAAGAAATGTGTAGCAAGTACGTCCTCCGTCTTCTTCACGCCAAAGTGTCCCATTAATCCTCCTCCATGCGCCTCCTGCAACAACAAAAGACGAACGGAGCTAGCTGGAATGCATAGCTTGTTAGCACGAAACACAAATCCATCGTTAACAACAAACTTGTTCCACATTCTTCCTTCTTTACAATTATGCATTACATCTTTAAAATCAGCATCATGCACATATTGATCTTTGATGGTCTCCAAACCAAATATTTTGAAGTCAAGTTGTGAAAGCATAGTATAGCGACGAGACAAAGCATCAGCAATAACATTTTCTTTTCCCTTCTTGTGTTTAATGACATAAGGGAAAGTCTCAATGAATTCAACCCATTTAGCATGTCTACGATTCAGTTTAGCTTGACTTTTAATATGTTTCAATGATTCATGATCAGAATGTATAACAAATTCTTTGGGCCATAAATAATGTTGCCATGTTTCTAAAGTCCGAACAAGAGCATATAATTCTTTATCATAAGTAGAATAATTCAGACTAGGCCCACTCAATTTTTCAGAAAAGTATGCAACAGGTTTGCCATCTTGTAATAACACACCCCCTAATCCAATTCCACTAGCATCACATTCAAGCTCAAAAGTCTTATTAAAATCAGGAAGTTGGAGTAAAGGAGCACGTGTCAACTTATCTTTCAATACCGTGAAGGCTTCTTCCTGTGCGGTACCCCAAAGAAAAGGCACATCTTTCTTTGTAAGCTCATTGAGAGGTGCAGCAATGGTGCTGAAATCTCTCACAAAACGCCTATAGAATCCAGCGAGGCCAAGAAAACTCCTCACTTGTGTGACCGTTTTGGGCTGCGGCCAACTCTCAATGGCTTCAATCTTGGCTTTATGAACTTCAATTCCCTGTGGAGTAACAACATAGCCAAGAAAAGATACTCGGTCGGTGCAAAAGGTGCACTTCCCAAGGTTACCAAACAAACGTGCATCACGTAGAGCAATAAAAACAGCACGTAAATGTTCCAAATGTTCCTCCAAAGATCTGCTATAAATCAATATGTCATCAAAGTAAACTACCACAAATCGTCCAATGAAAGCACGTAAAACTTCGTTCATTAATCTCATGAAAGTACTAGGTGCATTAGTTAACCCAAAAGGCATGACTAACCACTCATATAATCCAAACTTAGTTTTAAATGCTGTTTTCCATTCATCTCCCAATTTCATACGAATTTGATGGTAGCCACTACGCAAATCAACTTTGGAGAATACTGTAGAGCCACTCAATTCATCAAGCATATCATCTAGCCTAGGAATAGGATGACGATAACGAATAGTAATATTATTAATGCCTCTACAATCAACACACATACGTGATGTACCATCCTTTTTCGGCACTAGAATAATAGGAACAGCACAAGGACTAAGGGATTCGCGTATATAACCTTTGTCGAGAAGCTCTTGTACTTGACGCATAATCTCCTTCGTCTCCTCTGGATTGGTACGGTATGGTGCACGGTTTGGCAGTGAAGCACCGGGAATTAAGTCGATCTGATGCTCAATCCCTCGAATAGGCGGTAATCCCGGTGGCACGTCTTGTGGAAAAACGTCAGCGAACTCCTGCAAAATGTTAGTGACAGCAGGAGGCAAAGAGGAAGGCACGTCCTCGAATGAAAATAATGCCTCTTTGCACACAAAAGCATAGCAAACAGATTTGCTGAAATCTAGCTCATCAATATCAGATTTGGTGGCAAATAAACATGCACTTTTCAATTTAATTTCAGAAGCAACACTAGATGGTTTATTATTAGGCTTCATTTGTTGCTCAAATTCTTTTGCCACAATCTGATTTTCACTCTTATTCTTCTCCTGTTGTGCTTTATTAGCTCTATTAATATCATCTTTCAAAATGGAATCAGGAGTCATAGGAAGCAAAGTAATATTTTTATCCTTATGAACAAGAGTATAGTGATTGTTTCTACCATGGTGTACAGAATTTTTATCAAATTGCCATGGTCTACCAAGTAATAAGGAACATGCTTGCATAGGTACCACATCACAATCAACATAATCAGCATATGTAGAGATACTAAAATGCACACGAACAGTACGTGTTACCTTAACCTTGCCGCTGTTGTTGAACCATTGGATGTAGTAAGGATGGGGATGTGGTCTTGTGGTGAGAGAAAGCTTCTCCACCATCTCCATGCTAGCCAAGTTGTTGCAGCTCCCTCCGTCTATGATGACGCGCACAGAACGTTCCTTCACAACTCCCTTGGTATGGAACAAATTGTGCCTCTGATTTTGCTCAGCTTGTGTGACCTGCACACTCAAAACACGTTGAGCAACTAAACATTCATACCTGTCAGCGTCTTCAGGAGCCATGTATTGCGTCTCATGATCAGAATCATCTCCACCATGTTCTTCACGTGTAATAAGAGCCAAAGTCTCCTCATCATAGTCACTAGCGGACTCATATCCACCATCCGCGGTAGCAATCATCACACGCGGAGATTTGCATTCTCTCGCATAATGACCTCCTCCCTTACAACGACGACAAATAATATCACTTGTGTGCCCTGTTGATGCCATGGAAGAAGAAGAACGCTGTGCAGGCCCCGCAGGTGCGCTCTTGGCAGATAATGGTGGTTGTGCCTGTTTTCTTGAATCACGGCTGGAGGTGGCACCGGATGGAGGTGCTGGTGCAGTTGAAGTAGAAGATGCACGTGGTGTCCATGATGAATGGTCGGCCTGCAGAAAAGTTAGTTCGCCCCAATGCTTGTCGATCCTGCACTTCACGTTCAGCTTTACAAGCAAGATGGAATAAACGAGTGATATTAGTATACTCCTTATAGTCTAAAATGGTCTGAATCTCTCTATTTAATCCACCCAGAAAACGTGCAAGCATAGCTTCATTCTCCTCAACAATACCACATCTAATCATGCCAGTTTGTAATTCCTGATAATATTCTTCTACAGAATTTTTCCCTTGTCTTAAACGCTGCAATTTTTGAAGCAATTCACGTTGATAATATGGTGGAACCCAACGCGTACGCATAGCAGTTTTCAAAGCAGCCCAAGTAGTTGGAATAGGATATAATCTACAATGTTCAGACCACCATACACATGCAAAACTAGTGAAAGCACAAACAGCAGCAGCAACTCGTCTCTCCTCAGGATATTGTAAACATGTAAATCGTTGTTCAGTTTCTAACTCCCAAGTAAGATATATATCAGGAACATATCTACCCTCAAATGGTGGAATATTCAATTTCAGTTTAGGAATATGGACATCATCGCGTACCTGAGGTGGTGGTGCAGGCCTACCATTACGAATATATACCTGAGGTCGACCTGCTGGTGGTGGTACAGGTGGCTGCACGTAGTGTTGATTTTGATCAACCTCATCCTCATAGTCTCCCACATAATCATCCTCCTCCGCATCAGCAGCAGGAGCCACAGAAGTATCAACAGCAGCACCAACAGTTTGGCCAAACGCAAGAGGAACACGGCTTGCTCGGCGGAGGTCTGCTTCGCGACGTGGAGGCAGACGTTGTTGTTGTTGGAGAGGTGCGTTAGCTGCAGCGGGTGGTGGTGGTGGAAGACGCGCGAGCAATTCATTAAACTTGTTATCGAGCTTTGTTTCGAACGTCTTCTCAAAGCCAGTGATCTTCTCCATGGCCTCTTCAAAATTGTTCAGCACATCTTGCACCTGTTCAGTCATCATTTGCTGAAACTTATCATGAAGCTCCTTGTTCGATAAATTCTCCCAGTCAATCTCGTCGGCTCTGATACCACTTGATAGAGGCGGGGGTGTCCCGATCTTTCGATGAGATGATAACTATCGATTTGGTGAAGATGACTTTGACGGTCCGACTACAAACGTGCACGACGTTGCGCCTTAGCAATCGCTAAACCAACTCCGAAAGGTTATTGACCACGCTGGAGCACAATCAACCTGACCACGAAGGTCTATTCCTGCAAGCAATCGAAGAACAAGCAAGAATATGATAAAAGCAATCTGAATATTGCGAGTATATATGAAGTATTGATAAAGGTGGGGATCCGTAAGCGGTCTTGGTCTGGTCGTTGGACACAAACGAAGTACACGAAGTTGCAATGGCTAACTTTTAACTAAACAAATCCCCAGGAAAAGCTACTAGATGGATCTACTTATATAGGAGCAAGGGGTGGCGGCCAAGGAGGTGGGAGGACGTCCCAAGGCAGCCTAAAACTAAATCTAGGTCGTACAAGGCCAATGGGCCCAAGTGGAGGTGATGTAACACCTTTGGACTTGTAGTTTGACTCGGATTCTGCTGCAGCATCAGATTGTTTCGTCCACAACTCAACGCTCCGGACGAATTTGAAGGTTATTCCAATTGGGTTGGAAAGTGCACGAAATCTAGTTTCCAACAAAAAAAGAATCACCCAATTCGGAGTCCGTATGAAAAACTTGTGTCCGTTTTGAGTCAGGTGTGTCTGTGTAGTCCGAATCTGAATCCAGAACGTGAGAGACTTGGACTCTATCTTCTCTTGGGCCAAAAGTGACGTGAGAGAACTTTTTGAACAGCAAATAAACATCTCTTTCTTCCTTATCTTCATATGTGGATTGTACAAATGTCCCATACACCTGCAATTAGACAAAACACAAAAGTGTGTGAAGTATTTTTGTTCTGGATAACATAAATAGATTATTGAATAGTTTGCACTAGAAATCACCTGACAAATATGCATATATGCAATATTTTTGGTCATATCCAAGGTAGTCATGTCCTCATCATCCTCCCCTTCTTGAAAATAAAGCCGTCCTCGGCGTTGGTTAATCTGAAATGTGGCTAACAAAAGAGACAAGGTGTACATGTTGTATATGTATATGTCATCCATTTTTACTTCCCTTGATTTTTGCATATATGACACATGAATAGATGAGTAACTTGCATAGTTCATAAAATCTAAAGCCAAAAAATTAGCACAAGAAGTAGAAGCCATGAAAATATTGCAACTCAGTTTGCACATATAAGTGAAGCTTTTATTCATTTCAAAAGATTGACAATGTTCATCATTAAACCATCCCAACATTGGTGAATAAACCTTACTTGCATCAAATTTACATGCTACAACATGCTTAAATAAGCAAACATGCAATAAGTCATTCAACACAGAATCATCACCAAGATTACAGGTCATATCAAAATGATTAAACATTGGTTTTTTTGCATCAATAGTTAATTCAATGGGTGCACTCAAAATTGTTGGTATTTCAGTTGTTTGATCACATGGCAAAGTCAAATTATCAACGTAGTCCTCTAAAATAGGTGGTGTGATCAAAGTAGTGGGTAGCTCATCAGATGGTGCATTCAAATTGACAAGGCATTCATCATTCTCATGTAGAGATGGAAGATCAGTACCTTTGTCATTACCTCTTATGATCAACTCAGATGATGTAGCCACTCTCGGGGGCGATGTGTCACATGGTGGAGGTGATGTAGTCCTGACAACAACGGATATGGTTGTCATAGTATGCCTAGTAGTTGAAGGAACAATCATATCAACTCTTGGAATGTGCACCGTGCGCTTGTTCTCCTCGTGGCCAACACGTCGTTTTATTTCCTGTTCAGCTTTGCAAGCAAGATGAAACAAATGGTCCATACGATAAAACTCTTCATGAATTAGTATCTCTTGAATATCACAGTTTAATCCTCCCCAAAATCTATCCATAAAATCATCTTCACTATCTTCTAAAGAGGAATGCAACAAGGTAGTTTGTAAATCATCATAATATTTTGTTACAGTTTCACTACCTTGTTTTAAGTGTTGCAACGTCTTAATCATGTCACGAGTATAATAAGCAGGGACGAAAGTATGTCGCATGGCAAGTTTCAAATCATCCCAAGTAGTAGGTATATAATCAGGGTGTAACCGACAATATTCACTCCACCAAACCAAAGCATAACCAGTGAAAGAACCAAGCGCAACCTTAACCTTTTTATGTTCATCGAAATTATGGGAAGCAAATATATTTTTTATGTCGAACTCCCATTCAATATATAAAGCAGGTTTAAAACGGCCATTAAATGGTGGTATAGATACATTAACCTGATCATGTGCATTTGGATGTTTGTGCACCTCTCGTGACGGTTGTGGTATTTGCAAAGGTGGTGGCACGTCTCCCATGATCGACAAAGCCCATGACTTGACTCTGGATCCTGTCATGATTAGTAGAACAAGAAACAAAACCCAAAAATAATGTTCCTATAACTACTAGGATGTGGTGGTAAAACGCTCACAGTAAAGCAAATATCAATGTCTTACAAGTTCTTACCATGCAGCAGGCGGTGATCGGCAACCAGCGGTGTCAAGTAACTCCGAATATTGAGTAAAGCGATTGCCAGGGGAGCGTACATATACACGGTGTAGAAATATGTGGAGCTGGGTTGGCTATATAT
This sequence comes from Triticum aestivum, assembly GCF_018294505.1. Lineage (NCBI taxonomy): Eukaryota > Viridiplantae > Streptophyta > Magnoliopsida > Poales > Poaceae > Triticum > Triticum aestivum. The sequence goes on from NC_057803.1 coordinate 251,651,822, forward strand.
GGTAGCAAAAGATTAGCAATAATCAATTCAAAGATGCAATGTTGAATAAACGCTCAACGACGGTACTGTGCTGGTCCTAGGCTAGACCGGACTAGAGACGCGAGCCTAGAACACTAATGAGGTCACGGCGTAGCACAACTAGCATCAATGAAGGATACTAAGTAGCTCTTGACAGCAAGATATAAGTGAAGATCACAACAGCAGTGAAGATAATGAGGTGAAACAACAGCCAAGCAGGATATATCAACAACTTTGTCTCCAACTTTCCTCTGAAAAAGTTTGTGCCGATTTTTTGTTTTTTTTTCTTCTCTCTTTTTTTTCCTCACACTTTTTTTTTCTTTCTCTCCTTTTTTTTCTCTGACTTTTTTTTCCTTTTTTTTCTCTCTTTTTTTTCTCTCTTTTTTTCTCCCTCTTTCCAAAACAAACTAGATAAGATGCAGATTGGATCAAGTGAAGATGTGAACGATCTCAACTATTATTATGACAATGAATGGTGGGTAGCACGTGATGGAAATTGATGGATGGGTGGTGGACAGCGGAAGAGATAATGATGCAGCGGTGGCGTGACTAATGTGAACAGAACTCGAAACTCTAAACGAACTAGACACTAAGACCAGCAACTCGACACGATGATGCAATCGATAATTCAACTATGCAATCAATGAAAAGAAAATTGCAAAGGCTCAGACTGGCTTGGACCAAGGATGAATAGATCTAACTCTTTTTTGTGGCTTTTTCTTGGACAATAGGTAAGAAAGTAAATCTAATCTAGGAAAACTGGAAATTCTCACCGAGCAACCTGAAAACTGATACCACTTGATAGAGGCAAAGGTGTCCCGTCTTTCGATGAGATGGTGGATTTCGCTTTGGTGGAAGTCGGCTTTGACGATCCGACTACGAACGTGCGAGGACGTCGCGCCTTAGCAATCGCTAAACCAACTCCGAGAGGTTATTGACCACGCCGGAGCACGATCAACCTGACCACGAAGGTCTGTTTCCTGCGAGCAAACGAAGAACAAGCAAGAAACTAAGATTGCAATCTGGATATTGCGAATATAAGATGAAAGCTTTATTGATCAAGGTGGGGTTCTGTGACGCCTTGGTCTGGTCGTTGAACACAAACGAAGTACGCGAAGTTGCAGCTATGGCGAACTTTTAATCTAAACAAAACCCAAAGTCTAAACGATGCCCTAAGGGCTGTATATATGGAGGAAGAGGGGGGAAATTTCGTGGCCCTTGGTGGAGGGGTCCGAAATCAACCCTATCTCTTGTTTCCCCACACATACGGACTCTAAAAATAGCCTATACTTATGTATTTCGAAATTACATGGGCCTGGCCCAATAATAAGGTGACGCAGCACCTAAAATAGCCTCGGGACGAAATTTATGAAGTGGCGTCTTGTATATTTCGTCCAAGGCTTCATGCACCCATTATGGTGGCTTCAAAGTCCTGAAATCATCACTTGTAACTCCGTTCTTGTTTCCCTTGCGCATGCCATCATCTCCATGCTTGTTCTTGCTCCAATGTTCATCCTTCTCCAAGCTAGGCCCTTCATTTGTAAGCAAAACAAATGTATCCAATTTAGGCAGCATCATATTCTCATGAACATTAGAATCATTACCAAGAAACGAAAGTACCTGGTAATTTAGTTGGCGTGCACGAGCTCTAGTAATTGGTCCAGTATGTATAGCAGCAGGGGCTGTGGGTGTAACAATTGTATTGATGTCCTCATCACTGCACTAATGAAGTATATAGTACATATAGTAGGTCATATCTCATAAGATTAAAAGTTGTGCATCATGATTAATGTTGTATAATAATTTCTATCCCCATAGCATGATTTAGAATTCTGTATTACTACATGAAATTAGTAACCATTGTATTACATTATACTTTCCAATTTCCCCCCTATGAATGGCAACGCGGCCCATTAGATGCTTCACAATTTACTTTTATATGAATCATGAGTCTCAAAGCCAATATGTTGACTTGATGTACTGCATGATTCTCATGCATCACTGGGTGAGGGGACCATTAGGCCTTCCGGCACTAAGATTTCTCTACCTTATTAGGCTTTATGAGAGAATGTTCCTTTAGGAATATTATTGTGATATTGTTCTGTTCACTTACTTCAGATGCGTCTTTCAACTTCTTCAGGCATATACATCTTTTGCGATTTACCTAGCCAGGTGTTTTTTGGTAATGTCCATCATGTATTCCCAAGGTTACTTCTCTAATTTTTGGTTGGGGGATCTATATCTACACAACACATGTAAATATTTTTTAACCATTATGACTCAAAAAGGTTTCCAATGTTTTTTAACTCTATTCAACAATGGTTATTTTCATGGCAATGATTGGAAATTGCTGAGCCTGAATAACTAGAAGAGGGATTATAATCCTATGGGAAACCATTATGAACAATTAGCAAATATCCAGTGAGATATGTTGCTTTATTTATTACTGAAATATTGATTTTCATTATAACATACCTAAAATTCATTAAAAAGGATGTGTAATTTCTACCTAATCAGTCAGTGCATATTTTCATCACCATATCCTGGACATACATCCTCGGGATCAACATCACCAAGTTGCTTGCATACTACACTACAAGTTTATAACATTCGGTTGCTTATGATACGTACCAATGCTAAAATTTGAAGAATTATACTTTTTTGGATTATGGTTCAGTTTATTATTTGACATAAAAGGATACATACTCTAGAAATTACCACAATAAATAGAAACATCCAGCCATTAATTTCAATAGACTTTCTTTTATAGCCATTAGACAGGATTTTAAGTTAAAAAATTACCCACAATTGTCGTTATAATTATAGTGGAGAAAATTAGACAAAAAATCACTGAAAAGATAGAAATGTCCGATCATTAAATTTTAGAGATAATTAACGTCAGTACATATGAACCATCAATTTTTATCACGGGCGCTCCCGTCCTATACCAATGAAAACAACACAGTAGAAAATTAAAAGAAACCCTAACCATCCTCTCACGTTGCCGCCGCCGTCCAAGATTGTACATGATGCAATCTCACTAGCGAGGGTACATGCAAGAAGTACATGCAATCCTTACTAGCAACCTCACTGCAATATAACACATACAATACTACAAAGTTATTTGATTGTATGTTGTAACACAACCAAGAGGCACATGTGCCACGAATATAAATGTAAACCATCGATAATAACAAACAAATTGTAAGATTGATTGTACCTTCACCCTTCAAAAAGCAATGTGAAACTGATATATAAGTGTAGTAGTACTATTTTGTATTCTTTGAATTTGTTACCTTTTAGCTTCAAATATGTTGGCCTTGCAGACGCATTGGTTGATGACTAGGACTTTAGCCAAGAATTACAGGGCAGGGATGTTGCAGTGCGATTCTAGTGTCTTCCACGACAAGTAGACAACCACAATATGGGGACGAGGAGAATGCCTCAGACGCAGGGATCCAGGGCCTTTCATGACAATCGAGGGCACACTGCTTCACTTCGATTTCACATGAGGAGGATAAGAGAATGCCTTGTCCGAGGATTCCTCGGCAGGGAGGTTGAGGTACAGGACCTTTCACTGAGTGGATATATCAAACGTTGCCATGGAAGAAGCACCATCCAAGATCTCATGGGCAGGTAGCAAAATTGCATGGAGTGGAGCTCGCTTCCCCAATCTTGGCTGACTTGAAAACAAATCAGGATATGGGTTGTTACTAAACTTACTACACATATGTATTATTAAATTTCATATAACCTTGGGAATATAAAAAGTTCTTTTGCATCCAGCCATCAAATTGCATATTTGTATCAAGATTATGTTTTCCATCTATGGAACTTGCAGATCTTATTCTCTTTCTTTATTGAAACCAAAATATACAATTGAAAATTTAAAAAGTATATTATACCATGTACCCTTTAAACATGCTACCATTATTTACACGAAACCAAACAATATGATGTCACTACTAAATTATCCAAAGATCTAACCCGCGCATCGAGCAGGCAACTTTGCTATTGGGTCAAAAGCGGGAGAAGTTTTTAAGTTATTAAAAGAAAAGGGGACCATAATTCATGAAAGAATTGAAGAAAGCCCATCTCGGATCCATAAACTGGAAGAAATCTTTAGTAATCTAAGCACGGCCTTTGCTTCCGCTAAAACTATTGAGAAAACTCCCGTAAAGATTGGCAAGATTACACAAGTTACTAAGAACAAGTGTGCAACTTCTAGTAATAATGGAAAAGAGGATCTTAAGATGATTAGTATTCACCCGGATTTTGTTGAAGTTATAAGAGATCCTTTGGGCAAGAATGAATTCTTTAATTTTGTCCCTAGGAGTATTGTCATTGAAAATATTTATGTTAAATCTTTGAAGAATTCTAAGTGCTTGATTGAAGAGTGGGAGAACAAGGATGGCAAAACTTAGATCCTTGCTTTATGCCTAGCTAGGGGGATGAAACAATAACACTTGTTGGGAGGCAACCCAATGAATAAAACTTATTTTTGTTTTTTGCTTTTTGTTCTTGAGTGTTTGCACAATTATGCTATAGTTATGATTGTGTTTTTTGTGTTTTAATTAGTATTTGTACCAAGTAAAGCCTTTAGGATCTTCTTGGGTGATAGTTGACTTGATCTTGTTGAAAAAAGAATCTTTTGCACTCACGAAAATAATTTTCGTTTCTAACAGAAGTGTGATAAAATACCAATTCTTTTTGAGGAAGATTAATATACAAATTTCTCAGGTCGTCCTAACTTGTCAGAAATTTCGGAGTTACAGAAGTATTCGAAATACCCAGATTGCTACAGACTGTTCTGTTTTTGACAGATTCTATTTTCTTTGTGTTTTGTGCTTGTTTTGATGATTCTATAGTTTTCTTTGAAGAGATTTTGCCATAGAAAAGTTGGAATACTGTAGATATAATGCAAGAATAAAATATGAATGGGTTGCAACAATACTTATAGTAGTAATTTGTTTTCCTATACTAATGGATCTCACGGAGGTTTTTTTAAGTTTTGTGTGATTGAAGTTTTCAAGTTTTGGGTGATGTTACGAAGGATGAATGAATAAGGAGTAAGAAGAGCCTAAGATTGGGGATGCCCATGACATCCCAAGATATTATCCAAAGAGTAGCAAGCAACTAAGCTTGGCTATGCCCCGAGTGGCATCCCCTCTTTTTTCTAACGACCATCAGTATTTTACTCGAAGCTATATTTTTATTTGTCACATACTATGAGTTTTGCTTGGAGCGTCTTGTATGATATGAGTCTTTGCTTGTTTTACTTTGTGTTTTTAGTCTTAAATCCTTTCTGGACACACCTATTTGAGAGAGCCAAAATTATGCCAAGATTTTTTAGAATTGCTCTCTATGCTTCACTTAAATCTTTATGAGCTATGTAATTGCTCTAGTGCTTCACTTATATCTTTTGAGAATGGTGTGCTTTAGTATTTTTGAAGAAATTCTCTCTTGCTTCACTTAAATTATTTTGAGAGAAATAAACATTATGCTCATGATCTTCACTTATATTTGTTTGATCTTATCAAAAGCAACACATGAAAACTAGTCCCAAAGTGATAGATATCCAAGAAGGATATAATAAAAACTTTCATGAAGATCATTGGACAAAATAAACTTGATTCTTTGTAATAGTTTTGAGATATGAAGATGTGATATGAGAATCATGTTGATGAGTAATTATGCTTTAGTAATAATATTGGTGTTAAGGTTTGTGATTCCCTATGCAAGCACGAAAGTCAATAGTTATGCAATGGAATTACATCCTACTTGTGGTGCATTATTCAGTGTTAATTATGCTCAGTGCTCCCTTATGAGAGTATTCGTTTCTTGGTTGGTCGCTTCTCAATCTTTTGCTAGCCTTCATTTTGCACTAAGTATGATCACTACTTGTGCATCCAAAATCCTTTAAACCAGTTTTGCCACATGACTCCACCAAACCTACCTATATGCGGTATTCTTTTGCCGTTCTAAGCAAATTTGCATTTCCCATCTCTAATTTTCAAAATAAATTTCTCTTTTGTGTGCTTGTATATTTCCATGCTACATATGTTATTCTCACGATGAGTGTTTATTCAGTTGTCATTGCACGAGAGTAAGGCAAAGGTACTAGGGATGCCCAGTCCCGAAATGAAAAATGAATTTACTTTATGTTGTCAAATAATAAATTCCTTGGAAAGTGTTGGTATGGAAGGCACCCGTGGATACGGCTAGCCATGGAAAGTGAAAGTATGGTGGAAAAAGGAATAAACTTTAATTTTTGTTTGGGGGCCGCCTATGATATATCTAGCATGGAAAGTATTGGGAACTTCTCGATCATTGTCGTTGATAGGAAAAGCTTGCCTCCCAAAATGTTTTTATCTCTATGTTTTTTGCTTTGAGCTCTGGAACCTCTACGAATCCCTACTTCCCTCTGCGAAGGGCCTTTCTTTTACTTTATGCAATTTTTAATTTTTTTAGTTTGAGTCTCCATCTTCTCTTATAAAGCACCAACTAGGGGGCACTATGATCGTACTTGAGCATTGGGTGTAGCTAATATGCAAGTGTGTTTCATGAATGAATCAATGATTGAGCATGATGGGCTAGGGATAACTTATTTTAGCGTTGATATTTTGAAAGACATGGTTGCTTGTTGATATGCTTGAGTATTTAAGTCTCATTTCAAAACTAGAATATTGCTTCGAATCATATAAAAGTCCAAATGTCCATGCTATAAAGAAAATGAGATGACATGTTAGGCAGCCTTCCACATCAAAAATTCTGTTTTTATCATTTATCTACTCGGGGATGAGCAGGCATTAAGGTTGGGGATGCTGATACGTCTCCAACGAATCTATACTTTTGATTGTTCCATGCTGTTATATTATCATTCTTGGATGTTTTATAATCATTTTATGTCATCTTTTGGTACTAACCTATTGACATACTGTCAAGTTCCAGTTGTTGTTTTCTGCATGTTTTTTACATCGCAGGTAACCAATATCAAACGGAGTCCAAACACAGTGGAACTTTTTGTGGATTTTTTTGGACTAGAAGACATCCAATGGGCCGGAGAAGCGCCTGGGGGTGCTCCGAGGGGAGCACAACCCACCAGGGCGTGCCTGGAGGCCCAGGCGCACCCTGCTGAGTTGTGCCCACCTCGGGTGCCCTCGGACCGCATCTTTACTCTCTAAATACCCCAATATTCCAGAAATCCTAGGGGAGTCGATGAAAATCAATTCCGGCCGCCGCAAGTTCCAGAAACACCAGATCCAATCTAGACACCATCACAGAGGGGTTTATCATGTCCATTGGTGCCTCTCCGATGATGCGTGAGTAGTCTTTTGTAGACCTTCGGGTCCGTAGTTAGTAGCTAGATGGCTTCCTCTCTCTCGTTTGATTCTCAATACAATGGTCTCTTGGTGATGAGGACATGACTACCTTGGATATGACCAAAAATATTGCATATATGCATATTTGTCAGGTGATTTCTAGTGCAAACTATTCAATAATCTATTTATGTTATCCAGAACAAAAATACTTCACACACTTTTGTGTTTTGTCTAATTGCAGGTGTATGGGACATTTGTACAATCCACATATGAAGATAAGGAAGAAAGAGATGTTTATTTTCTGTCCAAAACGTTCTCTCACGTCACTTTTGGCCCAAGAGAAGATAGAGTCCAAGTCTCTCACGTTCTGGATTCAGATTCGGACTGCACAGACACACCTGACTCAAAACGCACACAAGTTTTTCATACGGACTCCGAATTGGGTGATTCTTTTTTTTTGGAAACTAGATTTCGTGCACTTTCCAACCCAATTGGAATCACCTTCAAATTCGTCCGGAGCGTTGAGTTGTGTACGAAACAATCTGATGCTGCAGCAGAATCCGAGTCAAACTACAAGTCCAAAGGTGTTACATCACCTCCACTTGGGCCCATTGGCCTTGTACGACCTAGATTTAGTTTTAGGCTGCCTTGGGACGTCCTCCCACCTCTTTGTCCGCCACCCCTTGCTCCTATATAAGTAGATCCATCTAGTAGCTTTTCCTTGGGATTTGTTTAGTTAAAAGTTAGCCATTGCAACTTCATGTACTTCGTTTGTGTCCAACGACCAGACCAAGACCGCTTCTGGATCCCCACCATTATCAATACTTCATATTTATTTGCAATATTCAGATTGCTTTATCATATTCTTGCTCGTTCTTCGATTGCTTGCAGGAATAGACCTTCGTGGTCAGGCTGACCGTGCTTCCAGCATCGTCAGTAACCTCAGGAGATTGGTTTAGCGATTGCTAAGGCGCAACGTCGTGCACGTTTGTAGTCGGATCGTCAAAGTCGTCTCCACCAAATCGATAGTTATCATCTCATCGAAAGATCGGGACCCTCGCCTCTATCAAGTGGTATCAGTTTTCAGGTTGCTCGGTGAGAATTTCCAGTTTTTCCTTGATTAGATTTATTTTCTTACCTATTGTCCAAGAAAAAGCCACAAAACAAAAGTTAGATCTATTCATCCTTTGTCGTAGCCAGACTGAGCCTTTGCAATTTTCTTTTCATTGTTTGCATTATTGAATTATCGGTTGCATCGCCGTGTCGAGTTGCTGGTCTTAGTGTCTAGTTCCTTTAGAGTTTCGAGTTCTGTTCACATTAGTCACGCAGCCGTTGCATCATTATCCCATCCGCTGTCCACCATCCCATCCACCAATTTCTACCACGTGCTACGCACTGTTTATTGTCATAATCATAGTTGAGGTCACTCACATCTTCGCCTGATCGAATCTGCATCTTATCTAGTTTGTCTTGGAAAGAGGGAGAAAAAGAAGATAAAGAAAAAAAAAGAGAGAAAAAAGGAAAGAAAAAAAAGAAAAAGAGGGAGAAGAAAAAGAAAAAAAAAAGCGTGAGAAAAAAAGGAGAGAAGAAAAAAAAATGGATCTATCTAGAATCATCTCGTACCTGAATTTGGATTGGAATCTGTTTTGTGCACTGTTCAGTAAAACAGCTTGGCTATTGTTTCACATCATTATCTTTACTGTCGTTGTGATCTTCACTTATATCTTGCTGTCCAGAGCTACTTTGTATCCTTCATTGATGCTGGTTGTGCTACGACGTGACCTCACTAGTGTTCTAGGCTCGCGTCTCTAGTTCGGTCTAGCCTAGGACCAGCACAGTACCGTCGTTGAGCGTTTATTCAACATTGCATCTTTGAATTGATTATTGCTAATCTTTTGCTACCATATATAGCCAACCCAGCTCCACATATTTCTACACCGTGTATACGTACGCTCCCCTGGCAATCGCTTTACTCAATATTCGGAGTTACTTGACTCCGCTGGTTGCCGATCACCGCCTACTGCATGGTAAGAACTTGTAAGACATTGATATTTGCTTTACTGTGAGCGTTTTACCACCACATCCTAGTAGTTATAGGAACATTATTTTTGGGTTTTGTTTCTTGTTCTACTAATCATGACAGGATCCAGAGTCAATTCATGGGCTTTGTCGATCGCGGGAGACGTGCCACAACCTTTGCAAATACCACAACCGTCACGAGAGGTGCACAAACATCCAAATGCACATTATCAGGTTAATGTATCTATACCACCATTTAATGGCCGTTTTAAACCTGCTTTATATATTGAATGGGAGTTCGACATAAAAAATATATTTGCTTCCCATAATTTCAATGAACATAAAAAGGTTAAGGTTGCGGTTGGTTCTTTCACTGGTTATGCTTTGGTTTGGTGGAGTGAATATTGTCGGTTACACCCTGATTATATACCTACTACTTGGGATGATTTGAAACTTGCCATGCGACATACTTTCGTCCCTGCTTATTATACTCGTGACATGATTAAGAAGTTGCAACACTTAAAACAAGGTAGTGAAACTGTAACAAAATATTATGATGATTTACAAACTACCTTGTTGCATTCCTCTTTAGAAGAAAGTGAAGATGATTTTATGGATAGATTTTGGGGAGGATTAAACCGTGATATTCAAGAGATACTAATTCATGAAGAGTGTTATCCTATGGACCATTTGTTTCATCTTGCTTGCAAAGCTGAACAGGAAATAAAACGACGTGTTGGCCACGAGGAGAACAAGCGCACGGTGCACATTTCAAGAGTTGATATGATTGTTCCTTCAACTACTAGGCATACTATGACAACCACATCCGTTGTTGTCAGGACTACATCACCTCCACCATGTGACACATCGCCCTCGAGAGTGGCTACATCATCTGAGTTGATCATAAGAGGTAATGACAAATGTACTGATCTTCCATCTCTACATGAGAATGATGAATGCCTTGTCAATTTGAATGCACCATCTGATGAGCTACCCACTACTTTGATCACACCACCTATTTTAGAGGACTACGTTCATAATTTGACTTTGCCATGTGATCAAACAACTGAAATACCAACAATTTTGAGTGCACCCATTGAATTAACTATTGATGCAAAAGAACCAATGTTTAATCATTTTGATATGACCTCTAATCTTGGTGATGATTCTGTGTTGAATGACTTATTTCATGTTTGCTTATTTAAGCATGTTGCAGCATGTAAATTTGATGCGAGTAAGGTTTATTCACCAATGTTGGGATGGTTTAATGATGAACATTGTCAATCTTTTGAAATGAATAAGAGCTTCACTTATATGTGCAAACTGAGTTGCAATATTTTCATGCCTTCTACTTCTTGTGCTAATTTTTTGGCTTTAGATTTTATGAACTATGCAAGTTACTCATCTATTCATGTGTCATATATGCAAAAATCAAGGGAAGTAAAAATGGATGACATATACATATACAACATGTACACCTTGTCTCTTTTGTTAGCCACATTTCAGATTAAGCAACGCCGAGGACGGCTTTATTTTCAAGAAGGGGAGGATGATGAGGACATGACTACCTTGGATATGACCAAAAATATTGCATATATGCATATTTGTCAGGTGATTTCTAGTGCAAACTATTCAATAATCTATTTATGTTATCCAGAACAAAAATACTTCACACACTTTTGTGTTTTGTCTAATTGCAGGTGTATGGGACATTTGTACAATCCACATATGAAGATAAGGAAGAAAGAGATGTTTATTTTCTGTCCAAAAAGTTCTCTCACGTCACTTTTGGCCCAAGAGAAGATAGAGTCCAAGTCTCTCACGTTCTGGATTCAGATTCGGACTGCACAGACACACCTGACTCAAAACGCACACAAGTTTTTCATACGGACTCCGAATTGGGTGATTCTTTTTTTGTTGGAAACTAGATTTCGTGCACTTTCCAACCCAATTGGAATCACCTTCAAATTCGTCCGGAGCGTTGAGTTGTGTACGAAACAATCTGATGCTGCAGCAGAATCCGAGTCAAACTACAAGTCCAAAGGTGTTACATCACCTCCACTTGGGCCCATTGGCCTTGTACGACCTAGATTTAGTTTTAGGCTGCCTTGGGACGTCCTCCCACCTCCTTGGCCGCCACCCCTTGCTCCTATATAAGTAGATCCATCTAGTAGCTTTTCCTTGGGATTTGTTTAGTTAAAAGTTAGCCATTGCAACTTCGTGTACTTCGTTTGTGTCCAACGACCAGACCAAGACCGCTTCTGGATCCCCACCATTATCAATACTTCATATTTATTTGCAATATTCAGATTGCTTTATCATATTCTTGCTCGTTCTTCGATTGCTTGCAGGAATAGACCTTCGTGGTCAGGCTGACCGTGCTTCCAGCATCGTCAGTAACCTCAGGAGATTGGTTTAGCGATTGCTAAGGCGCAACGTCGTGCACGTTTGTAGTCGGATCGTCAAAGTCGTCTCCACCAAATCGATAGTTATCATCTCATCGAAAGATCGGGACCCTCGCCTCTATCACTTGGAGATCCATATGATGTAATTCTTTTGCGGTGTGTTTATTGGGATCCGATGAACTTTGAGTTTATGATCAGATCTATCTCTTTTTATCCATGAAAGTTATTTGAGTCTTTTGATCTCTTATATGCATGATTGCTTATAGCCTCGTATTTCTTGTCCGATATTTGGGTTTTGTTTGGCCAACTTGATCTATTTATCTTGCAATGGGAAGAGGTGCTTTGTGATGGGTTCGATCTTACGGTGCTTGATCCCAGTGACAGAAGGGGAACAGACACGTATGTATCGTTGCCATTAAGGATAACAAGATGGGGTCTATTTCTACATAAATAGATCTTGTCTACATCATGTCATCGTTCTTATTGCATTACTCCGTTTCTCCATGAACTTAATACACTAGATGCATGCTGGATAGTAGTCGATGTGTGGAGTAATAGTAGTAGATGCAGGTAGGAGTCGGTCTACTAATCTTGGATGTCATGCCTATATAATGATCATTGCCTGGATATCGTCATGATTATTTGAAGTTCTATCAATTTCCCAATAGTAATTTGTTCACCCACCGTTTGCTATTTTTCTTGAGATAAGCAAGTAGTGAAACCTATGCCCCCTGGTCTCTTCCTTAATATATTGCCTTTGCGATCAATTTTCCTTTACTTTTATTTTCACATCTATTAAACCAAAAATACAAAAATACCTTGCTACAATTTATTTTATTCGAGATCTATTTATCCCATCTATCATATCGTTATCACATCCGTTTGCCAGTTCCTGGCGCCGTTACCCGAAAGCGATTGACAACCCCTTTAATAAGTCGGGTTGCGAGTATTTGTTATTTGTGTGCATGTGCTATTTACGTAGTGTTGCTTGGTTCCCCTACTGGTTCGATAATCTTGGTCTCATCGCTGAGGGAAATACCTACCATCGCTGTGCTGCATCATCCCTTCCTCTTTGGGGAAATACCGACGTAGTCTAGCAGACATCAGGGTGTCCCTTAGGATAAAGGGGTTTCTGAGTCATTTTACCTCCTCTAGTTTCTACTCCAACAACATAATCATTCATATTGTTGTTCATTTCACTAAGCAATTCTCTTTGAGATTTAGCAACTTGTTCTAACTGGGTTTGAACCATAGAGGCAAGTTTTCCTACACCTCTAACATCATTAGTGATTCTAAATAACAAGTCACTCAAGCGGGCAATCATATCCGAATTTTGTTTCAATTGTTTCATAACATAGGAATTGAAGTGAACTTGCTTCATAATGCAATTGTCAAATTCAAATAGGCATTGACTAGGATGTTTATTGTAAGGGATGTCACCTTCATCAAACTTTAAAAGATAATTTACCTTTACCACCTATGGTGGTGTGTCAAGCCCTTGTATTTCTCTGATAGGTGGTAAATTCTTCACATCAACAGCTTTAATACCTTTTTCCTTCATACATTTCTTTGCCCCTTGCATATATTCGGGACTGAGAAATATAATACCCTCTTCTTCGGAGTGGGTTTAGGCGGTGGTTCAGGAAGAGTCCAATCATCATAATTCTTCAATATACTATTCAATAATTCCCCGGCTTGTTCAATAGTTCGTTCCCTAAAAACACAACCAGCACAACTATCTATGAAGTCCCTAGAAGCATCGGTTAGTCCACTTGAAAATGCTAGCCATCGACTAGAGGGAGGGTGAATAGGCGATTTTTATGAAAGTCTTCAAAGCATGGGGGCTTTGAAACCAGATAGTAGAAATGAACCTATTGATATGCAGCGGAAGGTAGACTACACTAGACAAGCCATAGTCAAGTAAGCAATGAATTGAAAGCATGAAGACTATCAACAACTAGGTAGAATGGATCAGGATGGAAGATAGTATGAAGCAAAACAACAACAGTCTTCACACAGTGAAGTCAACCAGATCATGCAAGCAGGCAATGACTTCACGAAGACAACAGTAAGTAAAGAGAGGTAAAGGACAGAACCAGTTGCTTGCTGAGGACAAGGATTTGTTGGATCAGTTCCAGTTGCTGTGACAACTATAGGTCTGGTTAGGGAGGCTGAGATTAAACTCAGAAGGCCGCGTCTTCATCTTATTCCCCTTGAGGTAAGGACACATAGTCCTCGCCCAATCACTCTGGTAAGTCTTCAAGGTAGACTTCCAGACCTTCACAGACTTCATTCACCAGCGATCCACAATGACTCTTGGATGCTCAGAACGCGACGCCTAACTGGCTGGAGGATTCACAGTCCTCAAGTGTAACAAGTCTTCAGATCACGCAGACAGAAAGACTTCAGTGATGCCAAACAGTCTTTGGCTTTGGGTGTTTAGGGCTTTGACCTCGCAAGGATTTCTCTCTCAAATGCTTCGGAGGTGGGTTGCTCTCAAACGACAAAAGTCGTGCACTAACTCTGAGCAACCACCAATTTATGGTGTAGGGGGTGGGCTATTTATAGCTAGGAGGCAACCCGACCTGATTTGTCTGAAATGACCCTGGGTCACTAAGGAACTGACACGTGTCCAACGGTCAGATTTCAAACACACGTGACAGCTTGACTTGGGCTACAAGTAAAGCTGACTCATCCAACTCTGGATAAGATTTGCTCTCATTGTATTCACTCGAAGACATCTGATTTGGTTGAGCATCAGTTCAGTCACAGTGACTTTGTTCACTTGGACCCCACTTAACAATACGGTGGTTCCTATGACTCAACAAAGAAGAAAAGGAAACTACGAAACAACTATGTCTTCGCAATCCATAATCTTCATGCGATGTCTTCTCATGTCATAGTCTTCAATGTGAATCTCTTCACAGACCACCATTGTCTTCAATGGCTTCACACATTTTTAGGGGTCCTCTTTGGTAGGTAAACCGAATCAATGAGGGACTACTACCTGTGTTATCCTGCAATTCTCACAAACACATTAGTCCCTCAACCAAGTTTGGCGTCAATACTCCAAAACCAACTAGGGGTGGCACTAGATGCACTTACAATCTCCCCCTTTTTGGTGATTGACGACAAACTGGTTGAAGTTTGCAACGAGGATAAAAGTATGTGAATGTTTAGAGATTTAAGACATTGTCTTCATAAGTAGCAAAAGGCTCCCCTGAAGATGTGCATATAAGTAGTTTGCTCTTGAATGCAAATGCACATGGCAGGTTTTACTTGTGGAGATCCTCTTCAACCTATGAAGACAATTCATTATGCATATAACGATATAACAAAGATAATGACATGCATAATGAAAAATGGACGTCTGCGGAATGACTTCATGCGGAATTTATCATCACATCACAGAGTGGCAGACAAAGTAGCAGACAACCATCAAGGTTAAGTGTTACAACCCAAAGAACCAAATGTATCAAAAACGAGAGTTGTAACCACTTAGCAAAAAATATAGCAACCACCCATATGGACCCGCTTGAAGACTATCAACTCATATGCTTCTCCCCCTTTTGTTAGTAAGGACCAAAAAGGTTTGAAGACATAGAGCATCTACTCGTTCCCATCAGGAGTAGATGAAGGTGCAGGGTCGACATTGGAGTTCGGTGGTGCAGAGGGGCCTGGTGCAGTGTCGAGATGTAGTGAAGCCATGGCTAGTGAAGTGGCATCGTCTTCTTCTTCGACGACTCTCGCAACAACAGTTGCAGCTGAAGATGAATACGCAGAATCTTCAATTGGTGGCGTTCGATGCATGCTTGCATTGCGAGGAGGAGTGGGTTCAAATTTGAAACCGTCAGTGAAGCCATCTTCGCGAAGATCTTCTTCGGGGCATACACGTGTGAGACTCTTCCAGGACCTCCTACAGGCTTCATGGGCAACAAATGAGTTCTCAGTGGCCAAGTTTCTGATGTGATTGACGTCCACCAAGATGCTCTGCATCTGCCGCTTTAGCCAATCATGGTGCCCATCTTGTTGCTGATGCAAGGCCACAAGAAGCTCTTGGTCATTGAGCACACGAGAACGCTTTCGAGGCCTTTGAGCAATGGTGCTTTCAGTGGCTTTAGTAGTTGCACGATGAGGTGCACGTGTATTGCCATCTAGAGGATAGGCACGAGTTGCAGCAAGAAATCCCTTAATTGGTTGAGAGAAGCTTTGGCGATCAACATTATGAAGATAAATTGGCTCCTTGGCAGACTCAGAGTAGATGGCTTCGACAGGCATATCAACCTCAGGCAAGAAGATAAGATGGTTGCACCCAGAGGGCTGATAGTGGACAGAAGAGTGAAGCTTGATAAAGCGCATCACCCATGGAGCATAAAACTTCAGGCGAAATAGATCAATTCCAGATGCAGCAAGTTGCCTGATGAAGAAATCTTGAGCATTGAAGCTGATGCCATTGAGAATATAGAACACCAATGTCTTCATCGTGCCTTCAAGCTTGGCTGCAGGAGAATGTCCTTTGACGGGCCATAGAGTTTGCCTTACAATGTGATAAATGGTTCGGGGCAGATAATTGAGGTCTTCGACAAAGAATTCCTTAGGATATTCAGCATCTTGTGGAAGTGGCTTCATCATGCTGAGTGATAGAGGCAAAGGTGTCCCGTCTTTCGATGAGATCATGGATATCGCTTTGGTGGAAGTCGACTTTGACGATCCGACTACGAACGTGCGAGGACGTCGCGCCTTAGCAATCGCTAAACCAACTCCGACAGGTTATTGACCACACCAGAGCACGAATAACTTGACCACGAGGGTCTGTTTCCTGTGAGCAAACGAAGAACAAGCAAGAAACTAAGATTGCAATCTGGATATTGCGAATATAAGATGAAAGCTTTATTGATCAAGGTGGGGTTCTGTGACGCCTTTGTCTGGTTGTTGAACACAAACGAAGTACGCGAAGTTGCAGCTATGGCGAACTTTAATCTAAACAAAACCCAAAGTCTAAACGGTGCCCTAAGGGCTGTATATATGCAGGAAGAGAGGGGGAATTTCGTGGCCCTTGGTGGAGGGATCCGAAATCAACCCTATCTCTTGTTTCCCCACACATACGGACTCTAAAAATAGCCTATACTTATGTATTTCGAAATTACATGGGCCTGGCCCAATAAAAAGGTGACGCAGCACCTATAATAGCCTCTGGACAAAATTTATGAAGTGACATCTTGTATATTTTGTCCAAGGCTTCATGCACTCGTTATGGTGGCTTCAAAGACCTGAAATCATCACTTGTAACTCTGTTCTTGTTCCCCTTGCGCATGCCATCATCTCCATGCTTATTCTTGCTCCAATGTTCATCCTTCTCCAAGCTAGGACCTTCATTTGTAAGCAAAACAAATGTATCCAATTTAGGCAGCATCATATTCTCATGAACATTAGAATCATTACCAAGAAACGAAAGTACCTGGTAATTTAGTTGGCGTGCGCGAGCTCTAGTAATTGGTCCAGTATGTATAGCAGCAGGGGCTGTGGGTGTAACAATGGTATTGATGTCCTCATCATCCTCCCCTTCTTGAAATGAAGTCGTCCTCGACGGAAGCTCATCTTCCTCACCCAAATAAGGCTTCAAATCTGCAATGTTAAAAGTGGGACTAACCCCAAAATCTGCAGGCAGCTCAAGTTTATATGCATTATCATTTATTTTCTCTAACACCTTAAAGGGACCATCAGCCCGTGGCATGAGCTTTGATTTGCGCAAATCAGGAAATCTATCCTTACGCAAATGTAACCAAACAAGATCTCCAGGTGCAAACACAACATGTTTTCTACCCTTATCTCCAGCAAGTTTATATTTGGCATTCATACGCTCAATGTTTTCCTTAGTTAACTCATGCATTTTTAAAATCAATTCAGCATGTTGTTTAGCATCAAAATTAACCTTCTCCGAAGATGGAAGAGGCAACAAATCAATAGGTGCACGAGGTAGGAAACCATACACAACTTCAAAAGGGCACATCTTTGTAGTAGAATGCAATGAACGATTATAAGCAAATTCAATATGAGGCAAGCATTCCTCCCACATTTTCTTATTATTCTTCAAAATAGCCCTAAGCATAGTAGACAATGTTCTATTGACTACTTCAGTTTGTCCATCAGTTTGGGGGTGACAAGTAGTACTAAAAAGCAGTTTAGTCCCCAACTTAGCCCATAAACATCTCCAAAAGTGGCTAAGAAATTTAGTATCACGATCTGAAACAATAGTATTTGGCACACCATGCAAGCGAATAATTTCACGAAAGAACAAATCAGCAACATTAACAGCATCATCGCTTTTATGACATGGTATAAAGTGTGCCATTTTCGAGAATCTATCCACGACAACAAATATGCTATCCCTCCCCTTCTTTGTTCGAGGTAAACCTAAAACAAAGTCCATAGATATAACCTCCCAAGGAACACTAGGTACAGGCAAAGGCATATATAAACCATGAGGATTGAGTCGTGACTTAGCTTTTTGACATGTAGTGCATCGAGCAATAAAACGCTCAACATCCCGTCTCATCTTTGGCCAAAAGAAATGTGTAGCAAGTACATCCTCCGTCTTCTTCACGCCAAAGTGTCCCATTAATCCTCCTCCATGCGCCTCCTGCAACAACAAAAGACGAACGGAGCTAGCTGGAATGCATAGCTTGTTAGCACGAAACACAAATCCATCGTTAACGACAAACTTGTTCCACATTCTTCCTTCTTTACAATTCTCCATTACATCTTTAAAATCAGCATCATGCACATATTGATCTTTGATGGTCTCCAAACCAAATATTTTGAAGTCAAGTTGTGAAAGCATAGTATAGCGGAGAGACAATGCATCGGCAATAACATTTTCTTTTCCCTTCTTGTGTTTAATGACATAAGGAAAAGTCTCAATGAATTCAACCCATTTAGCATGTCTACGATTCAGTTTAGCTTGACTTTTAATATGTTTCAAAGATTCATGATCAGAATGTATAACAAATTCTTTGGGCCATAAATAATGTTGCCATGTTTCTAAAGTCCGAACAAGAGCATATAATTCTTTATCATAAGTAGAATAATTCAGACTAGGCCCACTCAATTTTTCAGAAAAGTATGCAACAGGTTTGCCATCTTGTAATAACACACCGCCTAATCCAATTCCACTAGCATCACATTCAAGCTCAAAAGTCTTATTAAAATCAGGAAGTTGGAGTAAAGGAGCATGTGTCAACTTATCTTTCAATACCGAGAAGGCTTCTTCCTGTGCGGTACCCCAAAGAAAAGGCACATCTTTCTTTGTAAGCTCATTGAGAGGTGCAGCAATGGTGCTGAAATCTCTCACAAAACGCCTATAGAATCCAGCGAGGCTAAGAAAACTCCTCACTTGTGTGACCGTTTTGGGCTGCGGCCAACTCTCAATAGCTTCAATCTTGGCTTTATCAACTTCAATTCCCTGTGGAGTAACAACATAGCCAAGAAAAGATACTCGGTCGGTGCAAAAGGTGCACTTCCCAAGGTTACCAAACAAACGTGCATCACGTAGAGCAATAAAAACAGCACGTAAATGTTCCAAATGTTCTTCCAAAGATCTGCTATAAATCAATATGTCATCAAAGTAAACTACCACAAATCGTCCAATGAAAGCACGTAAAACTTCGTTCATTAATCTCATGAAAGTACTAGGTGCATTAGTTAACCCAAAAGGCATGACTAACCACTCATATAATCCAAACTTAGTTTTAAATGCTGTTTTCCATTCATCTCCCAATTTCATACGAATTTGATGGTAGCCACTACGCAAATCAACTTTGGAGAATATTGTAGAGCCACTCAATTCATCAAGCATATCATCTATCCTAGGAATAGGATGACGATAACGAATAGTAATATTATTAATGCCTCTACAATCAACACACATACGTGATGTACCATCCTTTTTCTGCACTAGAATAATAGGAACAGCACAAGGACTAAGGGATTCGCGTATATAACCTTTGTCGAGAAGCTCTTGTACTTGACGCATAATCTCCTTCGTCTCCTCTAGATTGGTACGGTATAGTGCACGGTTTGGCAGTGAAGCACCGGGATTTAAGTCAATCTGATGCTCAATCCCTCGAATAGGCGGTAATCCCGGTGGCACGTCTTGTGGAAAAACGTCAGCGAACTCCTGCAAAATGTTAGTGACAGCAGGAGGCAAAGAGGAAGGCACGTCCTCGAATGAAAATAATGCCTCTTTGCACACAAAAGCATAGCAAACAGATTTGCTGAAATCTAGCTTATCAATATCAGATTTGGTGGCAAATAAACATGCACTTTTCAATTTAATTTCAGAAGCAACACTAGATGGTTTATTAGTAGGCTTCATTTGTTGCTCAAATTCTTTTGCCACAATCTGATTTTCACTCTTATTCTTCTCCTGTTTTGCTTTATTAGCTCTATTAATATTATCTTTCAAAATGGAATCAGGAGTCATAGGAAGCAAAGTAATATTTTTATCCTTATGAACAAGAGTATAGTGATTGTTTCTACCATGGTGTACAGAATTTTTATCAAATTGCCATGGTCTACCAAGTAATAAGGAACATGCTTGCATAGGTACCACATCACAATCAACATAATCAGCATATCTAGAGATACTAAAATGCACACGAACAGTACGTGTTACCTTAACCTTGCCGCTGTTGTTGAACCATTGGATGTAGTAAGGATGTGGATGTGGTCTTGTGGTGAGAGAAAGCTTCTCCACCATCTCCATGCTAGCCAAGTTGTTGCAGCTCCCTCCGTCTATTATGATGCGCTGTTTTTTTTTTGCGCTGTTTTTTTTGCGTTGTTTTTTTTTGCGAAAAATCACTGTAATGGCGAGTGTCTCAAAACTCTTCCTAGGTCAAACTGACAGGATGGGCACGAAATTTTTTCGACCATTTTTTTTTCGACTGCCCGCACCCAAAAACTGGAAACGGGTGAAAAAAACTTCCTATAGTGGCACCTGTCTCAAAACACTCAGAAACACCTAAAAATAGGATAGCCAGAAATTTTTTCGAAAAATGCGTTTCCGAAAATTTTTGGGCCTAAACGGAGGGTGGTTTCCGGACTTTTTTTTTCCGAAACCTACTCCGGCAAGGAAACACGAATCGGAATCTAGATGGATCTCGAAAACAAACCTAATATGACAAGAACTCGGATTGGTGGTGGATATATGGTGGTAGATGGCAGCGGTGGTGGTATATGACAGCTGTGGTGGTATATGGATACGGATTCGAAGCGGTGGTGGATAAGTGGTGGTGGTAGATGGCAGGGGCGATGATGATGGTGCGGCGGCGGCGTGACAACTTATGACCAGAACTCGAAACTCTAAAAGACTAGACTCTAAGACCAGCAACTAGACACGACGATGCAACCGCAAATTCAACAAAGCAAAACCCTAAAAAGATTATGCAAAGGCTCAGATTGGTTCGGATATGATGAACTAACCCTAATTTTTTTGTGGCTTTTTCGTGGACTGTAGGAATGAAGAACAGACTCTATCTAAACTACGAAAAACTGTAAAATCTCACCGAGCAACCCGGAAATCTGATACCACTTGATAGAGGCAAAGGTGTCCCGTCTTTCGATGAGATGATGGATATCGCTTTGGTGGAAGTCGACTTTGACGATTCGACTACGAACGTGCGAGGACGTCGCGCCTTAGCAATCGCTAAACCAACTCCGAGAGGTTATTGACCACGCCGGAGCACGATCAACCTGACCACGAGGGTTTGTTTCCTGCGAGCAAACGAAGAACAAACAAGAAACTAAAGATTGCAATCTGGATATTGCGAATATAAGATGAAAGCTTTATTGATCAAGGTGGGGTTCTGTGACGCCTTTGTCTGGTCATTGAACACAAACGAAGTACGCAAAGTTGTAGCTATGGCGAACTTTAATCTAAACAAAACCCAAAGTCTAAACGGTGCCCTAAGGGCTGTATATATGGAGGAAGAGAGGGGGAATTTCGTGGCCCTTGGTGGAGGGGTCCGAAATCAACCCTATCTCTTGTTTCCCCACACACACAGACTCTAAAAATAGCCTATACTTATGTATTTCAAAATTACATGGGCCTGGCCCAATAAAAAGGTGACGCAGCACCTATAATAGCCTCTGGACGAAATTTATGAAGTGACATCTTGTATATTTCGTCCAAGGCTTCATGCACTCGTTATGGTGGCTTCAAAGACCTGAAATCATCACTTGTAACTCTGTTCTTGTTCCCCTTGCGCATGCCATCATCTCCATGCTTGTTCTTGCTCCAATGTTCATCCTTCTCCAAGCTAGGACCTTCATTTGTAAGCAAAACAAATGTATCCAATTTAGGCAGCATCATATTCTCATGAACATTAGAATCATTACCGAGTAATGAAAGTACCTGGTAATTTAGTTGGCGTGCGCGAGCTCTAGTAATTGGTCCAGTATGTATAGCAGCAGGGGCTGTGGGTGTAACAATGGTATTGATGTCCTCATCACTGAGCATCTGACTCATGTTGGGCTCAGGCTTTTGAAATATGTGCTCTAATGCATTCCTGTGTAGCTGACAACCAGGTTCATAGAACTCACCTGGAGTGGGCAGGAAAGTAAGCTTGATGATATCTTGAGCTTTGGCTTCATGGTGCACATCACCTGTCATCCACTCAAGGACCCAAGTCTTTGGATCCCTGTTGTAGCCACGAATGTGAAGAGTAGCAAAGAACTGCAGTAGAAGCTCTTTGTTCCAATGCTCTTTGTCAGTGACAAACTACAGAAGGCCAACATCTCTGAAACAGTCTAGAGCTTCTTCCAAACAGGGCAGTCCAGCAATGGCTTCACAATCCAAACGCATGTGAGGAAAGATCCGCCCTTGATTGTATAAGATACATGAGTAATAACTACGCTGCTGAAAGCTCCAGAAGCGATCAGATGAGATCATTGGCTTTGAGTATGGGCTCTTGGCACTGTCAAAGAATGTGTTGTGTGCCCTGAAGCTGTTCACACTGAACGATCCTGGCGATGTTGCAGCACTGGGAAACCTTGGCAGTCTGGGCTTTGGCTTCTGGACCTGAGGCATGTGCTCCACATGATATTCATATTGTGGTCCGGGAGCAGTGGGAGGAACCAGAACAGGCCATCTGACAGTGACAAGTTGGCCGCAGTCAAATGTCTGCTCAATAGTGTGAGGCCTTGGGGGTGGAACTGCAGCTTCGGCATTGACTGTGGTTTTAGGTTGCACACTAGCTTCAGGTGCAACATTAGCTTCAGGGGCCACAGTTTTTTCAGCCATGACAACATCATTGGCTTCAGCAGTGTTGTTTGTGGCCGCCTCAATGTTTTCAACCTCCTCTTCAGTAAGAGGTTGGTCGGGCAATGACACGTTCTCCTCGAGAACAACTTCTTTAGTGACTGGGGGAGTGGCAACTCTTGCTTCTCTTCTTTCTTCTTCGGCTGATGTAGCCGGAATGTCTTCAGCAGCTTTGGCTTCAGACTCAGAGACATTCATACTAGGAGTGGCTTCAGGAAACACTTCGCGTGCTACTGAGCTTTGTTGCACATCTCCCTCTGGAATGCTCGACATGGTGACCTGTGGCCTAGGGCCTTTTGCGAAGCCTGCAGAGTGCGGGCGACGCCTGTGGTGATGGAGTGGTCTAGACCATGTAGTCGTCGTCAAGCACCGGAATGGTCAATTGAGGTGGTGGAGTACTGGGTTTGTCTTCATTACTTGGGGTCTCTTATTGAGGGCGATCAGCCCATGAAGCATCCTGAGCAATTGGCGTCATGGGACGACCAATGCTGATGAGTTCGTTGTTCGTGAGAACAGGCGATGATACTAGTTGGTGCTCGATCTGAGGAAGGACTTCATCATCTTCTACATTGTCTTCATGACCAATGTCTTCAGCTGTGATGGGGTCAACAGCTGCTACTTCTTCGTCTTCAGGAGCCTCTTTGGTAGCAGGCTCATGAACTACAAGTTGACGCTCTTCGTTGGAGGAGGGAGGATGTGCAACTGAGATGGGCTCAACAACAAGTGGCTCTGTGGCAGCAGCACGCTCTTTCCGCAAAGACTTTGTCTTTGGCTTCTTTGTTGATGGAGCACCATCAGAGGCATTCTTGTGCTTGCGCTTCTTGGCTTCGGCTTCAGCTGCCCTAGTCTTCTTCAGTTCTGCTGCTGAGGGGACCTTAGGCTTCGAGCCTGTCATGCTGGCAGGGAAGATAATGCTAGGTGCTTCCTGCCTTGGTGCTTCAGTGCGTGCCGCAGCAGACTTCTTCTTCTGTTTGGCAGCCATTCCGAGATTGATACCAGGACGCCCCAGAGCCTTGCGCTTCTTAGCCGCATTATGTGCTTGAACACATTTCTCAGCGAAGTATTTCATCCGCTCTTTTGAACCTTTAGCTTCCTCGCGTTTCTTATGAAACTGCTCCTTGAGCTCATTTATCATCACCTTGAAGCTTTGAACTTCTGCCACACTAAGCTTTTCCATGTTCTTCTTGAACTGCGCCTTTTCATAATTAATTTTGTTCTTCAGCTCAACGATTTTCTGAGCCACAGCCAATTCGTTTGCAATGGCTCCATGAAACGTGATGCTTATGCTGATTGGCAGCTGAAGATCATCAGTGCTAAGGATTTGATCATTGAACCATTCATCAATGAAAGTGTTCAAAATGTCAACGTCAAAGAGGGGCAGATCGTTGAAGATCTCCACCTCTTGCTTGCTCTTGATCAACTACTCAAGGGCTTCATCGGCAAGCTCGTCATCGCTGGACAGATCAATGGTTTCATCTTCGTTCCGCAGAATGGCAGCAGGTGTAAGTTCATGCCTAGAAATCTTCATGGGCTTTTTGTTCTTGGGCTTCTCTGTCTTTGTTGAGACACGAGAAAGATCTTCAGATTGCACACGGGGTTCAGGAGGTGCAGTGGCCAATGGCTTTGCACGTGAAGCTTTTGGTGCGGTAGAGGGTTTCGAAGCCTTTGACTTATTTGGCTTCTACTTTGGTGGTGCTGGTGCATCTTCAGAATCTGAGTCGTCAGCTGAGTCGTCAGCAAAGACTTTGTCTTTGGCTTCTTTGTTGATGGAGCACCATCAGAGGCATTCTTGTGCTTGCGCTTCTTGGCTTCGGCTTCAGCTGCCCTAGTCTTCTTCAGTTCTGCTGCTGAGGGGACCTTAGGCTTCGAGCCTGTCATGCTGGCAGGGAAGATAATGCTAGGTGCTTCCTGCCTTGGTGCTTCAGTGCGTGCCGCAGCAGACTTCTTCTTCTGTTTGGCAGCCATTCCGAGATTGATACCAGGACGCCCCAGAGCCTTGCGCTTCTTAGCCGCATTATGTGCTTGAACACATTTCTCAGCGAAGTATTTCATCCGCTCTTTTGAACCTTTAGCTTCCTCGCGTTTCTTATGAAACTGCTCCTTGAGCTCATTTATCATCACCTTGAAGCTTTGAACTTCTGCCACACTAAGCTTTTCCATGTTCTTCTTGAACTGCGCCTTTTCATAATTAATTTTGTTCTTCAGCTCAACGATTTTCTGAGCCACAGCCAATTCGTTTGCAATGGCTCCATGAAACGTGATGCTTATGCTGATTGGCAGCTGAAGATCATCAGTGCTAAGGATTTGATCATTGAACCATTCATCAATGAAAGTGTTCAAAATGTCAACGTCAAAGAGGGGCAGATCGTTGAAGATCTCCACCTCTTGCTTGCTCTTGATCAACTACTCAAGGGCTTCATCGGCAAGCTCGTCATCGCTGGACAGATCAATGGTTTCATCTTCGTTCCGCAGAATGGCAGCAGGTGTAAGTTCATGCCTAGAAATCTTCATGGGCTTTTTGTTCTTGGGCTTCTCTGTCTTTGTTGAGACACGAGAAAGATCTTCAGATTGCACACGGGGTTCAGGAGGTGCAGTGGCCAATGGCTTTGCACGTGAAGCTTTTGGTGCGGTAGAGGGTTTCGAAGCCTTTGACTTATTTGGCTTCTACTTTGGTGGTGCTGGCGCATCTTCAGAATCTGAGTCGTCAGCTGAGTGGTCCACCGTAGCCCCCTGTACAGTTATGTAAGTGATGAGGCCTTTGAGGTTGTAGAAGGGGCTGATTTCATTGGGATTGGCATCACGTGTGCCATCATCCATTGGAGCAGACGGGTCAGGGTTGAAATTGAGTCCCAGGTCCTTCTTGTTCTGATAGAGGCGAGGGTCCCGATCTTTCGATGAGATGATAACTATCGATTTGGTGGAGACGACTTTGACAATCCGACTACAAACATGCACGACGATGCGCCTTAGCAATCGCTAAACCAATCTCCTGAGGTTACTGACGATGCCGGAAGCACGGTCAGCCTGACCACGAAGGTCTATTCCTGCAAGCAATCGAAGAACGAGCAAGAATATGATAAAGCAATCTGAATATTGCAAATATATATGAGGTATTGATAATGGTGGGGATCCGGAAGCGGTCTTGGTCTGGTCGTTGGACACAAACGAAGTACACGAAGTTGCAATGGCTAACTTTTAACTAAACAAATCCCAAGGAAAAGCTACTAGATGGATCTACTTATATAGGAGCAAGGGGTGGCGGCCAAGGAGGTGGGAGGACGTCCCAAGGCAGCCTAAAACTAAATCTAGGTCGTACAAGGCCAATGGGCCCAAGTGGAGGTGATGTAACACCTTTGGACTTGTAGTTTGACTCGGATTCTGCTGCAGCATCAGATTGTTTCGTCCACAACTCAACGCTCCGGACGAATTTGAAGGTGATTCCAATTGGGTTGGAAAGTGCACGAAATCTAGTTTCCAACAAAAAAAGAATCACCCAATTCGGAGTCCGTATGAAAAACTTGTGTGCGTTTTGAGTCAGGTGTGTCTGTGCAGTCCGAATCTGAATCCAGAACGTGAGAGACTTGGACTCTATCTTCTCTTGGGCCAAAAGTGACGTGAGAGAACTTTTTGGACAGCAAATAAACATCTCTTTCTTCCTTATCTTCATATGTGGATTGTACAAATGTCCCATACACCTGCAATTAGACAAAACACAAAAGTGTGTGAAGTATTTTTGTTCTGGATAACATAAATAGATTATTGAATAGTTTGCACTAGAAATCACCTGACAAATATGCATATATGCAATATTTTTGGTCATATACAAGGTAGTCATGTCCTCATCATCCTCCCCTTCTTGAAAATAAAGCCGTCCTCGGCGTTGCTTAATCTGAAATGTGGCTAACAAAAGAAACAAGGTGTACATGTTGTATATGTATATGTCATCCATTTTTACTTCCCTTGATTTTTGCATATATGACACTTGAATAGATGAGTAACTTTCATAGTTCATAAAATCTAAAGTCAAAAAATTAGCACAAGAAGTAGAAGGCATGAAAATATTGCAACTCAGTTTGCACATATAAGTGAAGCTCTTATTCATTTCAAAAGATTGACAATGTTCATCATTAAACCATCCCAACATTGGTGAATAAACCTTACTTGCATCAAATTTACATGCTACAACATGCTTAAATAAGCAAACATGCAATAAGTCATTCAACACAGAATCATCACCAAGATTAGAGGTCATATCAAAATGATTAAACATTGGTTCTTTTGCATCAATAGTTAATTCAATGGGTGCACTCAAAATTGTTGGTATTTCAGTTGTTTGATCACATGGCAAAGTCAAATTATCAACGTAGTCCTCTAAAATAGGTGGTGTGATCAAAGTAGTGGGTAGCTCATCAGATGGTGCATTCAAATTGACAAGGCATTCATCATTCTCATGTAGAGACGGAAGATCAGTACCTTTGTCATTACCTCTTATGATCAACTCAGATGATGTAGCCACTCTCGGGGGCGATGTGTCACATGGTGGAGGTGATGTAGTCCTGACAACAACGGATGTGGTTGTCATAGTATGCCTAGTAGTTGAAGGAATAATCATATCAACTCTTGGAATGTGCACCGTGCGCTTGTTCTCCTCGTGGCCAACACGTCGTTTTATTTCCTGTTCAGCTTTGCAAGCAAGATGAAACAAATGGTCCATAGGATAACACTCTTCATGAATTAGTATCTCTTGAATATCACGGTTTAATCCTACCCAAAATCTATCCATAAAATCATCTTCACTTTCTTCTAAAGAGGAATGCAACAAGGTAGTTTGTAAATCATCATAATATTTTGTTACAGTTTCACTACCTTGTTTTAAGTGTTGCAACTTCTTAATCATGTCACGAGTATAATAAGCAGGGACGAAAGTATGTCGCATGGCAAGTTTCAAATCATCCCAAGTAGTAGGTATATAATCAGGGTGTAACCGACAATATTCACTCCACCAAACCAAAGCATAACCAGTGAAAGAACCAACCGCAACCTTAACCTTTTTATGTTCATCGAAATTATGGGAAGCAAATATATTTTTTATGTCGAACTCCCATTCAATATATAAAGCAGGTTTAAAACGGCCATTAAATGGTGGTATAGATACATTAACCTGATCATGTGCATTTGGATGTTTGTGCACCTTTCGTGACGGTTGTGGTATTTGCAAAGGTGGTGGCACGTCTCCCGCGATCGACAAAGCCCATGAATTGACTCTGGATCCTGTCATGATTAGTAGAACAAGAAACAAAACCCAAAAATAATGTTCCTATAACTACTAGGATGTGGTGGTAAAACGCTCACAGTAAAGCAAATATCAATGTCTTACAAGTTCTTACCATGCAGCAGGCGGTGATCGGCAACCAGCGGTGTCAAGTAACTCCGAATATTGAGTAAAGCGATTGCCAGGGGAGCGTACGTATACACGGTGTAGAAATATGTGGAGCTGGGTTGGCTATATATGGTAGCAAAAGATTAGCAATAATCAATTCAAAGATGCAATGTTGAATAAACGCTCAACGACGGTACTGTGCTGGTCCTAGGCTAGACCGGACTAGAGACGCGAGCCTAGAACACTAATGAGGTCACGTCGTAGCACAACTAGCATCAATGAAGGATACTAAGTAGCTCTGGACAGTAAGATATAAGTGAAGATCACAATGGCAGTAAAGATAATGAGGTGAAACAACAGCCAAGCAGGATATATCAACAACTTTGTCTCCAACTTTCCTCTGAAAAAGTTTGTGCCGATTTTTTTGTTTTTTTTCTTCTCTTTTTTTTTTCCTCACACTTTTTTTTTCTTTCTCTCCTTTTTTTCTCTCTGACTTTTTTTCTCCTTTTTTTCTCGTTTTTTTCTCTCTTTTTTTTTCTCCCTCTTTCCAAAACAAACTAGATAAGATGCAGATTGGATCAAGTGAAGATGTGAACGATCTCAACTATTATTATGACAATGAATGGTGGGTAGAACGTGGTGGAAATTGATGGATGGGTGGTGGACAGCGGAAGAGATAATGATGCAGCGATGGCGTGACTAATGTGAACAGAACTCGAAACTCTAAACGAACTAGATACTAAGACCAGCAACTCGACACGACGATGCAACCGATAATTCAACTATGCAAGCAATGAAAAGAAAATTGCAAAGGCTCAGACTGGCTTGGACCAAGGATGAATAGATCTAACTCTTTTTTGTGGCTTTTTCTTGGACAATAGGTAAGAAAATAAATCTAATCTAGGAAAACTGGAAATTCTCACCGAGCAACCTGAAAACTGATACCACTTGATAGAGGCGAGGGTCCCGATCTTTCGATGAGATGATAACTATCGATTTGGTGGAGACGACTTTGACAATCCGACTACAAACATGCACGACGATGCGCCTTAGCAATCGCTAAACCAATCTCCTGAGGTTACTGACGATGCCGGAAGCACGGTCAGCCTGACCACGAAGGTCTATTCCTGCAAGCAATCGAAGAACGAGCAAGAATATGATAAAGCAATCTGAATATTGCAAATATATATGAGGTATTGATAATGGTGGGGATCCGGAAGCGGTCTTGGTCTGGTCGTTGGACACAAACGAAGTACACGAAGTTGCAATGGCTAACTTTTAACTAAACAAATCCCAAGGAAAAGCTACTAGATGGATCTACTTATATAGGAGCAAGGGATGGCGGCCAAGGAGGTGGGAGGACGTCCCAAGGCAGCCTAAAACTAAATCTAGGTCGTACAAGGCCAATGGGCCCAAGTGGAGGTGATGTAACACCTTTGGACTTGTAGTTTGACTCGGATTCTGCTGCAGCATCAGATTGTTTCGTCCACAACTCAACGCTCCGGACGAATTTTAAGGTGATTCCAATTGGGTTGGAAAGTGCACGAAATCTAGTTTCCAACAAAAAAAGAATCACCCAATTCGGAGTCCGTATGAAAAACTTGTGTGCGTTTTGAGTCAGGTGTGTCTGTGCAGTCCGAATCTGAATCCAGAACGTGAGAGACTTGGACTCTATCTTCTCTTGGGCCAAAAGTGACGTGAGAGAACTTTTTGGACAGCAAATAAACATCTCTTTCTTCCTTATCTTCATATGTGGATTGTACAAATGTCCCATACACCTGCAATTAGACAAAACACAAAAGTGTGTGAAGTATTTTTGTTCTGGATAACATAAATAGATTATTGAATAGTTTGCACTAGAAATCACCTGACAAATATGCATATATGCAATATTTTTGGTCATATACAAGGTAGTCATGTCCTCATCATGTTCTTTGCATCAGACTCCTTTGCAAACTGGAAAATGCGCTTGAAGAGATTGTCTTCACGACACCATAGCAGAGATGATGGGTTGGCATTGTCTGGCTGCAGTCCACAGACCAAGCAAGGATAGAAGCCTTGATCTATGGCTTCAGACTTGGACTTGGGCTGAAGACCTTTGTATACAATATCTCCCCAAGGGCCCTTGATGGCGTTCTTTTCAGCATATTCAGCAGTTACAAATCTGTATTTGTACCATTCCTCTGCCCAGTATCTTCAAATCCATTGGATTCGGTTCTTGCGTTCTCCGTAGGTTTCCTCAGATTTTGTCTTCTACATTTCAAAGAGATCTGGTGGCAGGTCCTTGGCTGTATTCCCACGGTGTTGTCTACCGCCCTTCCTAGCTAATTTCTCAGTGGCCATTGTATTCAAGCTGAAAGGCTTCAAGACTGTGAATGGCTTCCATCTACTTGTCAAACAGGAACTGGCCTCAGGAGAATTGATGTGTCGCTGTAGGAATTCTGCAAACGAATGCAGACTATGAGAACCAAAGGATTCTCCCACGGACATGTACATGTGACAGCATTAGAGGTGCGAGGGAAGGGGAAGAGGTCATATGCATTCTTAGAAGATTTTGAAGATAAATCAGTTTGAAGACATTGACCTCATAGTGCAAAGACATTCACTTATTTGATGAGAGTTGGTTCCAGATCTATACGAATCCAAGAATAAGTACAAGTGAGGAATCTAACTAGTTGTGAAGCATAAGTGAATATACTTGGCATGATATGAGATGTAGAACAAGATAGATCCAGATTTGCAAGTTTAGAAACCACTTATGGTTGAAGTGGATGGATCTGACGGATCAAAAGGGCAGTAAAAGTAAGATTTAATTACCACACGAAGAACTGCTAGACGAAGTTGAGAGGGAGGCCAAGCAGTTCAATCTCCCGCGACCTAACTTGGCGGCGGCGGAGAGGACGAGGTCCCCGGTCGGTGTGAGGACGACGTCGAAGAAGTCGCAGCAGCTAAGAGCTTCGTCTCCGGCATCATCGCGAGCTAGCGGAGGCGCTAGGGTTTGTGCAAGGTGGTGAGGTGGAAGAAGAGATAATGACCACGGTGAGTTGAGTATTTATAAGGAAAGGGACAGCATAGCATAATTACGCAGGTGCCCCTGGCGGTTCACATCTGAAGGACACATGGTATGCATGCAACACATTGGAAGTCGTTCCATGTTCCCACGCATGCCTGGATTGTTGGGAGGCCGTTCCGTCTTCTCCGGGTTTCAGGCAATAAGGATATATCATTAAAACAGATTCAAATTTTATCTCCGTGTCTTCTGCTCACAAGGACTCAAAGAAGACAATTGACAGTTTCAATAGAATGCATATGATTTGGATAAATAGAATCTGAGGTAGAAGCGTAGAGGGGGTTAGGGTCCAATCACATTCACTTAGATCAAAATATTCAAACATGAAGTCATAGCTATAAGTGAATGTTGTAGAGGACAGAACACCAATATATGTATATATCAATATGCTACCAAATCAACATTGTGAAGATAAACATGAAGTCGAATCAATGTTGAAGACAAAACCAAATGCGAAGATTATGCAAATGTGATGCCAATTGAAAACACTTTAAGCAAGACTTTGGTGGTGGCCTTACCCACCGTATAGGAAGTATTAGACCCAAACACGGCGCACAATTATCGTGGCGCTCCGAAGTCAAATTCCGCATTAATGTTTTAACACTTAGAGTGTATGTCCTAATTTATTGAAGATATACATTACTTCGTCTGTTGCACATCTAAGTCATCAACCTGCATAAGCGTTAGGATGTGTGTTTGATAACCCACAAGTATAGGGGATCGCAACAGTTTTTGAGGGTAGAGTATTCAACCCAAATTTATCGATTCGACACAAGGGGAGCCAAAGAATATTCTCAAGTATTAACAGCTGAGTTGTCAATTCAACCACACCTGGAAACTTAGTATCTGCAACAAAGTGTTTAGTAGCAAAGTAATATGATAGTAGTGGTAACAGTAGCAAAAATGTAACGATAGCAAAAGTAATGTTTTGGATATTTTGTAGTGATTGTAACAGTAGCAACGGAAAAGTAAATAAGCGAAGAACAATATATGGAAAGCTCGTAGGCAATGGATCGGTGATAGAGAATTATGCCAGATGTGGTTCATCATGTAACAGTCATAACATAGGGTGACACAGAACTAGCTCCAATTCATCAATGTAATGTAGGCATCTATTCCGAATATAGTCATACGTGCTTATGGAAAAGAACTTGCATGGCATCTTTTGTCCTACCCTCCTGTGGCAGCGCGGTCCTAGCGGAAACTAAGGGATATTAAGGCCTCCTTTTAATAGAGTACCAGACCAAAGCATTAACACATAGTGAATACATGACTCCTCAAACTACGGTCATCACCGATAAGTATCCCGATTATTGTCACTTCGGGGTTAACGGATCATAACACATAATAGGTCACTATAGACTTGCAAGATATGATCAAGAACTCTCATATATTGATGAAAAACATAATAGGATCAGATTTGAAATCATGGCACTCGGGCCCTAGTGACAAGCATTAAGCACAGCAAAGTCATAGCAACATCAATCTCAGAACATAGTGGATACTAGGGATCAAACCCTAACAAAACTAACTCGATTACATGATAAATATCATCCAACCCATCACCATCCAGCAAGCCTACGATGGAATTACTCGCGCACGGCGGTGAGCATCATGAAATTGGTGATGGAGGAAGGTTGATGATGACGATGGCGACGGATTCCCCTCTCTCCAGAGCCCCGGCGGACTCGAGATCAGCCCTCTTGAAAGGTTTTAGGGATTGGCGGTGGCTCCGTATCGTAAAACGCAATGAATCCTTCTCTTTGATTTTTTCTCTCTCAGAAACCAAATATATAGAGTTGGAGTTGAGGTCGGAGGAGCTCCAGGGGGGCCACGAGGTAGGGGGCGCGCCCCCCACCCTCATGGCTAGGGTGTGGCCCCTGGTCTTCATCTTTTGTAAGGATTTTTTATTATTTCTAAAAAGATGTTTCATGAAGTTTCAGGTCATTCTGAGAACTTTTGTTTCTGCACATAAATAACACCATGGCAATTCTGCTGAAAACAGCGTCAGTCCGGGTTAGTTACATTCAAATCATGCAAGTTCGAGTCCAAAACAAGGGCAAAAATGTTTGGAAAATTAGATACGACAGAGACGTATCAACTCCCCCAAGCTTAAACCTTTGCTTGTCCTTAAGCAATTCAGTTGACAAACTGAAAATGATAAAGACAAACTTTTACAAACTCGGTTTGCTCTTGTTGTTGTAAATATGTAAAGCAAGCATTCGAGTTTTCATAAAAGATTATGAACTAACCACATTCACAATAACACATAGGTCTCATGTTTACTCATATCAATGGCATAATCAACTAGCGAGCAATAATAATAAATCTCGGATGACAACACTTTCTCAAAACAATCATAATATGATATAACAAGATGGTATCTCGCTAGCCCTTTCTAAGACTGCAGAACATAAATGCAGAGCACCTTTAAATATCAAGGACTGACTGGACATTGTAATTCATGGTAAAAGAGAGCCAGTCAAGTCATACTCAATGTAAACTAACAGTAATGAATGCAAATGACAGCGGTGCTCTCCAACTGGTGCTTTTTAATAAGAGGATGATGACTCAACATAAAAGTAAATAGATAGGACCTTCGCAGAGGGGAGCAGGGATTTGTAGAGGTGCCAGAGATTGGTTTTGAAATAGAGGTGAATAATATTTTGAGCGGTATACTATCATTGTCAACATAACAACCAAGAGATGGCGATATCTTCCATGCTACACACATTATAGGCGGTTCCCAAACAGAATGGTAAAGTTTATACTCCCCCTTCCACCAACAATCATCAATCCATGGATTGCTCGAAACAACGAGTGCCTCCAACTAACAAGAATCCCAAGGGGAGTTTTGTTTGCAATTATTTTGATTTAGTTTGCATAAAGCATGGGACTGGGCATCCCGTTGACCAGCCATTTTTCTCGTGAGTGAGGAGCGGAGTCCACTCGTCTTAAGAATAACCCGCCTCACATGGAAGATACGGACAACCCTAGTTGATATATGATCTATTCAAGCATACAAAACAGGATATTTATTTGAAGGTTTAGAGTTTGGCACATACAAATTTACTTGAACGGTAGGTAGATACCGTATATAGGCAGGTATGGTGGACTCATATGGAATAACTTTGGGGTTTATGGTGGATGCACAAGCAATATTCCTGCTTAGTACAGGTGAAGGCTAGAAAAAGACTGGGAAGCGACCAGCTAGAGAGCGACAACAGTCATAAACATGCATTAAAATTAATCAACACCGAATGCAAGCATGATTAGGATATAATCCACCATGAACATAAATATCATGAAGGCTATGTTGATTTTGTTTCAACTACATGCGTGAACATGCGCCAAGTCAAGTCACTTAAATCATTCAGAGGAGGATACCACCCTATCATACCACATCACAACCATTTTAATAGCATGTTGGCACGCAAGGTAAACCATTATAAACTCCTAGCTAATCAAGCATGGCACAAGAAACTATGATCTCTAGTTGTCATTGCAAACATGTTTATTCATAATAGGCTGAATCAGGAATGATGAACTAATCATATTTACAAAAACAAGAGAGGTCGAGTTCATACCAGCTTTTCTCATCTAAGTCAGTCCATCATATATCGTCATAATTTCCTTTCCCTTGCACGACCGAACGATGTGGATAATAATAGTAGTAGTGCATGTGCATTGGACTAATCTGGAATCTGCAAGCATTCAATAAACAGGAGAAGACAATGCAATACGGGCTCTTTCGTCAGATCAACAATAATGCATATAAGAGCCACTTCAACAATTTAATCATGGTCTTCTCCTATTGATCCCCAAAGAAAAGAAAAGAAATAAAACTATTTACACGGGAAAGCTCCCAACAAGCAAAAGAAGAACAAGAAATCTTTTTGGGTTTTCTTTTCAATTACTACTACAAGCATGGAAATTAAAACTAGCTAAAAGCTACAACTAATTTTTTTGGTTCTTCTTAAGGTTTATTAAACACACAAGAAGAAAGCACAAAAAGAAAATAAACGAATCATGGATGATACAATGAAAAAGTATGAGCACCGACATCTAGCAATGAGTGTGTGAACATAAATGTAACGTCGATGAGAAATACGTATCCCCCCCAAGCTTAGGCTTTTGGCCTAAGTTGGTCTATGGCCACAGCTGGCCTGGCAGATATCCATAATAATAGTTGGGGTCGTACTGTGAAGAAGAAGACTCTGATTGCCACTGGCTAGCAATCATTTCCGGATCCCAATGGTAATTAGACTATCGTGGAGGATCAACTTGTGGTTCCGACTCTGGCTCTATGGCTGATGTAGGGTTCCGGTAGGCGTGAATAGCCTCTAACAGAACAAGGTACTTACCTGTAGATAAATCAAACAAGGAAGGAGCAGGCAGGGTAATAGTCTCAGGATGATGTTTATCAAAGAACAATTTGTATTTAAGCTGATGAGGACATCAATACAATTGTTACACCCACAGCCCCTGCTGCTATACATACTGGACCAATTACTAGAGCTCGTGCACGCCAACTAAATTACCAGGTACTTTCGTTTCTTGGTAATGATTCTAATGTTCATGAGAATATGATGCTGCCTAAATTGGATACATTTGTTTTGCTTACAAATGAAGGGCCTAGCTTGGAGAAGGATGAACATTGGAGCAAGAACAAGCATGGAGATGATGGCATGCGCAAGGGGAACAAGAACGGAGTTACAAGTGATGATTTCAGGACTTTGAAGCCACCATAATGGGTGCATGAAGCCTTGGACGAAATATACAAGATGCCACTTCATAAATTTCGTCCCGAGGCAATTTTAGGTGCTGCGTCACCTTATTATTGGGCCAGGCCCATGTAATTTCGAAATACATAAGTATAGGCTATTTTTAGAGTCCGTATGTGTGGGGAAACAAGAGATAGGGTTGATTTCGGACCCCTCCACCAAGGGCCACGAAATCCCCCCCCCCCCTCTTGATAGAGGCAAAGGTGTCCCGTCTTTCGATGAGATGATGGATATCGCTTTGGTGGAAGTCGACTTTGACGATCCGACTACGAACGTGCGAGGACGTCGCGCCTTAGCAATCGCTAAACCAACTCCGAGAGGTTATTGACCACGCCGGAGCACGATCAACCTGACCACGAGGGTCTGTTTCCTGCGAGCAAACGAAGAACAAGCAAGAAACTAAGATTGCAATCTAGATATTGCGAATATAAGATGAAAGCTTTATTGATCAAGGTGGGGTTCTGTGACGCCTTTGTCTGGTCGTTGAACACAAACGAAGTATGCGAAGTTGCAGCTATGGCGAACTTTTAATCTAAACAAAACCCAAAGTCTAAACGATGCCCTAAGGGCTGTATATATGGAGGAAGAGGGGGGAATTTCGTGGCCCTTGGTGGAGGGGTCCGAAATCAACCCTATCTCTTGTTTCCCCACACATACGGACTCTAAAAATAGCCTATACTTATGTATTTCGAAATTACATGGGCCTGGCCCAATAATAAGGTGACGCAGCACCTAAAATAGCCTCGGGACGAAATTTACGAAGTGGCATCTTGTATATTTCGTCCAAGGCTTCATGCACCCATTATGGTGGCTTCAAAGTCCTGAAATCATCACTTGTAACTCCGTTCTTGTTCCCCTTGCGCATGCCATCATCTCCATGCTTGTTCTTGCTCCAATGTTCATCCTTCTCCAAGCTAGGCCCTTCATTTGTAAGCAAAACAAATGTATCCAATTTAGGCAGCATCATATTCTCATGAACATTAGAATCATTACCAAGAAACGGAAGTACCTGGTAATTTAGTTGGCGTGCGCGAGCTCTAGTAATTGGTCCAGTATGTATAGCAGCAGGGCCTGTGGGTGTAACAATGGTATTGATGTCCTCATCATCCTCCCCTTCTTGAAATGAAGTCGTCCTCGACGGAAACTCATCTTCCTCACCCAAATAAGGCTTCAAATCTGCAATGTTAAAAGTGGGACTAACCCCAAAATCTGCAGGCAGCTGAAGTTTATATGCATTATCATTTATTTTCTCTAACACCTTAAAGGGACCATCAGCCTGTGGCATGAGCTTTGATTTGCGCAAATCAGGAAATCTATCCTTACGCAAATGTAACCAAACAAGATCTCCAGGTGCAAACACAACATATTTTCTACCCTTATCTCCAGCAAGTTTATATTTGGCATTCATACGCTCAATGTTTTCCTTAGTTAACTCATGCATTTTTAAAATCAATTCAGCACGTTGTTTAGCATCAAAATTAACCTTCTCCGAAGATGGAAGAGGCAACAAATCAATTGGTGCACGAGGTAGGAAACCATACACAACTTCAAAAGGGCACATCTTAGTAGTAGAATGCAATGAACGATTATAAGCAAATTCAATATGAGGCAAGCATTCCTCCCACATTTTCTTATTACTCTTCAAAACAGCCCTAAGCATAGTAGACAATGTTCTATTGACTACTTCAGTTTGGCCATCGGTTTGGGGGTGACAAGTAGTACTAAAAAGCAGTTTAGTCCCCAACTTAGCCCATAAACATCTCCAAAAGTGGCTAAGAAATTTAGTATCACGATCTGAAACAATAGTATTTGGCACACCATGCAAGCGAATAATTTCACGAAAGAACAAATCAGCAACATTAACAGCATCATCGCTTTTATGACATGGTATAAAGTGTGCCATTTTCGAGAATCTATCCACGACAACAAATATGCTATCCCTCCCCTTCTTTGTTCGAGGTAAACCTAAAACAAAGTCCATAGATATATCCTCCCAAGGAACACTAGGTACAGGCAAAGGCATATATAAACCATGAGGATTGAGTCGTGACTTAGCTTTTTGACATGTAGTGCAGTGAGCAATAAAACGCTCAACATCCCGTCTCATCTTTGGCCAAAAGAAATGTGTAGCAAGTACGTCCTCCGTCTTCTTCACGCCAAAGTGTCCCATTAATCCTCCTCCATGCGCCTCCTGCAACAACAAAAGATGAACGGAGCTAGCTGGAATGCATAGCTTGTTAGCACGAAACACAAATCCATCGTTAACGACAAACTTGTTCCACATTCTTCCTTCTTTGCAATTCTGCATTACATCTTTAAAATCAGCATCACGCACATATTGATCTTTGATGGTCTCCAAACCAAATATTTTGAAGTCAAGTTGTGAAAGCATAGTATAGCAATGAGACAATGCATCAGCAATAACATTTTCTTTTCCCTTCTTGTGTTTAATGACATAAGGGAAAGTCTCAATGAATTCAACCCATTTAGCATGTCTACGATTCAGTTTAGCTTGACTTTTAATATGTTTCAAAGATTCATGATCAGAATGTATAACAAATTCTTTGGGCCATAAATAATGTTGCCATGTTTCTAAAGTCCGAACAAGAGCATATAATTCTTTATCATAAGTAGAATAATTCAGACTAGGCCCACTCAATTTTTCAGAAAAGTATGCAACAGGTTTGCCATCTTGTAATAACACACCTCCTAATCCAATTCCACTAGCATCACATTCAAGCTCAAAAGTCTTATTAAAATCAGGAAGTTGGAGTAAAGGAGCATGTGTCAACTTATCTTTCAATACCGAGAAGGCTTCTTCCTGTGCGGTACCCCAAAGAAAAGGCACATCTTTCTTTGTAAGCTCATTGAGAGGTGCAGCAATGGTGCTGAAATCTCTCACAAAACGCCTATAGAATCCAGCGAGGCCAAGAAAACTCCTCACGTGTGTGACCGTTTTGGGCTGCGGCCAACTCTCAATAGCTTCAATCTTGGCTTTATCAACTTCAATTCCCTGTGGAGTAACAACATAGCCAAGAAAAGATACTCGGTCGGTGCAAAAGGTGCACTTCCCAAGGTTACCAAACAAACGTGCATCACGTAAAGCAATAAAAACAGCACGTAAATGTTCCAAATGTTCTTCCAAAGATCTGCTATAAATCAATATGTCATCAAAGTAAACTACCACAAATCGTCCAATGAAAGCACGTAAAACTTCGTTCATTAATCTCATGAAAGTACTAGGTGCATTAGTTAACCCAAAAGGCATGACTAACCACTCATATAATCCAAACTTAGTTTTAAATGCTGTTTTCCATTCATCTCCCAATTTCATACGAATTTGATGGTAGCCACTACGCAAATCAACTTTGGAGAATATTGTAGAGCCACTCAATTCATCAAGCATATCATCTAGCCTAGGAATAGGATGACGATAACGAATAGTAATATTATTAATGCCTCTACAATCAACACACATACGTGATGTACCATCCTTTTTCTGCACTAGAATAATAGGAACAGCACAAGGACTAAGGGATTCGCGTATATAACCTTTGTCGAGAAGCTCTTGTACTTGACGCATAATCTCCTTCGTCTCCTCTGGATTGGTACGGTATGGTGCACGGTTTGGCAGTGAAGCACCGGGAATTAAGTCAATCTGATGCTCAATCCCTCGAATAGGCGGTAATCCCGGTGGCACGTCTTGTGGAAAGACGTCAGCGAACTCCTGCAAAATGTTAGTGACAGCAGGAGGCAAAGAGGAAGGCACGTCCTCGAATGAAAATAATGCCTCTTTGCACACAAAAGCATAGCAAACAGATTTGCTGAAATCTAGCTCATCAATATCAGATTTGGTGGCAAATAAACATGCACTTTTCAATTTAATTTCAGAAGCAACACTAGATGGTTTATTATTAGGCTTCATTTGTTGCTCAAATTCTATTGCCACAATCTGATTTTCACTCTTATTCTTCTCCTGTTTTGCTTTATTAGCTCTATTAATATCATCTTTCAAAATGGAATCAGGAGTCATAGGAAGCAAAGTAATATTTTTATCCTTATGAACAAGAGTATAGTGATTGTTTCTACCATGGTGTACAGAATTTTTATCAAATTGCCATGGTCTACCAAGTAATAAGGAACATGCTTGCATAGGTACCACATCACAATCAACATAATCAGCATATGTAGAGATACTAAAATGCACACGAACAGTACGTGTTACCTTAACCTTGCCGCTGTTGTTGAACCATTGGATGTAGTAAGGATGTGGATGTGGTCTTGTGGTGAGAGAAAGCTTCTCCACCATCTCCATGCTAGCCAAGTTGTTGCAGCTCCCTCCGTCTATTATGACGCGCACAGAACGTTCCTTCACAACTCCCTTGGTATGGAACAAATTGTGCCTCTGATTTTGCTCAGCTTGTGTGACCTGCACACTCAAAACACGTTGAGCAACTAAACATTCATACCTGTCAGCGTCTTCAGGAGCCATGTATTGCGTCTCATGATCAGAATCATCTCCACCATGTTCTTCACGTGTAATAAGAGCCAATGTCTCCTCATCATAGTCACTAGCGGACTCATATCCACCATCCGCGGTAGCAATCATCACACGCGGAGATTTGCATTCTCTCGCATAATGACCTCCTCCCTTACAACGACGACAAATAATATCACTTGTGTGCCCTGTTGATGCCCTGGAAGAAGAAGAACTCTGTGCAGGCCCGGCAGGTGCGCTCTTGGCAGATAATGGTGGTTGTGCCTGTTTTCTTGTATCACGACTGGAGGAGGCACCTAATTGAGGTGCTGGTGCAGTTGAAGTAGAAGATGCACGCGGTGTCCATGATGAAGGTCGGCCTGCAGAAAAGTTAGTTCGCCCCAATGCTTGTCGATCCTGCACTTCACGTTCAGCTTTACAAGCAAGATGGAATAAACGAGTGATATTAGTATACTCCTTATAGTCTAGAATGGTCTGAATCTCTCTATTTAATCCACCCAGAAAACGTGCAAGCATAGCTTCATTCTCCTCAACAATACCACATCTAATCATGCCAGTTTGTAATTCCTGATAATATTCTTCTACAGAATTTTTCCCTTGTCTTAAACGCTGCAATTTTTGAAGCAATTCACGTTGATAATATGGTGGAACCCAACGCGTACGCATAGCAGTTTTCAAAGCAGCCCAAGTAGTTGGAATAGGATATAATCTACAATGCTCAGACCACCATACACATGCAAAACTAGTGAAAGCACAAACAGCAGCAGCAACTCGTCTCTCCTCAGGATATTGTAAACATGTAAATCGTTGTTCAGTTTCTAACTCCCAAGTAAGATATATATCAGGAACATATCTACCCTCAAATGGTGGAATATTCAATTTCAGTTTAGGAATATGGACATCATCTCGTACCTGAGGTGGTGGTGCAGGCCTACCATTACGAATATATACCTGAGGTCGACCTGGTGGTGGTGGTGCTGGTGGCTGCACGTAGTTCGGATTTTGATCAACCTCATCCTCATAATCTCCCACATAATCATCATCCTCCTGGGTACCAGCAGCAGCAGTAGCAGGAGCCAAAGAAGCACCAACAGCAGTAGCAGCGGCACCAGAATTTTGTCCTGGCTCAATAGGAACACGCTGTGCTCGTCCATACTGATTCGGAAGGGGGCGTAGTTGTTGTTGTTGCAGAGGTGCGACAGGTGCAGCCGGTGGTGGAAGACGCGCAAGCAGTTCATTAAATCTGTTATCGAGCTTTGTTTCGAACGTCTTCTCAAGGCCAGTAATCTTCTCCATGGCCTCTTCAAAATTGTTCAGCACATCTTGCACCTGTTCAGTCATCATTTGCTGAAACTTATCATGAAGCTCCTTGTTCGATAAGTTCTCCCAGTCAATCTCGTCGGCTTGTGATCCTGGCATGGTTAGCAGCAATAGAAACACACAAGAATATGATCCTACAGACTACTAAGAAGTGGTGGTGGTGTATCACAAATCCGTCAAGCAAATCTCAAATTCTTACCAGTTCTTACCCAGCAGCAGGCGGTGATCGGCAACCGTTGTAGTCAAAAACTCTCAAAGCTTGGATAGAGCGATTACCAGGGAGAGTCAAACACACGACGTAGATGTATGTGGAGCTGGGAAGGCTTATAGTATGGTAGCAAAAAGGGTCAGCAATAATCAATTCAGAGATGCAAAGTTGAATAAACGCTCAACGACGGTACTGTGCTGGTCCTAGGCTAGACTGTGCTAGAGACGCGAGCCTAGAACACCAACAAAATCACGGCGCGACACGTAAACAAGGGAAAAGCACACTCTGAATTTTTTTTTCGCTCTTTTTTTTTGCGCTCCTTTTTTTTGTGCGAAAAATCACTATAATGGCGAGTGTCTCAAAACTCTTCCTAGGACAAACTGACAGGATGGGCACGAAAATTTTTTTTCGACCAATTTTTTTTTCGACTGCCCGGACCCAAAAACTGGAAATGGGTCAAAAAAAACTTCCTATAATGGCACCTGTCTCAAAACACTCAGAAACACCTAAAATTAGGATAGCCAGATTTTTTTTCGAAAAATGCGTTTTCGAAAAATTTTGGGCCTAAACGGAGCGTGGTTTCCCGACTCTTTTTTTTTTACTTCCGAAACCTACTCCGGCAAGGAAACACGAATCGGAAACTAGATGGATCTCGAAAACAAACCTAATAAGCAAGGAACTCGGATTGGTGGTGGATATATGGTGGTGGTATATGGCAGCGGTGGTGGTAGCGGTGGTAGTATATGGATATGGATCGGTGGTGGTATATGGACACGGATTGGTGGTGGTATATGGATACGGATTCAGAGCGGTGGTGGTAGATGGCAGGGGCGATGATGATGGTGCGGCGGCGGCGTGACAACTTATGACCAGAACTCGAAACTCTAAAAGACTAGACTCTAAGACCAGCAACTAGACACGACGATGCAACCGCAAATTCAACAAAGCAAAACCCTAAAAAGATTATGCAAAGGCTCAGATTGGTTCGGATATGATGAACTAACCCTAATTTTTTTTGTGGCTTTTTCGTGGACTGTAGGTATGAAGAACAGACTCGATCTAAACTACGAAAAACTGTAAAATCTCACCGAGCAACCTGGAAATCTGATACCACTTGATAGAGGCAAAGGTGTCCCGTCTTTCGATGAGATGATGGATATCGCTTTGGTGGAAGTCGACTTTGACGATCCGACTACGAACGTGCGAGGACGTCGCGCCTTAGCAATCGCTAAACCAACTCCGAGAGGTTATTGACCACGCCGGAGCACGATCAACCTGACCACGAGGGTCTGTTTCCTGCGAGCAAACGAAGAACAAGCAAGAAACTAAGATTGCAATCTGGATATTGCAAATATAAGATGAAAGCTTTATTGATCAAGGTGGGGTTCTGTGACGCCTTTGTCTGGTCGTTGAACACAAACGAAGTACGCGAAGTTGCAGCTATGGCGAACTTTTAATCTAAACAAAACCCAAAGTCTAAACGATGCCCTAAGGGCTGTATATATGGAGGAAGAGGGGGGAATTTCGTGGCCCTTGGTGGAGGGGTCCGAAATCAACCCTATCTCTTGTTTCCCCACACATACGGACTCTAAAAATAGCCTATACCTATGTATTTCGAAATTACATGGGCCTGGCCCAATAATAAGGTGACGCAGCACCTAAAATAGCCTCGGGACGAAATTTATGAAGTGGCATCTCGTATATTTCGTCCAAGGCTTCATGCACCCATTATGGTGGCTTCAAAGTCCTGAAATCATCACTTGTAACTCCGTTCTTGTTCCCCTTGCGCAT
Source organism: Triticum aestivum (assembly GCF_018294505.1). Lineage (NCBI taxonomy): Eukaryota > Viridiplantae > Streptophyta > Magnoliopsida > Poales > Poaceae > Triticum > Triticum aestivum. Next base: position 251,695,954 of record NC_057803.1, read on the forward strand.
GCCATCATCTCCATGCTTTTTCTTGCTCCAATGTTCATCCTTCTCCAAGCTAGGCCCTTCATTTGTAAGCAAAACAAATGTATCCAATTTAGGCAGCATCATATTCTCATGAACATTAGAATCATTACCAAGAAACGAAAGTACCTGGTAATTTAGTTGGCGTGCGCGAGCTCTAGTAATTGGTCCAGTATGTATAGCAGCAGGGCCTGTGGGTGTAACAATGGTATTGATGTCCTCATCACCTCTTCCTCCATATATACAGCCCTTAGGGCATCATTTAGACTTTGGGTTTTGTTTAGATTAAAAGTTCGCCATAGCTGCAACTTCGCGTACTTCGTTTGTGTTCAACGACCAGACAAAGGTGTCACAGAACCCCACCTTGATCAATAAAGCTTTCATCTTATATTTGCAATATCCAGATTGCAATCTCAGTTTCTTGCTTGTTCTTCATTTGCTCGCAGGAAACAGACCCTCGTGGTCAGGTTGATCGTGCTCCGGCGTGGTCAATAACCTCTCGGAGTTGGTTTAGCGATTGCTAAGGCGCGACGTCCTCTCACGTTCGTAGTCGGATCGTCAAAGTCGACTGCCACCAAAGCGATATCCATCATCTCATCGAAAGACGGGACACCTTTGCCTCTATCAAGTGGTATCAGATTTCTAGGTTGCTCGGTGAGATTTTACAGTTTTTCGTAGTTTAGATCGAATCTGTTCTTCATACCTATAGTCCACGAAAAAGCCACAAAAAAAATTAGGGTTAGTTCATCATATCCGAACCAATCTGAGCCTTTGCATAATCTTTTTAGGGTTTTGCTTTGTTGAATTTGCGGTTGCATCGTCGTGTCTAGTTGCTAGTCTTAGAGTCTAGTCTATTAGAGTTTCGAGTTCTGGTCATAAGTTGTCACGCCGCCGCCGCACCATCATCATCACCCCTGCCATCTACCACCACCGCTTATCCGCCACCGCTTCGAATCCGTATCCATATACCACCACAGCTGTCATATACCACCACCGCTGCCATCTACCACCATATATCCACCACCAATCCGAGTTCTTGTCATATTAGGTTTGTTTTCGAGATCCATCTAGATTCCGATTCGTGTTTCCTTGCCGGAGTAGGTTTCGGAAGAAAAAAAAGAGTCTGGAAACCACGCTCCATTTAGGCCCAAAATTTTTCGAAAACGCATTTGTCGAAAAATTTTCTGGCTATCCTATTTTTAGGTGTTTCTGAATGTTTTGAGACAGGTGCCATTATAGGAAGTTTTTTTTGACCCGTTTCCAGTTTTTGGGTCCGGGCAGTCGAAAAAAAATTGGTCGAAAAAATTTCGTGCCCATCCTGTCAGTTTGAGCTAGGAAGAGTTTTGAGACACTCTCCATTATAGTGATTTTTCGCAAAAAAAAAAGCAGCGCAAAAAAAAGAGCGCAAAAAAAAAGAGCGGAAAAAAAATTCCAGAGTGTGCTTTTCCCTTGTTTACGTGCCGCGCCGTGATTTTGTTGGTGTTCTAGGCTCGCGTCTCTAGCACAGTCTAGCCTAGGACCAGCACAGTACCGTCGTTGAGCGTTTATTCAACTTTGCATCTCTGAATTGATTATTGCTGACCCTTTTTGCTACCATATTATAAGCCTTCCCAGCTCCACATACATCTACGTCGTGCGTTTGACTCTCCCTGGTAATCGCTCTATCCAAGCTTTGAGAGTTTTTGACTACAACGGTTGCCGATCACCGCCTGCTGCTAGGTAAGAACTGGTAAGAATTTGAGATTTGCTTGACGGATTTGTGACACCCACCACCACCTCTTGTTAGTAGTCTGTAGGATCATATTCTTGTGTGTTTATATTGCTGCTAACCATGCCAGGATCACAAGCCGACGAGACTGACTGGGAGAACATGACGAATAAGGATTTGCGTGATAAATTTCAGCAAATGATGAGTGGACAGGTGCAAGACGTGCTAAACAGATTTGAAGAGGCCATGGAGAAGATAGATGGCATGGAGAAGACGTTCAAAACAAAGCTCGATAACAAGTTTAATGAATTGCTCGCGCGTCTTCCACCACCACCACCCGCTGCACCTAACGCACCTCTCCAACAACAACAACAACGACTACCTCCACGTCACGAAATAGACCTCCACCGAGCGAGCCGTGTTCCTCTTGCGTTTGGCCAAACTGTTGGTGCTGCTGTTGATACTTCTGTGGCTCCTGCTGCTGATGCGGAGGAGGATGATTATGTGGGAGATTACGAGGATGAGGTTGCTAAAAATCAGAACTACGTACAACCACCAGCACCACCACCAGCAGGTCGACCTCAGGTATATATTCGTAATGGTAGGCCTGCACCACCACCTCAGGTACGAGATGATGTCCATATTCCTAAACTGAAATTGAATATTCCACCATTTGAGGGTAGATATGTTCCTGATATATATATTACTTGGGAGTTAGAAACTGAACAACGTTTTACATGTTTACAATATCCCGAGGAGAGACGGGTTGCTCCTGCTGTTTGTGCTTTCACTAGTTTTGCATGTGTCTGTTGGTCTGAACATTGTAGATTATATCCTATTCCAACTACTTGGGCTGCTTTGAAAACTGCTATGCGTACGCGTTGGGTTCCACCATATTATCAACGTGAATTGCTTCAAAAATTGCAGCGTTTAAGACAAGGAAAAAATTCTGTAGAAGAATATTATCAGGAATTACAAACTGGCATGATTTGATGTGGTATTGTTGAGGAGAATGAAGCTATGCTTGCACGTTTTCTGGGTGGATTAAATAGAGAGATTCAGACCATTCTAGACTATAAGGAGTATACTAATATCACTCGTTTATTCCATCTTGCTTGTAAAGCTGAACGTGAAGTGCAGGATCGACAAGCATTGGGGCGAACTAACTTTTCTGCAGGCCGACCTTCATCATGGACACCACGTGCATCTTCTACTTCAACTGCACCAGCACCTCCATCCGGTGCCACCTCCAGCCGTGATACAAGAAAACAGGCACAACCACCATTATCTGCCTAGAGCGCACCTGCGGGGCCTGCACAGCGTTCTTTTTCTTCCATGGCATCAACAGGGCACACAAGTGATATTATTTGTCGTCGTTGTAAGGGAGGAGGTCATTATGCGAGGGAATGCAAATCTCCGCGTGTGATGATTGCTACTGCGGATGGTGGATATGAGTCCGCTAGTGACTATGATGAGGAGACATTGGCTCTTATTACACGTGAAGAACATGGTGGAGATGATTCTGATCATGAGACGCAATACATGGCTCCTGAAGACGCTGACATGTATGAATGTTTAGTTGCTCAACGTGTTTTGAGTGTGCAGGTCACACAAGCTGAGCAAAATCAGAGGCACAATTTGTTCCATACCAAGGGAGTTGTGAAGGAACGTTCTGTGCGCGTCATAATAGACGGAGGGAGCTGCAACAACTTGGCTAGCATGGAGATGGTGGAGAAGCTTTCTCTCACCACAAGACCACATCCACATCCTTACTACATCCAATGGTTCAACAACAGCGGCAAGGTTAAGGTAACACGTACTGTTCGTGTGCATTTTAGTATCTCTACATATGCTGATTATGTTGATTGTGATGTGGTACCTATGCAAGCATGTTCCTTATTACTTGGTAGACCATGGCAATTTGATAAAAATTCTGTACACCATGGTAGAAACAATCACTATACTCTTGTTCATAAGGATAAAAATATTACTTTGCTTCCTATGACTCCTGATTCCATTTTGAAAGATGATATTAATAGAGCTAATAAAGCACAACAGGAGAAGAATAAGAGTGAAAATCAGATTGTGGCAAAAGAATTTGAGCAACAAATGAAGCCTAATAATAAACCATCTAGTGTTGCTTCTGAAATTAAATTGAAAAGTGCATGTTTATTTGCCACCAAATCTGATATTGATGAGCTAGATTTCAGCAAATCTGTTTGCTATGCTTTTGTGTGCAAAGAGGCATTATTTTCATTCGAGGACGTGCCTTCCTCTTTGCCTCCTGCTGTCACTAACATTTTGCAGGAGTTCGCTGACGTTTTTCCACAAGACGTGCCACCGGGATTACCGCCTATTCGAGGGATTGAGCATCAGATTGACTTAATTCCCGGTGCTTCACTGCCAAACCGTGCACCATACCGTACCAATCCAGAGGAGACGAAGGAGATTATGCGTCAAGTACAAGAGCTTCTCGACAAAGGTTATATACGCGAATCCCTTAGTCCTTGTGCTGTTCCTATTATTCTAGTGCCGAAAAAGGATGGTACATCACGTATGTGTGTTGATTGTAGAGGCATTAATAATATTACTATTCGTTATCGTCATCCTATTCCTAGGCTAGATGATATGCTTGATGAATTGAGTGGCTCTACAATATTCTCCAAAGTTGATTTGCGTAGTGGCTACCATCAAATTCGTATGAAATTGGGAGATGAATGGAAAACAACATTTAAAACTAAGTTTGGATTATATGAGTGGTTAGTCATGCCTTTTGGGTTAACTAATGCACCTAGTACTTTCATGAGATTAATGAACGAAGTTTTACGTGCTTTCATTGGACGATTTGTGGTAGTTTACTTTGATGACATATTGATTTATAGCAGATCTTTGGAAGAACATTTGGAACATTTACGTGTTGTTTTTATTGCTCTACGTGATGCACGTTTGTTTGGTAACCTTGGGAAGTGCACCTTTTGCACCGACCGAGTATCTTTTCTTGGCTATGTTGTTACTCCACAGGGAATTGAAGTTGATAAAGCCAAGATTGAAGCTATTGAGAGTTGGCCGCAGCCCAAAACGGTCACACAAGTGAGGAGTTTTCTTGGCCTCGCTGGATTCTATAGGCGTTTTGTGAGAGATTTCAGCACCATTGCTGCACCTCTCAATGAGCTTACAAAGAAAGATGTGCCTTTTCTTTGGGGTACCGCACAGGAAGAAGCCTTCACGGTATTGAAAGATAAGTTGACACATGCTCCTTTACTCCAACTTCCTGATTTTAATAAGACTTTTGAGCTTGAATGTGATGCTAGTGGAATTGGATTAGGAGGTGTGTTATTACAAGATGGCAAACCTGTTGCATACTTTTTTGAAAAATTGAGTGGGCCTAGTCTGAATTATTCTACTTATGATAAAGAATTATATGCTCTTGTTCGGACTTTAGAAACATGGCAACATTATTTATGGCCCAAAGAATTTGTTATACATTCTGATCATGAATCTTTGAAACATATTAAAAGTCAAGCTAAACTGAATCGTAGACATGCTAAATGGGTTGAATTCATTGAGACTTTCTCTTATGTCATTAAACACAAGAAGGGAAAAGAAAATGTTATTGCTGATGCATTGTCTCGTCGCTATACTATGCTTTCACAACTTGACTTCAAAATATTTGGTTTGGAGACCATCAAAGATCAATATGTGCATGATGCTGATTTTAAAGATGTAATGCAGAATTGTAAAGAAGGAAGAATGTGGAACAAGTTTGTTGTTAACGATGGATTTGTGTTTCGTGCTAACAAGCTATGCATTCCAGCTAGCTCCGTTCGTCTTTTGTTGTTGCAGGAGGCGCATGGAGGAGGATTAATGGGACACTTTGGCGTGAAGAAGACGGAGGACGTACTTGCCACACATTTCTTTTGGCCAAAGATGAGACGGGATGTTGAGCGTTTTATTGCTCGCTGCACTACATGTCAAAAAGCTAAGTCACGACTCAATCCTTATGGTTTATATATGCCTTTGCCTGTACCTAGTGTTCCTTGGGAGGATATATCTATGGACTTTGTTTTAGGTTTACCTCGAACAAAGAAGGGGAGGGATAGCATATTTGTTGTCGTGGATAGATTCTCGAAAATGGCACACTTTATACCATGTCATAAAAGTGATGATGGTGTTAATGTTGCTGATTTGTTCTTTCGTGAAATTATTCGCTTGCATGGTGTGCCAAATACTATTGTTTCAGATCGTGATACTAAATTTCTTAGCCACTTTTGGAGATGTTTATGGGCTAAGTTGGGGACTAAACTGCTTTTTAGTACTACTTGTCACCCCCAAACTGATGGACAAACTGAAGTAGTCAATAGAACGTTGTCTACTATGCTTAGGGCTGTTTTGAAGAAGTAATAAGAAAATGTGGGAGGAATGCTTGCCTCATATTGAATTTGCTTATAATCGTTCATTGCATTCTACTACTAAGATGTGCCCTTTTGAAGTTGTGTATGGTTTCCTACCTCGTGCACCTATTGATTTGTTGCCTCTTCTATCTTCGGAGAAGGTTAATTTTGATGCTAAACAACGTGCTGAATTGATTTTAAAAATGCATGAGTTAACTAAGGAAAACATTGAGCGTATGAATGCCAAATATAAACTTGCTGGAGATAAGGGTAGAAAACATGTTGTGTTTGCACCTGGAGATCTTGTTTGGTTACATTTGCGTAAGGATAGATTTCCTGATTTGCGCAAATCAAAGCTCATGCCACGGGCTGATGGTCCCTTTAAGGTGTTAGAGAAAATAAATGATAATGCATATAAACTTGAGCTGCCTGCAGATTTTGGGGTTAGTCCCACTTTTAACATTGCAGATTTGAAGCCTTATTTGGGTGAGGAAGATGAGTTTCCGTCGAGGACGACTTCATTTCAAGAAGGGGAGGATGATGAGGACATCAATACCATTGTTACACCCACAGGCCCTGCGGCTATACGTACTGGACCAATTAGTAGAGCTCGCGCACGCCAACTAAATTACCAGGTACTTTCGTTTCTTGGTAATGATTCTAATGTTCATGAGAATATGATGCTGCCTAAATTGGATACATTTGTTTTGCTTACAAATGAAGGGCCTAGCTTGGAGAAGGATGAACATTGGAGCAAGAACAAGCATGGAGATGATGGCATGCGCAAGGGGAACAAGAACGGAGTTACAAGTGATGATTTCAGGACTTTGAAGCCACCATAATGGGTGCATGAAGCCTTGGACGAAATATACAAGATGCCACTTCATAAATTTCGTCCCGAGGCTATTTTAGGTGCTGCGTCACCTTATTATTGGGCCAGGCCCATGTAATTTCGAAATACATAAGTATAGGCTATTTTTAGAGTCCGTATGTGTGGGGAAACAAGAGATAGGGTTGATTTCGGACCCCTCCACCAAGGGCCACGAAATTCCCCCCCTCTTCCTCCATATATACAGCCCTTAGGGCATCGTTTAGACTTTGGGTTTTGTTTAGATTAAAAGTTCGCCATAGCTGCAACTTCGCGTACTTCGTTTGTGTTCAACGACCAGACAAAGGCGTCACAGAACCCCACCTTGATCAATAAAGCTTTCATCTTATATTCGCAATATCCAGATTGCAATCTCAGTTTCTTGCTTGTTCTTCGTTTGCTCGCAGGAAACAGACCCTCGTGGTCAGGTTGATCGTGCTCCGGCGTGGTCAATAACCTCTCGGAGTTGGTTTAGCGATTGCTAAGGCGCGACGTCCTCGCACGTTCGTAGTCGGATCGTCAAAGTCGACTGCCACCAAAGCGATATCCATCATCTCATCGAAAGACGGGACACCTTTGCCTCTATCAACTATATGATTTTGTCGGGATGCGATTTCTTTGGCTATGTTATTTTGAGAACACATAATTGTTTGGTTAGTATGCTCGAAGTATTATTGTCTTTATGTCAATATTAAACTTTTGTCTTGAATCTTTCGAATCTGAATATTCATGCCACAATAAAGAGAATTACATTGAAAATTATGTTAGGTAGCATTCCACATCAAAAATTCTGTTTTTATCATTTACCTACTCGAGGACGAGCATGAATTAAGCTTGGGGATGCTTGATACGTCTCCAACGTATCTATAATTTTTGATTGTTACATGCTATTATATTATCTGTTTTGGATGTTTAATGGGCTTTAATGTGCACTTTTATATTATTTTTGGGACTAACCTATTAGCCAAAGGCCTAGTGCAAACTGCTATTTTTTTGCATATTTCAGTGTTTCGCAGAAAAGGAATATCAAATGGAATCTAAACGGAACGAATCCTTCGCGAGGATCTTTCTTGGAACAAATGCAACCCAGGAGACTTGGAGTACAAGTCTGGAAGTCCGCGAAGCTTCCACGAGGCAGGGCCCCCCCACCCTCGTGGGCCCGATGGAGCTCCACCGACCTACTTCTTTCGCCTATATATATACTCTTATACCCTGAAAACATCCAGGAGAGCAACGAAACCACTTTTCCACCGCTTCGACCTTCTTTACCCGTGAGATCCCATCTGGGGCCTTTTCCGGCAATCTGCCAGAGGGGGGTTCGATCACGGAGGGCTTCTACATCAACACCATAGCCTCTTCGATGATGTGTGAGTAGTTTACCATAGACCTTCGGGTCCATAGTTATTGGCTAGATGGCTTCTTCTCTCCCTTTGGTTCTCAATACAAAGTTCTCCTCGATGTTCTTGGAGATGTATTCGATGTAATACTTTTTGCGGTGTGTTTGCCGAGATCTGATGAATTGTGGATTTATGATCAAGTTTATCTATGAACAATATTTGGTTCTTCTCCGAATTCTTATATGCATGATTTGATATCTTTGCAAGTCTCTTCGAATTATCGGTTTAGTTTGGCCTACTAGATTGACCTTCTTTCTGGAACTGATGTTGGTACCATAGATATCTCTTTTCTCAGATTGCTGGAACTCATGTGTGTGGAGCCTCTCAAGTATGTCAGACGGATCGAGAGTCTTGAAGTCAAGGCATTTGTCGGTGTCAAAACCGGCGGATCTCGGGTAGGGGGTCCCGAATTGTGCATCTAAGGCGGATGGTAACAGGAGGCGGGGGACACGATGTTTAACCAGGTTCGGGACCTCTCGATGGAGGTAATACCCTACTTCCTGCTTGATTGATCTTGATGATATGAGTATTACAAGAGTTGATCTACCATGAGATCATAGAGGCTAAACCCTAGAAGCTAGCCTATGGTATGATTGTTATCATCCTACGGACTAAACCCTCCGGTTTATATAGACACCGGAGGGGGCTAGGGTTACACAGAGTCGGTTACAAGGAAGAATATCTACATATCCGTATTGGAAAGCTTGCCTTCCACGCCAAGGAGAGTCCCACCCGAACACGGGACGAAGCCTTTAATCTTGTATCTTCATAGTCCAACAGTACGGCCAAAGTATCTAGTCCGGCTGTCCGAGGACCCCCTAATCTAGGACTCCCTCAGTAGCCCCTGAACCAGGCTTCAATGACGATGAGTCCGGCGCACAGATTGTCTTCGGCATTGCAAGGTGGTTTCCTTCTCCGAATACTCCATAGAAGATTTTGAACACAAGGATTGTGTCCGGCTCTGTAAAACAAATTCCATATACCACCGTAGAGAGTATAATATTTCACAAATCTAATCCGCTAACAACTTTTCATAACGTGACATCCTGCCGTGGTCCGGTCATTACGAACCGTTTTCCCAGCCTGCCACTGCACGTGTTGCGAGGCGGTTTTATTGGCACGTCTTGTCGAAGCAGAGATCGTGTTCCCCTTATCAAGGTATTCTCATCAATACGGGTGTGGGTAACCCAATCGTGCTTGTTAGTATGTCTCCTCGATTTTAGGCAAGTTCCAAACGGCCACGCGGAGGACGCTTGATATTCACCCTCTTTATAAAGGGGCCAAGGCATGTCCTTTTCTTCTCGCGCTCGATCCTTCCCTTCCCCCACCTCGAGTTCCAACACCCAAGGCTCAGGCCAAGCACTTCAGACCTTCAATCATGTCCGGATCCAACCTTCAAGGTCGGTGGATGGTCTCCTCTGTCACAGAGGAGGACATCAAGAAGCTAAGGGAAGCTAGGTATCTGACCGCCGAAATTCCGCACAGGCTGCCTGCTCAAGGGCAGGTCATCCCCACTCCTGAACCCAATGAGAGTGTCTTATTTGTTTCCCACTTCCTCCGGGGGCTAGGCTTTAGTCTTGATCCCTTTGTTAGAGGGCTTATGTTCTATTTCGGGCACGATTCCACGATCTAGCTCCAGATTCCATCCTTCACATCTCGTCATTTATCATGATGTGTGAGGCCTTCCTTCGCATCACCCCACACTTCGGATTATGGCTCAAGACCTTCAATGTGAAGCAGAAGACGATCGATGGGCGACACGCAGAATGCGGAGGTGCCATAATAAGCAAAGGCGCCGATGCTCTATGGCCAAATGGTTCCTTCCCGGAGGTGTCCAACTTATGGCAGCGGGAGTTGTTCTGCATCACAGCTCCCCGAGGTACAAAGTTAGGAGCTATCCCCGCCTTCCGCTCGGGCCCCCCGCCTCAAATGGCGTCATGGGTCAACAAGGGGCTGGACTGGGGGCCAGTTAATGACGTGCTGACATTGCAAAGTCGCATCCGAGATCTCCTCAAGAGGGATGTCAGTCTTGTCAAGGTAATGCAAGTTGTGCTAGTTCGTCAGGTCCTGCCGTGCCAACGTCAATCTCTCCGTATGTGGGAGTTCAACCCAGAAGGACCGTGAACTATTCAGCAATTCTTCAGCGTGACGCTCGAAGAGATGTATGGATTGTTCTTCGGATCACAAATAAAGTGTCCGGACACCACCGAGGATGCGGGTCTCAACTGCAACCGTCTAGATACCCACGTAAGTAATTCTGCGGCCGAACATGATGTCTTTTTATTTGTCACAACATCATTCTGAAAAATAATCGCTCTCGTCCAGGACTGGATAAGAAAGGCGGAGAGGAACAGGTGTTCGGCCCCCCTTCCCGAAGGCTCACCGGATCCTGTACTAGCCAGGATGCTTGAGCACGCACCTTATCAAGTGCCATTAGGGGAAGATAAAGGGAGGAATAAAGAAGCCGAAAGCGGGCTTCACAAATTACTCATCCAAACTGGGGGAATTAGTGTCTCCGCGAAGGAGGATAATCGGGGAGAAGAATCTAGAATCCCCTCTCCCCAAGGAAGGAAAAGGACCGCCTCTGAAGACTTGGAAACGAAGGTTTCCAATCGTGGGAAGAAACCTTCGTCGGGGGCCCTGCCCCAGAGGGCGTCCTTACCGCACAGCGCCAGCAAGGGGCCAGCCCTCCACCGAGCTGTAAGTGAACAAGAGTACTTTGGTAAATATATCCTGCTTTATCTCCGAGGACAATAACTGAGACATATATCTTGCAGTCCGGCTCGTAGCCCTTCTCGACAGAGTTCGTCTTCCGCGGATCTTCTTCCGGAGATGATGGCGAGCGAAACGCCTCCCCCTGTCTCCCCGCCTCCCGGGCTGGACGACCCTGAGGTGTCATCATGGAGGATTTCTCCTGATCCGCCAAGGACAGAAGGTAACCCTTCGGCTACCCAAAGTCTGGAGTATTCGTCTCCTAAGGAGAGCAACGGAAATAGTCCGGGATTGTCCGGTGCACAACCGGACGCACTGATGGGTCTTCTGGAGCAAGCGACTATCTCAGAGGCGCATCGTACTTTAATGGGTACGGTGGTTGAGAGGATTTCATCCGCCAAAAGTGGGTTGCATGAAGCTTTTACGAGCCTGCTAAGAGGCTTTGAGGTAGGCAAAGTTATATATATATAGTGTTACTATTCATCACCCAGGGTGCAGAATAAGTTATTCTTCACCCGAGGTAATCTTACGATCATTTTATAATTAAATTACGTTTTGAATTCAAATAGTTACATTCCTATTGATTCACTACGTAAAATTTGACATAAGAAAATAAAAATATAGGTCATAAGACAAGAAATTTACAGTTTGTGTATTTTAGACTATGTTTTTATGTTTGTAATTTTACATAACATAAAATATTTTTTACGGCGATTATATATTTTCTTATGATCCCTTTTTGCGTCAGAAATAAGACAAAACGTACGTAACATAAAATTACGGTGCATTGATGGTAAAATAGAGGGGGGGGTGAAGAATAACTATTCCTCACCCAGGGTGATGAATAGCGCGACATACATACATACATACATACATACATACATATATATATATATATATATATATATATATATATATATATATATATATATATATATATATATATATATATATATATATATATATACTAGCTGAGTGCGCGTGCGTTGCCACGGAACGATATGTACTTTTTCCTCTATGCGAGCACACCGAGCCGCTTCTCCCCACGGATGTGATGAACCCGCCATCATATCTACAACCCCCAGTCGCACACCTGCAGCCCTTTCCCCATTACGAACGATCGCCGTATTCTCACCGATGCCATTTTCATCATGCAGACCTCTTACACCAGATGGCATGACACAACTACAAAATACACGCCCCCCATCGGCTATGTCATAAAGAGTACATGTAGGGCTAGCTATATATCCTTGTGTTTCTATGGATCGACAATTTGGATTTTCTTGACATGTGGAATAATTACCTTTGTACTCCCCAAGCCACACCCGTTGCTGCATCATGGCACTCAACTGATCTTCACGATGAAATAAAATTAAATCATAGTCCTCACACACCCCACATGCCCTTCTCAATTACTTTAGAACCATTCTCTTTGTGATATTGTTTATTAATATTTTATTTATTTCCTTTTCATAATAAACATGCACATTGTTAGATCTCTAAAAAAATACGTTTGGAAATAGCAGCCAGTAGAGATGTTTGTCGATTCCTTCAGGAATTAAGAGGTCAATGAGGTCAGGCACCTCAAGGATAGAGTACCCATAGAGACAACTGAGAGGATGTCTGCAGGTGGGGCACCCATCGGAAGCAGACATGGGCGCAGTACAGGCAAACATGTAGTACTGGCAAAAATCAAAATTCGAATATGATGTCTTTAAAGAGAAGGCGTGATTTCTGCAGAGCGGGAATAGTTTGATACCAAAATAATAAAGATCTTTCAACTTTTTTCTAAAACAAAGATATCCCATTTTCTCAACTCTAACTGCATATACACAAGTAAAAGAAAAAAGAAGGGGCAATACAAAAGCTACCACATTACAAAGATCTACCTTTATTGAAACAAGGCAAAAGATTTGCCATTTCATTGATTAAGAAGAAGAGTTTGTAATAAGACACACACCACCACAGCGACACAACACGAACAAATTACTCTCATGAGCACCCGTAGTAGCCCAAAGTGACGCTTCTTTCTTTATAGCACAAACTACCAATACAAGGATCTTAGCGGTAACATGGTTCATAAATAGTATAGTTCCCCATTTCCTTTATAAAACTTTAGGCAAGGCAACCAGATGAAGAACCAGCAGTATACCTATCAATTGGATGTGAATTTTGTACTGTCCGGCAATAAATAATTGCGTGAAGATAAAGTGTCAAACATCTGAAAATTAGAAGACTGGATGAACAACATAGATGACTGCAAACCCCAAATTCGCTTTCCATGTTCTCTTCATAATGTGATGACTTTCTTTGATACTGCTAGAGCATAATGTTTATTCTAATGCATTGTCAAGCTTTATAGAATCCCAGCTGACTTTGCTTCTAGGAAATAAGTAACAAATAGTACAGTTCCTCATCTCCTTTAGAAAACTGTAGGCAAGGCAAAATAATCACCTACATGTTGTTGGACTTTCATGTTTAAAAAACAAGAGACAGCAAATTAAGCTAGTCATACTCAAGTTCCACCAGATCAACATAGATGAAAACATGAATTAAGTTTTAATACCTCCAATAAAACTCATGCGTGTTTTAATTGATTCAAGTGACCCCAAGATCTAGCTTGATGAGGACATGACTACCTTGGATATGACAAAAAATATTGCATATATGCATATTTGTCAGGTGATTTCTAGTGCAAACTATTCAATAATCTATTTATGTTATCCAGAACAAAAATACTTCACACACTTTTGTGTTTTGTCTAATTGCAGGTGTATGGGACATTTGTACAATCCACATATGAAGATAAGGAAGAAAGAGATGTTTATTTGCTGTCCAAAAAGTTCTCTCACGTCACTTTTGGCCCAAGAGAAGATAGAGTCCAAGTCTCTCACGTTCTGGATTCAGATTCGGACTGCACAGACACACCTGACTCAAAACGCACACAAGTTTTTCATACGGACTCCGAATTGGGTGATTCTTTTTTTGTTGGAAACTAGATTTCGTGCACTTTCCAACCCAATTGGAATCACCTTCAAATTCGTCCGGAGCGTTGAGTTGTGGACGAAACAATCTGATGCTGCAGCAGAATCCGAGTCAAACTTCAAGTCCAAAGGTGTTACATCACCTCCACTTGGGCCCATTGGCCTTGTACGACCTAGATTTAGTTTTAGGCTGCCTTGGGACGTCCTCCCACCTCCTTGGCCGCCACCCCTTGCTCCTATATAAGTAGATCCATCTAGTAGCTTTTCCTTGGGATTTGTTTAGTTAAAAGTTAGCCATTGCAACTTCGTGTACTTCGTTTGTGTCCAACGACCAGACCAAGACCGCTTCCGGATCCCCACCATTATCAATACCTCATATATATTTGCAATATTCAGATTGCTTTATCACATTCTTGCTCGTTCTTCGATTGCTTGCAGGAATAGACCTTCGTGGTCAGGCTGACCGTGCTTCCAGCATCGTCAGTAACCTCAGGAGATTGGTTTAGCGATTGCTAAGGCGCAACGTCGTGCACGTTTGTAGTCGGATCGTCAAAGTCGTCTCCACCAAATCGATAGTTATCATCTCATCGAAAGATCGGGACACCCCCGCCTCTATCAAGTGGTATCAGTTTTCAGGTTGCTCGGTGAGAATTTCCAGTTTTTCCTAGATTAGATTTATTTTCTTACCTATTGTCCAAGAAAAAGCCACAAAACAAAAGTTAGATCTATTCATCCTTTGTCCTAGCCAGACTGAGCCTTTGCAAATTTCTTTTCATTGTTTGCATTATTGAATTATCGGTTGCATCGCCGTGTCGAGTTGCTGGTCTTAGTGTCTAGTTCCTTTAGAGTTTCGAGTTCTGTTCATATTAGTCACGCAGCCACTGCATCATTATCCCATCCGCTGTTCACCATCCCATCCACCAATTTCCACCACGTGCTATGCACTGTTTATTGTCATAATCATAGTTGAGGTTACTCACATCTTCGCCAGATCGAATCTGCATCTTATCTAGTTTGTCTTGGAAAGAGGGAGAAAAAGAAGATAAAGAAAAAAAAGAGAGAAAAAAGGAAAGAAAAAAAAAGAAAAAGAGGGAGAAGAAAAAGAAAAAAAAGCGTGAGAAAAAAAAGAGAGAAGAAAAAAAATAGGATCTATCTAGAATCAATCTCGTACCTGAATTCGGATTGGAATCTGTTTTGCGCACTGTTCAGTAAAACAGGTGTATCTTCCTCATACGAAGTCCGTTTTGGCTCCGTGAGTACTCAAATTGAAGATAGCGACGAGCCGCATCTAAATAGTTGCAGAAGCTAGTTCAATATTTGACACCTCAAAATCGGCTTCTAAATAGGTCTTTTTACCCTCCGAAGTTCGTGAACACAGTTTGTTCCAATTTTTCAGGCCAGATTTAGAATTCTTTGACTCCTCATATCAACTCGGAATTGAGTGATTCTTTTTGCATTGGAAAGCTTGAGTTAGTAGCATTCTTTGAAAGAATTTATCAGCAAATTGTCTCAAACTTTTCAAGAGGAAAGTTGGAGAGAGAGTTGTTGTATATCCTGCTTGGCAGTTGTTTTTCATCATTATCTTCACTGCCGTTGTGATCTTCACTTATATCTTGCTGTCAAGAGCTACTTAGTATCCTTCATTGATGCTAGTTGTGCTACGCTGTGACCTTATTAGTGTTCTAGGCTCGCGTCTCTAGTCCGGTCTAGCCTAGGACCAGCACAGTACCGTCGTTGAGCGTTTATTCAACATTGCATCTTTGAATTGATTATTGCTAATCTTTTGCTACCATATATAGCCAACCCAGCTCCATATATTTCTACACTGTGTATACGTACGCTCCCCTGGCAATCGCTTTACTCAATATTCGGAGTTACTTGACACCGCTGGTTGCCGATCACCGCCTGCTGCATGGTAAGAACTTGTAAGACATTGATATTTGCTTTACTGTGAGCGTTTTACCACCACATCCTAGTAGTTATAGGAACATTAGTTTTGGGTTTTGTTTCTTGTTCTACTAATCATGACAGGATCCAGAGTCAATTCATGGGCTTTGTCGATCGCGGGAGACGTGCCACCACCTTTGCAAATACCACAACCGTCACGAGAGGTGCACAAACATCCAAATGCACTTGATCAGGTTAATATATCTATACCACCATTTAATGGCCGTTTTAAACCTGCTTTATATATTGAATGGGAGTTTGACATAAAAAATATATTTGCTTCCCATAATTTCAATGAACATAAAAAGGTTAAGGTTGCGGTTGGTTCTTTCACTGGTTATGCTTTGGTTTGGTGGAGTGAATATTGTCGGTTACACCCTGATTATATACCTACTACTTGGGATGATTTGAAACTTGCCATGCGACATACTTTCGTCCCTGCTTATTATACTCGTGACATGATTAAGAAGTTGCAACACTTAAAACAAGGTAGTGAAACTGTAACAAAATATTATGATGATTTACAAACTACCTTGTTGCATTCCTCTTTAGAAGAAAGTGAAGATGATTTTATGGATAGATTTTGGGGAGGATTAAACCGTGATATTCAAGAGATACTAATTCATGAAGAGTGTTATCCTATGGACCATTTGTTTCATCTTGCTTGCAAAGCTGAACAGGAAATAAAACGACGTGTTGGCCACGAGGAGAACAAGCGCATGGTGCACATTCCAAGAGTTGATATGATTGTTCCTTCAACTACTAGGCATATTATGACAACCACATCCGTTGTTGTCAGGACTACATCACCTCCACCATGTGACACATCGCCCCCGAGAGTGGCTACATCATCTGAGTTGATCATAAGAGGTAATGACAAAGGTACTGATCTTCCATCTCTACATGAGAATGATGAATGCCTTGTCAATTTGAATGCACCATCTGATGAGCTACCCACTACTTTGATCACACCACCTATTTTAGAGGACTACGTTGATAATTTGACTTTGCCATGTGATCAAACAACTGAAATACCAACAATTTTGAGTGCACCCATTGAATTAACTATTGATGCAAAAGAACCAATGTTTAATCATTTTGATATGACCTCTAATCTTGGTGATGATTCTGTGTTGAATGACTTATTGCATGTTTGCTTATTTAAGCATGTTGTAGCATGTAAATTTGATGCAAGTAAGGTTTATTCACCAATGTTGGGATGGTTTAATGATGAACATTGTCAATCTTTTGAAATGAATAAGAGCTTCACTTATATGTGCAAACTGAGTTGCAATATTTTCATGCCTTCTACTTCTTGTGCTAATTTTTTGGCTTTAGATTTTATGAACTATGCAAGTTACTCATCTATTCATGTGTCATATATGCAAAAAACAAGGGAAGTAAAAATGGATGACATATACATATACAACATGTACACCTTGTCTCTTTTGTTAGCCACATTTCAGATTAAGCAACGCCGAGGACGGCTTTATTTTCAAGAAGGGGAGGATGATGAGGACATGACTACCTTGGATATGACAAAAAATATTGCATATATGCATATTTGTCAGGTGATTTCTAGTGCAAACTATTCAATAATCTATTTATGTTATCCAGAACAAAAATACTTCACACACTTTTGTGTTTTGTCTAATTGCAGGTGTATGGGACATTTGTACAATCCACATATGAAGATAAGGAAGAAAGAGATGTTTATTTGCTGTCCAAAAAGTTCTCTCACGTCACTTTTGGCCCAAGAGAAGATAGAGTCCAAGTCTCTCACGTTCTGGATTCAGATTCGGACTGCACAGACACACCTGACTCAAAACGCACACAAGTTTTTCATACGGACTCCGAATTGGGTGATTCTTTTTTTGTTGGAAACTAGATTTCGTTCACTTTCCAACCCAATTGGAATCACCTTCAAATTCGTCCGGAGCGTTGAGTTGTGGACGAAACAATCTGATGCTGCAGCAGAATCCGAGTCAAACTTCAAGTCCAAAGGTGTTACATCACCTCCACTTGGGCCCATTGGCCTTGTACGACCTAGATTTAGTTTTAGGCTGCCTTGGGACGTCCTCCCACCTCCTTGGCCGCCACCCCTTGCTCCTATATAAGTAGATCCATCTAGTAGCTTTTCCTTGGGATTTGTTTAGTTAAAAGTTAGCCATTGCAACTTCGTGTACTTCGTTTGTGTCCAACGACCAGACCAAGACCGCTTCCGGATCCCCACCATTATCAATACCTCATATATATTTGCAATATTCAGATTGCTTTATCACATTCTTGCTCGTTCTTCGATTGCTTGCAGGAATAGACCTTCGTGGTCAGGCTGACCGTGCTTCCAGCATCGTCAGTAACCTCAGGAGATTGGTTTAGCGATTGCTAAGGCGCAACGTCGTGCACGTTTGTAGTCGGATCGTCAAAGTCGTCTCCACCAAATCGATAGTTATCATCTCATCGAAAGATCGGGACACCCCCGCCTCTATCATAGCTCGTGCATAATTTCTTTCCCAATGAACATTACTCCACAAATATACAAAGTATTCACCAATCAGTGCATTTTTCAGAAATAAGCATACACAAAAAATGCTACTGTTGTCTACAGATGTGACTACGTCACCTTCTCGAAAATTAATTTACTCCTGTAGGGCTTGTCATGTTTGAATTGCTAATGGCATTAGATCACAAATGCAACGGGCCAAATAAATTTGAGTTTTCTTACACAACCATTACTCCATTGCAAATGTGATCTTGCCGATGTACACATGAAATTCTGAAAAGAATAGATGAAACAGAGAGTTTTGTGGTGGGGTGATTATTTACCGAGTAGTAACTAATCGGATGGTTAAGGAGAGAGGCATGAGAGATGGTGGCGCCCTTGTTAGCGAGGCTTGAGGAGGACGGCGCATGCTAGCTTCACCGACAAACCTAGGGCTGAGGTCACAATGAGAGCGCCGGTGACCACAACATAGGTCGCTGTGCCACCATCAGTGGTGCACGTTATCTGGACAAAAAAATATTTAGGGAGTGCCTAACTATTAGTCAAGTAATTTTGATTTGGGTCTAGGTTGAATGTTTCTGTCTGGTGCACTGACCGTGTCTGCTGGTTATATGCACATACACGTGTCTGCAGGTTGTCCAATGGTGAACCGAACCCCTCTTACTATGTCTCCCCCACCCACGAGATGCTTGGTTAGTCAAAACTCACACAACTTAGTTTTGCAAGTCCATTTGAAAATTCGGCCAATTAGGGTAAAAATAAAATGGAGGGCTGCTGACTGCAGAATATAGTGAAGGAGTGAAGATACCTTCGTTAGTACCTTATAAGTTGAGCCTTGCTAAAAGCCTAAAACAGAGGCTTGAGAAATAAAATGAAAATATAAGCATAAAACAGGACAGAGGGAATGCTATAAGCTGAAAAGGAAAGAAACCACTACAGAATGTAGAGGCCTTGGTTACCACCTTTAATGAAAAAACCATGCTATATGGATGACACATCTTCGACAATTCGCGCATGATGTCTAAA
The DNA here is from genome assembly GCF_018294505.1 of Triticum aestivum. Lineage (NCBI taxonomy): Eukaryota > Viridiplantae > Streptophyta > Magnoliopsida > Poales > Poaceae > Triticum > Triticum aestivum. The sequence continues at coordinate 251,715,505 of NC_057803.1, forward strand.
TCCAGCCCGGGAATCTCATACCCAGCCTAGCAACCAACCGCTTTATAAGAAAGGTCGTCCATGCTTTTCCATTACCTGTTTCGCTAATGAAAACTGAACACCGACCTACTCTGAAGTATTTAACACAAAGAACACTGAAAAAAACAAGACTGACAAAACTCATCTGATTTGAAACCTCATTTGGTTCCCACTACTGAAGACTGGCATACGAAAATGAGTGAAGATATAGGGTCTGTGCGGGGGGGGGGGGGGGGAGGGGGAGGGTGGGGGGAGAGGAGACCTAGCAACAAAAGGATCAATTGGTTTGTAATGTGAAAAGATCAATGAAAAAACACAAGTAGCTTAAGAGTGTGTCCAGAAAAGACTGAATAATTCCTCATAAAAAGTATACTGAGATGTCGGCGTTCTGGGAACGGGGGTCCCCAGACTTGCCTGCCTGCGGCTTGCGGCGTGGCTCAAAGGGGGGCTCAGCGCGGCCCATCTTCACCAACACAAACCCAAGACCCTCGCGAGGGGCCAAGCCTCGCGGGGCGGACGACACGGAGCTTCCTCAGGCGCGGCCTCGTCAGGCTGGCTCACGAGGAGGCGGAGAGATCAAGGCGGGGTACCCCACGAGGTGCCCCTGACGCAAGCCATGATGACCGGGGGCGCCAGGCGGGTGCCAGTTCGTGCAGTGTCCTCCCTTCCTCTTTGGTGCAAAGGGGGCAAGCGCAGCCGCGGAGTACCGAGGCATCAGGCAAAGGTTGCCATTTCGGTGCAACAAGACCAAGACCAGGAGGACTACGAGACAGAGGTCACCGTGGAGCCCAAGACGGCGTCATCACCAGAGCTTTTCGCAAGCGAAGACTACTTTTGTCAGGATAGTTGATACTAGCTGTCCCCCTTCAAATTAGCTCGCCATTGTTGGTTCCCTTCCCGCTCGATATTTGGAAAGAGGACCAGGGCCTCTATAAATAGGACCAGCCACCCACAGAGCAAGCGGGCAGGCAGAGAGAGAGACGGGGCTAAGAGGAGAGCTGAGTCGGAGGGTTGGAAGGATAGAGAAGATCAGAAAGAGAGAGAGAAAGGTGACTGAGCTCCTCCCAGCAGTTCATCTCCCCAGCTCAGAACAGACCCTCGCGAGGTTGTTCTTCCTTGTATTGTTCATCATCATCAGCCCAAGAGGCAATCCACCACACCACACACTGGAGTAGGGTATTACACCACAACGGTGGCCCGAACCAGTATAAACCCTGTGTCTCTTGCGTTGTTCTTTCCTTAGTTCAGATCCTAGCAAGGCGGAGGGGTGCAGGTAGGTAGGAGGCGAAATCTCTGCGCGCACCCCAGTGTTCGAACCTCAAGGGTCTGCCGGAACCCGTAATCCGACATGAGATTCTGAATCCTAAAAATTTAAGTACTGAACCCTTCGCTCTCGATGCTCGAATCCCGAAAAAAATCTACCTACAAATCCACGGCTAGCAGACCAGAACATCCGACACAAATTAGGAGTTAATCCACACACACACAAATCAGTCTCATGCCGCCGAGACACCCCCACTTCCAGACAAAAAAAACACATAAAGCCACAAGTCTCGAATTGGAATCCTTTAAGTATAACTCGTCTCCCATCGTTGATCGAAAGTTTAGTACTGTATAATCACCAAAACAAATCATATGTGGGGGCTCAAGAACTAAACCAAATAACACATAAAATAAATTCCTGCAGGGGGAAGCCGATGGGGAATCTTATAGGGCGCATTGAAGTGGGGAGCTAACCAGGGATTCGACAGAACGCCTGGATCACCGACGAGGCTGCGCGGACGAGAAAACGAAAACTAAAGAAAGGAAGAAGCGGGGAGTGGCTTTACTTGTCTCACCAACGGCACCCTCCCCTGCTGCTTCCGCTGTGCCTTCCATCAGACGTGGCCACAAAATTCGTCTTAGCACCAATCAAAATCAGTCGATTGAAATATAGGAGTAAAACTGAAGATTTGTACTAGGGTTGTGAGTAACAAATCAAGATACAGAAAGAAGAAGCTCCTAGGCAGCTGCCATAAAAAATTGAGTGGGGAGGAGGAAGTGACAGGCCGTCCTTATGTGAGACAATGGTGCTGGACCAGTTCTCATCGCCGTGGCGCGCCCCCCTGCCACCTGATACAATCAGGCACTGGATGCACCCATCATCGTAGACCTCAGGCCGCACATGGAGGTTCCTACCTGGCCGAGGAAGGATACCATCGGAGGTGGCAGCAGTTCCTCCTTTCGGTTTCCCTGGCCGGCGGCGCGTAGCCTGATGCGCAGAACAGATGCACGGCGGTTTCACGGATGGAGGCGGCGGTAGTGGAGGTAGTAGGGAGAAGAGGTGGAGAGGGAGTGTGCTCGGGTGGTTGCGGGAGCCGGGAGACAGGGGCCGCCGGGGTGGTCCTGGATCGGGAGAGAGAGATCAGGAGATGAGAGATGAGACTGGCAGGTCATGGGAGAAGTGGAGGTCATGACAGTTTTTCCTTGTCGAGGGGTTTCTCCTCAACTTTTCTATGCATGGGGATCGATTGAAGGAGGGAGAGGTCAAACCATGGAGGTCGAACCATCATGACGTTCGATCCTCCTTTAATAGTATATATATATATATATTGACGGTACCGTACACGCTAGGTGTGCTCTACACAGATAGTAGCCCCTGAGACTCTAGTTGCTGTCCAGAGGAGGCAAATAGAGGATCATAGTCCCAGGTAATGATCGCGCTGCTTTCATGTGCAAGCGGCTGAGGGTCCGGTGGCTGGCCGGACTGCTGAGTTTGCCGAACTTAGGCGGCAGCTTGACGCAGTAGATGCCGACATTGCGCTTGTGAACAAGTGGCTTGACGAGGCACATGGTATGTATTTTCGGGTGGTCAACAAATATTAAGAGGAGCATGATGCTAGTATCTATAATATGATGTGACTGTAGATGGAGCTGCCGCCGTGGAGACCCTCTGGGCAGAACTTGCCCGAGCCAAGGAACAAGCTAGGAGAAGTGATGTGGCCGCCCTAAAAGCGGCCGAAGAGTTAAGAGCCGAACAGGCTACTCATCGCCAGAGCGAAGATAAAATAGCCAAGATGGTTGTTGAGCTGAAAGATGCCGCCAGCCAATGTGAGCTTCTTGAAAAGGAAAGCCACACGAAAGCGGCTGACCTGAAGAAAGATGTGGAAGCAGCCAAGGAAACCCGCTCTAAAATCAGAGCGGCGAAGGAGGAGCTCCGTCAAGCCGGAGATATCACGGCTGGGAAGCCCTTTTTGTTGCGGACGAAGTTCGGAGATCCGAAGTATGCCCCTCTGGATCAATTATGGAGTGCTGCAGACGCGTACTTGGACTTGGCAATGAGTGCTACTGATGTGACTGAGTTTTTCAAAGATTGTTCTGGTCGCAGTTCAGTGCTCCAACGCGTCCGCTGCTGTTAAATGAACAAACGGCCGAGTGGGCCGAGCTCCATAGGTAGTCCGGACTTACCATGAGGTCTGTCATGGATCATCTTTGGCCGAAGGGACCAAGGCCGAATAGTTATTTTGGTTTAGTGCAACGATTCCTTGGTGCTGTGCCGCATATCGACGCTGTAAAGAGGTCAGCGTGCATAGAGGGTGCGCGGATAGCTCTTGCCCATGTTAAGACATATTGGGCAGAGATGTAGGCCACCGCTATTGCAACCTGGGATCCGGCCATAGGCCAGGTCTCGGCTGAGCACTATTTTGAAGAAGTCCTAGAAGGCGCTCGTTTAATAGAGGCTCAGTGCTCGAAGAGTATCATCTTCGAGTGACATGTATCTGAATTGTAAAAACAATGATATTTGGATTATAAAGGCTGTGTTTATACTTTTGCCTGAAAGTATTATGATGCCTCCTGTGCGGCCATTTATGTATGTATATAACCTAAAAGTTTGTAGTCGTCGGCTTCAGCCCCCACGCATATAATGCAGGGGTGTTCGGAAAAGCGCGTATCACACTTGACCCAATGTCTTGGTCCATTAAGGAGTTGATAGCATGACAAACGAGGCAATCAGACTATATAGCTTTAACACTTTCACTTAGCCATAGGAGTTTGACGGTGGGGCTACTATATAGCCCCTGGTACTTCCGCGCTCATCCGAATACCGTGCGTGTACATACATGACCGGGAAACCAGTCCTTCGTTAATGCGAAGGAATCGTGAAGATTCCACTGAGTCATCGAGTGGTTGACCAGTCTTGCGCTTTATCATGACAGTCAGTTTTCGGCTTTCTCTACTGAGGTGCTCATCCAGATGAACCAGGGCACAATCGCAGTAGTTCTCCTGGTGCCACCTTAGCCGATAGAGCGGAACATAAGGTAGCAAAACACGGGAGCCGGGCAAACCCAACTATTGACCAAAGACATGATTCGGAGCTAATGCATATAAGGACAAACTCGCGATGCCGAACACTCCCTAAGGTGTTCGGACTTTACAATACATACTGGGCTGAGTAACGCCCTCGATAATGAGCCCTGAATTTCCAGGTACTTGCATTAGTCTGACGTGATGAAATGCCAATAAGGACAGCATCCCTTTCGATTGTGTTGAGTATCCGGAGTGTAACACCTACGATGCGGCTATATCTCCCACGTGTCGGAGCATGACTTAGAGGCATAACCGCATTGTAGGCATGTCGCAAGAGGGGTAACCTTTACACATCCCATGTACTGAATAAGAAAGGGATAAAGAGTTGGCTTACAATTGCCACTTCACACAATACATAAATATAGCATTACATCATCCAGAATACAATCAAGGTCTGACTACGGAACCAAATAATGAAAGACAACCCCTAATGCAATAGATCCCCGATCGCCCCGACTGGGCTCCACTCCTGAACAACTGGAAAACGAAACAACACAACAAAAACGATCTTCATCAAGCTCCCACTTGAGCTCAGCTGCGTCACCTGCACTGGTATCATCGGCACCTGAAACTAGTTTTGGAAGTATCTGTGAGTCACGGGGACTCAGCAATCTCACACCCTCGCGATCAAGACTATTTAAGCTTATGGGTAGGAAAAGGGGTAGTGAGGTGGAGCTGCGGCAAGCACTAGCATATATGGTGGCTAACTTACGCAAATAAGAGCGAGAAGAGAAGCAAAGCACAGTGTGAACTAGAAGTGATCAAGAAGTGATCCTGAAACTACTTACGTTCAAACATAACTCCAAAACCGTGTTCACTTCCCGTACTCCGCCGGAAAGAGACCATCACGGCTACACACGCGGTTGATGCATTTTAATTAAGTTAAGTTTTAAGTTCTCTACAACTGGATATTAATGTATTCCCATCTGCCCATAACCGCAGGCACGGCTTTCGAAAGTTCAAAACCCTACAGGGGTGTCCCAACTTAGCCCATCACAAGCTCTCACGGTCAACGAAGGATATTCCTTCTCCCAGGACGACCCGGTCAGACTCGGAATCCCGGTAACAAGACATTTCGACAATGGTAAAACAAGAGCAGCAAAGCCAACCGATGTGCCGACAATCCTGATAGGAGTCGCACGTATCTCGTTCTCAGGGCAACACCGGATGAGTCTAGCTACGAGTAAAAGCAAACCTCAAGTTTCCCCAAAGTGGCCCCGCAGGCAGCTCGGTTCGGACAACACTTAGACAAGCACTGGCCTCTTGGGGGGCTTAAAATAAATATGACCCTCAGGCTGGCCGACCGAGGGAAGGGTAGGTGGTAGTGAGGCAAATGGTAAAACCAAGGTTGGGCCATGCTGGAGGAGTTTTATTCAAAGCAAACTGTCAAGGGGTCCCCATAACACCCAACCATGTAAGGAATGCAAAATCAAGGAACATAACACCGGTATGACAGAAACTAGGGCGGCAAGAGTGGAACAAAACACCAGGCATAAGGCCGAACCTTCCACCCTTTACCAAGTATATAGGTGCATTCATTAAAATAAGAGATATTGTGATATCCCAACAAATATCCATGTTCACCTGCAACTAGCAACGCTATAAGAGGGGCTGAGCAAAGCGGTAACATAGCCAAACAACGGTTTGCTAGGACAAGGTGGGTTAGAGGCTTGACATGGTAATATGGGAGGCATGAAATAGCAAGTGGTAGGTATCGCGGCATAGCAATAGAGCGAGCAACTAGCAAACAAAGATAGAAGTGATTTCGAGGGTATGGTCATCTTGCCTGAGATCCCGCAAGGAAGAAGAACGAGTCCGTGAAGAAGACAACCGGATGTAGTCAAACGGATCCTCACAAACGCGACATTATCGGAACTAATCCGAAGAAGCAACACCGGAAAGAAGCAAACAACATAGTAAACAACCATCACATAAACATGGCATGATGCGCAAACAAGTATGATGCATGTCCGGTTTAAATATGCATGGCATGGCAAAGGGCACAAACAAAACTACAAGTTAAGTGGAGCTCAATATGCAACGAGTTACATATTGACGGAACACCACATCAATTATTTAGTTCTCTCTCATTTAGGTACCCAACAATATTAAATGTTTTTAAACATGGCAAGAGGTGAAGCATATGAAAACTACCTATCTAGGCAAGTTTAAATGAGGCCGGAAATAACAAACAACGATTCTGGAAAATCCTCATATGCAAATAGTAGGCTTGGTACTGTTCTGCCCTAAACCATATTTTATAGTTGTTAAACATGCAAAGTAATGCCACCATGTTAAACTAGGCATTTTTCTACCCCATTTACATATAAAGTTTGTTAGGTTTGGAGCTACGGTTATTAGTTATGAAATAAATCATTTTAACATGGCATAAGGGCAAAATTACACAAACAACATTTTAAACATGTTAAACATGCCTGGAAGTTGGATATTATGAAACTAGATGAAATTCTAGTCATTTTCATATATAAAGTTTTTACATGTGATGCATGGTTGGTGAGTTTTAATATGCATGGAGTTTAGGGACTTTTCTGTAAACTGACATCTCTGGATAAATAGATAAAACGCCAGATAGAAGAAAAAACATGTCTGGGCTGAAACTGAAGTGAACTGGGCTGGGAGAGCTGCTCACGTCCGGCCTGAGGAGGCGCGGCTGGGCCGACAAGGAAACGGGCCGGCTCACTTGGCATTGGGCCTTGGCAAGGGCGTAGGATCCAGTCAACGAGCGAGGTAGAGGGGAGCGCTGATGATGCTCACGCTATCAATGGACGTTGAACGAGGCATCTTCCTCCTCTACTCAAAGCAGAGGCTGGACAGGCGCTGCGTGATGGGGCTTGGGCACGAGGCTGCATGGCCGTGACGGCGCAGGGACAAGAATCAAATCGTCGACTGCCCGGATGCCGAAGCCTTTGCGGCTTTCAAGCATAGTGTCCAGGACGAATGGCTCGCGAGACACCTCGGCCAGGAAAAACCGAGGACAATGACAGCCCTAACAAGACTTATGACCCGCTTTTGCGCAGGCGAAGACAGTTGGCCGGCCCGTAGCGGCACCAGCAACCCAGGCACATCCGAAGTCAGGGATGGCAACGGGAAACTGCGACGCAATAAAAGCAAGCGTCGAAACAACGAAGACAGCCCAGACAACACGGCGGTAAATGCCGGATTCAGGGGCTCTCGACCCGGTCAACGGAAAAAGCCATTTAAGTCGGTTGTAAGCCAACTCTTTATCCCTTTCTTATTCAGTACTTGGGATGTGTAAAGATTAACCCTCTTGCGACATGCCTACAATGCGGTTATGCCTCTAAGTCGTGCTCCAACACGTGGGAGATATAGCCGCATCATGGGTGTTACAAGTTGGTATCAGAGTCGACCCTCGTGGTTACACGGATGGTTGCAGACAGGTGCGCGGTCATGTTGTTCATGACATTTGTGACCGGTCATGGAACCCGACATGGCACATGTACCGGACTCGATGCACAGACGTATGTGCCAAGAGGGAATGTTCCTGTGGCCCGACGAGGACGTCGGTTCCTCTGAGTGGGGGTGTATGTGATAGCCTGGCTTATTAGGGATGATAGACTACTCATATCAATAAGGAATTCCTTCTTTTCAGGGAGCCCATTCAAACAGAACTCCAAAGTTAAGCGTGCTCAGCTTAGAGTAGTGTCAGGATGGGTGACCGACCGGAAAGTTGCTCCCGGGAGCGCATGAGTGAGGACAAATTGCACAGAAAAGACTAGTATTGATCTGTGGGGCTAGTCTAGATCCCGCCAGGAGTAACGACCACCGGCGAGTGTCCGGGGCGTTACACGGAGGGAGTGAAGCAACAAGAGACAGTAAAAAAAAGGATTACATAGGGTCTTAATCTAAAAAGAAGCCTTTGAGCAGGGCCCTGCTGCACGTCTGCGCATGTGCCTCCGCTGTGCCGTATCCTGGAAGGGTGTAGCATGATGATCATCTGTAAAATAAAAAAACCCAGGTGAAAGTCTTCGTGCGAAAAATTGGTTATTCTTAATGAACGATCAAAATGCAATCTAAATAGGGTCAAGCCGAATTGTAGCCCTTTTACATGCGGGAAGCCCCTAGCACCACCTATGGGGGTATATCCATTGACCCAATCTCAGGTTTATCTGAGCTGTTACAACTTTTGCTGCGCCAGACTCGGCTAACTGTGTTCGCGGTCTTGACGATCGATCGTTTATTCTGGTTGGAGAGGCCGTTCAGTGATTGGCTGCTAGAGACACCACATATTCCTCCGTACGCAACGAACGCTCTGTGTTTCCGCTAACTATGATGATGCCACGTGGACCGGGTATCTTGAGCTTAAGATAAGCGTAATGCGGTACTACATTAAAACGAGCGAAGGCCGTTCTTCCGAGTAGTGCGTGATGTCCGCTTCAGAATGGAGTGATGTCAAAGGTTAATTCTTGATGAGGACATCAATACAATTGTTACACCCACAGCCCCTGCTGCTATACATACTGGACCAATTACTAGAGCTCGTGCACGCCAACTAAATTACCAGGTACTTTCGTTTCTTGGTAATGATTCTAATGTTCATGAGAATATGATGCTGCCTAAATTGGATACATTTGTTTTGCTTACAAATGAAGGGCCTAGCTTGGAGAAGGATGAACATTGGAGCAAGAACAAGCATGGAGATGATGGCATGTGCAAGGGGAACAAGAACAGAGTTACAAGTGATGATTTCAGGACTTTGAAGCCACCATAATGGGTGCATGAAGCCTTGGACGAAATATACAAGATGCCACTTCATAAATTTCGTCCCGAGGCTATTTTAGGTGCTGCGTCACCTTATTATTGGGCCAGGCCCATGTAATTTCGAAATACATAAGTATAGGCTATTTTTAGAGTCCGTATGTGTGGGGAAACAAGAGATAGGGTTGATTTCGGACCCCTCCACCAAGGGCCACGAAATTCCCCCCTCTTCCTCCATATATACAGCCCTTAGGGCATCGTTTAGACTTTGGGTTTTGTTTAGATTAAAGTTCGCCATAGCTGCAACTTCGCGTACTTCGTTTGTGTTCAACGACCAGACAAAGGCGTCACAGAACCCCACCTTGATCAATAAAGCTTTCATCTTATATTCGCAATATCCAGATTGCAATCTTAGTTTCTTGCTTGTTCTTCGTTTGCTCGCAGGAAACAGACCCTTGTGGTCAGGTTGATCGTGCTCCGGCGTGGTCAATAACCTCTCGGAGTTGGTTTAGCGATTGCTAAGGCGCGACGTCCTCGCACGTTCGTAGTCGGATCGTCAAAGTCGACTTCCACCAAAGCGATATCCATCATCTCATCGAAAGACGGGACACCTTTGCCTCTATCAAGTGGTATCAGATTTCCAGGTTGCTCGGTGAGATTTTACAGTTTTTCGTAGTTTAGATCGAGTCTGTTCCTCATACCTACAGTCCACGAAAAAGCCACAAAAAAAATTAGGGTTAGTTCATCATATCCGAACCAATCTGAGCCTTTGCATAATCTTTTTAGGGTTTTGCTTTGTTGAATTTGCGGTTGCATCGTCGTGTCTAGTTGCTGGTCTTAGAGTCTAGTCTTTTAGAGTTTCGAGTTCTGGTCATAAGTTGTCACGCCGCCGCCGCACCATCATCATCGCCCCTGCCATCTACCACCACCGCTCCGAATCCGTATCCATATACTGCCACCAATCCGTGTCCATATACCACCACCGATCCATATCCATATACTACCACCGCTACCACCACCGCTGCCATATACCACCACCATATATCCACCACCAATCCGAGTTCCTTGCTTATTAGGGTTGTTTTCGAGATCCATCTAGTTTCCGATTCGTGTTTCCTTGCCGGAGTCGGGTAGCCACGCTCCGTTTAGGCCCAAAAATTTTCGAAAACGCATTTTTCGAAAAAAATTCTGGCTATCCTATTTTTAGGTGTTTCTGAGTGTTTTGAGACAGGTGCCATTATAGGAAGTTTTTTTTGACCCGTTTCCAGTTTTTGGGTCCGGGCAGTCAAAAAAAAAAAATTGGTCGAAAAAATTTCGTGCCCATCCTGTCAATTTGAGCTAAGAAGAGTTTTGAGACACTCGCCATTATAGTGATTTTTCGCAAAAAAAAAGCAGCAAAAAAAAAGAGCGCAAAAAAAAAAAAGCAGCGCAAAAAAAAGCGAAAAAAAATTTTTCAGAGTGTGCTTTTCCCTTGTTTACGTGCCGCGCCGTGATTTTGTTGGTGTTCTAGGCTCGCGTCTCTAGCACAGTCTAGCCTAGGACCAGCACAGTACCGTCGTTGAGCGTTTATTCAACTTTGCATCTCTGAATTGATTATTGCTGACCCTTTTTGCTACCATACTATAAGCCTTCCCAGCTCCACATACATCTACGTCGTGTGTTTGACTCTCCCTGGTAATCGCTCTATCCAAGCTTTGAGAGTTTTTGACTACAACGGTTGCCGATCACCGCCTGCTGCTGGGTAAGAACTGGTAAGAATTTGAGATTTGCTTGACGGATTTGTGATACACCACCACCACTTCTTAGTAGTCTGTAGGATCATATTCTTGTGTGTTTCTATTGCTGCTAACCATGCCAGGATCACAAGCCGATGAGATTGACTGGGAGAATTTATCGAACAAGGAGCTTCATGATAAGTTTCAGCAAATGATGACTGAACAGGTGCAAGATGTGCTGAACAATTTTGAAGAGGCCATGGAGAAGATCACTGGCCTTGAGAAGACGTTCGAAACAAAGCTCGATAACAAGTTTAATGAATTGCTCGCGCGTCTTCCACCACCACCACCCGCTGCACCTAACGCACCTCTCCAACAACAACAACAACGACTACCTCCACGTCGCGAAGCAGACCTCCGCCGAGCAAGCCGTGTTCCTCTTGCGTTTGGCCAAACTGTTGGTGCTGCTGTTGATACTTCTGTGGCTCCTGCTGCTAATGCGGAGGAGGATGATTATGTGGGAGATTATGAGGATGAGGTTGATCAAAATCAACACTACATGCAGCCACCTGTACCACCACCAGCAGGTCGACCTCAGGTATATATTCGTAATGGTAGGCCTGCACCACCACCTCAGGTACGAGATGATGTCCATATTCCTAAACTGAAATTGAATATTCCACCATTTGAGGGTAGATATGTTCCTGATATATATCTTACTTGGGAGTTAGAAACTGAACAACGATTTACATGTTTACAATATCCTGAGGAGAGACGAGTTGCTGCTGCCGTTTGTGCTTTCACTAGTTTTGCATGTGTATGGTGGTCTGAACATTGTAGATTATATCCTATTCCAACTACTTGGGCTGCTTTGAAAACTGCTATGCGTACGCGTTGGGTTCCACCATATTATCAACGTGAATTGCTTCAAAAATTGCAGCGTTTAAGACAAGGGAAAAATTCTGTAGAAGAATATTATCAGGAATTACAAACTGGCATGATTAGATGTGGTATTGTTGAGGAGAATGAAGCTATGCTTGCACGTTTTCTGGGTGGAATAAATAGAGAGATTCAGACCATTCTAGACTATAAGGAGTATACTAATATCACTCGTTTATTCCATCTTGCTTGTAAAGCTGAACGTGAAGTGCAGGATCGACAAGCATTGGGGCGAACTAACTTTTCTGCAGGCCGACCTTCATCATGGACACCACGTGCATCTTCTACTTCAACTGCACCAGCACCTCCATCCGGTGCCACCTCCAGCCGTGATACAAGAAAACAGGCACAACCACCATTATCTGCCAAGAGCGCACCTGCGGGGCCTGCACAGCGTTCTTCTTCTTCCATGGCATCAACAGGGCACACAAGTGATATTATTTGTCGTCGTTGTAAGGGAGGAGGTCATTATGCGAGAAAATGCAAATCTCCGCGTGTGATGATTGCTACCGGGGATGGTGGATATGAGTTTGCTAGTGACTATGATGAGGAGACTTTGGCTCTTATTACACGTGAAGAACATGGTGGAGATGATTCTGATCATGAGACGCAATACATGGCTCCTGAAGACGCTGACAGGTATGAATGTTTAGTTGCTCAACGTGTTTTGAGTGTGCAGGTCACACAAGCTGAGCAAAATCAGAGGCACAATTTGTTCCATACCAAGGGAGTTGTGAAGGAACGTTCTGTGCGCGTCATCATAGACGGAGGGAGCTGCAACAACTTGGCTAGCATGGATATGGTGGAGAAGCTTTCTCTCACCACAAGACCACATCCACATCCTTACTACATCCAATGGTTCAACAACAGCGGCAAGGTTAAGGTAACACGTACTGTTCGTGTGCATTTTAGTATCTCTACATATGCTGATTATGTTGATTGTGATGTGGTACCTATGCAAGCATGTTCTTTATTACTTGGTAGACCATGGCAATTTGATAAAAATTCTGTACACCATGGTAGAAACAATCACTATACTCTTGTTCATAAGGATAAAAATATTACTTTGCTTCCTATGACTCCTGATTCCATTTTGAAAGATGATATTAATAGAGCTAATAAAGCACAACAGGAGAAGAATAAGAGTGAAAATCAGATTGTGGCAAAAGAATTTGAGCAACAAATGAAGCCTAATAATAAACCATCTAGTGTTGCTTCTGAAATTAAATTGAAAAGTGCATGTTTATTTGCCACCAAATCTGATATTGATGAGCTAGATTTCAGCAAATCTGTTTGCTATGCTTTTGTGTGCAAAGAGGCATTATTTTCATTCAAGGACGTGCCTTCCTCTTTGCCTCCTGCTGTCACTAACATTTTGCAGGAGTTCGCTGACGTTTTTCCACAAGACGTGCCACCGGGATTACCACCTATTCGAGGGATTGAGCATCAGATTGACTTAATTCCCGGTGCTTCACTGCCAAACCGTGCACCATACCGTACCAATCCAGAGGAGACGAAGGAGATTATGCGTCAAGTACAAGAGCTTCTCGACAAAGGTTATATACGCGAATCCCTTAGTCCTTGTGCTGTTCCTATTATTCTAGTGCCGAAAAAGGATGGTACATCACGTATGTGTGTTGATTGTAGAGGCATTAATAATATTACTATTCGTTATCGTCATCCTATTCCTAGGCTAGATGATATGCTTGATGAATTGAGTGGCTCTACAATATTCTCCAAAGTTGATTTGCGTAGTGGCTACCATCAAATTCGTATGAAATTGGGAGATGAATGGAAAACAGCATTTAAAACTAAGTTTGGATTATATGAGTGGTTAGTCATGCCTTTTGGGTTAACTAATGCACCTAGTACTTTCATGAGATTAATGAACGAAGTTTTACGTGCTTTCATTGGACGATTTGTGGTAGTTTACTTTGATGACATATTGATTTATAGCAGATCTTTGGAAGAACATTTGGAACATTTACGTGCTGTTTTTATTGCTCTACGTGATGCGCGTTTGTTTGGTAACCTTGGGAAGTGCACCTTTTGCACCGACCGAGTATCTTTTCTTGGCTATGTTGTTACTCCACAGGGAATTGAAGTTGATAAAGCCAAGATTGAAGCTATTGAGAGTTGGCCGCAGCCCAAAACGGTCACACACGTGAGGAGTTTTCTTGGCCTCGCTGGATTCTATAGGCGTTTTGTGAGAGATTTCAGCACCATTGCTGCACCTCTCAATGAGCTTACAAAGAAAGATGTGCCTTTTCTTTGGGGTACCGCACAGGAAGAAGCCTTCACGGTATTGAAAGATAAGTTGACACATGCTCCTTTACTCCAACTTCCTGATTTTAATAAGACTTTTGAGCTTGAATGTGATGCTAGTGGAATTGGATTAGGCGGTGTGTTATTACAAGATGGCAAACCTGTTGCATACTTTTCTGAAAAATTGAGTGGGCCTAGTCTGAATTATTCTACTTATGATAAAGAATTATATGCTCTTGTTCGGACTTTAGAAACATGGCAACATTATTTATGGCCCAAAGAATTTGTTATACATTCTGATCATGAATCTTTGAAACATATTAAAAGTCAAGCTAAACTGAACCGTAGACATGCTAAATGGGTTGAATTCATTGAGACTTTTCCTTATGTCATTAAACACAAGAAGGGAAAAGAAAATGTTATTGCTGATGCATTGTCTCGCCGCTATACTATGCTTTCACAACTTGACTTCAAAATATTTGGTTTGGAAACCATCAAAGATCAATATGTGCATGATGCTGATTTTAAAGATGTAATGCAGAATTGTAAAGAAGGAAGAATGTGGAACAAGTTTGTTGTTAACGATGGATTTGTGTTTCGAGCTAACAAGCTATGCATTCCAGCTAGCTCCGTTCGTCTTTTGTTGTTGCAGGAGGCGCATGGAGGAGGATTAATGGGACACTTTGGCGTGAAGAAGACGGAGGACGTACTTGCTACACATTTCTTTTGGCCAAAGATGAGACGGGATGTTGAGCGTTTTATTGCTCGCTGCACTACATGTCAAAAAGCTAAGTCACGACTCAATCCTCATGGTTTATATATGCCTTTGCCTGTACCTAGTGTTCCTTGGGAGGATATATCTATGGACTTTGTTTTAGGTTTACCTCGAACAAAGAAGGGGAGGGATAGCATATTTGTTGTCGTGGATAGATTCTCGAAAATGGCACACTTTATACCATGTCATAAAAGCGATGATGCTGTTAATGTTGCTGATTTGTTCTTTCGTGAAATTATTCGCTTGCATGGTGTGCCAAATACTATTGTTTCAGATCGTGATACTAAATTTCTTAGCCACTTTTGGAGATGTTTATGGGCTAAGTTGGGGACTAAACTGCTTTTTAGTACTACTTGTCACCCCCAAACTGATGGACAAACTGAAGTAGTCAATAGAACGTTGTCTACTATGCTTAGGGCTGTTTTGAAGAATAATAAGAAAATGTGGGAGGAATGCTTGCCTCATATTGAATTTGCTTATAATCGTTCATTGCATTCTACTACTAAGATGTGCCCTTTTGAAGTTGTGTATGGTTTCCTACCTCGTGCACCTATTGATTTGTTGCCTCTTCCATCTTCGGAGAAGGTTAATTTTGATGCTAAACAACGTGCTGAATTGATTTTAAAAATGCATGAGTTAACTAAGGAAAACATTGAGCGCATGAATGCTAAATATAAACTTGCTGGAGATAAGGGTAGAAAACATGTTGTGTTTGCACCTGGAGATCTTGTTTGGTTACATTTGCGTAAGGATAGATTTCCTGATTTGCGCAAATCAAAGTTAATGCCACGTGCTGATGGTCCCTTTAAGGTGTTAGAGAAAATAAATGATAATGCATATAAACTTGAGCTGCCTGCAGATTTTGGGGTTAGTCCCACTTTTAACATTGCAGATTTGAAGCCTTATTTGGGTGAGGAAGATGAACTTCCGTCGAGGACGACTTCATTTCAAGAAGGGGAGGATGATGAGGACATCAATACAATTGTTACACCCACAGCCCCTGCTGCTATACATACTGGACCAATTACTAGAGCTCGTGCACGCCAACTAAATTACCAGGTACTTTCGTTTCTTGGTAATGATTCTAATGTTCATGAGAATATGATGCTGCCTAAATTGGATACATTTGTTTTGCTTACAAATGAAGGGCCTAGCTTGGAGAAGGATGAACATTGGAGCAAGAACAAGCATGGAGATGATGGCATGCGCAAGGGGAACAAGAACGGAGTTACAAGTGATGATTTCAGGACTTTGAAGCCACCATAATGGGTGCATGAAGCCTTGGACGAAATATACAAGATGCCACTTCATAAATTTCGTCCCGAGGCTATTTTAGGTGCTGCGTCACCTTATTATTGGGCCAGGCCCATGTAATTTCGAAATACATAAGTATAGGCTATTTTTAGAGTCCGTATGTGTGGGGAAACAAGAGATAGGGTTGATTTCGGACCCCTCCACCAAGGGCCACGAAATTCCCTCCTCTTCCTCCATATATACAGCCCTTAGGGCATTGTTTAGACTTTGGGTTTTGTTTAGATTAAAGTTCGCCATAGCTGCAACTTCGCGTACTTCGTTTGTGTTCAACGACCAGACAAAGGCGTCACAGAACCCCACCTTGATCAATAAAGCTTTCATCTTATATTCGCAATATCCAGATTGCAATCTTAGTTTCTTGCTTGTTCTTCGTTTGCTCGCAGGAAACAGACCCTCGTGGTCAGGTTGATCGTGCTCCGGCGTGGTCAATAACCTCTCGGAGTTGGTTTAGCGATTGCTAAGGCGCGACGTCCTCGCACGTTCGTAGTCGGATCGTCAAAGTCGACTTCCACCAAAGCGATATCCATCATCTCATCGAAAGACGGGACACCTTTGCCTCTATCAATTCTTCACTTCGGAAGTTGTCGGCAGAACCGAATACAACCTCTAGTACTATAGAGCCCGTGTAGCGGGCCTCTGGGCCTTGTATTACTCCTTTAAAGGTAGTATTGCTTTGGCTGATTCTTGTCGGATCTATCCCCATTTTGCAGACGGTGTCCTGATATATCAGATTAAGACTACTGGCACCGTCCATAAGGACTCGGGTGAGATGGTATCCATTAATTATTGGGTCTAGCACCAAGGCAGCCGATCCTCCGTGCCAGATACTAGTCGGGTGATCCCTGCGATCAAAAGTGATCGGGCAGGCTGACCAAGTTTGAACTTGTGGGTGACAGGCTCCATGGTGTATATGTGTCGGAGTGCGCGTTTGCGCCTCCTCTTCGGTATGTGAGTTGTGTAAATCATGTTCACTGTTTTGACCTCTGGTGGGAATTTTTTTGGTCCCCCAGTGTTCGGCTGGCCAGGCTCATCCTCGTCTTCGCTTGGTGTCTCCCTCCCCTTGTGTTCGGCGTTTAGCTTGCCGGCCTACTTGAAGACCCAACATTCTCTGTTGGTGTGATTTGCAGGTTTGTTGGAGGTGCCATGAATCTGACATAATCTGTCTAGAATCTTGTTTAGGCTGGATGGTCCATCTCTGCTGCCTTTAAATGGCTTTTTTCCGTTGACCGGGTCGAGAGCCCCTGAATCCGGCGTTTACCGCCATGTTGTCTGGGTTGTCTTCGTTGTTTCGACGCTTGCTTTTATTGTGTCGCGGTTTCCCATTGCCATCCCTGACTTCTGATGTGCATGGGTTGCTGGTGCCGCTACAGGCCAACCAATTGTCTTCGCCCGCGCAAAAGCGGGTCATAAGTCTTGTTAGGGCTATCGTTGTCCTTGGTTTTTCCTGGCCGAGGTGTCTTGCGAGCCATTCGTCCCGGACACTATGCTTGAAAGCCGCTAAGGCTTCGGCATCCGGGAAGTCGACGATTTGATTCTTGTTCGTGAGAAATCTGTTCCAAAGCTTTCGGGCTGACTCACCGGGCTGTTAAATCATCTGCGTCCGGATGTCGGACATAGGTTCCTTGAAAATTGGCCCTAAAAGAATCCTCAAGCTCTTCCCAACTTCCAATTAAGTTTTCAGGGAGGCTTTTCAGCCAGTGTCGAGCTGGTCCTTTCAACTTGAGGGGCAGGCATTTGATGGCATGGAGATCATCTCCGCGAGCCATGTGGATGTGAAGGATAAAGTCCTCAATCCAGACCCCAGGGTCTGTTGTTCCATCGTATGCCTCTATGTTCACGGGTTGGAATCCTCTGGAAATTCATGATCCAGCACCTCATTGGTGAAGCATAGGGGGTGCGCGGCACCCCTGTACTTGGATGTGTCATGGCATTCTTCGGACGGCTGTAGCGTTTGGTTTTGATTCCGAGCAGTTATTCGGTCAGTATAGTTGTTTGGGTGGCCATGATTCTATGCCGGAGCGCGCTTCCTGGATCCATAGATGGACCTGGCCATACCGGCTTTTTTGTGCATGTCTTCACGTAAATCGTGCGCTGACTTGTGTGCGACGTCGTAAGCCGCCCTTTCGCGGCCACGGGGTGGTCGATCCGGCTGATCGGTCGTCTTATTTTTTGGTTGAATGGGCTCTAAAGCCTCGTCGTCGAATTCAGGCAGCAGCTTGCGCTTTGGATAGCTCTTTGTGTGGCGACTGTCGCCGTACTTTTCTTCAGTGTCAAGCACTTTGTTCCATCTGCTGTTGAGCATATTCTGCGCAGCCTTAAGCCTTTGCTTCTGCTTCTTCAGGCTCCTCGCGGTGGCAATAAGCCTTCTATGGAGGTTCTCTTGTTCCAAGTGCCTTTCCGTGATGATGTGTGCATCGTCATCCATACTGTTCTCCTCTCCGGAGATAGGTTGATGAGCTTTACCCTCGGCGTTGTCGTGATCAGACAGCGGCTCCATACTATGTTCGCCGTTCGCTAGATCATCCTGCTCCATCACTGGGTCCATGTGGTCGTCGTTTCCTTTGGAGTCGACCGGGGTATTATTCTTTCTTGCGCTGTTATCGCTGTTTTTGCTGAGGCAGGATTTGGAGCGGCGCCTACATCGTCACTTTGGTTGCTTCTCGAGGGGGACTATCCTTCGCTGCATCCTTCAGTTCCTCGTCGTTGTTTTCTTTGGGTGTATCCACCATGTATATATCGTGTGATGAAGTGGCTGTCCAGCGCCCTGTGGGCGGTGGTTCCTGTTCCTCTCATACATCGTCGTCCATACCGTTGATGTCTTCGGAGTCGAAATCAAGCATGTCGGTTAAGTCGTCGACAGTGGCTATTAAGTGGGTGGTGGGTGGGGAACGAATTCCTTCGTCGTCCGCTTCCCACTCGAGCCAGACATAGTTCGGCCGAGGGTCTCTTGACAAGGAGAGAGACCTCAATGAATCTAGCACGTCGCCCAAGGGCTAGTGCTGAAAAATATCCGCGAAGGTAAACTCCATGATCGGTGCCCAATCGGATTGGATAGGCACGGATGCAGGCGGTTCGGAGCCTGTGGCCGGGGACGAATCCAAGGGTCCGGTAACACAGGTCTCATAGGAGGTGAAGTCAATATTCGGCTCTATCGCCGCTGAGTGTGCGGCCTCTGTGGCGGGGTCCATCCACCCGTCCTCGGATGGCACGATTTGCTCCGGATTGAGGGCCAGAGTAGCCGCAGGTGCGATCTCCCGAACACCGTCCGATGGAAGAGTTAAGTCATGCTTGTCGTGACTATGCGGCGCGCCTGACATGAGCTCGAATCCATCGAAGATCAAGTCTCCGCGTATGTCGGCAGTGTAGTTCAAGCTTCCAAATCTGACCTGATGGCCAGGGGCGTAGCTATCGATTTGCTCTAGATGGCCAAGCGAGTTGGCCCGCAGTACGAAGCCGCCGAATACGAAGATCTGTCCGGGGAGAAAAACCTCACCCTAGATCGCGTCGTTGCCGATGATCGAAGGAGCCATCAAACCTTTATCATGACGACATAGTGGAACTCTCAATGAAAGCACCAATGTCGGTGTCAAAACTGGCGGATCTCGGGTAGGGGGTCCCGAACTGTGCGTCTAAGGCTGATGGTAACAGGAGGCGGGGGACACAATGTTTACCCAGGTTCGGGCCCTCTCGACGGAGGTAATACCCTACTTCCTGCTTGATTGATCTTGATGATATGAGTATAACAAGAGTTGATCTACCACGATATCATAGAGGCTAAACCCTAGAAGCTAGCCTATGATTATGATTGTTCTTGTCCTACGGACTAAACCCTCCGGTTTATATAGACACCGGAGGGGGCTAGGGTTACACAGAGTCGGTTACAAAGAAGGAGATCTACATATCCGAATCGCCAAGCTTGCCTTCCACACAAAGGAGAGGCCCACTCGAACACGGGACGAAGCCTTCAATCTTGTATCTTCATAGTCCAACAGTCCGGCCAAAGTATATAGTCTGGCTGCCCGAGGACCCCCTAATCCAGGACTCCCTCACTTAGCTTTGGGTTCAATCTTGCGGTGTCCTTTCCCAGTGATAGTAGGGACAGCAAGGCACGTATTGTATTGTTGCCATCGAGGATATGGTGTTTGTATCATATTGCTTGAGTTTATCCCTCTACATCATGTCATCTTGCCTAAAGCATTACTCTGTTCTTATGAACTTAATACTCTAGATGCATGCTGGATAGTGGTCGATGTGTGCAGTAATAGTAGTAGATGCAGAATAGTTACGGTCTACTTAACACGGACGTGATGCCTATATTTCATAATCATTGCCTAGATATTCTCATAACTATGCGCTCTTCTATCAGTTGCTCGACAGTAATTTGTTCACCCACCATAATATATGCTATCATGAGAGAAGCCACTAGTGAAACCTATGGCCCCCGGGTCTACCTTACATCATATAAGTTTCCGATCTATAGTTCTAGTTTACTATTTATTTTGCAATCTTTATTTTCCAATCTATACAACAAAAATACCAAAAATATTTATCTTATTATCTTTATCAGATCTCACTTTTGCAAGTGGCCGTGAAGGGATTGACAACCCCTTTATCGCGTTGGTTGCAAGGTTCTTGATTGTTTGTGCACGTACTAGGCGACTTGCATGTAGTCTCCTACTGGATTGATACCTTGTTTCTCAAAAACTGAGGGAAATACTTACGGTACTTTGCTGCATCACCCTTTCCTCTTCAAGCGAAAACCAACGCATGCTCAAGAGGTAGCAAGCGCCCGTGATAAAAATTGATGGTTCAGATGTAATGATGTTAATGATCTCTAAAATTTAATGATCGGACTTTTCTATTTTTTGTGTGATTTCTGGTCTGATTTTCTCCACTATAATTTTAATGGCAATGTTGGGTAATTTTTGAACTTAAAATCCTATCTAATCGCTATAATAGAAAGTCTATTAAAATTAACGGCTGCATGTTTCTATTTATTATGGTAATTTCTAGCGTATTTATCTTTTTCTGGTTAACCCGTCAAATACTTTTTATATGTAATAGATTAATGATCGGAGTTTTCTATTTTTTGTGTGATTTTTGGTATGATATTCTCCACTATAATTATAATGGCAATGGTGGGTAGTTTTTGAACTTAAAATCCTATCTAATTGCTATAGAAGAAAGTCTATTAAAATTAATGGGTGGATGTTTCTAATTACTGTGGTAATTTCTAGTGTATTTATCTTTTCTGGTTAACCCGTCAAATATTTTTTTATATATAATAGATTTTAGTAGCAAAATTATGCATCTTTTTATCCAAGTTTTCAATATGCTCTTCAGTAAGCATTTTCTTTTCAATAGCATCTAATCTTTCCATGACATGCTCAAGAGTCAAAGTTGTTTCATTAATCATAAGAGGTGGTGAACCTACTAAATTTCCCATAGCATTAAAAGCATCAAGAGAGGGACACATTAAGAAATTTCCACCGGTAATCGTATCAAGGACGAATCTATACGAAGTGGTGATGCCCACATAAAAACAGCGAAGAAGAACAACGGTAGATTGCTTATGGATAGATCTATTATGAGCATTACAAATCCTATACCAAGCATCTTTTAAATTTTCTCCTCCCCTTTGTTTAAAATTGAGAACTTCATTCCCGGGAGTGCACGCAATAGAGGAAGAACTATCCGTAACTACAAGAATAGAAAACAAGTTAGCACACAAGAGCATATCCGGCAAGAAAAGTGCGAACGAAAAAGAGGGTGAATAAAACGGCAATTTTTTGTGAAGTGGGGGAGAGGGAAACAAGAGGCAAATGGCAAATAATGTAAATTGCAAGGAATTGAGATTTGTGATTAGGAACCTGGTAGATGTTGATGATGTCTCCTCGACAACGACGCCAGAAATTCCTTTTGATGTCTGCTAGACTACGTCGGTATTTCCCCAAAGAGGAAGGGATGATGCAACACAGCGACGATAGGTATTTCCCTCAGTGATGAGATCAAGGTTATCGAACCAGTAGGATAACCAAGAAACACTATGTAAATAGCAACTGCACACAAATAACAAATACTCGCAACCCGACACATTAAAGGGGTTGTCAATCCCTTTCGGGTAACGGCGCCAGAAATTGGCAAACAAACGTGATGAAAATATGATAGATGGGATAAATAGATCTCGAATAAAATAAATTGCAGCAAGGTATTTTTTGTATTTTTGGTTTAATAGATCTGAAAATAAAAGCAAAGGAAAATAGATCGCAAAGGCAAATATATTAAGGAAGAGACCCGGGGGCCGTAGGTTTCACTAGTGGCTTCTCTCAAGAAAAATAGCAAACGGTGGGTGAACAAATTACTGTTGGGCAATTGATAGAACTTAAAATAATCATGACGATATCCACGCAATGATCATTATATAGGCAACACGTCCAAGATTAGTAGACCGACTCTTGCCTACATCTACTACTATTACTCCACACACCGACCGCTATCTAGCATGCATCTAGTGTATTAAGTTCATGGAGAAACAGAGTAATGCAATAAGAACGATGACATGATGTAGACAAGATCTATCTATGTAGAGATAGACCCCATCATTTTATCCTTAGTAGCAACGATACATACGTGTTGGTTCCCCTTCTGTCACTGGGATCAAGCACCGTTAGATCGAACCCACTACAAAGCACCTCTTTCCATTGCAAGATAAATATATCAAGTTGGCCAAACAAAACCCAAATATCAGAGAAGAAATATGAGGCTATAAGAAATCATGCATAAAAGAGATCAAATAAACTCAAATACTTTCACGGATATAAAGAGATAGATCTGATCATAAACTCAAAGTTCATCGGATCCCAACAAACACACCGCAAAAGAGTTACATCATATGGATCTCCAAGAGACCATTGTATTGAGAATCAAGAGAGAGAGAGAGAGAGAGAGATGAAGCCATCTAGATACTAACTACGGACCCGAAGGTCTACAAAAGACTAGTCACGCATCATCAGAGAAGCAATGGACATGATGAACCCCTCTGTGATGGTGTCTAGATTGGATCTGGTGTTTATGGAACTTGCGGTGGCTGGAATTGATTTCCGTCGACTCCCCTAGGGTTTTTGGAATATTGGGGGTATTTATAGAGTAAAGAGGTGGTCTGGGGCACCCGAGGTGGGCAGAACCCACCAGGGCACGCCTGGGCCTCCAGGGGCGCCTTGGTGGGTTGTCCTCCCCTCGGAGCACCCCCCCAGGCGCTTCTCCGGCCCATTGGATGTCTTCTGGTCCAAAAAAATCCACAAAAAGTTTCACTGTGTTTGGACTCCGTTTGATAGTGATTACTTGCGATGTAAAAAACATGCAAAAAATAGCAACTGGCACTTGGCACTATGTCAATAGGTTAGTACTAAAATTATATAAAATGATTATAAAACATCCAAGAATGGTAATATAACATCATGGAACAATCGAAAATTATAGATATGTTGGAGACGTATCACACCCAAATGAACTGAACAAGACTCTCAAAGAATTAATACTGATGCACCTATTCTTTCTAAAAAGAAAAAGAAGAAGAAAAATAATAGGACTTTGGATACTCTAATGAACCTGAAATAGAAAAACTTTTTGAAGATAATAATGATGTTTCTATTTCTAATGCTAAAACCCAATCTGGTAATGAACATTCACCTAGTGATAATGATAATGATAATGATGATGTTCATGCTCAAATAGATAATGATAAAGAACGAGATAATGATGTTGAAATAGAACCTCCTATTGATCTTGATAACCCACAACCTAAACATAAACGTTGTGATAAGAGAGATTTTATTGCTGGAACACATGGTAAAGAAAGAGAACCATGGGTTCAGAAAACCATTCCCTTTCCACCTAAACCATCTAAGAAAAAAGATGCTGAAGAATTTCAACATTTTGTTCAAATGCTTCGGCGAGTCTTTTTGCGTACCCGTTTGACTGATATTTTGAAGATGGCCCCTTATGCTAAATACATGAAAGAGATTGTCACTAATAAAAGAAAAATACGAGAAGCTGGAATCTCCACCATGCTTGCTAATTATTTCTTTAAGGATGGAGTACCTAAAAAACTTGGAGATAAGGGAATACCAACCACACCATGCTCTATTAAAAGGATTTATGTCAAAATTGCTTTATGTGATTTAGGAGCTGGTGTCAATTAGTGTTATGCCTTTCTCTTTATATAAAAGACTTGATTTAAATAAACTCACACCTACTGAGATATGTTTGCAAATGGCTGACAAATCAACTGCCACACCAATCGGTATTTGTGAGGATGTGCCTGTTGTGGTTGCAAATGTTACTATCTTAACAGACTTTGTTATACTTGAGATGCCCGACGACGACAACATATCGATTATCCTTGGTAGACACTTTTTGAATACTGCGGGGACTGTTATTGATTGACATGAAAGCAAAGTCACTTTTCATATCCATGGTAATGAGCATACGGTGCGTTTTCCGAAGAAACCATTTCAAGTGAATTGTATTAATATTATTGAAAAATGTCCAACAATCACTATTGGAAGTTTTCAACTCCCTTTACCTACTTCCAAAAAGAAATATGAAATACTTATTGTTGGGGATATGCATATCCCCGTTGAGGTAACTTTGTGTTTTACGAAAGTTCTTCGGGTTCGTGCTAATCGAAAGTGGCTGTTAATAAGACTTGATCAACCTTATTAATAGATTATTTTCGTGAGGCATGTGGTCGATGAATTTAGTAAGCACAACCTTCTGCCCCACTTTTTATTTTCTGTTATTCTTAGTTAAATAAAATAAAATGCCATGTTTATCCTATTTTCTGACTTTTTCGTGCAATAAAAAAGTACTCAAAATGACCTGAAATTTAACATGATTTTTCTGAATATTTAAGATTTTTTTGTACAAATAACATCACAAGGTGGTGCCCCTAGTGCCCACAAGGCACCAGGGCGCGCCAGCTACCCAGGCGCGCCCTAGTGTGTAGTGGGCCCCACGTGGCCCCTCACTTATCCCTTTAGCACATGTCATCACCTACCTCCAGAAAAAATCATTCTAGCTCTGTCTCTCTCTCTCTCTCTCTCTCTCTCTCGTGTTCTTGCTCTCAAACCCGTGGATTTTGATCTGTTTGCCCGAAGCTCCATTTTCGAAACTAATTTGGGGCATTGCTAGCTAGTATGTGACTCCTCCATTACTCCAATTAATTTTTGTTCTAGTGGTTTATATTTTGAGTATTTAGCTACTCTTGGTGTTGTTGTAAATGATCTTGCATGTTGAATTCTTTGAGTTCCAAGTAGTTTGAATGCTTTATTTGGCCTCTAGTCATCCATATGAGTAGTTGCTATCAATCTTGTGAAGTTTTGTTGACAAAATTTTGTGACCCAAATTGTTTAAGAATTTTGCGATCCATATGAGTAGTTTCTATCAATCTTCCGGAAGTATTCCTCCAAAAAGAGTGCCAAGGGAGTCATTGGGGAATCATCGGACAATGACCTCAACACTCCAGGAACAACGGAGGTGCGGCCGTGCGAATGGCCACATAATGCCTTCATGGACGAGGCCGGGTTCCATCAAGAGTTTACCCAATTTATTGCCAATGCAGGGATAACCAACTTCCTCGCAGATGAGTGTGATCAATACCACATCCTCACAAACTCCTTTGTGCAAACTTTTATTTTCTCAATAGGCATGAACCTCCTGTAGTGCGGTTTAATTTTTATGCTGAAACCCGTCAGATACCGCTCACTGAATTTGTGAGATATGTTTAATTCCCTCTGATGGGGAATTAAGAGAGCCTAGACTGGCAGAGTTTGAGGACTTCCTCCTCACTTTGGCGGTGAGTGAGCAAAGAGGCATGTCGAAAGCCACTGCCACTAGTTTGTAGTTTCCTTCTGTGCATTAATTTGCTTTATTCAACACGGAGTGTTTGACTGCTAGGGAGAAGGGCGGTATACTCAGTGCTCCTGACCTCTCCATTTTACGTCGTGCACTTCACAATGATCACACCTTTAACCTAGGGCTATTATTGCACGTCGTCTGCACCTTAACAGAACTAAGGAAAAAAAAATCTATGGTGGTATTTATGCCACTCGCTTAGCGAGTCACTTTAATGTTTAGATACGCCACCATGACTATCGTTTGCCCCGAGTTTACCTAGATCACTAGGTGATGGTGGATCACTAGTTTACTGATGTTGCCGATTCTTTTAACAACATTTGTTACAACTTGGTTTTAAGTGAGAAAACCCGTGATATTATCCCATTGCTTGCCCCTGCTTTGTTCGATTCTATTTCTAGGAACGGATACACTGTCCTACTAGCGGACATTATTGCCTACCGGAACAACCCAGCAGCGGCGGAGGACGAGCCCCAGGAGTGGGACGCCCAGGTGCCGCCGCCGCACTTTTACATGGGACCGGACGGCTACTATGGGTGGTGATTACCGAGCTAGGCCAAAAGCCTAAGCTTGGGGGAGTACGTATTTCCATCGACATTATATTCAAGTTCACACACTTCATTCTAGTTATTGGTGTTCTTGCTTTTTCATTGTATTATCCATGTTAGTTTTATTTTCTTGTTTTCTTTTTGTGTGTTTAAAAAACTTTGAGAAAATCCAAAAATATTTCTTGCTTCTTTTCGGGGTTTCTTTCTAGTTAGATTTAGTTGTAGTATCAAAAGAAAACCCAAAAATATTTCCCATTTCTTCTTTTGTTTGTTGGGAGCTTTCCCGTGTAAACAATTTTCGTTTTTCTTTCTTTAATTTGCTTTCTTTGAGAAAAAACAAAAACTCCAAAAATATTTCAGTGTGTTTCTCTGGAAAAAAATTCTTTCGTTTCGTTGAGTCGTATTAAGGAGAAGACCTCGACGAAAATGTTGAGTGGATCTCATATGCATTTTTGTTGATCTAACAAGGAGATAATATTATTTTGTCTTCTCTCTGAATAAAATGTTGCAGATTCTAGCTTAGTCCATGACAATCTTGCACTATTATTATTTTCATATCATTCGGTCATGCAAGTGAAAGGTAATAATGACGATATTTGATGAAGTGACTATGGCAGAGAAAAGTGAGTATGGACTCAACTTGTTTGTTTTTGTAAATACTAGATGACCCATTGCGCCCATGGCGCAAAAAGCAAGAGCAAACCAAGTATTCAAATCATGTAAATAAGAATTGTTGAAAGCCTAATAATAATATCCTTGAAGCATAAGGAAATAAATACTTAGGTAGCATGCTCATACATAGTGATATATACTACAATGCAAGATAGCCCAAAACAAAGTTCAGTTCATGGTAGGAAAGCGAGCTACGTAGGTAGCCATATATCATATATAACTCTGGTCTTCCAACACGTGGTTGAATTATTTATCTTCTGTTGGTATGTATGACCAAATAGTTGTTAACATCAGGTAGTCATCGCCGCATTTCCATCAGCATTCAAAATGACCTCATTGTCTAATCAGCTCTTCATGGTAGGTGTGTTTGGTGGGCTGTCATTGGCGTCCTGTTTAGCCGAAGCAAACCAAACATAGGAACCATTATGAAAGCTGGTATTTATATGGCATCTTTATACATAATCAGGCATATGTGGTTTATTTAAACAGTATGGAAGGAGATACTTAGATGGGATACTTATCCATCATGATAACATCATGGTTCAGGCATACCATGCAAGGAGATACTTAGATGGCATCTTTATGAATAATTGGCTTAGGCATAGCATGGGTAGCTTGATAGAAGAAAAGCATCAACTTACATCAAAAGAAAGCTATGAAGGTAGTTTGTGATAGCTTATTTACACTGCCTTTATAAAGCAATCTACATAGCTAGCTATATCGTAAAGATATCCTTGACCAATTGGCTTATGTTTGAGTTAAATTATGTGTGTATAATGTATGCAGGAAGCAACATGGAAGTAGGAAAGTATTATTAACTGACCTTATGAAAGGTTGTGCACAGTGGCTCGCAGTGTGCCTTCTTTGCCTCCAAAAACAAAGACATATATCACCTTTTTTAAACCTTGCTGCCTGGACAAATTTCCAATTAGCCGAACTTCCATCCGAACACATCCACATGTGGTGTTGATTGTGGTTCACAAATGGGTTTAGAAACTCTTTGAGGTTATGTAGTGTGTATGGGACAGAGAATGAACATGTTAGAGAAGATATAGACCAAGGAACAAATTAATTGTATCGACCTAGGAAATAAGTATTTCGCAAGTGGATAGATAAAAAAGAAGGCACTATTATGCTTCAAAAGTATTTGAGGCTATGATTTTAAATGCCAACAATCTATGCATCTTGTATACAAGGCACTATGTCAGTTCAGAAAAACTACAATCTTGTTAAATATCAGAGCGGACTTGATGAGCCTCACGGATGCTGATATTAGTTGATAAACTCGTGCATCAACCGTAACTAAAGTGTTATTTTGACCATCTGCAACATCTACGGAGAAAAATAAAGCTAAATCCTTAGTATTATAATCCACCTAGTTCTGTATTTTGTTAAAACAGGGGCTGCCTTAGTAAGTAAGATACAAACTAAACATCGATAATGAAGCCTCAACTTTGAAAAATATTGCTAGAATTCATCTGTGGGGAGCTACTACAAAATTATGCCACTAAGCATACCTGAACATATGCTAAACCTAACCCTCCACAGCTACCACAATATACATACATGAAATTGCCCGTCGAGCAAGCTTTGCGTACAGAACCTACCAGAACTAATTTGAAGGAAAACAAATCATTCATGAATATGCACAGGAATCTACAAGAAAATTGAGTAGTATAAAAGCTTACGGTGGCTCCTCACTGACCCCCCCCACACACACACACAGAGAGAATAGAAGTAGGAGCATAATACATTAGACTAGGCATAACCAAAGATCAGGGATAATCATCCAAGACTGCTGACGTACGAAAATTTTACTATCACATTTCAATAACTAATAACTTAGTCCATTCCGAAAACCTTGTGCATTACTTTTTTCTAGTTAAATGTTTGATGTGTCGAATAGCATATTCTTGAGAATTAACAGCCATAGATTGCGGAGAAATTCAATCTTGCTTGTTTAGAAAGTAGTTGTGCATTTATCAGAAGTTGAAGGGTGAAGAGAAACTTGCACTACAAAAAAAATACACTTCCGTGATTGTCATAGTAGGTCGCATTTTTTGTCATGCATGTACATCCATGACGATTTTATGACAAAAGTGTTCCATGACATTACCAAAATTATCATCACGAAAGTGTCCACTTCCATGACGATAAATCACGCGTCACAGAAGTGCTTTCGTCAAGGGTGACTGACACGTGCATCCATCGGAACAGAACGTCGTTAAGCTATTCGGTCCGGTTTTGGATCCGATAACCCGTTAACAACCCGGACCAATGGGGATTTTCCACGTGTAAAATCATCATTGGACGGAGGAAACACGTGGTGCCTCACCGTTGGGACAGATGTCATCCACTCATTGGACAGGAGGCGCCTACGATAGGTCGACACGTGACACGGCCCAACAGTGGCCCATTCAGGTGAAAAAGACCGGCCCAGTAAAAATTAGCAGGCCGGCCCATATAAGGCCTACTTGTGTCAGGTCCATTTAAGCCCACGGCCCGTACGAGATGTGCCAATATAGCCCATCAACGGCCCGTCAAAGATTTGACACCATTGCAGCCCATCGTCAGTTCGAGCCCGTTAACAACGTGCTATATGTTTGGGTTCAATATCGGCCCGATGGGATGTCGGCCTGTTAACGGCCCATTCAGTGGATGGACCAATTTTCACAATTTACATCTTTCGGCCTTTTAGAGACCCTTTTAAATGTTGGGCTAATTTCCGGCCTGGTGTGTCTTTCAGCCTGTTGACGGCCAATAAATCAGTTGGGCCATTTGTAGTCGGACCTGAGTTTCGGCCTTTTAGCGACCCATTTAAGTGTTGGGCCAATTTCCAGCCCAGTGTGCCTTTCAGCCTGTTGATGGCCCATATATCTGTTGGGCCATTTGTAGTCGGACCTGAGTTTTGGCTTTTTAACGGGCCATGCCCTTCATGGTGCAATACCAGCTCGGTTTCTCTTTCGGCCTGCTAAAGGCCCACAACACAGTTGGGCCATTTACAATACGACCTGACTTTAGGCCTCTTAGCGGCCCATGCTCTTCATGGTCTAGTACAAGCCCGATGTCTCTTTCGTCCTGCTAAAGGCCTGCAGTATAGTTGGGCCATATGTAGCCCGAACTTAGTAACAGCCTGTTAACGGCCCGTGAAATCAATTGGGCCCACCTGTTGCCGCTTCGATGTCGGCCTGTTAACGACCCGGGAGTTAAGAGGGCCGACCATTAACTTTCGGCCAGGTAATGGCCCATTAACTTAATGGGCCCACTAAAGTGCGTACATGTCTTTAGGCCAAATTAGATAATTTGAGCCCATTACGACGAGCAATTATGCACAGGACCAAAACCGATCAAGCAAAGGTACACCATACAGGGAAAAACGTTGCACAACCAGCATATATTACAGGGAATTACATCCACTAGGCAATCAAAGATTGATGCCAGTGCAAATAAATGAACAGAACCTAACGATCTACAACATCACAATCTGCAACCTCAGCACAGATGACGCCCATAAGCATGTGGTCAAGTTCTTGCTGCTTTGCTACACTGTCTCTGAAAACATTGATTAGTTGTTGTGTCGCATGACTCTGCACCTCTGATTCCTCCACCATTTCCATCATTCCTTCAGCCATTAATTGGTTCACAAACATACATTTTTTCTGTTGCATTCAAGACAGAGGATACAAAACAGATTCAGATGGCAATTTTGGCAGGCTTGTATTATTGATAGTGGACAGTGTCTCGACCACTGCATCATAACATAAATTAGGAGGGGAACCAAACAGATTAATCATGAATTATTGCCATATTACCTGGCCTAGATTTATTGCAAAGAAACAATGGGATTGCCTTGCTGCTTTCAGAGTTTGTCTTCTTATCTTCAGCAGCCTGCACCAAATTAAGACACTAGCATTGCTATCATTGGCCAAGTCAGATAAAAGTAAAGCAACATTGACACAATGAATGAATGGGCAACCAGAGCAGCACTACAATTCAGTAATGTGCATGATATGAGATAGTACACTCATGCAACTCAGTATGCAAAACTACCAGGCAATTTTCTTTACAAAAACAACATTGGCGCCTTTAATATTTTGCTACAACTATTTTTAGATCAGATAAAGGCTGGATTCATGCCGATTAACAAAATACATGCTGATGTAAAAATATAGTGATATACAACAGGTACTTACATCAGCATTGGAGCACAGAGAATTCCCACAAGATATTTTCCTCGAGTACAATCCCAATGAAGGAAGTCTTCTATCATTTAACCTTATTTTCTAAAAGAGAGATGGGTAAGAAACATGTAGAAAATATGATCAGAATGCTATAAAATTTCATGATGCGAGGATAAGCACACGCTTCTTAGAATGGACTTGACATTCTTTTGCTGGACTGGGGCTGATGAGGACATTCTTTTGCCCCTACTGTTACATATACTGGACCAATTACTAGAGCTCGCGCACGCCAATTAAATTACCAGGTACTTTCGTTTCTTGGTAATGATTCTAATGTTCATGAGATTATGATGCTGCCTAAATTAGATACATTTGTTTTGCTTACAAATGAAGGGCCTAGCTTGGAGAAGGCTGAACATTGGAGCAAGAACACGCATGGAGTTGATGGCATGCGCAAGGGGATCAAGAACGGAGTTACAAGTGATGATTTCAGGACTTTGAAGCCGCCATAAGGAGTGCATGAAGCCTTGGACGAAATATATAAGATTCCACTTCATAATATTCGTCCATAGGCTATTCTAGGTGCTGCGTCACCTTATTAATGGGCCAGGCCCATGTAATTTCGAAATACTTAAGTATAGGCTATTTTTAGAGTCCGTATGTGTGGGGAAACAAGAGTTAGGGTTGGTTTCGGACCCCACCCTCAAGGGCCACGAAATTCCCCCCTCTTCCTCCATATATACAGCCCTTAGGGCGTCGTTTAGACTTTGGGTTTTGTTTAGATTAAAAGTTCGCCATAGCTGCAACTTCGCGTACTTCGTTTGTGTCCAACGACCAGACCAAGACGTCACAGAACCCCATCTTGATCAATAAAGCTTTCATCTTATATTCGCAATATCTAGATTGCAATCTCAGTTTCTTGCTTGTTCTTCGTTTGCTCGCAGGAAACAGACCCTCGTGGTCAAGTTGATCGTGCTCCGGCGTGGTCAATAACCCTCGGAAGTTGGTTTAGCGATTGCTAAGGCGCGACGTCTCGCACGTTCGTAGTCGGATCGTCAAAGTCGACTCCCACAGAAAATGATAGCCACCATCTCATCGAAACATCGGGACACCTTAGCCTCTATCAAGTGGTATCAGATTTCCAGGTTGCTCGATGAGATTTTATAGTTTTTCGTAGATTTGATCGAGTCTGTTCTTCATACCTACAGTCCACGAAAAAGCCACAAAAAAAATTTAGGGTTAGTTCATCATATCCGAACCAATCTGAACCTTTGCATAATCTTTTTATGGTTTTTGCTTTGTTGAATTTGCGGTTGCATCGTCGTGTCAAGTTGCTGGTCTTAGAGTCTAGTCTTTTAGAGTTTCGAGTTCTGGTCATAAGTTGTCACGCCGCCGCCGCACCATCATCATCGCCCATCTACCACTTTTACTTATCCGCCACCGCTCTGAATCCATATCCATATACCACCACCAATCAGTATCCATATACCACCACCAATCTGTATCCATATACCACCACCGCTACCATATACCACCACCGCTGCCATATACCACAACCATATATCCACCACCAATCCGAGTTCTTCTCATATTAGGTTTGTTCTTGAGATGAATCTAAATTCCGATTCGTGTTTCCTTGCCTGTGTACGTCTCGGAAAAAAAAAGAGTCTGGAGACCCCCGGGCAGTTTTTAGGCCAAAATTTTCACGGGTAATTTTTTTTTCCCTATCCTATTTTTAGGCTTTTCCGAGTCTCTTGAGCCACGTGCCATCATAGTGATTTTTTGTCGCACTTTTTCGTCGTCGCTGCCCTGATTTCCGAAAAAAAAGTGAAAAAAAAATTTTCGTGCCCATCCTATCAGTTTGACGAGGGAAGAGTTTTGAGACACTCGCCATTATAGTGATTTTTCGCAAAAAAAAGAGGAGCGCAAAAACAAAGAGCGAAAAAAAATAGTTCTAGAGTGTGGTTTTCCCTTATTTACGTGCAGCGCCGTGATTTTGTTAGTGTTCTAGGCTCGCGTCTCTAGCACGGTCCAGCCTAGGACCAGCACAGTACCGTCGTTGAGCGTTTATTCAACTTTGCATCTCTGAATTGATTATTGCTGACCCTTTTTGCTACCATACTATAAGCCTTCCCAGCTCCACATACATCTACGTCGTGCGTTTGACTCTCCCTGGCAATCGCTCTATCCAAGCTTTTGAGAGTTTTGACTATAACGGTTGCCGATCACCGCCTGCTGCTGGGTAAGAACTGGTAAGAATTTGAGATTTGCTTGACGGATTTGTGACACCCGCCACCACCACCACTTGTTAGTAGTCTGTAGGATCATATTCTTGTGTGTTTCTATTGCTGCTAACCATGCCAGGATCACAATCCGACGAGACTGACTGGGAGAACTTGACGAACAAGGAGCTTCATGATACGTTTCAGCAAATGATGAGTGTACAGGTGCAAGATGTGATAAACAGATTTGAAGAGGCCATGGAGAAGATAGATGGCATGGAGAAGACGTTTGAAACAAAGCTCGATAACAAGTTTGCTGAATTGCTTTCGCGTTTTCCACCACCACCACCAGCTGCTCCTGCCGCACCTCTGCAACAACAGCAACAACACCGACTACCTCCACGCCGGGAAACAGCCCTCCGCCGAGCGAGCCGTGTCCATCTTCAGTCGGGCCAAAATGCTGGTGCTGCTGTTGATACTTCTGTGGCTCCTACTGCTGATGTGGAGGAGGATGATTATGTGGGAGATTATGAGGATGAGGTTGATCAAAATCAGAACTACGTGCCACCACTAGCACAACAACCACCAGGTCGTCCACATGCAAATAATGGCAATGGTAGGGCTCACCCTCAGGTACGAGATCATGACCATCTCCCTAAACTAAAATTGAATATTCCACCATTTGAGGGTAGATATGTTCCTGATATATATCTTACTTGGGAGTTAGAAACTGAACAACGATTTACATGTTTACAATATCCCGAGGAGAGACGTGTTCCTGCTGCTGTTTGTGCTTTCACTAGTTTTGCATGTGTTTGGTGGTCTGAGCATTGTAGATTATATCCTATTCCAGTTACTTGGGCTGCTTTGAAAACTGCTATGCGTACTCATTGGGTTCCACCATATTATCAACGTGAATTAATTCAAAAATTGCAGCGCTTAAGACAGGGAAAAAATTCTGTAGAAGAATATTATCAGGAATTACAAACTGGCATGATTAGATGTGGTATTGTTGAGGAGAATGAAGCTATGCTTGCACGTTTTATGGGTGGATTAAATAGAGATATTCAGACGATTCTAGAGTATAAGGAGTATACTAATATCACTCGTTTATTCCATCTTGCTTGTAAAGCTGAACGTGAAGTGCAGGATCGATAGGCATTGGCGCGGACTAATTTTTCTGCAGGTTGACCTTCATCATGGACACCACGTGCCTCATCTACTTCCACATGTTCTGCTACACCGGCGCCTCCGTCGGCTGCCACCTCCAACCGTGATACAATAAAGCAGGCACAATCACCACTATCTGCCAAGAGCACACCTTCTGGGCCTGCAAAGAGCTCTTCTTCATCCATGGCATCAACAGGGCAAACACATGATATTATTTGTCGACGTTGCAAGGGTGGAGGTCATTATGCGAGAGAATGCCCATCTAAGCGTGTGATGATTGTTACTGAGGATGGTGGGTATGAGTCCGCTAGTGACTATGATGAGGAGACTTTGACTCTTATTACACGTGACGAACACGGTGGAGACGATTCTGATCATGAGACGCAATACATGGCTCCTGAAGATGCTGACAGGTATGAATGTTTAGTTGCTCAACGTGTTTTGAGTGTGCAGGTTACACAAGCTGAGCTAAATCAGAGGCATAATTTGTTCCATACAAAGGGAGTTGTGAAGGAACGTTCTGTTCGCGTGATCATAGATGGAGGGAGCTGCAATAACTTGGCTAGCATGGAGATGGTGGAGAAGCTATCTCTCACCACAAGACCACATCCACATCCTTACTACATCCAATGGTTCAACAACAGCGGCAAGGTTAAGGTAACACGTACTGTTCGTGTGCATTTTAGTATCTCTACATATGCTGATTATGTTAATTGTGATGTGGTACCTATGTAAGCATGTTCCTTATTACTTGGTAGACCATGGCAGTTTGATAAAAATTCTGTACACCATGGTAGAAACAATTAGTATACTCTTGTTCATAACGATAAAAATATTACTTTGCTTCCTATGACTCCTGATTCCATTTTGAAAGATGATATTAATAGAGCTAATAAAGCAAAACAGGAGACAAATAAGAGTGAAACTCAGATTGTGGCAAAAGAATTTGAGCACCAAATGAAGTCTAATAATAAACCATCTACTGTTGTTTCTGAAATTAAATTGAAAAGTGCACGTTTACTTGCCACCAAATCTGATATTGATGAGCTAGATTTCAGCAAATCTGTTTGCTATGCTTTTGTGTGCAAAGAGGCATTATTTTCATTCGAGGACGTGCCTTCCTCTTTGCCCCCTGCTGTCACTAACATTTTGCAGGAGTTCGCTGACGTCTTTCCACAAGATGTGCCACCGGGATTACCACCTATTCGAGGAATTGAGCATCAAATTGACTTAATTCCCGGTGCTTCGCTACCCAACCGTGCACCATACCATTCCAATCCAGAGGAGACGAAGGAGATTATGCGTCAAGTACAAGAACTGCTCGACAAAGGTTATATACGCGAATCCCTTAGTCCTTGTGCTGTTCCTATCATTTTAGTGCCGAAAAAGGATGGTACGTCGCGTATGTGCGTTGATTGTAGAGGCATAAATAATATTACTATTCGTTATCGTCATCCTATTCCTAGGCTAGATGATATGCTTGATGAATTGAGTGGCTCTACAATATTCTCCAAAGTTGATTTGCGTAGTGGATACCATCAAATTCGTATGAAATTGGGAGATGAATGGAAAACAGCATTTAAAACTAAGTTTGGATTATATGAGTGGTTAGTCATGCCTTTTGGGTTAACTAATGCACCTAGTACTTTCATGAGGTTAATGAACGAAGTTTTACGTGCTTTCATTGGACGATTTGTGGTAGTTTACTTTGATGACATATTGATTTATAGCAAATCTTTGGAGGAACATTTGGAACATTTACGTGCTGTTTTTATTGCTCTACGTGATGCACGTTTGTTTGGAAACCTTGGAAAGTGCACCTTTTGCACCGACCGAGTATCTTTTCTTGGCTATGTTGTTACTCCACAGGGAATTGAAGTTGATAAAGCCAAGATTGAAGCTATTGAGAGTTGGCCGCAGCCCAAAACGGTCACACAAGTGAGGAGTTTCCTTGGCCTCGCTGGTTTCTATAGGCGTTTTGTGAGAGATTTCAGCACCATTGCTGCACCTCTCAATGAGCTTACAAAGAAGGATGTGCCTTTTGTTTGGGGTACCGCACAGGAAGAAGCCTTCACGGTATTGAAAGATAAGTTGACACATGCTCCTTTACTCCAACTTCCTAATTTCAATAAGACTTTTGAGCTTGAATGTGATGCTAGTGGAATTGGATTAGGAGGTGTGTTATTACAAGATGGAAAACCTGTTGCATACTTTTCTGAAAAATTGAGTGGGCCTAGTCTGAACTATTCTACTTATGATAAAGAATTATATGCTCTTGTTCGGACCTTAGAAACATGGCAACATTATTTATGGCCCAAGGAATTTGTTATACATTCTGATCATGAATCTTTGAAACACATTAAAAGTCAAGCAAAACTGAACCGTAGACATGCTAAATGGGTTGAATTCATTGAGACTTTCCCTTATGTCATTAAACACAAGAAGGGTAAAGAAAATGTTATTGCTGATGCCTTGTCTCGTCGTTATACTATGCTTTCACAACTTGACTTTAAAATATTTGGTTTGGAGACCATCAAAGATCAATATGTTCATGATGCTGAATTTAAAGATGTATTGCAGAATTGTAAGGAAGGAAGAACTTGGAACAAGTTCATTCTTAACGATGGATTTGTGTTTCGTGCTAACAAGCTATGCATTCCAGCTAGCTCCGTTCGTCTTTTGTTGTTGCAGGAGGCACATGGAGGAGGATTAATGGGACACTTTGGCGTCAAGAAGACGGAGGATATACTTGCTACACATTTCTTTTGGCCAAAGATGAGACGGGATGTTGAGCGTTTTGTTGCTCGCTGCACTACATGTCAAAGAGCTAAGTCACGACTCAATCCTCATGGTTTATATATGCCTTTGCCTGTACCTAGTGTTCCTTGGGAGGATATATCTATGGACTTTGTTTTAGGTTTACCTCGAACAAAGAAGGGGAGGGATAGCATATTTGTTGTCGTGGATAGGTTCTCGAAAATGGCACACTTTATACCATGTCATAAAAGCGATGATGCTGTTAATGTTGCTGATTTGTTCTTTCGTGAAATTATTCGCTTACATGGTGTGCCAAATACTATTGCTTCAGATCGTGATACTAAATTTCTTAGCCACTTTTGGAGATGTTTATGGGCTAAGTTGGGGACTAAGCTGCTTTTTAGTACTACTTGTCACCCCCAAATTGATGGACAAACTGAAGTAGTCAATAGAACATTGTCTACTTTGCTTAGGGCTGTTTTGAAGAATAACAAGAAAATGTGGGAAGAATGCTTGGCTCATATTGAATTTGCTTATAATCGTTCATTGCATTCTACTACTAAGATGCGCCCTTTTGAAATTGTGTATGGTTTCCAACCTCGTGCACCTATTGAGTTGTTGCCTCTTCCATCTTCAGAGAAGGTTAATTTTGATGCTAAAGAACGTTCTGAATTGATTTTAAAAATGCATGAGTTAACTAAGGAAACATTGAGCGTATGAATGCTAAATATAAACTTGCTGGAGATAAGGGTAGAAAACATGTTGTGTTTGCGCCTGGAGATCTTGTTTGGTTACATTTGCGTAAAGATAGATTTCCTAATCTGCGCAAATCAAAGCTAATGCCACGTGCTGATGGTCCTTTTAAGGTGTTAGAGAAAATAAATGATAATGCATATAAACTTGAGCTACCTGTAGATTTTGGGGTTAGTCCCACTTTTAACATTGCAGATTTGAAGCCTTATTTGGGGTAGGAAGATGCGCTTCCGTCGAGGATGACTTCATTTCAAGAAGGGGAGGATGATGAGGACATCAATACCATTGTTACACCCACAGCCCCTACTGTTACATATACTGGACCAATTACTAGAGCTCGTGCACGCCAATTAAATTACCAGGTACTTTCGTTTCTTGGTAATGATTCTAATGTTCATGAGATTATGATGCTGCCTAAATTGGATACATTTGTTTTGCTTACAAATGAAGGGCCTAGCTTGGAGAAGGATGAACATTGGAGCAAGAACACGCATGGAGTTGATGGCATGTGCAAGGGGATCAAGAACGGAGTTACAAGTGATGATTTCAGGACATTGAAGCCGCCATAAGGAGTGCATGAAGCCTTGGACGAAATATACAAGATGCCACTTCATAATATTCGTCCATAGGCTATTCTAGGTGCTGCGTCACCTTATTAATGGGCCAGGCCCATGTAATTTCGAAATACTTAAGTATAGGCTATTTTTAGAGTCCGTATGTGTGGGGAAACAAGAGTTAGGGTTGGTTTCGGACCCCACCCTCAAGGGCCACGAAATTCCCCCCTCTTCCTCCATATATACAGCCCTTAGGGCGTCCTTTAGACTTTGGGTTTTGTTTAGATTAAAAGTTCACCATAGCTGCAACTTCGCGTACTTCGTTTGTGTCCAACGAGCAGACCAAGACGTCACAGAACCCCACCTTGATCAATAAAGCTTTCATCTTATATTCGCAATATCCAGATTGCAATCTCAGTTTCTTGCTTGTTCTTCGTTTGCTCGCAGGAAACAGACCCTCGTGGTTAGGTTGATCGTGCTCCGGCGTGGTCAATAACCCTCGGAAGTTGGTTTAACGATTGCTAAGGCGCGACGTCTCGCACGTTCGTAGTCGGATCGTCAAAGTCGACTCCCACAGAAAACGATAGACACCATCTCATCGAAACATCGGGACACCTTAGCCTCTATCAGGGGCATACTAGTTCTTTGGCCACTGGACTCTGCTTATTATCAGTGGGAGTTGGGTTTCTCTGTGCTGGAGCGGTATCTATGAAAAATGGAGTTGGTTTATAATCTCCTGGCGTTTGGATCTTTTGCAAAGACCTGGTCTGTAACCCTTCAGATTCTAACATAGCCGTCTTCCCCTTGCGTGCTACAGCAGAGATGGAATAGGTACTGAAGAATAGAAAGGCATGACATATTGACATGTATTCCCTCCATCCGGAAATAAATGGATGGGTCTAGGCATATTGCAGTTCTAGATACATCCAGTTTTATCCATTTCTATGACATGTAATCCGGACGGAGGAAGTATGATGTAAGAGCTAGGGATACAACAGGACAAAACAGTAAAAAAACACTGAAAACCCACTACGGAACCAAAGAAATCAAACCCACTGATATGAGATAGTACACTCATGCAGCTCAGGATGCAAAACTATCAGGCAGTTTTCCTTACAAAAATCAACATTGTGGCCTTTAATCCTACATTTTGCTACAACTAAATTTAGATCAGATAAAGGTTGGATTCACGCCGATTAACAAAATACATGCTTATGTAAAAATATAGTGATATACAATAGGTACTTACATCTGCATTGGAACACAGAGAATTCCCGCAAGAATCTTTCCTCACAGATGATACCAGTGCAGAAATTCTTCTATCTGTTAAGCTTATTTTCTAAAAGAGAGATGGGTAAGAAACATGTAGAAAATATGATCAGCATGCTATAAAATTTCATGATGCAAGGATACGCACACGCTTCTTAGAATGGAGTTGACATATTTTTGCTGGACTAGAGCGTACTAGTTCTTTGGCCACTAGAATCTGCTTATTATCTGTAGGAGTTGGGTTTCTCTGTGCTGGAGCAGTATCTATAAAAACTAGAGTTGGTTTATTATCTCCTGGCGTTTGGATCTTTTGCGAAGACCTAGTTTGTAACCCTTCAGATTCTAACATAGTCGTCTTCCCCTTGCATGCCTTGTATAGAAGAATGGTGCTTCAGTTATAAAACATGCTACAGCAGAGAGATGGAATAGGTACTGAAGAATAGAAAGGCATAACATATTGACATGTATTCCCTCCATCCGGAAAAAATGGATGGGTCTAGGCATATTTTAGTTCTAGATACATCTTTTTTATCCATTTCGGCAACATGTAATCCGGACTGAGGGAGTATGGTGTAAGAGCTAGGGATACGACAGGACAACACAGTAAAAAAACACTAGTTGAATGTAAAATTGTATGCTAGCGGAATACGTATAGAAAAAACTAAGGCAACGTACATGTGTATGATTGGAAAACTAAGATGGCATTGCAACAGAGCACTAGAACATCACTTCAATGTAAAAAAACATGGTATAGTAGACATATGAAGTACATACTGATGAATAACAATGCATAAGATATTCAGAAGCATGATGTCCAAATTAAGCAGATGGCATTGCGAAAGAGTAGAATGACAGTACTTGAATTTGAAAACATGTTATCATGAATGGAATAGGTACTGAAAAATAGGAAGGCATGACATATTTGCATGCATGATCAGCATGCTAAGCACATGGCATTGCAACAGAGTAGATACACTCCAGGACATTATATGCATGTTGTACCCATATCACAGGACAAGTTAGAGCAATGACCTTGTGGGGTGAAGAGGATTCAACAACTTTCTGCAAGTCTTCTGAAGAACTGCCTTTACATGTTCCATCATATTGGGTATCATTGACATAAAGTATATTGGCCTTTACATTGCTCCGTGAGGTTCTTGTGGATATATCAGTGTGTGCAATTATATCTGACATGCATGGAAGACAACTAGTAGTTAGATTTATGAAATGAGTGCATGTAGGAGACGACTTAAATAGTAGGACTGGGGCTAACTAGCAGCAACAGGTCTAAAAACTAAAGGGAGAACACAGATGAAAGCTACGGAATATGTATCGTTTGTACTCGAGATTAACTAGATGGCACA
This sequence comes from Triticum aestivum, assembly GCF_018294505.1. Lineage (NCBI taxonomy): Eukaryota > Viridiplantae > Streptophyta > Magnoliopsida > Poales > Poaceae > Triticum > Triticum aestivum. Next base: position 251,757,020 of record NC_057803.1, read on the forward strand.
TAAAAGTATTAAAGAACAACATAGGTAATACTAGAGGTGGTATAATACTATAATCACCAGCCTGTGGGATAGCATTGGCTAATGGATGATAGCTATGGGACATCGTTACCTAAAGAACAAGTATCTTAGCTGAACTATGGAACATCGTTAATTCCTCAACAAGACCCGTAAGAGATCAACATGAATATACAATGAAATGTGATAATCTATTTTCCATGCTTAGATGAATAACAAAGCCATAAATGTTGCACACAAGCAAGATGAGGGTACAATCTATCTGGCCGCCATCCATAGGAGTGAGCATCATGTGCTGACTTGTCGATGGCCCTGCAGTTGTTGTGGCTGTCCATGTCGGGCACGCGCATTCGATGCAGGGAACTGTTGAGTGGGGACTATAGCTCCCTTCTGGTGTATGCTTCCCTTGTTGGAGAAGCTGCGGTGAGTCGGGAGATGGTGTGGCTAAAGATGCAGATAACGCATAATGTTAAGAACGACAGATCTCTTTGATCTGAAGAAATACACTAAGAGATCAACAGAAGGTACAAGAGTGGTCACACGTCTGTTGACTGAAGACTAAATTGGGGTCACACAATTTTATTTTATTTTGGTACTGTCCGATCTACGCCGGATGTCTTGATGGCCGTCTTGTGCCTCCCGGTTGACACTGTTAGGAATCTTCCCCGAAGAGCCAGCGACCAACGGTAGAGCAGCCTGCCTCCGCCGTCCGTGGCCCCGGCCAAAACCCCGCTCCCCGCCCCACCGCACTATCGTGGTTGCGCCGCCCCCGGGCCAATCCATAAAGACTCCCCGTCATCAAGATCCGGCGGCGGCAGTACCTTCAACCCACGCAACTCTAAGATAGCCATCTAAGTGCTGCTTCTGCGGTGAACTTGCTGCCCCGCACCCTTACGTTAGACACCAGCCAACCGGCAGCCTAGGAGCTCCGCCGCCTCGAGGGGTGCTGCTTCCCAGTGTGAATCAACTAGACTAGAATAAAAATTCAGACAACTAACGCCTAAATAAAGTGATTTGAGATGAGGGTGCGACCTATCTGGCGGCATGGTGAAGTAGGCAGGTCCAGCTGCCGAGTCGGTGAGGCCTGCGCTATTGCGGTGGCGACCGACGACAGGGAAATAGCGATGTCGCGACGGTCGACTGCTACAGGGAAGTAGTGCCGGGACTCTGGACGGATCCGAAGTTGGAGCCGCTTCGGCGCCGTGAACAACGACATGGGTGAATCGGATCCGGTACGGTTCACGCGGTCGTCATCGAGGCAGCTCCGACAGCACGGAGTAAGAGGCACACGGCCCAGTGCATGACAAAATGGATAGCATCTCCGACATTAGGGAGGACGGCGGATGTGAAATTGGTGCGGTGGGGCGCCATGGAGGAGGGGCTGAGGTTTCGCGGCTCGGGAGAAGGGAGCTTCCGGGGAGAAGGTGATTTGGCACCCACGAGATATGAATGGGGGGAATTGGGAGGGGAGTGGAACCATGTTTCACGGACGCATTTGTCTGAAATGTGAGGGGGAGTTACAGTTCTACCACTGCCTTTAGGCTTCTCGGCTTGGGTCTGCGTACTGAGGGTCGGGGATAGTAGAGTAACTTTGCTTCTCCCCAAATAGTGGGCGGGAGCGATTTCGGGCGAGGAGGGCGTGTTTTGAAATACAGTGGGCGCGAGCGATTTTGGGCGAGGAGAGCGTGTTTTGAAATAGTGGGTGCGAGCTATTTCGGGCAAGGAGAGCGTGTTTTGCCGACCATGGTTTATGAATTATTCGGCACATGTCATTTCGGCCGAGGAGAAGGTGCGCTGGGATGAAGTTACGAACCTACCCTCGATGTACAACGGGCCAATTGATGCGTGTCCCACATAGGACGGTAATTTCGCGTCTCCCATTTATTTTCTCAGGTGAATTCCACCGAGCAGAGGATGTTTAACGGTCTGATAGAGGCTAAGGTGTCCCGATGTTTCGATGAGATGGTGGCTATCGTTTTCTGTGGGAGTCGACTTTGACGATCCGACTATGAACGTGTGAGACATCACGCCTTAGCAATTGCTAAACCAACTTCCGAGGGTTATTGACCACGCCGGAGCACGATCAACCTGACCACGAGGGTCTGTTTCCTGCGAGCAAACGAAGAACAAGCAAGAAACTGAGATTGCAATCTGGATATTGCAAATATAAGATGAAAGCTTTATTGATCAAGGTGGGGTTCTCTGACGTCTTGGTCTGCTCGTTGGACACAAACGAAGTACCCGAAGTTGCAGCTATGGCGAACTTTTAATCTAAACAAAACCCAAAGTCTAAACGACGCCCTAAGGGCTGTATATATGGAGGAAGAGGGGGGAATTTCGTGGCCCTTGAGGGTGGGGTCCGAAACCAACCCTAACTCTTGTTTCCCCACACATACGGACTCTAAAAATAGCCTATACTTAAGTATTTCGAAGTTACATGGGCCTGGCCCATTAATAAGGTGAAGCAGCACCTAGAATAGCCTATGGACGAATATTATGAAGTGGCATCTTGTATATTTCTTCCAAGGCTTCATGCACTCCTTATGGCGGCTTTAAAGTCCTAAAATCATCACTTGTAACTCCGTTCTTGATCCCCTTGCGCATGCCATCAACTCCATGTGTGTTCTTGCTCCAATGTTCATCCTTCTCCAAGCTAGGCCCTTCATTTGTAAGCAAAACAAATGTATCCAATTTAGGCAGCATCATAATCTCATGAACATTAGAATCATTACCAAGAAACGAAAGTACCTGGTAATTTAATTGGCGTGCGCGAGCTCTAGTAATTGGTCCAGTATATGTAACAGTAGGGGCTGTGGGTGTAACAATGGTATTGATGTCCTCATCATCCTCCCCTTCTTGAAATGAAGTCGTCCTCGACGGAAGCGCATCTTCCTCACCCAAATAAGGCTTCAAATCTGCAATGTTAAAAGTGGGACTAACCCCAAAATCTACAGGTAGCTCAAGTTTATATGCATTATCATTTATTTTCTCTAACACCTTAAAAGGACCATCAGCACGTGGCATTAGCTTTGATTTGCGCAGATTAGGAAATCTATCTTTACGCAAATGTAACCAAACAAGATCTCCAGGCGCAAACACAACATGTTTTCTACCCTTATCTCCAGCAAGTTTATATTTAGCATTCATACGCTCAATGTTTTCCTTAGTTAACTCATGCATTTTTAAAATCAATTCAGAACGTTCTTTAGCATCAAAATTAACCTTCTCTGAAGATGGAAGAGGCAACAAATCAATAGGTGCACGAGGTAGGAAACCATACACAATTTCAAAAGGGCACATCTTAGTAGTAGAATGCAATGAACGATTATAAGCAAATTCAATATGAGGCAAGCATTCTTCCCACATTTTCTTGTTATTCTTCAAAACAGCCCTAAGCATAGTAGACAATGTTCTATTGACTACTTCAGTTTGTCCATCAGTTTGGGGGTGACAAGTAGTACTAAAAAGCAGCTTAGTCCCCAACTTAGCCCATAAACATCTCCAAAAGTGGCTAAGAAATTTAGTATCACGATCTGAAACAATAGTATTTGGCACACCATGTAAGCGAATAATTTCACGAAAGAACAAATCAGCAACATTAACAGCATCATCGCTTTTATGACATGGTATAAAGTGTGCCATTTTCGAGAACCTATCCACGACAACAAATATGCTATCCCTCCCCTTCTTTGTTCGAGGTAAACCTAAAACAAAGTCCATAGATATATCCTCCCAAGGAACACTAGGTACAGGCAAAGGCATATATAAACCATGAGGATTGAGTCGTGACTTAGCTCTTTGACATGTAGTGCAGCGAGCAACAAAACGCTCAACATCCCGTCTCATCTTTGGCCAAAAGAAATGTGTAGCAAGTATATCCTCCGTCTTCTTGACGCCAAAGTGTCCCATTAATCCTCCTCCATGCGCCTCCTGCAACAACAAAAGACGAACGGAGCTAGCTGGAATGCATAGCTTGTTAGCACGAAACACAAATCCATCGTTAAGAACGAACTTGTTCCAAGTTCTCCCTTCCTTACAATTCTGCAATACATCTTTAAATTCAGCATCATGAACATATTGATCTTTGATGGTCTCCAAACCAAATATTTTAAAGTCAAGTTGTGAAAGCATAGTATAACGACGAGACAAGGCATCAGCAATAACATTTTCTTTACCCTTCTTGTGTTTAATGACATAAGGGAAAGTCTCAATGAATTCAACCCATTTAGCATGTCTACGGTTCAGTTTTGCTTGACTTTTAATGTGTTTCAAAGATTCATGATCAGAATGTATAACAAATTCCTTGGGCCATAAATAATGTTGCCATGTTTCTAAGGTCCGAACAAGAGCATATAATTCTTTATCATAAGTAGAATAGTTCAGACTAGGCCCACTCAATTTTTCAGAAAAGTATGCAACAGGTTTTCCATCTTGTAATAACACACCTCCTAATCCAATTCCACTAGCATCACATTCAAGCTCAAAAGTCTTATTGAAATTAGGAAGTTGGAGTAAAGGAGCATGTGTCAACTTATCTTTCAATACCGTGAAGGCTTCTTCCTGTGCGGTACCCCAAACAAAAGGCACATCCTTCTTTGTAAGCTCGTTGAGAGGTGCAGCAATGGTGCTGAAATCTCTCACAAAACGCCTATAGAAACCAGCGAGGCCAAGGAAACTCCTCACTTGTGTGACCGTTTTGGGCTGCGGCCAACTCTCAATAGCTTCAATCTTGGCTTTATCAACTTCAATTCCCTGTGGAGTAACAACATAGCCAAGAAAAGATACTCGGTCGGTGCAAAAGGTGCACTTTCCAAGGTTTCCAAACAAACGTGCATCACGTAGAGCAATAAAAACAGCACGTAAATGTTCCAAATGTTCCTCCAAAGATTTGCTATAAATCAATATGTCATCAAAGTAAACTACCACAAATCGTCCAATGAAAGCACGTAAAACTTCGTTCATTAACCTCATGAAAGTACTAGGTGCATTAGTTAACCCAAAAGGCATGACTAACCACTCATATAATCCAAACTTAGTTTTAAATGCTGTTTTCCATTCATCACCCAATTTCATACGAATTTGATGGTATCCACTACGCAAATCAACTTTGGAGAATATTGTAGAGCCACTCAATTCATCAAGCATATCATCTAGCCTAGGAATAGGATGACGATAACGAATAGTAATATTATTAATGCCTCTACAATCAACGCACATACGCGACGTACCATCCTTTTTCGGCACTAAAATGATAGGAACAGCACAAGGACTAAGGGATTCGCGTATATAACCTTTGTCGAGCAGTTCTTGTACTTGACGCATAATCTCCTTCGTCTCCTCTGGATTGGTACGGTATGGTGCACGGTTGGGTAGCGAAGCACCGGGAATTAAGTCAATTTGATGCTCAATCCCTCGAATAGGTGGTAATCCCGGTGGCACGTCTTGTGGAAAGACGTCAGCGAACTCCTGCAAAATGTTAGTGACAGCAGGGGGCAAAGAGGAAGGCACGTCCTCGAATGAAAATAATGCCTCTTTGCACACAAAAGCATAGCAAACAGATTTGCTGAAATCTAGCTCATCAATATCAGATTTGGTGGCAAGTAAACATGCACTTTTCAATTTAATTTCAGAAACAACAGTAGATGGTTTATTATTAGGCTTCATTTGGTGCTCAAATTCTTTTGCCACAATCTGATTTTCACTCTTATTTGTCTCCTGTTTTGCTTTATTAGCTCTATTAATATCATCTTTCAAAATGGAATCAGGAGTCATAGGAAGCAAAGTAATATTTTTATCGTTATGAACAAGAGTATACTGATTGTTTCTACCATGGTGTACAGAATTTTTATCAAATTGCCATGGTCTACCAAGTAATAAGGAACATGCTTGCATAGGTACCACATCACAATCAACATAATCAGCATATGTAGAGATACTAAAATGCACACGAACAGTACGTGTTACCTTAACCTTGCCGCTGTTGTTGAACCATTGGATGTAGTAAGGATGTGGATGTGGTCTTGTGGTGAGAGATAGCTTCTCCACCATCTCCATGCTAGCCAAGTTATTGCAGCTCCCTCCATCTATGATCACGCGAACAGAACGTTCCTTCACAACTCCCTTTGTATGGAACAAATTATGCCTCTGATTTTGCTCAGCTTGTGTAACCTGCACACTCAAAACACGTTGAGCAACTAAACATTCATACCTGTCAGCATCTTCAGGAGCCATGTATTGCGTCTCATGATCAGAATCATCTCCACCGTGTTCTTCACGTGTAATAAGAGCCAAAGTCTCCTCATCATAGTCACTAGCGGACTCATACCCACCATCCTCAGTAACAATCATCACACGCTTAGATGGGCATTCTCTCGCATAATGACCTCCACCCTTGCAACGTCGACAAATAATATCATGTGTTTGCCCTGTTGATGCCATGGATGAAGAAGAGCTCTTTGCAGGCCCAGAAGGTGTGCTCTTGGCAGATAGTGGTGATTGTGCCTGCTTTATTGTATCACGGTTGGAGGTGGCAGCCGACGGAGGCGCCGGTGTAGCAGAACATGTGGAAGTAGATGATGCACGTGGTGTCCATGATGAAGGTCGACCTGCAGAAAAGTTAGTCCGCGCCAATGCCTGTCGATCCTGCACTTCACGTTCAGCTTTACAAGCAAGATGGAATAAACGAGTGATATTAGTATACTCCTTATACTCTAGAATCGTCTGAATATCTCTATTTAATCCACCCATAAAACGTGCAAGCATAGCTTCATTCTCCTCAACAATACCACATCTAATCATGCCAGTTTGTAATTCCTGATAATATTCTTCTACAGAATTTTTCCCTGTCTTAAGCGCTGCAATTTTTGAAGTAATTCACGTTGATAATATGGTGGAACCCAACGAGTACGCATAGCAGTTTTCAAAGCAGCCCAAGTAGCCGGAATAGGATATAATCTACAATGCTCAGACCACCAAACACATGCAAAACTAGTGAATGCACAAACAGCAGCAGGAACACGTCTCTCCTCGGGATATTGTAAACATGTAAATCGTTGTTCAGTTTCTAACTCCCAAGTAAGATATATATCAGGAACATATCTACCCTCAAATGGTGGAATATTCAATTTTAGTTTAGGGAGATGGTCATGATCTCGTACCCGAGGGTGAGCCCTACCATTGCCATTATTTGCATGTGGACGACCTGGTGGTTGCTGTGCTGGTGGTGGCACGTAGTTCTGATTTTGATCAACCTCATCCTCATAATCTCCCACATAATCATCCTCCTCCACATCAGCAGTAGGAGCCACAGAAGTATCAACAGCAGCGCTAGCAGTTTGGCCCGACTGAAGAGGGACACGGCTCGCTCGGCGGAGGGCTGTTTCCCGACGTGGAGGTAGTCGGTGTTGTTGCTGTTGTTGCAGAGGTGCGGCAGGAGCAGCCGGTGGTGGTGGTGGAAAACGGAAAGCAATTCAGCAAACTTGTTATCGAGCTTTGTTTCAAACGTCTTCTCCATGCCATCTATCTTCTCCATGGCCTCTTCAAATCTGTTTATCACATCTTGCACCTGTACACTCATCATTTGCTGAAACGTATCATGAAGCTCCTTGTTCGTCAAGTTCTCCCAGTCAGTCTCGTCGGATTGTGATCCTGGCATGGTTAGCAGCAATAGAAACACACAAGAATATGATCCTACAGACTACTAACAAGTGGTGGTGGTGGCGGGTGTCACAAATCCGTCAAGCAAATCTCAAATTCTTACCAGTTCTTACCCAGCAGCAGGCGGTGATCGGCAACCGTTATAGTCAAAACTCTCAAAGCTTGGATAGAGCAATTGCCAGGGAGAGTCAAACGCACGACGTAGATGTATGTGGAGCTGGGAAGGCTAATAGTATGGTAGCAAAAAGGGTCAGCAATAATAAATTCAGAGATGCAAAGTTGAATAAACGCTCAACGACGGTACTGTGTTGGTCCTAGGCTAGACCGTGCTAGAGACGCGAACCTAGAACACTAACAAAATCACGGCGCTGCACGTAAATAAGGGAAAAGCACACTCTGGAACTATTTTTTTTCGCTCTTTTTTTTTCGCTCCTTTTTTTTGCGCTCCTCTTTTTTTTGCGAAAAATCACTATAATGGCGAGTGTCTCAAAACTCTTCCCTCGTCAAACTGATAGGATGGGCACGAAATTTTTTTTTCACTTTTTTTCGGAAATCAGGGCAGCGACGACGAAAAAGTGCGACAAAAAATCACTATGATGGCACGTGGCTCAAAAGACTCAGAAAAGCCTAAAAATAGGATAGGGAAAAAAAATTGCCCGTGAAAATTTTGGCCTAAAAACTGCCCGGGGGTCTCCAGACTCTTTTTTTTTCCGAGACCTACGCATGCAAGGAAACACGAATTGGAATTTAAGTTGATCTCAAGAACAAACCTAATATGAGAAGAACTCGGATTGGTGGTGGATTTATGGTTGTGGTATATGGCAGCGGTGGTGGTATATGGTAGCGGTGGTGGTATATGGATACAGATTGGTGGTGGTATATGGATATGGATTGGTGGTGGTATATGGATATGGATTCAGAGCGGTGGCGGATAAGCAAAAGTGGTAGATGGGCGATGATGATGGTGCGGCGGCGGCGTGACAACTTATGACCAGAACTCGAAACTCTAAAAGACTAGACTCTAAGACCAGCAACTTGACACGACGATGCAACCGCAAATTCAACAAAGCAAAAACCCTAAAAAGATTATGCAAAGCCTCATATTGGTTCGGATATGATGAACTAACCCTAAATTTTTTTGTGGCTTTTTCGTGGACTGTAGGTATGAAGAACAGACTCGATCTAATCTGCGAAAAACTGTAAAATCTCACCGAGCAACCTGGAAATCTGATACCACTTGATAGAGGCTAAGGTGTCCCGATGTTTCGATGAGATGGTGGCTATCGTTTTCTGTGGGAGTCGACTTTGACGATCCGACTACGAACGTTCGAGACGTCGCGCCTTAGCATTCGCTAAACCAACTTCCGAGGGTTATTGACCACGCCTGAGCACGATCAACCTGACCACGAGGGTCTGTTTCCTGCGAGCAAACGAAGAACAAGCAAGAAACTGAGATTGCAATCTGGATATTGCGAATATAAGATGAAAGCTTTATTGATCAAGGTGGGGTTCTGTGACGTCTTGGTCTGGTCGTTGGACACAAACGAAGTACGCGAAGTTGCAGCTATGGCGAACTTTTAATCTAAACAAAACCCAAAGTCTAAACGACGCCCTAAGGGCTGTATATATGGAGGAAGAGGGGGGAATTTCGTGGCCCTTGAGGGTGGGTCCGAAACCAACCCAACTCTTGTTTCCCCACACATACGGACTCTAAAAATAGCCTATACTTAAGTATTTCGAAATTACATGGGCCTGGCCCATTAATAAGGTGACGCAGCACCTAGAATAGCCTATGGACGAATATTATGAAGTGGCATCTTGTATATTTCGTCCAAGGCTTCATGCACTCCTTATGGCGGCTTTAAAGTCCTGAAATCATCACTTGTAACTCCGTTCTTGATCCCCTTGCGCATGCCATCAACTCCATGTGTGTTCTTGCTCCAATGTTCATCCTTCTCCAAGCTAGGCCCTTCATTTGTAAGCAAAACAAATGTATCCAATTTAGGCAGCATCATAATCTCATGAACATTAGAATCATTACCAAGAAACGAAAGTACCTGGTAATTTAATTGGCGTGCGCGAGCTCTAGTAATTGGTCCAGTATATGTAATAGTAGGGGCTGTGGGTGTAACAATGGTATTGATGTCCTCATCACGGTCCGTTTAAAATTTGGGAGAACGAGCATCCACGTCTACCTTACCAAGTCGATTCGAATCAAATTTTGAAATATTAGGTTGCCACTTCTTTTTTAGATGGAGAGATGATGCTTGGGAGTAATGTGTTTTTACATGCTCGTTGCTAGCGATTTACTATATGACAAATAGTTGACCCACTCAAAAACGGGAATCAAACCCAAAGTGAAATATCTCGATTCAATGAAATAGCTCGTTCACCAGGTCAAAATAGTGAACTAAATCCAAAATTGAACACCTCAATCGAGTAGCATGTTGTACAGTATTATAGTACTCCATGAACATGTTGGAAGTCAAATTAATGAACTTGTTTGATATACGCATATATCCGTTCATGTGTGGATTGCAGACAACATGTTCTCCAATTTAAATATTTGAATGCAAGTTTATATCGAAATATGGTTTATATCAGTCTTTGATGCATAAAACGCGACCTCCCCCTCTCCCGGACTCCTGCTCTCTCTCTCTTTAATGCCCTCGATGCGGCTATATCTCCCACGTGTCGAAGCACGACTTAGAGGCATAACCGCAGTGAAAGCAATGTCGCAAGTGAGGTAATCTTCGCAAACAACCCAGGTAATACAATAGGGGGAAAGATACATAGTTGTCTTACAATCGCCACTTCACACAAATACATGAATACAACATTACAACATCCAAATACAATCAAGGTCCGACTACGGGACCAAAATAAAAGAAGAACCCCAAATGCGACAAGGTCCCCGATCGACCCCAACTGGGCTCCACTACTGATCAACTAGAACGAAACAACACAAAGGACAAGATCTTCATCGAGCTCCTCCTTGAGCTTGGTTGCGTCACCTGCTCGGTAACATCGGCAGCTGCAAACTGGTTTTGGAAGCAACTCTGAGTCACGGGGACTCAGCAATCTTACACCCTCGCGATCAAGACTATTTAAGCTTATGGGTAAGGTAAAAGTTATGAGGTGGAGCTGCAGCAAGCGACTAGCATGTTTGGTGGCTAACATACGCAAATGAGAGCGAGAAGAGAAGGCAAGGCACGGTCGATAAAACTATGATCAAGAAGTGATCCTAGAACAACCTACGTCAAGCATTACTCCAACACCGTGTTCACTTCCCGGACTCCACCGGAAAGAGACCATCACGGTTACACACGCGGTTGATGTATTTTAATTAAGATCAACTTCAGGTTATCTACAACCGGACATTAACAAATTCCCATCTGCCCATAACCGCGGGCACGGCTTTCGAAAGTTCAAATCCCTACAGGGGAGTCCCAACTTAGCCCATCACAAGCTCTCACGGTTAACGAAGGATATTCCTTCTAGCGGGAAGACCCGATCAGACTCGGAATCCCGGTTACAAGACATTTCGACAAGGTAAAACTAAACCAGCAACACCGCTCGAATGTGCCGACAAATCCCGATAGGAGCTGCACATATCTCGTTCTCAGGGCACACTCATATGAGACATCCTACGAGTAAAACCAAACCTCAAGTTGCCCTGAGGTGGCCCCGCAGTCTGCTCGGTCGGACCAACACTCAGAGGAGCACTGGCCTGTGGGGGTTAGAATAAAGATGACCCTTGAGTCTGCAGAACCGAAGGGAAGGTGGTAGGTTGTTAGTGCAAATGGTAAAACCAAGGTTGGGCATTGCTGGAGGAGTTTTATTCAAGGCGAACTGTCAAGGGGTTCCCATTATTACCCAACCGCGTAAGGAACGCACAATCCGGGAACATAACACCGATATGACGGAAACTAGGGCGGCAAGAGTGGAACAAAACACCAGGCATAAGGCCGAGCCTTCCACCCTTTACCAAGTATATAGATGCATTAATTAAATAAGAGATATTATGATATCCCAACAAGTAACATGTTCCAAGGAACATCCCATGTTCCAACAAGGAACAAACTTCAATCTTCACCTGCAACTAACAATGCTATAAGAGGGGCTGAGCAAAGCGGTAACATAGCCAAACAACGGTTTGCTAGGTCAAGGTGGGTTAGAGGCTTGGTTCAACAATATGGGAGGCATGATAACAAGTGGTAGGTATCATAGCATAGGCATAGCAAAAGAGCGAGCAACTAGCAAGCAAAGATAGAAGTGATTTCGAGGGTATGATCATCTTGCCTGAAATCCTGCAAGGAAGAAGAACGAGTCCATGATGAAGACAAACGGACGTAGACGAACGGGTCCTCACAAACGCGACGTTATCGGAACCAACCCGAAGAAGCAAACACCGGAAAGAAGCACACAACATAGTAAACAACCACCACATAATCATGGCATGATGCACAATCAAGTATGATGCATGTACGGTTTAATGAAGCATGGCATGGCAAAATGCACAAACAATTCTACAAATTAAGTGGAGCACAATATGCAACTCTGTTGCATATTGACGAAACACCACGTGACTTATTTAGTTCGATCTTGTTTATGTACCCAACAATATTAAATGTTGTTAAACATGGCAAGAGGGTGAAGCATATGAAAACTACCTATCTAGGCAAGTTTAAATGAGGCCGGAACAATAAGCAATAAGTCCGGAAAATCCTCATATGCATATTTTGGATTAGGTACTGTTCTGCCCTAAACACAATTTTAGAGTTGTTAAACATGCAAAGCAAAGGCACCATGTTAAACTAGGCATTTTTCTACCCCATTTACATATAAAGTTTATTTAAAACCGAGCTACGGCTATTAAGTTATGAATTAAATCATTTTAACATGGCATAGGGGCAAATTACATGCAAACAACATTTTAAACATTCTAAACATGGATGAAAATGACATATTATGAAACCAGATGAAATTCTAGTCATTTTTCATATATAAATCATTTTAATACGATGCTCGGTTTAGAAGTTATTAAATGCATGAACATGGAGGGGTTTTCTGCAAAACCTACAGTCTCTGATTAATTAGCAAAACCTAAGCGCTGGAAAAAAAGATACACAGGCCGAAACTAGCTGGGCCAAAGGAAGGAAAAGAATAAAAAGAAAAAGAAAAAAACAAAAGAGAGGCACTAGGGGGTTTGCCTCACATTGGGCCTGGCCCGGTCGGAAGGGGGCGCTGGGCCTCGCTAGAGGAGGCTGACCCGCGGTTGCAGCCCACATGAGCAGCCGAATCGGTCACGGGCGAAGGGGTGGGCGAAACTGCTCGTTTTCTGAAGAACAGAAACAATGGCGTCCATGGCGACAGGAAGCAGGAGGTCGCCGCGGCGGGGCTCTTTCCGCCGGATCACGCTAGATCCCGCGGGAAAGGAGCGAGGGCGGACGGATCCAGGCACGAGGAGTCGAGGCAGGGGCTTCAGGCGGCGAATTTGACGGGGCTGCTGCTAACCGAAAAAAGGCAGAGTTCAGACTTTAGATAGAGAAAGGGGAAGGGAAGGAGAGTGACAGCAGGGGAGATGGCAGGGACGCGATGGGGCGACCTGAATGCTCACCGACGAGGTCAGCGGTTGCAGGGCCGATTGGCTTGGCGCAGACGGGCGCTCGCTTGCGCGGTCACCGGGCGCGACAGGATCGAGCGGGACGAAGCGCCGGCTTGTCTCGCATGAGAGGAAGGAGGCGGTAGTAGAAGTTGCAGGGGAGCCTGGAGATGGAGATGACAAGCTGACGAGGGGCGGATCCGCGGCACCGGTGCTCCGGTAGAACAACAACGATGGAGGAGCACTTCCTGAGTTCCAACCTGGTGGTGCAGTCCTTGAAGAAGAACACGGCGGTGACGCGGTTAGAGACAGCAGCAGCAGCTAGTGAGAAACAGAGACGCGATGCACTAAGGAGGACCTGCAGTTCGGAGCGGCTGGCGCGACCTTGAGTAAGGGCGGTGAGGTCCATCTGCTAGTCCGGTGAGGAACAGCGGGGACAGGGCGTTCCTCGGCTGCGGGGTGTGGAAGGAGGAGCTCGTGCTCCTGGTCGCTGCACGGGTAGCCGCCCCGATCCCGACTGAATCAGGCACTGGGCTGCCTGCGGGAGAGCTCGGGGGATGGGGCTCTCCGTTGGACGACAAGGGAGGCGCAGCAGCTTGGGGTGTTGCAGAACTTCGGTGAGCGTGGCCGTGGCCGTGCTTGCTCGGGCAGGAGGTAGGAGGATGATGGTTGGCTGCTGCGATTTGGGCGGCACAGAAAACACGGGAGGCAGTCGGAGAGAGGTGGATCTGAGAAGGGTGGTGGTTGGCTCGTTAGGGAAGACGAGGAGGAGACCAGGTGGGCTGGCGGCGGTGCGATGGAAAAGATGGATGGCACGGCTAGGTTCTAGGGTTAGGTCCTAAATTAGACTAGGGAGTCTATGTATATAGGGAAAGAGGGGAGTTTGGATCATCTGATTGAAAATCGACGGTTGAGAATAAATGGGTTAGGAAAACCAAATGAGAAAACGGTGATGTTTTGTAGATGTTTGGGGATGTTCCGGACACAACGGTAACGATAGTCCGGGTCGGGTCTGGGACAGTTTTCGGGCGCGCGCGTGAGGAGGGCCGCGGGCTGACGAGAGAGTTTAGGTAGAGCCTGACGGTGAGTGGTAGTGGGCTGTGCAGAAGGCCTCAGGCTGAGAGAAGAGAAAAGAGAGAGGCTCGACGACTGTTTCCGGAGACCGAAAACGTCCGACGATAGACCGGCTATACTGCCGCTATAGTTAATCGTTGGGGTGTCAAACGAACTCCAAATGCGATGAAACTTGACAGGCGGTCTATCTAAACTATAATAAGACCACACGTCAACACTCATCCCATTCTGAGAACATTTTTACGGCCACTTATAAAATAATATTTCGGACGTGCCGCGGGCGCGTGCGAGTGTGGTTGGGCTCAGAACGGACAACGGAGAGAACGAGGAGGCCGGGACGCATGCAAGTTTCGAAAACATGATGATGCAATGCACATGATGACATGACAAGATGCAACACACAAGCGAATGACATGGCAAAGACAGCGAATAACTGGAAGACACCTGGCACATCGGTCTCGGGGCGTTACACTCTCTTTCTCTCTCTCTCTCGCTCTCGCCGACAATCTTGAATTCTGTCGCACGCATCCAACACACAAACCTTGTTGGTCCCTCTCGCTTTCTCTCCATCTCTCTCTCTCTCTCTCTCTCTCTCTCTCTCTCTCTCTCTCTCTCTCTCTCTCTCTCTCTCTCTCTCTCTCTTTGTGTGTGTGTGGGGGGGGGGGTCTTTCTAGTTCGCATGCATATATAGTCCATCTATAGGTCTCTCTCGCACACTATGTATGATTCTCTAGTCCAAGCTAGATATCTTGGGTGCACTCATCGTACGCACACAAATTCCTTGGCTCGTTGCCCGTAATTCTCTCATGCACCACTCTGTCATCTCGGAGCTCTCCCTCTCTCTCTCAAACTCTCCATCTACCTGGGTCACACATACACATGCATATCTCACTTGCACTCGATAGGCCCATCTAAAACTCTATCTCTATACCTCGTTCTCTCTCCATCTCACAAGCACACACACACAATCTCATGCCTAGCTAGCCAAGTATGATGGTCTCTCACTCAATTGTAGGCACACACAGTCCCCCCTATATGTATATGACTAGCTAATCTTAGTCTCCATCACAAAGATGTGCATGGTCTATCTCGATTTCTCTCGGGGCATCTTCCTATTGCGCACGCACCTCCCTCGATCTCCCATCCAAGTAGTCCCCTCACAATCTCGAGGGGATCTCTCTATCACAAACACACCCTCTCGCCCTCCCCATGCGTTCATGTTCTCCATGTGTCCCTCTCGACCTTTGTTCCTTGTTGGCCAGACCTCTATTGGACATGTGCTATAGGGGTGTCTCTCTCCGTTGCAAACAATCACACACTAGCTATCTTCGTGTATCTCCTCGCCTCGCTTTTCTATCTCAGAGATGCATGCGTGAGATGTTCGCCTAAGAAACAAAAAAACACACACTCTCTCTAATTTATCGTTTGTTGTCACTTTCTCTTTCACACACATACTCTTTTTGCACACTTACTCATTCTCCTTCACATACACTTGATCTCTCTCGACTTAGGCACTCTCCTCGGTCCATACCATATTGATTTATTGAAAAGTCAAACATCAAAAAGTTTGACCATGTACATGGAGAAAAACAATTACATCTAGAACGGCAAACATATACCATTAGATTCACCATGAGATGTAGTTTCGTATGATGTATCTTTGATATTGTAGATATAAATAACATTTGCATAGACCTGATCAAAGTTTCCAAAGTTTGACTTCTAAAAAATTTACATGCACTTCATTATCGAGCGGATGGAATATCTCTTTCCCCCTCTCAGCTATCTAACGCACCGCTTAGCCTTATCAGGGCTCCTCAATCTCTCTCAAACTTTATATTTCCCTAGTTCATGCATACACATGTCTCGCTCGCGCTATACATATAGACCCATCCAACACTCTCCGCCCTTGTTCTCTCTCTCTATGTGACACACCCCCCCCCCCCTAATAAGTACCATAATCCCTCACTCCATCATATGCGCAAGCACTCCCACCCTAAGTATGCTTATCTCTCACTAGCCATCAGGAACACACGTATTGTCTCCTTCCATCCATACGTCTATCTTGATATCTCTCGGGGTATCTTCTATCGCGCACACACCTTGGCACTCGATCTCCCACCCATGTAGTCCCAACACGATCTCCAGGGGATCTCTCTGTGACAAACAAACACTCTCTCCTCCCCATGTCTGCATTTTATCTGTACGTCTCTCTCGACCTCTCTCCCTTGTTTGTCAGACCCCTCTTGGCCATGTGCTAGGGGTCTTGGTCTCTCGGTTGCAAACAACCACACACTATCTCCTCACCTTGCTTCCATTGTCGAAGATGCATGTGTGATATGTTTGCATAAGACAACATGTTTTCTCTTGACTTTTATCGAGTGTTGTCCATGTCTCTTTCACACGCGCACACACTTTTTTCACTCACTCTTTCTATTTCACTCCCTCTCTCTCTCTCTAGTTAGGGACTCTCTCACGTCCATAAGCATATGGATGTTTTGAAAAGTCAAACCTTAGAAAAGTTTGACCAGGTATATGTGGAGAAAAACATTTACATATGGAATGATCATTAGATTCATCACAACATGTAATTACTTCATACTATCATTTATCTTTGGTATTGTAGATATAAGTAATTTCTTAATAAACTTGGTTAAAGTTTCAAAAGTTTGACTTTTAAAAAAATGTTGGAACTACATTATCGAATGGAGGGAGTAGCTCTTTCTCTCTCTCTCTCTCTCTCTCTCTCTTTGTGTGTGTGTGTGTGTGTGTGTTTATCTCTCACGGGCCTCCCCTCTCACTCGAACACTCTATACCGATGGATTATACGCTCACCGTGTCAGCGTATAGCTCTGTATATTGTTTAGTTGACCGGTCAACCAGTCCACATGCTGCCTTGTCAGCTCGTGTTCTGTATCTTCGTGTGCTGGCCCATGTGGCAGTGGGTGAAAATAAGTAAACTAGAGGCCCATCTGACACGCGGTGAAGTAAACAAACTTGAAACCACTCGGGGTAGCACCCCGCACGCTAGTAAATTTGAGGGCGCATTGGGGACACACTTCTTCCACGTGAAGGATGGACTCGCACACAATTCACCACTACGCGGCAACATGCACAGAAGGATGCACCCGCGCACTCCCAACACACAACACACACCATGATAGAGGCGAGGGTCCCGATCTTTCGATGAGATGATGGATATCGCTTTGGTGGAAGTCGACTTTGACGATCCGACTACGAACGTGCGAGGACGTCGCGCCTTAGCAATCGCTAAACCAACTCCGAGAGGTTATTGACCACGCCGGAGCACGATCAACCTGACCACGAGGGTCTGTTTCCTGCGAGCAAACGAAGAACAAGCAAGAAACTAAGATTGCAATCTGGATATTGCAAATATAAGATGAAAGCTTTATTGATCAAGGTGGGGTTCTGTGACGCCTTTGTCTGGTCGTTGAACACAAACGAAGTACGCGAAGTTGCAGCTATGGCGAACTTTTAATCTAAACAAAACCCAAAGTCTAAACGATGCCCTAAGGGCTGTATATATGGAGGAAGAGGGGGGGAATTTCGTGGCCCTTGGTGGAGGGGTCCGAAATCAACCCTATCTCTTGTTTCCCCACACATACGGACTCTAAAAATAGCCTATACTTATGTATTTCGAAATTACATGGGCCTGGCCCAATAATAAGGTGACGCAGCACCTAAAATAGCCTCGGGACGAAATTTATGAAGTGGCATCTTGTATATTTCGTCCAAGGCTTCATGCACCCATTATGGTGGCTTCAAAGTCCTGAAATCATCACTTGTAACTCCGTTCTTGTTCCCCTTGCGCATGCCATCATCTCCATGCTTGTTCTTGCTCCAATGTTCATCCTTCTCCAAGCTAGGCCCTTCATTTGTAAGCAAAACAAATGTATCCAATTTAGGCAGCATCATATTCTCATGAACATTAGAATCATTACCAAGAGACGAAAGTACCTGGTAATTTAGTTGGCGTGCACGAGCTCTAGTAATTGGTCCAGTATGTATAGCAGCAGGGGCTGTGGGTGTAACAATTGTATTGATGTCCTCATCATCCTCCCCTTCTTGAAATGAAGTCGTCCTCGACGGAAGTTCATCTTCCTCACCCAAATAAGGCTTCAAATCTGCAATGTTAAAAGTGGGACTAACCCCAAAATCTGCAGGCAGCTCAAGTTTATATGCATTATCATTTATTTTCTCTAACACCTTAAAGGGACCATCAGCACGTGGCATTAGCTTTGATTTGCGCAAATCAGGAAATCTATCCTTACGCAAATGTAACCAAACAAGATCTCCAGGTGCAAACACAACATGTTTTCTACCCTTATCTCCAGCAAGTTTATATTTAGCATTCATACGCTCAATGTTTTCCTTAGTTAACTCATGCATTTTTAAAATTAATTCAGCATGTTGTTTAGCATCAAAATTAACCTTCTCCGAAGATGGAAGAGGCAACAAATCAATAGGTGCACGAGGTAGGAAACCATACACAACTTCAAAAGGGCACATCTTAGTAGTAGAATGCAATGAACGATTATAAGCAAATTCAATATGAGGCAAGCATTCCTCCCACATTTTCTTATTATTCTTCAAAACAGCCCTAAGCATAGTAGACAACGTTCTATTGACTACTTCAGTTTGTCCATCAGTTTGGGGGTGACAAGTAGTACTAAAAAGCAATTTAGTCCCCAACTTAGCCCATAAACATCTCCAAAAGTGGCTAAGAAATTTAGTATCACGATCTGAAACAATAGTATTTGGCACACCATGCAAGCGAATAATTTCACGAAAGAACAAATCAGCAACATTAACAGCATCATCGCTTTTATGACATGGTATAAAGTGTGCCATTTTCGAGAATCTATCCACGACAACAAATATGCTATCCCTCCCCTTCTTTGTTCGAGGTAAACCTAAAACAAAGTCCATAGATATATCCTCCCAAGGAACACTAGGTACAGGCAAAGGCATATATAAACCATGAGGATTGAGTCGTGACTTAGCTTTTTGACATGTAGTGCATCGAGCAATAAAACGCTCAACATCCCGTCTCATCTTTGGCCAAAAGAAATGTGTAGCAAGTACGTCCTCCGTCTTCTTCACGCCAAAATGTCCCATTAATCCTCCTCCATGCGCTTCCTGCAACAACAAAAGACGAACGGAGCTAGCTGGAATGCATAGCTTGTTAGCACGAAACACAAATCCATCGTTAACGACAAACTTGTTCCACATTCTTCCTTCTTTACAATTCTGCATTACATCTTTAAAATCAGCATCATGCACATATTGATCTTTGATGGTCTCCAAACCAAATATTTTGAAGTCAAGTTGTGAAAGCATAGTATAGCGACGAGACAATGCATCAGCAATAACATTTTCTTTTCCCTTCTTGTGTTTAATGACATAAGGGAAAGTCTCAATGAATTCAACCCATTTAGCATGTCTACGATTCAGTTTAGCTTGACTTTTAATATGTTTCAAAGATTCATGATCAGAATGTATAACAAATTCTTTGGGCCATAAATAATGTTGCCATGTTTCTAAAGTCCGAACAAGAGCATATAATTCTTTATCATAAGTAGAATAATTCAGACTAGGCCCACTCAATTTTTCAGAAAAGTATGCAACAGGTTTGCCATCTTGTAATAACACACCTCCTAATCCAATTCCACTAGCATCACATTCAAGCTCAAAAGTCTTATTAAAATCAGGAAGTTGGAGTAAAGGAGCATGTGTCAACTTATCTTTCAATATCGTGAAGGCTTCTTCCTGTGCGGTACCCCAAACAAAAGGCACATCCTTCTTTGTAAGCTCGTTGAGAGGTGCAGCAATGGTGCTGAAATCTCTCACAAAACGCCTATAGAATCCAGCGAGGCCAAGAAAACTCCTCACTTGTGTGACCGTTTTGGGCTGCGGCCAACTCTCAATAGCTTCAATCTTGGCTTTGTCAACTTCAATTCCCTGTGGAGTAACAACATAGCCAAGAAAAGATACTCGGTCGGTGCAAAAGGTGCACTTCCCAAGGTTACCAAACAAACGTGCATCACGTAGAGCAATAAAAACAGCACGTAAATGTTCCAAATGTTCTTCCAAAGATCTGCTATAAATCAGTATATCATCAAAATAGACTACCACAAATCGTCCAATGAAAGCACGTAAAACTTCGTTCATTAGTCTCATGAAAGTACTAGGCGCATTAGTTAACCCAAAAGGCATGACTAACCACTCATATAATCCAAACTTAGTTTTAAATGCTGTTTTCCATTCATCTCCCAATTTCATACGAATTTGATGGTATCCACTACGCAAATCAACTTTGGAGAATATTGTAGAGCCACTCAATTCATCAAGCATATCATCTAGCCTAGGAATAGGATGACGATAACGAATAGTAATATTATTAATGCCTCTACAATCAACACGCATACGTGATGTACCATCCTTTTTCGGCACTAGAATAATAGGAACAGCACAAGGACTAAGGGATTCGCGTATATAACCTTTGTCGAGAAGCTCTTGTACTTGACGCATAATCTCCTTCGTCTCCTCTGGATTGGTACGGTATGGTGCACGGTTTGGCAGTGAAGCACCGGGAATTAAGTCAATCTGATGCTCAATCCCTCGAATAGGCGGTAATCCCGGTGGCACGTCTTGTGGAATGACGTCAGCGAACTCCTGCAAAATGTTAGTGACAGCAGGAGGCAAAGAGGAAGGCACGTCCTCGAATGAAAATAATGCCTCTTTGCACACAAAAGCATAGCAAACAGATTTGCTGAAATCTAGCTCATCAATATCAAATTTGGTGGCAAATAAACATGCACTTTTCAATTTAATTTCAGGAGCAACACTAGATGGTTTATTATTAGGCTTCATTTGTTGCTCAAATTCTTTTGCCACAATCTGATTTTCACTCTTATTCGTCTCCTGTTTTGCTTTATTAGCTCTATTAATATCATCTTTCAAAATGGAATCAGGAGTCATAGGAAGCAAAGTAATATTTTTATCCTTATGAACAAGAGTATAGTGATTGTTTCTACCATGGTGTACAGAATTTTTATCAAATTGCCAAGGTCTACCAAGTAATAAGGAACATGCTTGCATAGGTACCACATCACAATCAACATAATCAGCATATGTAGAGATACTAAAATGCACACGAACAGTACGTGTTACCTTAACCTTGCCGCTGTTGTTGAACCATTGGATGTAGTAAGGATGTGGATGTGGTCTTGTGGTGAGAGAAAGCTTCTCCACCATCTCCATGCTAGCCAAGTTGTTGCAGCTCCCTCCGTCTATTATGACGCGCACAGAACGTTCCTTCACAACTCCCTTGGTATGGAACAAATTGTGCCTCTGATTTTGCTCAGCTTGTGTGACCTGCACACTCAAAACACGTTGAGCAACTAAACATTCATACCTGTCAGCGTCTTCAGGAGCCATGTATTGCGTCTCATGATCAGAATCATCTCCACCATGTTCTTCACGTGTAATAAGAGCCAATGTCTCCTCATCATAGTCACTAGCGGACTCATATCCACCATCCGCGGTAGCAATCATCACACGCGGAGATTTGCATTCCCTCGCATAATGACCTCCTCCCTTACAACGACGACAAATAATATCACTTGTGTGCCCTGTTGATGCCATGGAAGAAGAAGAACGCTGTGCAGGCCCCGCAGGTGCGCTCTTGGCAGATAATGGTGGTTGTGCCTGTTTTCTTGTATCACGGCTGGAGGTGGCACCGGATGGAGGTGCTGGTGCAGTTGAAGTAGAAGATGCACGTGGTGTCCATGATGAAGGTCGGCCTGCAGAAAAGTTAGTTCGCCCCAATGCTTGTCGATCCTGCACTTCACGTTCAGCTTTACAAGCAAGATGGAATAAACGAGTGATATTAGTATACTCCTTATAGTCTAGAATGGTCTGAATCTCTCTATTTAATCCACCCAGAAAACGTGCAAGCATAGCTTCATTCTCCTCAACAATACCACATCTAATCATGCCAGTTTGTAATTCCTGATAATATTCTTCTACAGAATTTTTCCCTTGTCTTAAACGCTGCAATTTTTGAAGCAATTCACGTTGATAATATGGTGGAACCCAACGCGTACGCATAGCAGTTTTCAAAGCAGCCCAAGTAGTTGGAATAGGATATAATCTACAATGTTCAGACCACCATACACATGCAAAACTAGTGAAAGCACAAACAGCAGCAGCAACTCGTCTCTCCTCAGGATATTGTAAACATGTAAATCGTTGTTCAGTTTCTAACTCCCAAGTAAGATATATATCAGGAACATATCTACCCTCAAATGGTGGAATATTCAATTTCAGTTTAGGAATATGGACATCATCGCGTACCTGAGGTGGTGGTGCAGGCCGACCATTACGAATATATACCTGAGGTCGACCTGCTGGTGGTGGTACAGGTGGCTGCACGTAGTGTTGATTTTGATCAACCTCATCCTCATAGTCTCCCACATAATCATCCTCCTCCGCATCAGCAGCAGGAGCCACAGAAGTATCAACAGCAGCACCAACAGTTTGGCCAAACGCAAGAGGAACACGGCTTGCTCGGCGGAGGTCTGCTTCGCGACGTGGAGGTAGTCGTTGTTGTTGTTGTTGTTGGAGAGGTGCGTTAGCTACAGCGGGTGGTGGTGGTGGAAGACGCGCGAGCAATTCATTAAACTTGTTATCGAGCTTTGTTTCGAACGTCTTCTCAAAGCCAGTGATCTTCTCCATGGCCTCTTCAAAATTGTTCAGCACATCTTGCACCTGTTCAGTCATCATTTGCTGAAACTTATCATGAAGCTCCTTGTTCGATAAATTCTCCCAGTCAATCTCGTCGGCTTGTGATCCTGGCATGGTTAGCAGCAATAGAAACACACAAGAATATGATCCTACAGACTACTAAGAAGTGGTGGTGGTGTATCACAAATCCGTCAAGCAAATCTCAAATTCTTACCAGTTCTTACCCAGCAGCAGGCGGTGATCGGCAACCGTTGTAGTCAAAAACTCTCAAAGCTTGGATAGAGCGATTACCAGGGAGAGTCAAACACACGACGTAGATGTATGTGGAGCTGGGAAGGCTTATAGTATGGTAGCAAAAAGGGTCAGCAATAATCAATTCAGAGATGCAAAGTTGAATAAACGCTCAACGACGGTACTGTGCTGGTCCTAGGCTAGACTGTGCTAGAGACGCGATCCTAGAACACCAACAAAATCACGGCGCGGCGTAAACAAGGGAAAAGCACACTCTGAATTTTTTTTCGCTCTTTTTTTTTTTGCGCTGTTTTTTTTTTTGCGCTCTTTTTTTTTGCGCTGTTTTTTTTTTTTTTGCGAAAAATCACTATAATTGCGAGTGTCTCAAAACTCTTCTTAGCTCAAACTGACAGGATGGGCACGAAATTTTTTCGACCAATTTTTTTTTTTTTTGACTGCCCGGACCCAAAAACTGGAAACGGGTCAAAAAAAACTTGCTATAATGGCACCTGTCTCAAAACACTCAGAAACACCTAAAAATAGGATAGCCAGAAATTTTTTCGAAAAATGCGTTTTCGAATTTTTTTTTTTTTTCCGAAACCTACTCCGGCAAGGAAACACGAATCGGAAACTAGATGGATCTCGAAAACAACCCTAATAAGCAAGGAACTCGGATTGGTGGTGGATATATGGTGGTGGTATATGGCAGCGGTGGTGGTAGCGGTGGTAGTATATGGATATGGATCGGTGGTGGTATATGGACACGGATTGGTGGTGGTATATGGATACGGATTCGGAGCGGTGGCGGATATGCGGTGGTGGTAGATGGCAGGGGCGATGATGATGGTGCGGCGGTGGCGTGACAACTTATGACCAGAACTCGAAACTCTAAAAGACTAGACTCTAAGACCAGCAACTAGACACGACGATGCAACCGCAAATTCAACAAAGCAAAACCCTAAAAAGATTATGCAAAGGCTCAGATTGGTTCGGATATGATGAACTAACCCTAATTTTTTTTGTGGCTTTTTCGTGGACTATAGGTATGAAGAACAGACTTGATCTAAACTACGAAAAACTGTAAAATCTCACCGAGCAACCTGGAAATCTGATACCACTTGATAGAGGCGAGGGTCCCGATCTTTCGATGAGATGATGGATATCGCTTTGGTGGAAGTCGACTTTGACGATCCGACTACGAACGTGCGAGGACGTCGCGCCTTAGCAATCGCTAAACCAACTCCGAGAGGTTATTGACCACGCCGGAGCACGATCAACCTGACCACGAGGGTCTGTTTCCTGCGAGCAAACGAAGAACAAGCAAGAAACTAAGATTGCAATCTGGATATTGCAAATATAAGATGAAAGCTTTATTGATCAAGGTGGGGTTCTGTGACGCCTTTGTCTGGTCGTTGAACACAAACGAAGTACGCGAAGTTGCAGCTATGGCGAACTTTTAATCTAAACAAAACCCAAAGTCTAAACGATGCCCTAAGGGCTGTATATATGGAGGAAGAGGGGGGGAATTTCGTGGCCCTTGGTGGAGGGGTCCGAAATCAACCCTATCTCTTGTTTCCCCACACATACGGACTCTAAAAATAGCCTATACTTATGTATTTCGAAATTACATGGGCCTGGCCCAATAATAAGGTGACGCAGCACCTAAAATAGCCTCGGGACGAAATTTATGAAGTGGCATCTTGTATATTTCGTCCAAGGCTTCATGCACCCATTATGGTGGCTTCAAAGTCCTGAAATCATCACTTGTAACTCCGTTCTTGTTCCCCTTGCGCATGCCATCATCTCCATGCTTGTTCTTGCTCCAATGTTCATCCTTCTCCAAGCTAGGCCCTTCATTTGTAAGCAAAACAAATGTATCCAATTTAGGCAGCATCATATTCTCATGAACATTAGAATCATTACCAAGAGACGAAAGTACCTGGTAATTTAGTTGGCGTGCACGAGCTCTAGTAATTGGTCCAGTATGTATAGCAGCAGGGGCTGTGGGTGTAACAATTGTATTGATGTCCTCATCACACCAGCACACATGTACACCAGCGTCGCCGCCGGTTGAGATGGACGGCAAGGCAGCCAACAAGCGGAGGCGGCTCGACCCAAAACCGCATCTGGCGAGCCTGGACTTCATCAGCAGCCTCCCCGACGACATTCTGCTTGTCAACATCGGCCTCCTCCCCACCAAATCTGCCGTGCGGACCGCCCTGCTCTCCCGGCGGTGCCGCCCCCTCTGGCGCCGCGTCCCCCTCAACCACACCATCGACAGCTGCCTCTGCGACGGGGATTGCAAACGCATGGCCGCAGTCTCCAAGATCCTTTCATCGCACCCTGGGCCAGCCAGACGCCTTGACATCCGCATGTTCAGTACCAACTGCAAGGTCCAACCCAAGTTCGATGAGTGGTTCTTATCCCCCGCCCTAGATCATCTCGAGGAGCTCAGCTTTGAAGCTAGACGATGTCGCTCTGTGCCGCCGTCCGCTCTCCGCCTCGCGCCAACGCTGTGCCGCGCCAGCTTCAGCTCTTGCTATCTTCCCCAGATTAATGCAGCGCCCTCCCTTCTTCTCCCTCAACTCAAGCAGCTCGACCTCTTTGATGTTGTCATCTCGAAGAAGGCTATGGAGCACCTGCTCCGCAGCTGTACTGCGCTCGAGTACTTTCGTCTTGAGCAGATCCATAGGTTCATTAGCCTCCACATCGCATCAACGAATCTCCGATGGATTTATGTGTCTTGCTGGCCCCGCAACAAGACATCAATTGGGAAGACATCACTCCAGCTGTTCCATGTTATGGTCATTGAGAATGCGCCTTTACTTGAGAGATTGCTTGTATTGGATCTAGAAGGTGCAACAAAAATCAGGGTCATTGACGCGCCGAAATTGACAGCGTTGGTGTACTCATCTGCCAAATTCTCCGAACTCTTTATTGGATCCGTAATCATTCAGGTACAACACTCATCTTCTTCTCTATCTTCTTGAAATTCACATTTTTAAATTTCTTCTTGATGTATTTACGTCCGTCTTCCAGAAAATGATTCCCACAATCTTGACCCAGTCTATGCGCACAGTGAAGATCTTGGCAATAAAATCTATCGGCCCCAATCTGGATCAAGTTATTGGATTTCTTACATGCTTTCCCTGCACGGAGAAGCTACTCATCAAGGTGAAACTTCTTTCCTATTAGTAAACGGTAATCTAGCTCAATTTTTTTTGTAATTTTCCCAAATTACGATGGCAAGTGTAGTGTTCAAAACTGCATCTACGCACTGCACCAAAAGAAATGTTTCTAGTATTTGTTCTCATGTGATCACCTACATCGTTTTTTGTTGTACTACTATAGTAGCCTAGGCTAGTCATAGTGGAAAGTAACTTATACTACTCCAGTAACTCTATGGTTACCCTAAGAGAAAGTACTACCTCCGTCCTGGTTTACTCTTCCTATTTTGTAGTATCAAAATTTGACCATAGATTTAACTGACAAAATGTTAATGCATGTCACTAAGAACTATATCGTATTATTCGTATTTGAACATAATTTCAAATGGTGTAAATTTTAGTGACATGCATTGGCATTTTCTTACGTAAATCTATAGTCAAAGTATTATACTAAATAAGAGGTAGTACAAAAGTGGGCTATAACGGCCCTCCACTATGTAGGCCAAAACACATGCCAAATTCACTTGTGATGCATTTGGCATCGATGCCCCTCCATTGCTCACCTGGTGCCCCAATCTGGATCACCTACTTTACTCCGGTGCCAAATTAACTCACGCAATGAAAAAACTCTTGCGTGGGAGAGAGAGGACTGAGGCAATAAAAAAACACTTGTTTGGGAGAGTGAGAGGCTGGTGTAGTTGGTTTGATTGATTTGTTTATACATGTGGGTCTGTGTGCATAGCGGTGCCAACTCTCTCACATAGCGAGAGTGGTGCCAAAATCTTTTGATTTGACATCGATGCGTATTATGTGGCAAACTTTTGTGAAATATGGCATCGGCCACATAGTGGAAGGCAACAAATGCCCAAGCTCTTCACATACTCCTAGGTAAATGAGTGGAAATAGAGAGAGAGATAGAGATATATAGAGAGAGAGAGAGTGAAAAAATATCACGAGCCAGCCAACTCTATCATATGAGCAAATGATATTGGTACCTCTTGATGACACAGCAATCTTATACAGCCAGCTGCTCTAATATGTTCTCTTCTTTTGCATATAAAAAAAGACACGAAAGTGAAAAATGTGTTGCACTATAACAATCTCATCGAATGCCTTGATCTCCATCTTATAGAAATTGATTTGATCGACTACCAAGGCAGCACATCAGAGATTAAATTGGCCAGGTTCTTTGTTCTGGACGCAAGTGTGCTCAAGGTAATGAGCTTTGGCATTCTCTAGCGCAACAATGAATGGCGTGTTGATCACTGCAAGCGTCTAAGCCTAAATGACAAAGTTTCCGCAGAAGCTGAATTTGTTTTTGAAACATCAAGTGGCCAAAGACTCGAAAACTTATTTTCCCATTAGTGACTTGTCAGGGCGGTGGATTTTAGTTTGTACGATAATGCTGCATCCACCTAAAGTAACGAAAGTTCATATGTAAACTTCCTAGTAATTCCCTCTTCGTAGGTGCAGCATTACTCCTAACATTTGTAATATCAGTTTGAAACTTGTAATATTGTCATGTCCTATTCCTGTGTTTTCAAAATCCTGCGAATCAAACAGGTCCTGAGTTGGTGATGATGTTGTGCCTGCCATCTTTCACCAATAGCCGTCGGATCTAGATCTGACGCATACAAACAAACTTCTCAAGTTTTGCAAAAAGTGTTGGGGAACGTAGTAATTTTAAAAAAAATCCTACGCACACGCAAGATCATGGTGATGCATAGCAACGAGAGGGGAGAGTGTTGTCCACATACCCTCGTAGACCAAAAGCGGAAGCGTTAGCACAACGCGGTTGATGTAGTCGTACATCTTCACGATCCGACCGATCAAGTACCAAACGTACGGCACCTCCGAGTTTAGCACACGTTCAGCCCGATGACGTCCCTCGAACTCCGATCCAGCCGAGTGTTGAGGGAGAGTTTCGTCAGCATGACGACGTGGTGACGATGATGATGTTCTACCGACGCAGGGCTTCGCCTAAGCACCGCTACAGTATTATCGAGGTGGACTATGGTGGAAAGGGGCACCGCACACGGCTAAAAGATTAGCTGATCAATTGTTTTTTTCTCTAGGG
This sequence comes from Triticum aestivum, assembly GCF_018294505.1. NCBI lineage: Eukaryota > Viridiplantae > Streptophyta > Magnoliopsida > Poales > Poaceae > Triticum > Triticum aestivum. Next base: position 251,785,614 of record NC_057803.1, read on the forward strand.
TGCCCCCCTGCCCCCATATATAAAGGAGCAAGGGAGGGTGCGGCCGTCCAGGAGAGAGGGCGCGCTAGGAGGAGTCCTATGGGAGTAGGACTCCCCCCTTTCCTAGTTGGATTAGGACTTGGGAGGGGGAAGAGGAGGGAGAGAAGAAGGAAGGGGGGTGCCACCCCCCTCTCGTTGTCCTATTCGGACCAAGGGGGAGGGGCGCGCGGCCCAGCCCTGGCCGCCTCTCCTCTTCTCCGTAAAGGCCCAGTAAGGCCCATTAACCTCCCGGGGGGTTCCGGTAACCTCCCAGTACTCCGGTAAAATCCTGATTTCACCCGGAACACTTCCGATATCCAAACATAGGCTTCCAATATATCAATCTTCATGTCTCGACCATTTAGAGACTCCTCGTCATGTCTGTGATCACATCCGGGACTCCAAACAACCTTTGGTACATCAAAACATATAAACTCATAATATAACTGTCATCGAAACGTTAAGCGTGCGGACCCTACGGGTTCGAGAACTATGTAGACATGACCGAGACACGTCTCCGGTCAATAACCAATAGCGGAACTTGGATGCTCATATTGGCTCCCACATATTCTACGAAGATCTTTATCGGTCAAACCGCATAACTACATACATTGTTCCCTTTCTCATCGGTATGTTACTTGCCCGAGATTCGATCGTCGGTATCTCAATACCTAGTTCAATCTCGTTACTGGCATGTCTCTTTACTCGTTCCGTAATACATCATCCCGCAACTAACTCATTAGTTGCAATGCTTGCAAGGCTTAAGTGATGTGCATTACCGAGAGGGCCCAGAGATACCTCTCCGACAATCGGAGTGACAAATCCTAATCTCGAAATACGCCAACCCAACAAGTACCTTCGGAGACACCTGTTGAGCACCTTTATAATCACCCAGTTACGTTGTTACGTTTGGTAGCACACAAAGTGTTCCTCCGGTAAACAGGAGTTGCATAATCTCATAGTCATAGGAACATTATAAGTCATGAAGAAAGCAATAGCAACATACTAAACGATCGGGTGCTAAGCTAACGGAATGGGTCAGGTCAATCACATCATTCTCCTAATGATGTGATCCCATTAATCAAATGACATCTCATGTCAATGGCTAGGAAACTTAACCATCATTGATCAACGAGCTAGTCAAGTAGAGGCATACTAGTGACACTCTGTTTGTCTATGTATTCACACATGTATTATGTTTCCGATTAATACAATTCTAGCATGAATAATAAACATTTATCATAATATAAGGAAATAAATAATAACTTTATTATTGCCTCTAGGGCATATTTCCTTCAGTCTCCCACTTGCACTAGAGTCAATAATCTAGATTACACAGTAATGATTCTAACACCCATGGAGCCTTGGTGCTGATCATGTTTTGCTCATGGAACAGGCTTAGTCAATGGGTCTGCAACATTCAGATCCGTATGTATCTTGCAGATTTCTATGTCTCCCACTTGGACTAACTCTCGGATGGAATTGAAGCGTCTCTTGATGTGCTTGGTTCTCTTGTGAAATCTGGATTCCTTCGCCAAGGCAATTGCACCAGTATTGTCACAAAAGATTTTCATTGGACCCGACGCACTAGGTATGACACCTAGATCAGATATGAACTCCTTCGTCCAGACTCCTTCATTTGCTGCTTTCGAAGCAGCTATGTACTCTGCTTCATACGTAGATCCCGCCATGATGTTTTGTTTAGAACTGCACCAACTGACAGCTCCACCGTTCAATGTAAACACGTATCCAGTTTGCGATTTAGAATCGTCCAGATCAGTGTCAAAGCTTGCATCAACGTAACCATTTACGATGAGCTCTTTTTCACCTTCATAAACGAGAAACATATTGTTAGTCCTTTTCAGGTATTTCAGGATGTTCTTGACCGTTGTCCAGTGATCCACTCCTGGATTACTTTGGTACCTCCCTGCTAGACTTATAGCAAGGCACACATCACGTCTGGTACACAGCATTGCATACATGATAGAGCCTATGGCTGAAGCATAGGGAACATCTTTAATTTTCTCTCTATGTTCTGCAGTGGTCGGGCATTGAGTCTTACTCAACTTCACACCTTGTAACACAGGCAAGAACCCTTTCTTTGCTTGATCCATTTTGAACTTCTTCAAAACTTTGTCAAGGTATGTGCTTTGTGAAAGTCCAATTAAGCGTCTTGATCTATCTCTAATGAGGACATCTATACAATTGTTACACCCACAGCCCCTGTTGCTATACATACTGGACCAATTACTAGAGCTCGTGCACGCCAACTAAATTACCAGGTACTTTCGTTTCTTGGTAATGATTCTAATGTTCATGAGAATATGATGCTGCCTAAATTGGATACATTTGTTTTGCTTACAAATGAAGGGCCTAGCTTGGAGAAGGATGAACATTGGAGCAAGAACAAGCATGGAGACGATGGCATGCGCAAGGGGAACAAGAACGGAGTTACAAGTGATGATTTCAGGACTTTGAAGCCACCATAATGGGTGCATGAAGCCTTGGACGAAATATACAAGATGCCACTTCATAAATTTTGTCCCGAGGCTATTTTAGGTGCTGCGTCACCTTATTATTGGGCCAGGCCCATGTAATTTCGAAATACATAAGTATAGGCTATTTTTAGAGTACGTATGTGTGGGGAAACAAGAGATAGGGTTGATTTCGGACCCCTCCACCAAGGGCCACGAAATTCCCCCCCCCCCTCTTCCTCCATATATACAGCCCTTAGGGCATCGTTTAGACTTCGGGTTTTGTTTGGATTAAAAGTTCGCCATAGCTGCAACTTCGCGTACTTCGTTTGTGTTCAACGACCAGACAAAGGCGTCACAGAACCCCACCTTGATCAATAAAGCTTTCATCTTATATTCGCAATATCCAGATTGCAATCTCAGTTTCTTGCTTGTTCTTCGTTTGCTCGCACGAAACAGACCCTCGTGGTCAGGTTGATCGTGCTCCGGCGGGGTCAATAACCTCTCGGAGTTGGTTTTGCGATTGCTAAGGCGCGACGTCCTCGCACGTTCGTAGTCGGATCGTCAAAGTCGACTCCCACCAAAGCGATATCCATCATCTCATCGAAAGACGGGACACCTTTGCCTCTATCAATCTCTATAGATCTTGATGCCCAATATATAAGCAGCTTCACCGAGGTCTTTCATTGAAAAACTCTTATTCAAGTATCCCTTTGTGCTATCCAGAAATTCTATATCATTTCCAATCAATAATATGTCATCCACATATAATATTAGAAATGCTACAAAGCTACCACTCACTTTCTTGTAAATACAGGCTTCTCCAAAAGTCTGTACAAAACCAATTGCTTTGATCACACTATCAAAGTATTTATTCCAACTCCGAGAGGCTTGCACCAGTCCATAAATGGATCGCTGGAGCTTGCACACTTTGTTAGCTCCCTTTGGATCGACAAAACCTTCCGGTTGCATCATATACAACTCTTCTTCCAGAAATCCATTCAGGAATGCAGTTTTGACATCCATTTGCCAAATTTCATAATCATAAAATGCAGCAATTGCTAACATGATTCGGACAGACTTAAGAATTGCTACGCGTGAGAAGGTCTCATCGTAGTCAATCCCTTGAACTTGTCGAAAACCTTTTGCAACAAGTCGAGCTTTATAGACAGTAACATTACCGTTAGCATCAGTCTTCTTCTTGAAGATCCATTTACTCTCAATTGCTTGCCGATCAACGGGCAAGTCAACCAGAGTCCACACTTTGTTCTCATACATGGATCCCATCTCAGATTTCATGGCCTCAAGCCATTTCACAGAATCTGGGCTCACCATCGCTTCTTCATAGTTCGTAGGTTCGTCATGGTCTAGTAACATAACTTCTAGAACAGGATTACCGTACCACTCTGGTGCGGATCCTACTCTGGTTGACCTACGAGGTTCAGCAACAACTTGATCTGAAGTTTCATGATCATCATCATTAACTTCCTCACTAATTGGTGTAGGTGTCGCAGAAACCAGTTTCTGTGATGAACTACTTTCCAATAAGGGAGCAGGTACAGTTACCTCATCAAGTTCTACTTTCCTCCCACTCACTTCTTTCGAGAGAAACTCCTTCTCTAGAAAAAATCTGAATTTAGCAACAAAAGTCTTGCCTTCGGATCTGTGATAGAAGGTGCACCCAACAGTCTCTTTGGGTATCCTATGAAGACACATTTCTCCAATTTGGGTTCGAGCTTATCAGGTTGAAGTTTTTTCACATAAGCATCGCAACCCCAAACTTTCAGAAACGACAACTTTGGTTTCTTGCCAAACCATAGTTCATAAGGCGCCGTCTCAACGGATTTCGATGGTGCCCTATTTAATGTGAATGCGGCCGTCTCTAAAGCATAACCCCAAAACGATAGCGGTAAATCAGTAAGAGACATCATAGATCGCACCATATCTACTAAAGTACGATTACGACATTCGGACACACCATTACGCTGTGGTGTTCCGGGTGGCATGAGTTGCGAAAAAATTCTGCATTGTTTCAAATGAAGAACAAACTCATAACTCAAATATTCTCCTCCACGATCAGATCGTAGAAACTTTATTTTCTTGTTACGATGATTTCAACTTCACTCTGAAATTCTTTGAACTTTTCAAACGTTTCGGACTTATGTTTCATTAAGTAGATATACCCATATCTTCTTAAATCGTCTGTGAAGGTGAGAAAATAACGATATCCATCATGAGCCTCAACATTCATCGGACCACGTACATCTGTATGTATGATCTCCAACAAATTTGTTGCTCTCTCCATAGTACCGGAGAACGGTGTTTTAGTCATCTTGCCCATGAGGCACGGTTCGCAAGTACCAAGTGATTCATAATCAAGTGGTTCCAAAAGTCCATCAGTATGGAGTTTCTTCGTGCGCTTTACACTGATATGACCTAAACGGCAGTGCCACAAATAAGTTGCACTATCATTATCAACTCTGCATCTTTTGGCCTCAATATTGTGAATATGTGTATCACTACTATCGAGATTCAACAAAAATAGACCACTCTTCAAGGGTGCATGACCATAAAAGATATTACTCATATAAATAGAACAACCATTATTCTCTGATTTAAATGAATAACCGTCTCGCATCAAACAAGATCCAAATATAATGTTCATGCTCAACGCTGGCACCAAATAACAATTACTTAGGTCTAATACTAATCCCGAAGGTAGATGTAGAGGTAGCGTGCCGACTGCGATTACATCGACTTTGGAACCATTTCCCACGCGCATCGTCACCTCGTCCTTAGCCAATCTTCGCTTAATCCGTAGCCCCTGTTTCGAGTTGCAAATATTAGCAACAGAACCAGTATCAAATACCCAGGTGCTACTACGAGCATTAGTAAGGTACACATCAATAACATGTATATCACATATACCTTTGTTCACCTTGCCATCCTTCTTATCCGCCAAATACTTGGGGCAGTTCCGCTTCCAGTGGCCAGTCTGCTTGTAGTAGAAGCACTCAGTCTCAGGCTTAGGTCCAGACTTGGGTTTCTTCTCCTGAGAAACTTGCTTGCTGTTCTTCTTGAAGTTCCCCTTCTTCTTCCCTTTGCCCTTTTTCTTGAAACTGGTGGTCTTATTGACCATCAACACTTGATGCTCCTTCTTGATTTCTACCTCCATAGCCTTTAGCATTGCGAAGAGCTCGGGAATTGTCTTATCCATCCCTTGCATATTATAGTTCATCACGAAGCTCTTGTAGCTTGGTGGCAGTGATTGGAGAATTCTGTCAATGACGCTATCATCCGGAAGATTAACTCCAAGTTGAATCAAGTGATTGCAGTACCCAGACATCTTGAGTATATGCTCGCTGACAGAATTATTCTCCTCCATCTTGCAGCTGTAGAACTTATTGGAGACTTCATATCTCTCAATCCGGGCATTTGCTTGAAATATTAACCTCAACTCTTGGAACATCTCATATGCTCCATGACGTTCAAAACGTCGTTGAAGTCCCGGTTCTAAGCCGTAAAGCATGGCACATTAAACTATTGAGTAGTCACCAGCTTTGCTCTGCCAGACGTTCTTAACGTTGTCAGTTGCATCAGCAGCAGGCCTGGGACTCAGCGGTGCTTCCAGGACGTAATTCTTCTGAGCAGCAATGAGGATAATCCTCAAGTTACGGACCCAGTCCATGTAATTGCTACCATCATCTTTCAACTTTGCTTTCTCAAGGAATGCATTAAAATTCAACGGAACAACATCACGGGCCATCTATCTACAGTCAACATAGACAAGCAAGATACTATTAGGTACTAAGTTCATGATAAATTTAAGTTCAATTAATCATATTACTTAAGAACTCCCACTTAGATAGACATCCCTCTAATCCTCTAAGTGATCACGTGATCCATATCAACTAAACCATGTCCGATCATCACGTGAGATGGAGTAGTTTCAACGGTGAACATCACTATGTTGATCATATCTACTATATGATTCATGCTCGACCTTTCGGTCTCCGTGTTCTGAGGCCATATCTATTATATGCTAGGCTCATCAAGTTTAACCTGAGTATTCCGCGTGTGCAACTGTTTTGCACCCGTTGTATTTGAACGTAGAGCCTATCACACCCGATCATCACGTGGTGTCTCAGCATGAAGAACTTTCGCAATGGTGCATACTCAGGGAGAACACTTATACTTTGATAATTTAGTGAGGGATCATCTTATAATGCTACCAATCAAAGCAAGATAAGATGCATAAAAGATAAACATAACATGCAATCAATATAAGTGATATGATATGGCCATCATCATCTTGTGCTTGTGATCTCCATCTCCAAAGCACCTGTCATGATCACCATCATCACCGGCACGACACCTTGATCTCCATCGTAGTATCGTTGACGTATCGCCAATCTTATGCTTCTACGACTATCGCTACCGCTTAGTGATAAAGTAAAGCATTACAGGGCGATTGCATTGCATACAATAAAGCGACAACTATATGGCTCCTACCAGTTGCCGATAACCCAATTACAAAACATGATCATCTCATACAATAAAATTTAGCATAATGTCTTGACCATATCACATCACAACATGCCCTGCAAAAACAAGTTAGACGTCCTCTACTTTGTTGTTGCAAATTTTACGTGGCTGCTACGAGCTTAGCAAGAACCGTTCTTACCTACGCATCAAAACCACAATGATAGTTTGTCAAGTTGGTGCTGTTTTAACCTTCACAAGGATCGGGCGTAGCCACACTCGGTTCAACTAAAGTTGGAGAAACTGACACCCGCCAGCCACCTGTGTGCAAAGCACGCCGATAGAACCAGTCTCGCGTAAGCATACGCATAATGTCGGTCTGGGCCGTTTCATCCAACAATACCTGCCGAACCAAAGTATGACATGCTGGTAAGAAGTATGACTTATATCACCCACAACTCACTTGTGTTCTACTCGTGCATATGACATCTACGCATAAAACCAGGCTCGGATGCCACTCATGGGGAACATAGTAATTTCAAAAAAAATCCTACGCACACGCAAGATCATGGTGATGCATAGCAACGAGAGGGGAGAGTGTTGTCCACGTACCCTCGTAGACCGAAAGCGGAAGCATTAGCACAACGCGGTTGATGTAGTCGTACGTCTTCACGATCCGACCGATCAAGTACCGAACGTATGGCACCTTCGAGTTCAGCACACGTTCAGCCCGATGATGTCCCTCGAACTCTGAACCAGCCGAGTGTTGAGGGAGAGTTTCGTCAGCACGACGGCGCGGTGATGATGATGATGTTCTACCGATGCAGGGCTTCGCCTAAGCACCGCTACAGTATTATCGAGGTGGACTACGGTGGAGGGGGCACTGCACACGGCTAAAAGATCAACTGATCAATTGTTTTTTTCTCTAGGGTGCCCCCTGCCCCCGTATATAAAGGAGCAAGAGGGTGCGGCCCGCCAGGAGAGAGGGCGCGCCAGGAGGAGTCCTACTCCCACCGGGAGTAGGACTCCCCCCCCTTTCCTTGTTGGATTAGGACTTGGGAGGGGGAAAGAGGAGGGAGAGAAGAAGGAAGGGGTAGCTCCGCCCCCCTCTCCTTGTCCTATTCGGACTAGGGGGAGGGGCGCGTGGCCTAGCCCTGGCCGCCTCTCCTCTTCTCTGTAAAGGCCCACTAAGGCCCATTAACCTCCCGGGGGGTTCCGGTAACTTCTCGGTACTCCGGTAAAATCCCGATTTCACCCGGAACACTTCCGATATCAAAACATAGGCTTCCAATATATCAATCTTCATGTCTCGACCATTTCGAGACTCCTCGTCATGTCTGTGATCACATCCAGGACTCTGAACAACCTTCGGTACATCAAAACATATAAACTCATAATATAACTGTCATCGAAACATTAAGCATGCGGACCCTACAGGTTCGAGAACTATGTAGACATGACCGAGACACGTCTTCGGTCAATAACCAATAGTGGAACCTAGATGCTCATATTGGCTCCCACATATTCTATGCATATCTTTATCGGTCAGACCGCATAACTACATACATTGTTCCCTTTGTCATTGGTATGTTACTTGCCCGAGATTCGATCATCGGTATCTCAATAGCTAATTCAATCTCATTACCGGCAAGTCTCTTTACTCGTTCCATAATACATCATCCCGCAACTAACTCATTAGTTGCATTGCTTGCAAGGCTTAAGTGATGTGCATTATCGAGAGGGCCCAGAGATACCTCTTCGACAATCGGAGTGACAAATCCTAATCTCGAAATACGCCAACCCAACAAGTACCTTCAGAGACACCTATAGAGCACCTTTATAATCACCCAGTTATGTTGTCACATTTGGTAGCACACAATGTGTTCCTCCGGTAAACGGGAGTTGCATAATCTCATAGTCATAGGAACATGTATAAGTCATGAAGAAAGCAATAACAACATACTAAACGATCAGGTGCTAAGCTAACGGAATGGGTCAGGTCAATCACATCATTCTCCTAATGATTTGATCCCATTAATGAAATCACAACTCATGTTAATGGCTAGGAAACTTAACCATCTTTGATCAACGAGCTAGTCAAGTAGAGGCATACTAGTGACACTCTCTTTGTCTATGTATTCACACATGTATTATGTTTCCGGTTAATACAATTCTAGCATGAATAATAAACATTTATCACGATATAAGGAAATAAATAATAACATTATTATTGCCTCTAGGGCATATTTCCTTCAAAAAGATGCCCGCACTTTTTCCCTATTTACAAACAACTCCTTGTCTCTCACAATGAGCCTTATCTCCTCCCCACCACATCTAGAAGGCCATGGAAAAATCTGGCGCGATGGCCGCTGCCGGCGCCGTCCACCCCCCAATCTTGGTGTTCCGTGCAATGTGACAGCCTGGTTTTTGCCCTCTTCTCTTTGCCGGATTTTCATTTGGTTTGGTTTTCAAATTTGGAGTTTTGAATCTTTTCAAATGGACTTAAACACTTGGGTACCCCTTGACTTTCACCCAAGTGCCTCATTTCCCTCTCTAACTATCATTTCCTCTCTTGTTCACCTCAAAATAATATTTTGAATATTTTTCTTAAATGAAAAATATTCATTTCCCTCTCTTAAACCCTAGATAGCTCAATGTGCTCCAAAGCAACCCCATTTTTTCTTGCCCACAAAAATCTGAGAAAAATCCCAAATATTCTTTGAACCCTAGGGCACCTTCCCACGTGAAAATATTTCATCACTTTTTGGAATATTTTTGCTACAGAAAATATTTTCTGTTTTGGACAGAAATGGTGGTTTCTACAGCAACTACCATTTTACTTGCTCTATTGTGGCTGATTTTTCTTGTGCGTCATCACCTTAGTAGATGATTCCTAACCTCCAAAGCCCAGCCCCCAACTCTCAGAAGTTTGACCATAGTAAGCTCTCAAAGTTACTGACCAGAAACTTACCAGGGAGTTGAAATCCATTCTACCGCGTCTGAGCTCAAACCAAAGCATGGTAACCTCTCAATCTACCACGAACTACATGCCAAACATGAAGTTTAGGCTTAGGTCGGCCTAAGGTCAGAGTTCACGTGGTGACCACGCGTGTGCGCGGTGCCAATCTGCATGTCGCCGCGCTCTGAGTGCCGCCGAGCGCTCTGTTGCGCACGTGCTCGTTTCCCCGACTGCCAAACCTTGCCAAACTTCGCCACGATCATCATCCCGACCCTCTTAATTCCCTCCTGGCGCTCGCCAATGCCGGAGCTCGTCACAGCGAGCAAGGGCGCGGTCCGGCCAATGCAACAGTGCGCAGCACACTGTGTTCGTCGCCACCCTCTCGCCCCTGTGCTCGTCTCCGCTCGCCCATAGTGCCTGCGTGAGCTGCGCCGCTGTGACGCCCCCGATTTAATCGTACACTAATCATGCACGCAAATGTGTACGATCAAGATCAGGGACTCACGGGAAGATATCACAGCACAACTCTAAAACATAAATAAGTCATACAAGCATCATAATACAAGCCAGGGGCCTCGAGGGCTCGAATACAAGTGCTCGATCATAGACGAGTCAGCGGAAGCAACAATATCTGAGTACAGACATAAGTTAAACAAGTTGCCATAAGATGGCTAGCACAAACTGGGATACAGATCGAAAGAGGCGCAGGCCTCCTGCCTGGGATCCTCCTAACTACTCCTGGTCGTCGTCGTCAGCCTGCACGTAGTAGTAGGCACCTCCGGTGTAGTAGGGGTCGTCGTCGACGGTGGCGTCTGGCTCCAGGGCTCCAGCATCTGGTTGCGACAACCAGAAAGAAAGGGAAAAGGGGAAAAGGGGGGAAAGCAACCGTGAGTACTCATCCAAAGTACTCGCAAGCAAGGAACTACACTACATATGCATGGGTATATGTGTAAGGAGGCCATATCAGTGGACTGAACTGCAGAATGCCAGAATAAGAGGGGGATAGCTAATCCTGTCGAAGACTACGCTTCTGGCAGCCTCCGTCTTGCAGCATGTAGAAGAGAGTAGATTGAAGTCCTCCAAGTAGCATCTCCAAGTAACATCTCCAGTAGCATAATCCTACCCGGCGATCCCCTCCTCGTATCCCTGAGGAAGAGCGACCACCGGTTGTATCTGGCACTTGGAAGGGTGTGTTTTATTAAGTATCCGGTTCTAGTTGTCATAAGGTCAAGGTACAACTCCAAGTCGTCCTGTTACCGAAGATCACGGCTATTCGAATAGATTAACTTCCCTGCAGGGGTGCACCACATAACCCAACACGCTCGATCCCATTTGGCCGGACACACTTTCCTGGGTCATGCCCGGCCTCGGAAGATCAACACGTCGCAGCCCCACCTAGGCAAAACAGAGAGGCCAGCACGCCGGTCTAAACCTAAGCGCACAGGGGTCTGGGCCCATCGCCCATAGCACACCTGCACGTTGCGTACGCGGCCGAAAGCGGAACTAGCCCCCTTAATACAAGAGCAGGCTTACGTTCCAATCCGGCGCGCGCCGCTCCGTCGCTGACGTCTGAAGTGCTTCGGCTGATACCACGACGTCGGGATACCCATAACTACTCCCACGTAGATGGTTAGTGCGTATAGGCTCGTAGCCGACTCAGATCAAATACCAAGATCTCGTTAAGCGTGTTAAGTATCCACGAACGCCGAACAGGGCCAGGCCCACCTGTCTCCTAGGTGGTCTCAACCTGCCCTGTCGCTCCGCCACAAAGTAACAGTCGAGGGCCGTCGGGAACCCAGGCCCACCTCTACCGGGATGGAGCCACCTGTCCTTTCAGCCCCCTCGTCAGAATCACTTGCGGGTACTCAATGAGCTGACCCGACTTTAGTCACCATCTGTATAGTATGTATGTATGTATAGTATATACCCGTGATCACCTCCCAAGTGATCACGGCCCGATAGTATAGCAAGGCAGACTGACAAGAATGTAGGGCCAATGATGATAAACTAGCATCCTATACTAAGTATTTAGGATTGCGGTTAAAGGTATCAACAGTAGTAACAAGGACAGGCTATGCATCAGGATAGGTATAACAGAAAGCAGTAACATGCTACACTACTCTAATGCAAGCAGTATAGAGTAGAATAGGCGATATCTGGTGATCAAAGGGGGGGGCTTGCCTGGTTGCTCTGGCAAGAGAGAGGAGTCGTCAACTCCGTAGTCGAACTGGTCAACAGCAGCGTCGGTCTCGTAGTCTACCGGAGAGAAGAGGGGGGAGAAACAGTAAATACATAGCAAGCAAGTGCATAACAGGATAACAGGCAGAGCTAGACGTGTTCTACGCGGTAGGAGGTGATACCGGTGAAGGGGGGAAGCATCCGGGAAGTATTCCCGGGGTTCCGTGTTTTCGGGCAGAGGAGCCGGAGGGGGGAAAGTTGCGAGTTCGATAGGTTAGGGGGGTGTGGCGGACGAACGGGTTGCGTATCCGAAATCGTCTCGTCGTTCTGAGCAACTTTCCTGTACAAAGTATTTTCATCCGACTTATGGTTTATTTTATATGATTTTATTTATGAAGTTTTAAACATTTCTGAAGTCCTGGAATTAAATTTAATCCAAATAAAAAAATGGCTATGGGTACAGAGGAGTGTACCCAGGAATGTGTGCGTGTGCATGACATGTGGGGCTGGAGGGCTCAGTTGACCCAGTCAAGTTTGACTGGTCCACTGATGAATAGTGACAATGGTGCCCAATTGTCATTGTCTTAGTTTAACAGATTAATTAATCTAGCTTAATTAGAGATGGGAGCCACACATCATAGACAACAACTAAACTATTCTAGTTAATTAGATTAATTAGCCTGGGTCCACTTCTAATAGCCTTAGACTAATTAACACCTAATTTAGCCTAAACTAATTAGACCTACTAATTGGGTCGGCCATTGGCAGCGGCACACCCGGGCCTTGGCGGTGCTTGCCATGGCTAGCACGCACGAGGCACAAGCCACGGCGGCCATGGCCAACAGCGGCAGCAGCACAAGGAAAGCAGTAGCAGCGGCCGTGAGCAGCAGCAAACGGAGCAGCAGTGCAGCGACAGCAGTAGCAAGCAGAGCAGAGTAGCGGTATGAGCAGCAACGCATCGCAAGGAGCAGCAGGGGCGCGCTACATGGCCGCGGCCGATGGCCGGCGAGCAGCGGCAGGCAGAGGCGAGGCCAGGGCAGGCGCGCTTCAGCAGCAGTACGCCGCCGCAGGAGACGGTGGTTAAGCAGCAGCAGCTCACGCACGCGCTTACACCAGTACGCGTACGCGTACACGCGACGCGGGCTAGGATGTGCTCGGGGAAGGCAAACGGTGACCGAATCGAGGCGGAGGAAGGGGGATCCGGAGGAGGGCTCACCGGGGAGAACGTAGGCGAGCTCGGGGAAGGTCGGGGAGGCGCCGGTGGTGGAGATCGACGGCGTCGTCCGACGGCCGTGGCGGAAGAAGAAGAGACATGCGTCGTCGATGATGCTCCCAAGCCTCAATCTGGTGGTGCAGACGATGAAGTAGACGACGGAGAACCTCATGGACATGGCAAGGTAGCGATGGGGAGTCGGTGGCCGCGGGATCGATGAAGGCGCGGTGACGAACAAGCTCGGGATCGAGGGGATCAAGTGTGGGGAAGGGGAGGATTGAGCTAGGGTTGTCCAGGGCGTCCGGGGTGTCGCCCTTATACTCCAAGGAGACCGGGGGATGGCCGGCACCTGGCCGGGGCGCCATGGATGGCCTCCACGTCCTCTGATTGTCTGATGAACAGAGAAAGGGGATGAGGGGAAGTTGGGCTGGGCCTAATCCACTAATGCACTAGGGCCCAAAACAAATAGTCCTACTTTGTCTATTTTCCTTTTTCTATTCCGTTTTCTTTTATTTCTAAAACGGTTATAGTTTTCTAAAATACACAAATGGTTCCTAAATTAGTATTACTATATTTACTACTGCCACATCAATTTGGGTAACTAAATAAAATAGTTTTGTAATTATTTATTATTTAAAGGTATTTAAATAATAGTTTTTACTATTGCTTTATTATCATTTGAATATTTATACATTTTATTAAAGTGTGGTTTCTCCATTATAATTACCTATGCATTATTTGGATCACTCAGAACATTTTAGTTTTAACATTTGAAAACTTTTATTGTTTGCTTTATTTTGAATTTGAATTTGAATGGGTTTTGAACTATCTCGAGATTAGCAACTATAATTGAGGTGACATGGCATCATTAATGTGGGGTTACTATAGCCTAATTATCCGGGCGTCACAATTCTCCTCCACTACAAGAAATCTCTTCCCGAGATTTAAGCGGTGGAGTAAGGGGGGGGGGGGTGTTGGTAGCGAAAAACCTAACGAGTCTTCACGACCTTGGCTGCCCTTTCGAAGAGGTTGATCCCTTACGTTGATGTCTTCATTTCTTTATTCCAAAGCATCATGATGAAGTTGTCGTCCTTTCTTCAGGGAACTCCATCATACTTAAGAATAGGTAAGGGGCAGCTCTACAATGATAGGATGTTATAAGGGAAATTCATCTGGGGGTATCCCAAGAATGAACTCATGAGTATCTCTCGAGTTGAACAAATGACACACATCGAGAGCAAAGTAAGACAGTGCGATAAGAAGTTTCAAGCGGATAGGCAATCGTTCATTGCCTGAAGCAGAGTGCGAAAGGGGTTCAGAGCAACGGGAATAAGTATTGTGTCCGATACCAGAATAGATCAACAGGTAAGTGGCCCGTGAATTACATACATAGTCAAGCACGAGGAATAACTCTGACAACAGGGTGTACAGGAGAGTCAGGTTTCGATCCTGTGGAACTGTGGGTTATGGGCCCACCATGTGGGTTAAAAATAGGAGCGGTGACATCTCGCACGGTCACAATAGCAAGGCATGTCAGAGGGTAGCCTATCAGTTATGTCGGCACAATGTCGGTACCAGGGGCGAGGGACGAAGAGAACCATTTTCCTGCACGTTGAACGAGGCGGACCAATAGGCAAAGTTCTCGTCCATCGGTGGTGACCGGAATGCTATCGACAATTTCAACAGGGTCTTACTGACAGAGTTGTACAACGAGGTGTTTACATAAGCAGGAGAATTACCACTGCTCGATTAAGTAGTTTACAAGAAAGTTTGAACAAAACAACGGGAAGGAAAATGTGCTTAAACACGTATAACAGGGGTATATCCTTCCCAAGGACAAGCAAAGCATGATATCCATGACAGGATATTATGTAGAAAACTCCTTAGGTAGGGGAGAGAAATTTCATGACATTACCCATACAACGGTGCTTGGATAATTGAGCAAGAAACATTTAGCATTGAGCTTCAAATGTTCTTATTGAAAATCGGAGTACCACAGGCATGCTTCGAGATAGCATTGACATGGTCATTAGGTGAAGATCAGACTTTGGGAACACAAAGGATCCATCAGGAACAACTTATAGAATAAGTCTTCCAATTTCCTCACGGAAGAATGACTAACACTGCTAAAAGGAAGAACTATAACAATAGGCCCTCCGGGCAGGTGTGTTAGGATGACATCACCTTATCGGGTTAAAGACCAATGAATATGTTCAAACCATCACATCTGACCAAGGTTCAGGTATGATTGGTGTCAGGATACCTCGGGCTCAGGATGCCTGAGAAGAAAGGTGCAACACAAATTGATGGGATAACACTGTAAGATTCTCGGGAAATGAACCATGAAGTGATTTCCGTTAACAAGAGTTCATCATTATCCCAAGGAGATTGACAAGGAGGTGGATGATGAACTCAACGGCAATTCTTCGAGATTTCCAAAAGATGGATTTCCACAATTAGGTGAACAAGGAGATAACATTTGTCAGATCAAATGATATAAGGAAGTAAGCTCGAGGAAAACATACACAATTAAACATTGGTTGAAAGGTGCACCCGAGATATGGGTTGGGTTGCACGACCAATGTGAGAATGGTGATTCAATAATCAACAGTCTAAGAATGAACGACCGACCATTAACTTCAAAGCAATAGGGTTGCTAGAAGTTTTGGGATTACACATCACAGTCTATTTGTCGGTGTTTAGAAATAACACGGTGACCAGGAAAAGAATGGTGATGGTGATAAGTATCACTATACCAAGAATTCTTAAGTGGTGGAGCAATCCTCACAACATTCTTGACATCAAAGATGGTAATACTCCGCGGTAGAACATAACATAAGTTGGATAGCAAGGAACTCAAGGTACAGCACAAAACAGGAACAAGTTTTGTGTTGGAGGGAATGCAATAATGTTGTCGATGATAACCCAAATCATCGAGGGCAAAGGATGCTATTTCTCATCAAGAATTAGATAGATATCTTGGAAGACCTCATAAGGTTGATGATGTTCACGACACATTTGTCGAGAGATTTCAAGATATAAACAATCAGCAACGACATCGAGTCAAAGAAATGATGAAGCGAAAGGTCATTGGAACCATGGGTAGGACACAAACTCGAAACCAAGCTTGTTGTTCAAGGCGAAATGATATGACGATGATGATCGACGTAAGGTTAGTTCATCGTCGAAAATTGTGCTCCGGGAAGAAGGACCGGGTAGCACAGTTAAAATTAGCTCGATAATGATATAGCCGATCAGGCTAGGAATGACTTGAAGGATTAATAAATTTGTAAGCAGTGATGGATTCAAATACTTGTTGAATCACAATGCGAACTCGATTCAGTTATCGGTGTCTTTGAGTGTATAATAACTCAGAGCCCGCGAAAAATTAGAATCAATGAGAATGTAGCACTTGATGAATAACTCATAAGAAGTTATGCAGTTCCGTGATAACCTTGAGATACCAGGGGGATAATACTCGACGATAGATCAAAGTAGAGGTTGGACTGGGGTATTGCTCTACAGAAGACAAGTGCTTAAACCCGCACGAGAAATGTAATTTAAAGGAGAACATGGTCGGAACCACGATTGCAAAAGGCCAGATCCCAGATATAAGAACTTATACCAAAGAGGGTTTAAGAGGAGCACCCATGATAAGATTAGCATCGTGTACATGGGCATGAACGCAAGGTTCAAGGTCGACTCCCACTTCTCCAATGCATACCTTTTCATTCACTTCTCATTTTCGACGAAGTCGTAGTGTTGAAATTTTATCTGGTAATCACCCGAAGAATATAACTCGTGAAAACTCTCGGGTTTGCACAGTCTAGGGAAGGCCTTGGTACAACCCATCAGGTATCTTAGGAACATATACTACAAAGTTCAGAAGTAAATAACTCAAGCTCGAAAGCAGAGCAAGGTTGGCCAAGCAGACAATACAATTTACCAAAGGCATTATGTATCCGAGAAAAGGCTCACAAGTTTATTGAATATGAAGGGCGTTGTCAGAGAAAATCCAACAAAGGATCTGGTGGTCCACAAGGGATCTGACGTGAGCATCGGTACTCAACTAGAGTAAGCAGATTATAGAAACAACTGACTAACTCAATTGTCAAATGCAAAGGAATTATGATTTCCAAATCAAGAGATCAGAAGCAATGCTCTGATTAGGGGTGGATAAGTTGAATAGCCGTAGGGTACAATCAAAGACAATTGGATTGGTCGAGAACCAATTCCAGTAAAAAGAATGGCAGCTCAGCCGGAAAAGTAATTTATAAGGATCAATGCTGATTGCGTGTATTCGCAGAATATTGAGTCAACAGACTCAAAATGATAATGACAAGGAATGTCATTAAGACTACGAGACTTATGGGATTAACCATAATGCAAGCAAGCAAGAATTTCAAGAGCCAAAGGCTCTAGAGGATTTTCGGAAGATCGAATATTATTTTGAAGACTTTCGTGAAACACATGAACAACTGGGGATAAGCGGTTACTCGACAAGTGCGAGAATTATCCATAGGGGTATTCAGGTGACAAGGAATTGCAAGACAGTAGGCACAAGATATTCTCGGATCAATGGAGAGAATTTCGGGGTATCTTGTAATAACAAAAACAATGGGGAATGATCGTAAGAATGGCAAGTGTAAGCAGTTATCCATAAGGATTTATCGGTGGTCGGGAATAGCAAAAGTGATGGGCACAAAGTCTCGAAAGAGTTTCGGCGAGTAACTTCGAAATCTTCTGGTGTAGCCGGCGATCACCTGGACTGAAGGGGCTCTCCGGGAGAAAGTATTTTCGAGAACCTAAAGTCAGATTTTAGTAAAAATCGTTTAACCCGAATAGAAGAGATGTCAGAGTCCCAGAGCATAGGTCGAGGAATAAAAGATCCTACTACCACCCAATGGCGACGTGGGCCCGTAAGGCACACAGCCAAGTTAGTAAAAGTTTTGTAATGACTAGTCTCGACTTCGGCCAAGGAGTTGGAAGGGGGATTCCTACAGGCAGTCGGCTCTGATACCAACTTGTGACGCCCCCGATTTAATCGTACACTAATCATGCACGCAAATGTGTACGATCAAGATCAGGGACTCACGGGAAGATATCACAGCACAACTCTAAAACATAATAAGTCATACAAGCATCATAATACAAGCCAGGGGCCTCGAGGGCTCGAATACAAGTGCTCGATCATAGACGAGTCAGCGGAAGCAACAATATCTGAGTACAGACATAAGTTAAACAAGTTGCCATAAGATGGCTAGCACAAACTGGGATACAGATCGAAAGAGGCGCAGGCCTCCTGCCTGGGATCCTCCTAACTACTCCTGGTCGTCGTCGTCAGCCTGCACGTAGTAGTAGGCACCTCCGGTGTAGTAGGGGTCATCGTCGACGGTGGCGTCTGGCTCCAGGGCTCCAGCATCTGGTTGCGACAACCAGAAAGAAAGGAAAAGGGGAAAAGGGGGGGAGAAAGCAACCGTGAGTACTCATCCAAAGTACTCGCAAGCAAGGAACTACACTACATATGCATGGGTATATGTGTAAGGAGGCCATATCAGTGGACTGAACTGTAGAATGCCAGAATAAGAGGGGGATAGCTAATCCTGTCGAAGACTACGCTTCTGGCAGCCTCTGTCTTGCAGCATGTAGAAGAGAGTAGATTGAAGTCCTCCAAGTAGCATCTCCAAGTAACATCTCCAGTAGCATAATCCTACCCGGCGATCCCCTCCTCGTATCCCTGAGAGAGAGCGACCACCGGTTGTATCTGGCACTTGGAAGGGTGTGTTTTATTAAGTATCCGGTTCTAGTTGTCATAAGGTCAAGGTACAACTCCAAGTCGTCCTGTTACCGAAGATCACGGCTATTCGAATAGATTAACTTCCCTGCAGGGGTGCACCACATAACCCAACACGCTCGATCCCATTTGGCCGGACACACTTTCCTGGGTCATGCCCGGCCTCGGAAGATCAACACGTCGCAGCCCCACCTAGGCAAAACAGAGAGGCCAGCACGCCGGTCTAAACCTAAGCGCACAGGGGTCTGGGCCCATCGCCCATAGCACACCTGCACGTTGCGTACGCGGCCGAAAGCGGAACTAGCCCCCTTAATACAAGAGCAGGCTTACGTTCCAATCCGGCGCGCGCCGCTCCGTCGCTGACGTCTGAAGTGCTTCGGCTGATACCACGACGTCGGGATACCCATAACTACTCCCACGTAGATGGTTAGTGCGTATAGGCTCGTAGCCGACTCAGATCAAATACCAAGATCTCGTTAAGCGTGTTAAGTATCCACGAACGCCGAACAGGGCCAGGCCCACCTGTCTCCTAGGTGGTCTCAACCTGCCCTGTCGCTCCGCCACAAAGTAACAGTCGAGGGCCGTCGGGAACCCAGGCCCACCTCTACCGGGATGGAGCCACCTGTCCTTTCAGCCCCCTCGTCAGAATCACTTGCGGGTACTCAATGAGCTGACCCGACTTTAGTCACCATCTGTATAGTATGTATGTATGTATAGTATATACCCGTGATCACCTCCCAAGTGATCACGGCCCGATAGTATAGCAAGGCAGACTGACAAGAATGTAGGGCCAATGATGATAAACTAGCATCCTATACTAAGTATTTAGGATTGCGGTTAAAGGTATCAACAGTAGTAACAAGGACAGGCTATGCATCAGGATAGGTATAACAGAAAGCAGTAACATGCTACACTACTCTAATGCAAGCAGTATAGAGTAGAATAGGCGATATCTGGTGATCAAAGGGGGGGGCTTGCCTGGTTGCTCTGGCAAGAGAGAGGAGTCGTCAACTCCGTAGTTGAACTGGTCAACAGCAGCGTCGGTCTCGTAGTCTACCGGAGAGAAGAGGGGGGAGAAACAGTAAATACATAGCAAGCAAGTGCATAACAGGATAACAGGCAGAGCTAGACGTGTTCTACGCGGTAGGAGGTGATACCGGTGAAGGGGGGAAGCATCCGGGAAGTATTCCCGGGGTTCCGTGTTTTCGGGCAGAGGAGCCGGAGGGGGGGAAAGTTGCGAGTTCGATAGGTTAGGGGGGTGTGGCGGACGAACGGGTTGCGTATCCGAAATCGTCTCGTCGTTCTGAGCAACTTTCCTGTACAAAGTATTTTCATCCGACTTATGGTTTATTTTATATGATTTTATTTATGAAGTTTTAAACATTTCTGAAGTCCTGGAATTAAATTTAATCCAAATAAAAAAATGGCTATGGGTACAGAGGAGTGTACCCAGGAATGTGTGCGTGTGCATGACATGTGGGGCTGGAGGGCTCAGTTGACCCAGTCAAGTTTGACTGGTCCACTGATGAATAGTGACAATGGTGCCCAATTGTCATTGTCTTAGTTTAACAGATTAATTAATCTAGCTTAATTAGAGATGGGAGCCACACATCATAGACAACAACTAAACTATTCTAGTTAATTAGATTAATTAGCCTGGGTCCACTTCTAATAGCCTTAGACTAATTAACACCTAATTTAGCCTAAACTAATTAGACCTACTAATTGGGTCGGCCATTGGCAGCGGCACACCCGGGCCTTGGCGGTGCTTGCCATGGCTAGCACGCACGAGGCACAAGCCACGACGGCCATGGCCAACAGTGGCAGCAGCACAAGGAAAGCAGTAGCAGCGGCCGTGAGCAGCAGCAAACGGAGCAGCAGTGCAGCGACAGCAGTAGCAAGCAGAGCAGAGTAGCGGTATGAGCAGCAACGCATCGCAAGGAGCAGCAGGGGCGCGCTACATGGCCGCGGCCGATGGCCGGCGAGCAGCGGCAGGCAGAGGCGAGGCCAGGGCAGGCGCGCTTCAGCAGCAGTACGCCGCCGCAGGAGACGGTGGTTAAGCAGCAGCAGCTCACGCACGCGCTTACACCAGTACGCGTACGCGTACACGCGACGCGGGCTAGGATGTGCTCGGGGAAGGCAAACGGTGACCGAATCGAGGCGGAGGAAGGGGGATCCGGAGGAGGGCTCACCGGGGAGAACGTAGGCGAGCTCGGGGAAGGTCGGGGAGGCGCCGGTGGTGGAGATCGACGGCGTCGTCCGACGGCCGTGGCGGAAGAAGAAGAGACATGCGTCGTCGATGATGCTCCCAAGCCTCAATCTGGTGGTGCAGACGATGAAGTAGACGACGGAGAACCTCATGGACATGGCAAGGTAGCGATGGGGAGTCGGTGGCCGCGGGATCGATGAAGGTGATAGAGGCGGGGTCCCGATCTTTCGATGAGATGATAACTATCGATTTGGTGGAGACGACTTTGACGATCCGACTACAAACGTGCACGACGTTGCACCTTAGCAATCGCTAAACCAACTCCGAGAGGTTACTGACGATGCTGGAAGCACGGTCAGCCTGACCACGAAGGTCTATTCCTACAAGCAATCGAAGAACGAGCAAGAATATGATAAAGCAATCTGAATATTGCGAATATATATGAAGTATTGATAATGGTGGGGATCCGTAAGCGGTCTTGGTCTGGTCGTTGGACACAAACGAAGTACACGAAGTTGCAATGGCTAACTTTTAACTAAACAAATCCCAAGGAAAAGCTACTAGATGGATCTACTTATATAGGAGCAAGGGGTGGTGGCCAAGGAGGTGGGAGGACGTCCCAAGGCAGCCTAAAACTAAATCTAGGTCGTACAAGGCCAATGGGCCCAAGTGGAGGTGATGTAACACCTTTGGACTTGTAGTTTGACTCGGATTCTGCTGCAGCATCAGATTGTTTCGTCCACAACTCAACGCTCCGGACGAATTTGAAGGTGATTCCAATTGGGTTGGAAAGTGCCCGAAATCTAGTTTCCAACAAAGCAAGAATCACCCAATTCGGAGTCCGTATGAAAAACTTGTGTCCGTTTTGAGTCAGGTATGTCTGTGCAGTCCGAATCTGAATCCAGAACGTGAGAGACTTGGACTCTATCTTCTCTTGGGCCAAAAGTGACGTGAGAGAACTTTTTGGACAGCAAATAAACATCTCTTTCTTCCTTATCTTCATATGTGGATTGTACAAATGTCCCATACACCTGCAATTAGACAAAACACAAAAGTGTGTGAAGTATTTTTGTTCTGGATAACATAAATAGATTATTGAATAGTTTGCACTAGAAATCACCTGACAAATATGCATATATGCAATATTTTTGGTCATATCCAAGGTAGTCATGTCCTCATCATCCTCCCCTTCTTGAAAATAAAGCCGTCCTCGGCGTTGCTTAATCTGAAATCTGGCTAACAAAAGAGACAAGGTGTACATGTTGTATATGTATATGTCATCCATTTTTACTTCCCTTGATTTTTGCATATATGACACATGAATAGATGAGTAACTTGCATAGTTCATAAAATCTAAAGCCAAAAAATTAGCACAAGAAGTAGAAGGCATGAAAATATTGCAACTCAGTTTGCACATATAAGTGAAGCTCTTATTCATTTCAAAAGATTGACAATGTTCATCATTAAACCATTCCAACATTGGTGAATAAACCTTACTTGCATCAAATTTACATGCTACAACATGCTTAAATAAGTAAACATGCAATAAGTCATTCAACACAGAATCATCACCAAGATTAGAGGTCATATCAAAATGATTAAACATTGGTTCTTTTGCATCAATAGTTAATTCAATGGGTGCACTCAAAATTGTTGGTATTTCAGTTGTTTGATCACATGGCAAAGTCAAATTATCAACGTAGTCCTCTAAAATAGGTGGTGTGATCAAAGTAGTGGGTAGCTCATCAGATGGTGCATTCAAATTGACAAGGCATTCATCATTCTCATGTAGAGATGGAAGATCAGTACCTTTGTCATTACCTCTTATGATCAACTCAGATGATGTAGCCACTCTCAGGGGCGATGTGTCACATGGTGGAGGTGATGTAGTCCTGACAACAACGGATGTGGTTGTCATAGTATGCCTAGTAGTTGAAGGAACAATCATATCAACTCTTGGAATGTGCACCGTGCGCTTGTTCTCCTCGTGGACAACACGTCGTTTTATTTCCTGTTCGGCTTTGCAAGCAAGATGAAATAAATGGTCCATAGGATAACACTCTTCATGAATTAGTATCTCTTGAATATCACGGTTTAATCCTCCCCAAAATCTATCCATAAAATCATCTTCACTTTCTTCTAAAGAGGAATGCAACAAGGTAGTTTGTAAATCATCATAATATTTTGTTACAGTTTCACTACCTTGTTTTAAGTGTTGCAACTTCTTAATCATGTCACGAGTATAATAAGCAGGGACGAAAGTATGTCGCATGGCAAGTTTCAAATCATCCCAAGTAGTAGGTATATAATCAGGGTGTAACCGACAATATTCACTCCACCAAACCAAAGCATAACCAGTGAAAGAACCAACCGCAACCTTAACCTTTTTATGTTCATCGAAATTATGGGAAGCAAATATATTTTTTATGTCGAACTCCCATTCAATATATAAAGCAGGTTTAAAACGGCCATTAAATGGTGGTATAGATACATTAACCTGATCATGTGCATTTGGATGTTTGTGCACCTCTCGTGACGGTTGTGGTATTTGCAAAGGTGGTGGCACGTCTCCCGCGATCGACAAAGCCCATGAATTGACTCTGGATCCTGTCATGATTAGTAGAACAAGAAACAAAACCCAAAAATAATGTTCCTATAACTACTAGGATGTGGTGGTAAAACGCTCACAGTAAAGCAAATATCAATGTCTTACAAGTTCTTACCATGCAGCAGGCGGTGATCGGCAACCAGCGGTGTCAAGTAACTCCGAATATTGAGTAAAGCGATTGCCAGGGGAGCGTACGTATACACGGTGTAGAAATATGTGGAGCTGGGTTGGCTATATATGGTAGCAAAAGATTAGCAATAATCAATTCAAAGATGCAATGTTGAATAAACGCTCAACGACGGTACTGTGCTGGTCCTAGGCTAGACCGGACTAGAGACGCGAGCCTAGAACACTAATAAGGTCACGGCGTAGCACAACTAGCATCAATGAAGGATACTAAGTAGCTCTTGACAGCAAGATATAAGTGAAGATCACAACGGCAGTGAAGATAATGATGAAAAACAACTGCCAAGCAGGATATACAACAACTCTCTCTCCAACTTTCCTCTTGAAAAGTTTGAGACAATTTTCTGATAAATTCTTTCAAAGAATGCTACTAACTCAAGCTTTCCAATGCAAAAAGAATCACCCAATTCCAGATTGATTCTAGATAGATCCAGTTTTTTTCTTCTCTCTTTTTTTTCTTTTTTTTTCTATCTTTTTTTTTCTTTTTTTTTTCTTTTTCTTTTTTTTCCGAAACCTACTCCGGCAAGGAAACACGAATCGGAATCTAGATGGATCTCGAAAACAAACCTAATATGCAAGGAACTCGGATTGGTGGTGGATATATGGTGGTGGTATATGGCAGCGGTGGTGGTAGCGGTGGTAGTATATGGATATGGATCGGTGATGGTATATGGACACGGATTGGTGGTGGTATATGGATACGGATTCGGAGCGGTGGCGGATAAGCGGTGGTGGTAGATGGCAGGGGCGATGATGATGGTGCGGGGCGGCGTGACAACTTATGACCAGAACTCGAAACTCTAAAAGACTAGACTCTAAGACCAGCAACTAGACACGACGATGCAACCGCAAATTCAACAAAGCAAAACCCTAAAAAGATTATGCAAAGGCTCAGATTGGTTCGGATATGATGAACTAACCCTAATTTTTTTTGTGGCTTTTTCGTGGACTTTAGGTATGAAGAACAAACTCGATCTAAACTACGAAAAACTGTAAAATCTCACCGAGCAACCTGGAAATCTGATACCACTTGATAGAGGCGGGGTCCCGATCTTTCGATGAGATGATAACTATCGATTTGGTGGAGACGACTTTGACGATCCGACTACAAACGTGCACGACGTTGCACCTTAGCAATCGCTAAACCAACTCCGAGAGGTTACTGACGATGCTGGAAGCACGGTCAGCCTGACCACGAAGGTCTATTCCTACAAGCAATCGAAGAACGAGCAAGAATATGATAAAGCAATCTGAATATTGCGAATATATATGAAGTATTGATAATGGTGGGGATCCGTAAGCGGTCTTGGTCTGGTCGTTGGACACAAACGAAGTACACGAAGTTGCAATGGCTAACTTTTAACTAAACAAATCCCAAGGAAAAGCTACTAGATGGATCTACTTATATAGGAGCAAGGGGTGGTGGCCAAGGAGGTGGGAGGACGTCCCAAGGCAGCCTAAAACTAAATCTAGGTCGTACAAGGCCAATGGGCCCAAGTGGAGGTGATGTAACACCTTTGGACTTGTAGTTTGACTCGGATTCTGCTGCAGCATCAGATTGTTTCGTCCACAACTCAACGCTCCGGACGAATTTGAAGGTGATTCCAATTGGGTTGGAAAGTGCCCGAAATCTAGTTTCCAACAAAGCAAGAATCACCCAATTCGGAGTCCGTATGAAAAACTTGTGTCCGTTTTGAGTCAGGTATGTCTGTGCAGTCCGAATCTGAATCCAGAACGTGAGAGACTTGGACTCTATCTTCTCTTGGGCCAAAAGTGACGTGAGAGAACTTTTTGGACAGCAAATAAACATCTCTTTCTTCCTTATCTTCATATGTGGATTGTACAAATGTCCCATACACCTGCAATTAGACAAAACACAAAAGTGTGTGAAGTATTTTTGTTCTGGATAACATAAATAGATTATTGAATAGTTTGCACTAGAAATCACCTGACAAATATGCATATATGCAATATTTTTGGTCATATCCAAGGTAGTCATGTCCTCATCAGAAGGCGCGGTGACGAACAAGCTCGGGATCGAGGGGATCAAGTGTGGGGAAGGGGAGGATTGAGCTAGGGTTGTCCAGGGCGTCCGGGGTGTCGCCCTTATACTCCAAGGAGACCGGGGGATGGCCGGCACCTGGCCGGGGCGCCATGGATGGCCTCCACGTCCTCTGATTGTCTGATGAACAGAGAAAGGGGATGAGGGGAAGTTGGGCTGGGCCTAATCCACTAATGCACTAGGGCCCAAAACAAATAGTCCTACTTTGTCTATTTTCCTTTTTCTATTCCGTTTTCTTTTATTTCTAAAACGGTTATAGTTTTCTAAAATACACAAATGGTTCCTAAATTAGTATTACTATATTTACTACTGCCACATCAATTTGGGTAACTAAATAAAATAGTTTTGTAATTATTTATTATTTAAAGGTATTTAAATAATAGTTTTTACTATTGCTTTATTATCATTTGAATATTTAAACATTTTATTAAAGTGTGGTTTCTCCATTATAATTACCTATGCATTATTTGGATCACTCAGAACATTTTAGTTTTAACATTTGAAAACTTTTATTGTTTGCTTTATTTTGAATTTGAATTTGAATGGGTTTCGAACTATCTCGAGATTAGCAACTATAATTGAGGTGACATGGCATCATTAATGTGGGGTTACTATAGCCTAATTATCCGGGCGTCACAGCCGCCTTCCCCTCACTCACGGACACCATTCGTCGCCGGGCACTGTATCCAGGTGTCCTCCGGCAGAGCCCGAACCCCCTTGTCGCTCGGCTATAAATAGAGCCCTCCCCAGCCTCCTCGAGCATCATCCACTCCTCACACACACTCCATGATCTCATAGAAAGCCGTAGCCCGGCCGGGTAGGCCGCGGGCCGCCGTCCCCGAGCTCGAGCTCGCCGGCAATCCCTACGGGAAGTCTCCGTGGCTCCAGCCCCTCCCAGGCTCGGGCCACCCTTCAGGGTCTCCGCCGTGCCTCGGTGGTGCCGTTCCGCCTGGTTGGAGCCCCTGGTGTCGCCTCTAGTCACCGTCGTCTTCAACTCCAGCGACCTCTACGTTCTCTCGCCGCTGGAGAGGCCGTTTCCGACGTCGTCCGACCACCCCTGGCTAACCTACGGTTACGGGCAAGTGCGCCTCCGTCTTCTCTTTCGATCCCTCCCTCTAGTTTTGGCCAAGGAGCTCTCCTCGCCGGTGTGTGCTCTGGCGGAGCCATGCCGCTCTCTGCTTCCCTCTCACCTGACTAGCGGGGCCCGCTAGTCAGCCACTCTGTACGCGCCTGAAGCAGTACGAGTAGTGGCGCCCGACGTCACCCCCCAGTTCTGTTTATTTTCAAAAATTCAATTCTATCGAGAGAGCTTCAAACAGCCAAAACTTTTTAACCATAAGTCCAAATGAATTGATTCTTTTTGCATTGTGTTCTTTATGAACAAATCTAGCAGCTCACCAAAATGAGAATTTTCTCTGCTGCCTAGATTTTCTGGTGAATTTCAGAAGGGTTCTTGATGTTTTCTTTTTGTGTTTATAATTGCTTTCAGATAGTGAAGCTTGTCTTCAGGATCACTAGGAGGGTTGTGAACCACATTTGCACTAAGGCAAACCACAACAACATTTTCATGGTGCCATTACAATATTTGTGATTTTTCAACTTGAATTAATGATTTAATCCATGCATTTAAATCACAAGAATATTATTTGTATTCTATTGGTTGCTTGTTTAAGTTGATATGATTAATTTACAGAAGTTTGAAGCTAACTAAGTTGGTTAAGTAACTAGAAGTAATATTTGTTATGAAGAAGTAATAAGGTTTGGGATATAAGTAATTATTTTGAGTATTTTCTTGGATGAGAAAAATGATAAATTTGCTAAGTAAAGATTCTGTTTAAAGTGATGATTAATCATAACCAGAGGAGTGTTATGAGTTGTTGATGTTTATGCTTAGTGTGGATATAGTTGACCCACTTATTTCCGTTGTTATATGATGCACATGTTAGTGCTGCATTTCATGGCATATTTTTACACCGGTTGAGAGGATGATGGTGGGTAAATCATCTTGATGTTGGCGACCAAGTGTTGGTCATGGTTGTGATCACCGGAAAGATCACCGTTTGGTTACGAGGTAACCCGATCAAAGACCACGAGGTTGGTCCGTTTGTGATCCGAGAACGATCACCGTTGGTAAGCAAGTCCGAAGGACTTATATCACAAGAGCATGATCACGACATGTATGATATGATGTTGCATTACTAAATCAATCTGTTAAATATCATGATATTGTTTGTCATTATGTTTATGTTTGTTGTGAGCTTGCAAGTACATCCAATCTACTGACCTGGCGTGTCATGCCAGCTTTTAGGGAAGTCTCGTTGGAAAGGAGTGTTGTCCGAGTCTAGATCGTGTCCACATCGGTGTCCCTGTGCTATGGAGTTCTGCTACGACGTTGTTCCGCTGCCGTGTAGTTGCTATGATCAAGGCCCCTTTATGTTCACTAAATAATGTACATATTGTTCAGCCACACCGTGTGTGCCTCTTGGCCTCGTCACCTGTTGTAATATGAACTATGATCACTAACATCAATAAAGCGGTTGTTTTCTGTACCAAGATGTTGTGTGTTGCTAGAAGACATGGTATCTGGGCTGGCAATGCATGGTAAACCAGTTGCTCTGAGCCGGGGTGCCACAACACTTGGTATCAGAGCCGCGCTGACTATAGGCCACGCTAGACTACGACGTGTTAATTGGATGTTAGTTACGAGTTTAAGTTGAGTGCCGGTAGCATTTGTAGCTGGTTGTTGCATTGTATGCGCTCGTTTTATTTTTATGCTAACCTGCTAATGGTTGTGAGTGTAGATGGCTTCAGTGTCGTATCTGTGCCAGTCGCAACTGATGTCGTACACATCGCCACATCTGAAGAGGACATCAACACAATTGTTACACCCACAGCCCCTGCTGCTATACATACTGGACCAATTACTAGAGCTCGTGCACGCCAACTAAATTACCAGGTACTTTCGTTTCTTGGTAATGATTCTAATGTTCATGAGAATATGATGCTGCCTAAATTGGATACATTTGTTTTGCTTACAAATGAAGGGCCTAGCTTGGAGAAGGATGAACATTGGAGCAAGAACAAGAACGGAGTTACAAGTGATGATTTCAGGACTTTGAAGCCACCATAATGGGTGCATGAAGCCTTGGACGAAATATACAAGATGCCACTTCATAAATTTCGTCCCGAGGCTATTTTAGGTGCTGTGTCACCTTATTATTGGGCCAGGCCCATGTAATTTCGAAATACATAAGTATAGGCTATTTTTAGAGTCCGTATGTGTGGGGAAACAAGAGATAGGGTTGATTTCGGACCCCTCCACCAAGGGCCACGAAATTCCCCCCTCTTCCTCCATATATACAGCCCTTAGGGCATCATTTAGACTTTGGGTTTTGTTTAGATTAAAAGTTCGCCATAGCTGCAACTTCGCGTACTTCGTTTGTGTTCAACGACCAGACAAAGGCGTCACAGAACCCCACCTTGATCAATAAAGCTTTCATCTTATATTCGCAATATCCAGATTGCAATCTCAGTGTCTTGCTTGTTCTTCGTTTGCTCGCAGGAAACAGACCCTCGTGGTCAGGTTGATCGTGCTCCGGCGTGGTCAATAACCTCTCGGAGTTGGTTTAGCGATTGCTAAGGGGCGACGTCCTCGCACGTTCGTAGTCGGATCGTCAAAGTCGACTTCCACCAAAGCGAAATCCACCATCTCATCGAAAGACGGGACACCTTTGCCTTTATCATATGGTTTCCTACCTCATGCACATATTGATTTGTTGCCTCTTCCATCTTCGGAGAAGGTTAATTTTGATGCTAAACAACATGCTGAATTGATTTTAAAAATGCATGAGTTAACTAAGGAAAACATTGAGCGTATGAATGCTAAATATAAACTTGCTGGAGATAAGGGTAGAAAACATGTTGTGTTTGCACCTGGAGATCTTGTTTGGTTACATTTGCGTAAAGATAGATTTCCTGATTTGCACAAATCAAAGTTAATGCCACGTGCTGATGGTCCCTTTAAGGTGTTAGAGAAAATAAATGATAATGCATATAAACTTGAGCTGCCTGCAGATTTTGGGGTTAGTCCCACTTTTAACATTGCAGATTTGAAGCCTTATTTGGGTGAGGAAGATGAACTTCCGTCGAGGACGACTTCATTTCAAGAAGGGGAGGATCATGAGGACATCAATACAATTGTTACACCCACAGCCCCTGCTGCTATACATACTGGACCAATTACTAGAGCTCGTGCATGCCAACTAAATTACCAGGTACTTCCGTTTCTTGGTAATGATTCTAATGTTCATGAGAATATGATGCTGCCTAAATTGGATACATTTGTTTTGCTTACAAATGAAGGGCCTAGCTTGGAGAAGGATGAACATTGGAGCAAGAACAAGAACGGAGTTACAAGTGATGATTTCAGGACTTTGAAGCCACCATAATGGGTGCATGAAGCCTTGGACGAAATATACAAGATGCCACTTCATTAATTTCGTCCCGAGGCTATTTTAGGTGCTGCGTCACCTTATTATTGGGCCAGGCCCATGTAATTTCGAAATACATAAGTATATGCTATTTTTAGAGTCCGTATGTGTGGGGAAACAAGAGATAGGGTTGATTTCGGACCCCTCCACCAAGGGCCACGAAATTCCCCCCTCTTCCTCCATATATACAGCCCTTAGGGCATCGTTTAGACTTTGGGTTTTGTTTAGATTAAAAGTTCGCCATAGCTGCAACTTCGCGTACTTCGTTTGTGTTCAACGACCAGACAAAGGCGTCACAAAACCCCACCTTGATCAATAAAGCTTTCATCTTATATTCGCAATATCCAGATTGCAATCTTAGTTTCTTGCTTGTTCTTCGTTTGCTCGCAGGAAACAGACCCTCGTGGTCAGGTTGATCGTGCTCCGGCGTGGTCAATAACCTCTCGGAGTTGGTTTAGCGATTGCTAAGGCGCGACGTCCTCGCACGTTCGTAGTCGGATCGTCAAAGTCGACTGCCACCAAAGCGATATCCATCATCTCATCGAAAGACGGGACACCTTTGCCTCTATCAACATCTCCTTCGTAACGTGTGGTGTTGGCTGTACCTCCTCGGTGACGACCCAGTCTATCGTGTGTACCGGGAGCATTTAGCAGACTCCGTGTATGAGTATCACGCGGTGGTTACTCTGTGCACCAGCTCCGATTCCAGCACTTACACTCGTACCTCTCGGAGCGGTTTTGCTTCTACCGCTTCTCGGGCTGTCAGGTTTGCTCCATTCTAGGTCCTTGTCGAGCTCCGTTATAACGAGGTCCGGATGCAGAACCACCCAGGTTTCCACTACTATCCCTCTTTGCACGACAATGGTCGTGCCCGCTTTCCAATCATTGATTCGGAGTCTGATAGTGTTGCTAGCCACCTTTCCCGTTATATCACTGCTAGCTACCTTATGATCCATGAGCTGGCTTGAGAGCTGACTCGTGCATGTACTGCCTTAGCCGCTACTAGATCTTTTACTACTCCATCATCTACGGGATTTACTCCTTATGTTCCATCCAGTTCTAGTTCACCTATTCCACCGGTTACTCCTCCGAGTATCCCGTGAGCCTCGACCGTGAATCCTCTTAGTGCTCATGCTGAGTGGGTTTCACTTTGCACTACTCCCGTAGCCCCGATGCTTCACCCTTCACCTGCCTCGGAGGGAGAGCCCTCGAGGCAGCGTCGTCGTGTTACCTTTAACCCAGAGGTTTCAGTTAACATCGTCAATTTAGGATCCAAGTATGCTTCAGGAGAGGTGATAGAGGCGGGGTGTCCCGATCTTTCGATGAGATGATACTACCGATTTGGTGGAGACGACTTTGACGATCCGACTACAAACGTGCACGACGTTGCGCCTTAGCAATCGCTAAACCAATCTCCTGAGGTTATTGACCACGCCGGAGCACGATCAACCTGACCACGAAGGTCTATTCCTGCAAGCAATCGAAGAACGAGCAAGAATATGATAAAAGCAATCTGAATATTGCGAATATATATGAAGTATTGATAAAGGTGGGGATCCGTAAGCGGTCTTGGTCTGGTCGTTGGACACAAACGAAGTACACGAAGTTGCAATGGCTAACTTTTAACTAAACAAATCCCAAGGAAAAGCTACTAGATGGATCTACTTATATAGGAGCAAGGGGTGGCGGCCAAGGAGGTGGGAGGACATCCCAAGGCAGCCTAAAACTAAATCTAGGTCGTACAAGGCCAATGGGCCCAAGTGGAGGTGATGTAACACCTTTGGACTTGTAGTTTGACTCGGATTCTGCTGCAGCACCAGATTGTTTCGTCCAGAACTCAACGCTCCGGACGAATTTGAAGGTTATTCCAATTGGGTTGGAAAGTGCACGAAATCTAGTTTCCAACAAAAAAAGAATCACCCAATTCGGAGTCCGTATGAAAAACTTGTGTGCGTTTTGAGTCAGGTGTGTCTGTGCAGTTCGAATCTGAATCCAGAACATGAGAGACTTGGAATCTATCTTCTCTTGTGCCAAAAGTGACGTGAGAGAACTTTTTGGACAGCAAATAAACATATCTTTCTTCCTTATCTTCATATGTGGATTGTACAAATGTCCCATACACCTGCAATTAGACAAAACACAAAAGTGTGTGAAGTATTTTGTTCTGGATAACATAAATAGATTATTGAATAGTTTGCACTAGAAATCACCTGACAAATATGCATATATGCAATATTTTTGGTCATATCCAAGGTAGTCATGTCCTCATCATCCTCCCCTTCTTGAAAATAAAGCCGTCCTCGGCGTTGCTTAATCTGAAATGTGGCTAACAAAAGAGACAAGGTGTACATGTTGTATATGTATATGTCATCCATTTTTACTTCCCCTGATTTTTGCATATATGACACATGAATAGATGAGTAACTTGCATAGTTCATAAAATCTAAAGCCAAAAAATTAGCACAAGAAGTAGAAGGCATGAAAATATTGCAACTCAGTTTGCACATATAAGTGAAGCTCTTATTCATTTCAAAAGATTGACAATGTTCATCATTAAACCATCCCAACATTGGTGAATAAACCTTACTTGCATCAAATTTACATGCTACAACATGCTTAAATAAGCAAACATGCAATAAGTCATTCAACACAGAATCATCACCAAGATTAGAGGTCATATCAAAATGATTAAACATTGGTTCTTTTGCATCAATAGTTAATTCAATGGGTGCACTCAAAATTGTTGATATTTCAGTTGTTTGATCACATGGCAAAGTCAAATTATCAACGTAGTCCTCTAAAATAGGTGGTGTGATCAAAGTAGTGGGTAGCTCATCAGATGGTGCATTCAAATTGACAAGGAATTCATCATTCTCATGTAGAGATGGAAGATCAGTACCTTTGTCATTACCTCTTATGATCAACTCAGATGATGTAGCCACTCTCGGGGGCGATGTGTCACATGGTGGAGGTGATGTAGTCCTGACAACAACGGATGTGGTTGTCATAGTATGCCTAGTAGTTGAAGGAACAATCATATCAACTCTTGGAATGTGCACCGTGCGCTTGTTCTCCTTGTGGCCAACACGTCGTTTTATTTCCTGTTCAGCTTTGCAAGCAAGATGAAACAAATGGTCCATAGGATAACACTCTTCATGAATTAGTATCTCTTGAATATCACGGTTTAATCCTCCCCAAAATCTATCCATAAAATCATCTTCACTTTCTTCTAAAGAGGAATGCAACAAGGTAGTTTGTAAATCATCATAATATTTTGTTACAGTTTCACTACCTTGTTTTAAGTGTTGCAACTTCTTAATCATGTCACGAGTATAATAAGCAGGGACGAAAGTATGTCGCATGGCAAGTTTCAAATCATCCCAAGTAGTAGGTATATAATCAGGGTGTAACCGACAATATTCACTCCACCAAACCAAAGCATAACCAGTGAAAGAACCAACCGCAACCTTAACCTTTTTATGTTCATTGAAATTATGGGAAGCAAATATATTTTTTATGTCGAACTCCCATTCAATATATAAAGCAGGTTTAAAATGGCCATTAAATGGTGGTATAGATACATTAACCTGATCATGTGCATTTGGATGTTTGTGCACCTCTCGTGACGGTTGTGGTATTTGCAAAGGTGGTGGCACGTCTCCCGCGATCGACAAAGCCCATGAATTGACTCTGGATCCTGTCATGATTAGTAGAACAAGAAACAAAACCCAAAAATAATGTTCCTATAACTACTAGGATGTGGTGGTAAAACGCTCACAGTAAAGCAAATATCAATGTCTTACAAGTTCTTACCATGCAGCAGGCGGTGATCGGCAACCAGCGGTGTCAAGTAACTCCGAATATTGAGTAAAGCGATTGCCAGGGGAGCGTACGTATACACGGTGTAGAAATATGTGGAGCTGGGTTGGCTATATATGGTAGCAAAAGATTAGCAATAATCAATTCAAAGATGCAATGTTGAATAAACGCTCAACGACGGTACTGTGCTGGTCCTAGGCTAGACCGGACTAGAGACGCGAGCCTAGAACACTAATGAGGTCACGGTGTAGCACAACTAGCATCAATGAAGGATACTAAGTAGCTCTTGACAGCAAGATATAAGTGAAGATCACAACGGCAGTGAAGATAATGATGAAAAACAACTGCCAAGCAGGATATACAACAACTCTCTCTCCAACTTTCCTCTTGAAAAGTTTGAGACAATTTTCTGATAAATTCTTTCAAAGAATCCTACTAACTCAAGCTTTCCAATGCAAAAAGAATCAATCAATTCCGAGTTGATATGAGGAGTCAAAGAATTCTAAAATTGGCCTGAAATATTGGAACAAGCTGTGTTCACGAACTTCGGAGGGCAAAAAGACCTATTTAGAAGCCGATTTTGAGGTATCAAATATTGAACTAGCTTCTGCAACTATTTAGATGCGTCTCGTTGTTAGCTTCAATTTGAGTACTCACGGAGCCAAAACGGACTTCGTATGAGGAAGATACACCTGTTTTACTGAACAGTGCGTAAAACAGATTCCAATCCGAATTCAGGTACGAGATTGATTCTAGATAGATCCAATTTTTTTTTCTCTCTTTTTTTTCTCATGCTTTTTTTTTCTTTTTCTTCGCTCTCTTTTTCTTTTTTTTTCTTTCCTTTTTTCTCTTTCTTTTTTTTCTTTCCAAGACAAACTAGATAAGATGCAGATTGGATCAGGCGAAGATGTGAATGACCTCAACTATGATTATGACAATGAACAGTGCGTAGCACGTGGTGGAAATTAATAGATGGGATGGTGGACAGCGGAAGGGATAATGATGCAGCGGCGGCGTGACTAATGTGAACAGAACTCGAAACTCTAAAGGAACTAGACGCTAAGACCAGCAACTGACACGACGATGCAACCGATATTCAACTATGCAAGCAATGAATAGAAAATTGCAAAGGCTCAGACTGGCTTGGATAAAGGATGAACAAATCTAACTTTTTTTGTGTGTGGCTTTTTCTTGGACAATAGGTAAGAAAATAAATCTAATCTAAGAAAAACTGGAAATTCTCACCGAGCAACCTGAAAACTGATACCACTTGATAGAGGCGGGGTGTCCCGATCTTTCGATGAGATGATACTACCGATTTGGTGGAGACGACTTTGACGATCCGACTACAAACGTGCACGACGTTGCGCCTTAGCAATCGCTAAACCAATCTCCTGAGGTTATTGACCACGCCGGAGCACGATCAACCTGACCACGAAGGTCTATTCCTGCAAGCAATCGAAGAACGAGCAAGAATATGATAAAAGCAATCTGAATATTGCGAATATATATGAAGTATTGATAAAGGTGGGATCCGTAAGCGGTCTTGGTCTGGTCGTTGGACACAAACGAAGTACACGAAGTTGCAATGGCTAACTTTTAACTAAACAAATCCCAAGGAAAAGCTACTAGATGGATCTACTTATATAGGAGCAAGGGGTGGCGGCCAAGGAGGTGGGAGGACGTCCCAAGGCAGCCTAAAACTAAATCTAGGTCGTACAAGGCCAATGGGCCCAAGTGGAGGTGATGTAACACCTTTGGACTTGTAGTTTGACTCGGATTCTGCTGCAGCACCAGATTGTTTCGTCCACAACTCAACGCCCCGGACGAATTTGAAGGTGATTCCAATTGGGTTGGAAAGTGCACGAAATCTAGTTTCCAACAAAAAAAGAATCACCCAATTCGGAGTCCGTATGAAAAACTTGTGTGCGTTTTGAGTCAGGTGTGTCTGTGCAGTCCGAATCTGAATCCAGAACGTGAGAGACTTGGACTCTATCTTCTCTTGGGCCAAAAGTGACGTGAGAGAACTTTTTGGACAGCAAATAAACATCTCTTTCTTCCTTATCTTCATATGTGGATTGTACAAATGTCCCATACACCTGCAATTAGACAAAACACAAAAGTGTGTGAAGTATTTTTGTTCTGGATAACATAAATAGATTATTGAATAGTTTGCACTAGAAATCACCTGACAAATATGCATATATGCAATATTTTTGGTCATATCCAAGGTAGTCATGTCCTCATCAAGAGGACCCCGCAGCACGAGTAGAGCAGTAGAGCGTTTGAGCATCCGAAGTTGTCAGGATGATGTACGGATGTAGTCATGATGCTCTATTTCATGTATGAGAGTAGTTGAACCTAGCATGTTGTTTACCTTTCATGTATGAGGCTATGTATAATTATGTTGGAACTATATTTTATTCGTTGTGTTTTCTCCGCTATTTCGTTTTCTCTCGGGATTTGTTGCTGGCTTTTCCCCAATTTATTTTGGATGTTTCTCATCTCGGTTGCATTGTCTTGGGAAAAATCCACTATAGGATGTAGTGGGGAGGCAGCAGTAGTGACGCTCATGAGGATGCTCCTGTTCGTCGTTCCGCACGACAGGCAGGACACTCCCCTGAGTCGTACGTTCCACCACCGCCTCCACCACCAAATCCACCCTCCACTGAACAAATTCTGCGTATGTTTGAGGAAAGGATGAATAATGATCTGATTGAAATATTAAGGAGTGTGCAAGCTGTGGTTGGACAGAATGGAAACCAGAATGGACACCACTCCAAGCTGTCAGACTTTTAGAGAACAAAGCCTCCCAGTTTCAGTCAGGTTATTGATCCCTTGGATGCAGACGATTGGTTACGAACCATTGAGAGGAAGCTTGAGATTGCTCGTACTGAAGAAGATGATAAATTTCCGTTTGAAAATCTTTATCTTGAAGGCGCTGCCGCTATAAGGTGGGAAAACGCAAAGCCATGTGGCCTGCTGATGAAGAAATCACATGGGAAAACTTCAAGGATCGGTTTCAGAAATATCATATTCCTACCGGAATTATGAAGGTTAAGCAGCGTGAATTTCTCGCGCTCCTTCAAGGAAGTCAGTTTGTGGGTGAATATTTGCAAAATTTCAATCATCTGGCCCATTATTCCCTTTATGACGTGGCCACCGAAGAAAGAAAGATTGACAAGTTTCTTGGGGGATTAAACCCGCAACTCCGATGTACCCTTAGTATGTTTTATTTCCCTGATTTCCAAACTCTGGTAAACAAGGCTTTCATTGCTGAAAGGGAACACAAGATTGTATCGGACAATAGGCCTGCTAATAACGATCACAAGCGCAAGTTCGAGCCAAGGAAGGAAGTGCAGCCAGTACAAATGGCTCGTACCTAGCAGCATACTCAGGTGGAATACAAGCCCAATTTGTAGCAGAATGTTAACAAGACCACCACACAAGTCAAGAATGTTTTGACCAACCCGATGCGAGAAGAGTGCCAGCGCAACAATTGTTGCTTCAGTTGTGGGCAAACCGGACATTATGCCAAACAGTGTCCCAAGAACGGCAAGGCAAATGCTCTATTCAGGCCACAAGTCAACTTTATGGAGTCATGCCCTACCCAGCAAAACATCACTAGGCACGTTCATCACCTCTCCGTAGATGAAGCTCAAGAGAACCCCGAAGTCATCA
The DNA here is from genome assembly GCF_018294505.1 of Triticum aestivum. Taxonomy (NCBI): domain Eukaryota; kingdom Viridiplantae; phylum Streptophyta; class Magnoliopsida; order Poales; family Poaceae; genus Triticum; species Triticum aestivum. Next base: position 251,823,787 of record NC_057803.1, read on the forward strand.
TTGTATGTTCTCTTTTAATAACATACCTGCCATAATTTTATTTGACTTTGGGGCTTCCCACTCTTTTATTTCGCGGAGTTTTGTTGCCCAATTTTTTTTCCTTGTTCGCTTTTGGGCAAGAATATGCTGGTACAATCCCCGGGATCGTTGATCAGGAGCAATTTCTTCTGCCGTAATATGGAAATCAATATCAATGGAGCCCGTTTTCCAACTTCCTTGATAATCATTGAGTCTGTAAAGTTGGATGTTATTTTGGGTATGAATTGGCTGACCCAATATCAAGTATGCATAAACTACACGACCCGAGAAGTCACTTTGACCAGTCAAGAGGGGCAGACTACCAAATTTTATGCTCGCAGGAGCATACCCAAGAAAGAAATGGTCTTCACTGCTATGGTTGGTGACTTGGAATTAATTCCTGTGGTCAGTGAGTTTCCTAATGTAATTCGAGAAGAACTGCCAGGCATGCCACCAGATCGAGAGCTTGAGTTTGCAATAGATCTCGTGCCTAGAACCGCACCATTATACAAGAAGTATTACCGGATGCCCTCATCAGAATTAGTGGAGCTAAAGAAACAGCTTGATGAAATGCTCCAGAAAGGATATATCCGTCCCAGCTCTTCACCTTGGGGATCACCTGCTATCTTCGTGGATAAGAAGGATGGCAGCCTTCGCATGTGTGTGGATTACAGTCAGCTGAATGATGTCACCATCAAAAATAAATATCCACTGCCCAGGATTGATGACTTGTTTGATCATCTCAGTGGGGCCAAGGTATTCTCCAAAATTGATTGAAGTACAGGATATCATCAACTCAAGATTAAAAAGTAAGATATTCCTAAGACCGCATTCACTACTCGATACGGTCTTTATGAATATACAGTTATGTCTTTTGAACTCACCAATGCCCCTGCCTTCTTCATGCATATGATGAACAAAGATATTCATGGACTTCCTCGATAAATTCGTGCTAGTCTTCATCGATGACATACTTATATACTCAAAAAGTGAAGAAGAGCACAAAGAACACCTCAGAGCTGTGTTACAACGACTCCGTGACCATCAGCTATACGCCAAATTCAGTAAATGAGAGTTTTGGCTCAAGCAAGTTGGATTTCTTATACATGTGCTATCCGCCGAAGGCATAGCCGTGGACCCGAGAAAAGTAAAGGATGTGCTCGATTGGTTGCCACCCACAACCGTATAGCAAATCCGGAGTTTTCTTGGATTAGCCGGATACTACCATCGTTTCATTGAAGGGTTTTCCAAGATTGCTAAACCCATGACGGAGCTGCTCAAGAAAGATATGAAGTATGAATGGACTGAGGACTGTGAGAAAAGTTTCAATGAGCTAAAAATACGATTGACGACCGCACCTGTGTTGACTCTTCCAGACATCTACCGTAGCTTTGATGTGTACTGCGACGCCTCCAAACAAGGTCTTGGATGCGTACTTATGCAAGACGGCAAAGTGGTAGCATATGCATCACGACAGCTACGACCCTACGAGGGAAATTATCCTACTCATGATCTGGAATTGGCCGCGGTGGTTCATGCCCTAAAAATTTGGATACACTACCTCATTGGGAAGAGGTGCCAATTTTTTACCGACCACAAAAGTATCAAGTATATATTTACTTAGCTAGATTTAAATCTCCGTCAATGAAGATGGCTTGAGTTACTCAAGGACTATGATCTTGGAATAAATTACCACCCGGGTAAGGCCAACATGGTTGCCGATGCACTCAGTCGAAAGCCTGTCAGCCTGAATGCCATAATGAAATCCTTCCCTCCCGAACTTCAAAAGGAGATTGCTCAGCTCAACCTGGTCATAGTTGATGCTGTCCTTGCTAATATTATGGAAGTTACCCCTACCCATGAGGAAGAGATCCGCGAGGCCCAGCCAGCTAACACCGTCCTGTAGAAACGTGCCAAGAGTATGATAGTAGGATAGACTCCAGATTTTTCTAAGGATCAACATGGTACACTCCGATTCTGTGGAAGAATTTGTGTACCCAGTTAGTCGGATTTAAGGAAGAAAATCAGGTCGGAAGCACATGAATCCTCGTATTCTATTCACCATGGAGGTACTAAAATGTATGAAGACCTTCGACAAATATTTTGGTGGGATGGAATGAAGAAAGACATTGCCTATTTTGTGGCCTGTTGCGACATATGCAACAAGGTGAAGGCAGAACATCAGAAGCCAGCCGGACTTCTCCAACAGTTGCCAGTTTCACAATGGAAATGGAATGATGTCTGCATGGATTTTGTCATAGGGCTACCTAAGACTCAGTGAGGTAACGATGCAATCTGGATCATAGTGGACACCTTAACCAAGGTTGCTCACTTTATCCCGATTAGAAACACATATCGAGCAGATCAACTAGCACAACTGTATGTATCCAGAATAGTCAGTCTGCATGGAGTACCATGAACAATCACTTCTGACAGGGGGTCAGTTTTTACCTCCGCTTTCTTATCATGTCTCCACCAAGCCTTGCGAACAACGTTAAAATATAGTACCGCTTATCATCCTCAGACTGATGGACAGACTAAGCGAGTAAACCAAATACTCGAAGATATGCTACGAGCCTGTGCTTTGGCCCAAGGAACAAAATGGGAAGACTGCATACCGTATGTAGAGTTCTCCTATACCAACAGCTTCTAGTCCAGTTTAAAAATGTCACCGTATGAGGCTTTGTATGGCCGTAAGTGCCGCACTCCTTTAAATTGGTCTCAAACTGGAGATAGCCATATTTTCGGAACGGACCTCATGATGGAAGCTGAGAAACAAGTCAAGGAAATTCAAGACAGATTGCAATTGGCCAAATCGCGACAAAAGAGTTATTATGATGCAAAGCACCGATATATCAGTTTTGAACCCAGAGAACACGTATACCTTCGAGTCACCCCTATGAAACGAGTCAAGAGATTTCAGACTCGTGGAAAGTTGGCACCCAGATTTATTGGTCCATTCCCCGTTATGTCCCGAGTGGGTACTGTTGCATATTAGTTGGAACTACCCCTAGAATTGTCGGAAGTACACAATGTGCTACATGTTTCATAGTTGAGGCGATGCGTATCGCCGCCCGAGAAAAAGACTACTATGACATAAATAGAGTTGGCGAAGGATTTAACATATGAAGAGAGACCGGTCAGAATTTTCGATCAGATGGAAAGGGTCACTCGTAGTAAAGCAAGGAAGTTTTACAAAGTTCAGTGGGAGCATCACACAGAGGCAGAATCGACTTGGGAACGAGAAGAATTTCTAAAGGCACATTATCCAGAATGGTTTTCCCAAGCAACAGAATCTCGAGGACGAGATTCATCCTAAGTGGGGGAGGTTTGTGACAGCCTAGTTTTTGCCCTCTTCTCTTTGCCTGATTTTCATTTGGTTTGGTTTTGAAATATGGAGTTTTGAATCTTTTCAAATGGACTTAAACACTTGGGTACCCCTTGACTTTCACCCCAAGTGCCTCATTTCCCTCTCTAACTATCATTTCCTCTCAGGTTCACCTCAAAATAATATTTTGAGTATTGTTCTTAAATGAAAAATATTCATTTCCCTCTCTTAAACCCTAGCTAGCTCAATGTGCTCCAAAGCAACCCCAAATTTTCTTGCCCACAAAAATCTGAGAAAAATCCCAAATATTCTCTAAACCCTAGGGCACCTTCCTGAGAAAAAATATTTCATCACTTTTTGGAATATTTTTACTACAAAAAATATTTTTTGTTCTGGACAGAAATGGTGGTTTCTACAACAACTACCATCTTACTTGCTCTATTGTGGCTGATTTTTCTTGTGCATCATCACCTTAGTAGATGATTGCTAACCTCCAAAGCCCAGCTCCCAACTCTCAGTAGTTTGACCACAGTAAGCTCTCAAAGTTACTGACCAGAAACTTACCAGGAAATTGAAATCCATTCTACTGCGTTTGAGCTCAAACCAAAGCGTGGTAACCTCTCAATCTACCACGAACTACATGCCAGACATGAAGTTTAGGCTTAGGTCGGCCCGAGGTCAGAGTTCACGCAGTGACCACATGTGTGCATGGTGCCAACCTACATGTCGCCGCGCTCTAAGTGCCCCCGAGCGCTCTGTTGCACGCGTGCTCGCTTCCCCGACTGCCAAACCTTGCCAAACTTCGCCACGATCATCGTCTCGACACTCTTAATTCCCTCCTGGTGCTCGCCGACGCCGGAGCTCACCGCAGCGAGCACGGGCGCAGTCCGGCCAATGCAACAGTGAGCTGCGCACTATGTTCGTCGCCACCCTCTCGCCCCTGTGCTCGTCTCCGCTCGTCCACAGTGCCCGCGTGAGCTGCGTCACCTTCCCCCTCGCTCACTGACGTTGTTCGTCGCCAGGCACCGTGTCCAGGTGTCCTCTGGCAGAGCCCAAACCCCCTCGTTGCTCGGCTATAAATAGAGCCCTCCCCAGCCTCCTCCAGCATCATCCACTCCACACACACACTCCACGATCTCGCAGAAAGACGTAGCTCGGTCGGGCTGGCCGCGGGCCGCCGTCCCCGAGCTCGAGCTCGTCGGCGATCCCTTCGGGTCGTCTCTGCGGCTCCAGCCCCTCCCAGGCTCGGGCCACCCTTCTAGGGCCTCCGCCGTGCCTCAGTGGTGCCGTTCCACCCGGTTGGAGCCCCTGGTGTCGCCTCTAGTCACTGTCGTCTTCAACTCCGATGACCTCTGCGTTCTGTCGCCGCTGGAGAGACCGTTTCCAACACCGTTCGACCAGCCCTAGCTAACCTATGGGTATGGGCAGGTGCGCCTCCGTCTTCTCTTTCGATCCCTCCCTCTAGTTCTGGCCAAGGAGCTCTCCTTGCCGGCATGTGCTCCGGCCGAGCCGCGCCGCTCTCTGTGTCCCTCCTCGCCTCCCTCTCACCTGACTAGCGGGGCCCGCTAGTCAGCCACTCTGTACGCGCCCGAAGCGGTACGAGTGGTAGCGCCCGCGAGGTTTTACTCCTTCGACGTCACCCCCCCCCCCAGTTCTGTTTATTTAAATTCAAACATTCAATTCTATGCAGAGAACTTCAAACAGCCAAAACTTTTTAACCATAAGTCCAAATGAATTGATTCTTTTTGCATTGTGTTCTTTATGAAGAAATCTAGCAACTCACAAAAATGAGAATTTTCTCTGCTGTCTAGATTTTCTTGTGAATTTCATAAGGGTTCTTGATGTTTTCCTTTTGTGTTTATAATTGCTTTCAGATAGTGAAGCTTGTCTTGAGTATCACCAGGAGGGTTGTGAACCTCATCTGCACTAAGGCAAGCCACATCAACATTTTCATGGTGCCATTATAATATTTGTGATTTTTCAACTTGAATTAATGATTTAATCCATGCATTTAAATCACTAGAATATTATTTGTATTCTGTAGGTTGCTTGTTTAAGTTGATATGATTAACTTACAGTAGTTTGAAGCTAACTAAGTTGGTTAAGTAACTAGAAGAAATATTTGTTATGAAGAAGTAATATGGTTTTGGATATAAGTAATTATTTTGAGTATTTTCTTGGATGATAAAAATGATAAATTTTCTAAGTAAAGATTCTGTTTAAAGTGATGATTAATCATAACCACAGGAGTGTTATGAGTAGTTGATGTTTATGCTTAGTGTGGATATAGTTGACCCAGTTATTTCCGTTGTTATATGATGCACATGTTAGTGCTGCATTTCATGGCATGTTTTGACACCGGTTACTTTCACTTTAAGTTGAACCTGATAATAACTCAACTTGAATATATCGTTGACCGGGTCATGGTGCCACTGAATCGGGTTTTCCCAGTGCAACCACATTTGGCTTTATGGGAAGGCCTTTATTCAGTCTGTTGTCATGCCTCTAGTCGGTGCCTCCAACGAGGGAAGGTTATGGGCGTGCGGTACCCTAGCCCGGTAAGCAGACATACCCGTGTGTGCCTGTTGTTGTTATGGTACCTTGTCCCCGTTTGGGACCATTGATGTTTTGCCGCGACGATGGTCATTGGTGTCTTTGGTAGACACGGGGCCACCCAGGACTTGCCCAATGGGGAGTGAGTCGGAGTGGCCCGTAGAGTGTCATGGCAATGGAGGGGTTTCATCGGAACGCCGTTGGTCCACCCGAATGGGAGTGCGAGGCCATGGGTTCTGTGGTGTGGGTACAATGCGGTACCTCTGCAGAGTGTATTCGATCTATCGATAGTCGAGTCCACGGTTACAGACACGCTCGAAAGTAGGTCACACCATGGGTCAACGTTTAATTAATTTTGCACACAAAGGTATGAACTTTGCACTGTTGAGAGGATGATGGTGGGTAAATCATCTTGATGTTGGCGACCAAGTGTTGGTCATGGTTGTGATCGCCGGAAAGATCACCGTTTGGTTACGAGGTAACCCGATCAAAGACCACGAGGTTGGTCCGTTTGTGATCCGAGAACGATCACCGTTGGTAAGCAAGTCTGAAGGACTTATATCACAAGAGCATGATCACGACATGTATGATATGATGTTGCTTTACTAAATCAATCGGTTAAATATCATGATATTGTTTGTCATTATGTTTACGTTTGTTGTGAGCTTGCAAGTACATCCAATGTACTGACCTGGCGTGTCATGCCAGCTTTCAGGGAAGTCTCGTTGGAAAGGAGTGATGTCCGAGTGTAGATCGTGTCCACATCGGTGTCCCTGTGCTATTGAGTTCCTCTACGACGTTGTTTCACTGCTGCGTAGTTGCTATGATCGAGGCCCCTTTATGTTCACTAAATAATGTACATATTGTTCAGTCGCACTATGTGTGCCGCTTGGCCTCGTCACCTGTTGTAATATGAACTATGATCCGCTAACATCAATAAAGTGGTTGTTTTCTGTACCAAGATGTTGTGTGTTGCCAGAAGACATGGTCTCTGGGCTGGCAATGCATGGTAAACCGGTTGCTCTGAGCCGGGGTGCCACAGTGCAATGCACGGGCATCTACGCACGGGAAATTATGCCGAACACGGCTAGTTGTAAGTAGGCTAGGTCTAGAGCCATGATGATAGTGACTGCAGACGGTGAGGCTGACTATGGTATGCCGAACATGGCACCCATACTCAGGTGTCATCTCCGGCGTAGGGTCTTGTCACTTTACTGTGAGGAGCAGCACGTAATAATTTGACCAACGGGTAGTACAGTGCTACTACATTGGTAGTACTACTAGTAGTACTAGCACCACCATCTGGATTTAGTAGTACTACCAGGTCCATCTGGATTTAGTATTTGACTAGCAATATCTAGTAATGCATGTCACAAAAAATGTACTACTCCCTCTGTAAATAAATACATTGTGTATTGTTTTATTCCTATCAGCGAGATAACTTAATGTCTTTTTGCTACTTAATAGGATTACATGCAATGAACTAACCACCGCATGTGATGCTTTGTAGTCTCAAGTCATTGAAAGCATGCACGGCCCACATCTCCCATTGGTTGATATGTCACGAAATAAGAAATGAGGAGGGAGTTAATGTACCATGCCTAAGTGTTTTGGGATTATTTGGTTTTCGTAAGGTGTATTACACAACATTTTTGGTTACATGCATTAACATTTTATTAGTTAAATCATAGGTCAAAACTTGGCGCAAAATGCAAAGGGGACCAATAAACTAGTAAACATCAAAGTTCTCTCGTTTGGCCCCAACTAGAGGTCCGGTGAGATGTCTATACTACACCAGCACGGAGGGGGACACGACTTCATTGACGTACTGCACCTGCCTTTGAGTGTATGACACATGGGCCCAACAGGTGGATGGCCAACCTGTCATACAGCCAAAGGAAGGTGCAGTAGAGGGGCGAGGAGTAGATGGCCAACACGCACGTGAATTCAACACAGTCTGCACTTCTCATATAAAGGCTCCCGCCAGTCCAATCTACGAAATCCTCCGCACCTACGCACCCAAGGGCAAGAGTGATCACTCCAATCGCAAGATCAGTTGACTAGAAGCTAGACCCATGGAGGCGATGAGCGCGAGCATCAGCCGGCTGTGCCAGATGGTCCACGACACCGGCCTGCGGCCCGGCACCGAGGAACGTCTCCAGGTAGTGCTTGAGGCTTCCAGGGCGAGGGGCCGCTTGGACGACAGCTTCGTCTCCTTGTTCGACGAGGTCCTCGCCGGCTTCCTCGACAAGTTCACCGTCGTCAAGAAGCTCGCAGACGACCTTGACGTACGCCTCCAGCCCACACGCCCAGGCTCTGCGATGCCTGCAACCATCAACGGCCTCTATGGTGACAACCTCTTCGATGCACTGGTGACCCTGCGACTGCCCGCCGTCACGCCGGAGAATGTCCACCTCGAGGTCGCGCTCGCCGCGCAGCGCCTGGCGCAGCAAGACACCATCGACATAATCACCCATGTCTACGCGCAAATCGTCCACAAGGACTACTACACGCAAGAGGAGAACGATAGGACGTTGGCCTTCTTGGACCGCAGGGCAACCTTGGACGGCATTGTTCAGAAGCACGTTGAGCTTGCTGCCAACGCCGCTGCTCCTCACATGTCGGTTGGTGACCCGGTGCACTAGCGTGTGAGGATGTTGTTGATGGATTCGTATGTATCTTTATCTTTCCATCAAATCCATGTAGTCTATGGTACTACTAGTAATTATCTTACCTATCGCATCAACTTCATAATTTTCGTACGTTCTCCATGCATGAACCGCGCCAGAACCAAACTTCTCATTACTCTAGGGAAAAACATTATTTCTATCTATTGGTCGCGCCATGGAGCAGAACCAAATTTTACAAGTTACAAGTTCAAAAAGGAAAAGCCTGCCGTGTTCACGTTGCACCCCCACACGGTTGGTCCGGCACGCCGCTCAAGGGGGAATGTGTGATGTGTTGCATTTTCACTTACAAGTGGGACTGCAGTTGAGCAATCCGATTATGGGCAAACCCCCACCCCGCCCATCGCGCGATGGCTGAGAAAACAGGAGGGAGAAGAGATGGATGTAGCACGGACTCTAAGAAAATTGGTGTCGGATGGGACTCATGTGTGTGGCGTGTGCTGTACTGCTAGACATGAATGCTAGTTATGGACCATGCCACCCCACTATATCGAGGTGCTGGTTATGGAGAAAAAATTTCCTGGAGTCCGTGCTCAGCCCTCCTCTATCTCTCTTCTCAGCCAGCCAGCAGACGCGCGGAGCCCATCGTCTATTTGCTCATATGCGGTCCCACATGTCAGTGAAAACGCAAGAGGACCCACTGAACCTGCACATCTTTCACCTCGACATGCTGGTGATGAAAAAAAAATCCAATAAAGATCTTCGGTGGCCGCTTTTGGAGTTACTCAAGAGTAGTAAGACTCTATTCACAGTTTAGCCCAAGATGCACATCACGTGGCTTCAACTACCACTTTATTTTCTTGCATGACACGACCTGGATGCTGGATGTCCCACGTGTCGGCAAAAGGAGGAAGAACTCGACCAAATCTTCGGTTGTGCTCTCGGATTGGACTAGTTGTGCTAACTTAAAATTTTATTGTGTAGAATGGATGCAAGTTTTGGTATTGGGAAGAAGAGTAAAACGATATATTGATAGAGCGCAATTTAGTAGATGTTCTAGCACTTTTAGCTAGCATAGAGGCTAGAGATGAGACTAGTGCACTTATTGATAGAATAGAGGCTACACACGTCTACTTCTTTACACTCGAAGAAGAAAGAAGCACACAAGATCGAGCCTCCGCAGATCAACAATGAATGCATCGAGAAGGCACTAATGCAACTTACATGAGCATTTATGGAAGTTGAATATCTTCTAAAATGTATTCTTCTGGTTCTTGTTTTCTTTGGTCTTGCTTTTCTAGTCAAAATTTTGGTGATGTATTTCCATGTACCAAAAAATCAGTGATGAAAAAAAGATATGTGTTGGGACCCCGATACCAAGTCACATCGATCTAGCCGGTAACACCTCATATCACTTTGCGGCCTCACGCATGGTATCCCCACGGGTGTTGGCTTACCCTGGCTCGGGACCGTTTGCGCCTTTTGGCTCACGTATATGATTGTGTCGCTAGCATCCATATGACAGAGAACCCGGGCCGATATGGCTAGTCGTGAACCCAAAACGGCACTAACCTGTGGGGACAGGCATACATGATTCACATCGAGCATCTCGGTCAGCAGCATGTGAATCCTGGCTGTAGCACTGGGCTAACAGGACTCTGGGAACCTGGGCTGCAGCAGGCTAGGCAGGACTCCGGATGTCACCGCGTGACATTTCCTCGAAGGGACAGACACATGAACGAAGTGAAACACATGCCGGCCAGTCAAGTGTCCTGAGCAGTAGTGCTGGGCTAGCAGGACTCCGGTGAACTGGGCTGTAGCGGACTACTATGGCTCAAGGAAGCACTACATTACATTTCTCCATAAGAGAGGCTACCAAGGATAAACAACTAGATTGTCGGATCCCACACATAGCAATACACGTCACACGTACGCATAACATGCAAGTATGTGATGTACAACATGGCATCACAACATAACACAAACTCATATAGATAAAGGCCCAGAAGAGCCACATATCATTAAATACAAACAGGGGTCACATGACCCATCATTCAGAGCATACAAGCAATGGAAGCATTACATATCTGAGTACAGACAACTGCAAAAGAAAAAGGCTGGGAAGCCTAACTATCTACATGTCCCTCCCAAGGGTACAAGATCGTAGCTGAGGTAACAAGCTACTCGTTGAAGTCCAAGTGGTACTACTAGTGAGACAGATGTCTCATCTGCAAAACATAAATAAAGCAAACGTGAGTACAAAGGTACTCAACAAGACTTACATCAGATCCTATCATACATGCATTTATATCAAGAAGGTAATGTGGGGTTTAGTTGCAGCAAGCTAGCTTTGACTCAGTGGCTATCCTGTTCTACGACAACGAGAAACTTCTTTGAGATGAGGCAGCGCACACGAGTCCACTAATCACCACATCAATACACTACTATGGATTCATCCCCGTCTCTCCAAGAGAAGGCCATCCGTAGCACTCACACTTGTCTTGAGCATTTTAGAGTATCCACTTTAAGTTTTCTATGTACCACGTAAGCATCCAAGAAGTCCATAACCGAGGACACGACTATTCGAATAGATCAAGATAACCCTGCAGGGGTGTACTTCTTCACACACGCTCTCACCACTTATCACCATATACACGTCATTTATCTCGGCAACCTTCAAGCGGAAGCCTGGCGAGGGTGTCGGCCACGACCTGACTGACCAAACAAGACTCTAATCCAGGTTTATTGCCTATTCGGGTTCCATCCGCAAGGAGATCCGGTCGGGGTTTCGCTCACGGCCCCAAACGATGTGTACAGGGTTCCCGAGCCCACCATCCGAGTGCCACTCGGTACACCGGGCCACGTGTGCTTAGTCTGTCCCAAGTCCACCCTGCCGGGTGCCACTCGGTAGAAAAATAGCACTACCTATAAACACCAGAAACTATTTGCAACTCCTGGAAAGAGATCAAGTTGGCTAATAAGTCGAGAGGGGTCGAGTTACCAGAACCCAATATGTGGTAGTAGCTAGTCCTTGGACAACTTACACAGAACTCAGTTCTTAGGGATGGTTCCAGTGAGACAACCCACCATGTACTCCTACATGGCCTCTCACCGCTACCTTTACCAAATCATGTTCACACGCTTAACTCTCAACATCAGAACATAGCATTGTACTCCAATTCATTCCCAATGAATCAGACCTGACATACTCTAAGCAATAGCAGGCATGGCATGGCAAGAACACAACATGGCTCAAGCAACTCTTACACATGCTAGTGGGTTTCAACTATTTACTGTGGCAATGACAGGTCATGCAGAGGGATGGGTTCAACTACCGCAGCATAAAGTAGCAGTTGAATCGTTGTTGTCCTAATGCAGTAAAAGGGAGCAGGAGCGAGAGAGTGGGATTGTATCGGAATGAACAAGGGGGCTTGCTTGCCTGGTAGATCAACAGGGGGGCACTGCTCCTCTGACAGGTACTCTGGATCGATCTCTGGAGCAGAACCTATCGAGAAGGAACGGTGTCGAAAATCAAACACAAGTATATGCAACAATATGATGCATGATCATGGCATGAATATGTGATATTGTTTGAGTTAAAGCATCTAGCAATTATTTGGTTGAAGTCCATTTGAGCCAAGGGTTCAAATACAACTCCAAATTAAGCTCTTAAATATGCCATAAGTGTGTTTTCATATATACAGCATGTATAGGTTGGTTTGTCATGCATGAAAATGGTACAGATGGATAGATTGAATTTTTCTGATCATTTTTCATATATAAATTATTTCAATCTGAGCTACGGTTGAATTTCTATGAATTTTTGAAGTTTATATCAATTTCTGGAATTCTCTGAATTATTTAAAATCCAGAAAAAATCATTATTGCATCAGCATGACATCATAGAGGCGTCAGCAGGGCTGACCAGGTCAAACCTGACGTGTGGGGGCCACACGTTAGTGACACCGGGGCTAAACCCGAGTCAAACCCAGCTTACCAGGGTTTGACCGAGCACTGGGGCCCATAGTCAGTGGCTTAGGGGGGTGGATTAAGCGGCAGGGTTAGCAGCTAATCACGCGCCACGTCAGCCGCCGGAGTTTCGCCAGCGACGACCTGGAGCCACGGTGGAAGTTCGCCGGAATGAGCTGGAGGCCATGGTTTGGCACACGAAGGCCACCGGCGGGTAGCCCGTGCACGGGCGCATCCAGCTGCGCTCAGGGGAGGCCGCGGGAATGGCGGAGCTCGCCGAAGTAGAGCTCGCGGCGGCGGCCGGAGCTCGGGTGGGTGCGGGGTTAGTGCTGCGGCTTGCAAACAAGCTGGCTGTCGCGCTAGCGTTGCTCCACGGGTCGTTGCGAGTGCAGCGGACGCACGCGCGAGGCCATTTGGTCACCGGGGCTTCACCGGCGACGAGCCCGTGCGGCGGAGTGGCTCGGCTCCGGTAGAGGAGGCGGCTAGAGGAAGCGTACGAGCGCGGGGAGCAGGGAAGAAGATGGCGGACCTCACAGGGAGTCGGATGGGCGGCTCGTTTGGCTCGGGGAAGCGTCGGAGCGAGCGGGCGGCGAAGGGGATCTCCGGCGGACCGAGGTTGAAGAAGAGGTCGGGGAGCCGCTGCAGGGCGTGTCCGCTCGCGTGGCTTGGTGGAGAGGTTGCGGATGAGGTGGCGGAGCTTCTAGACACAACAGCAAGGCGAGGGGAGCACGGTGGCTGCGGCTACGGCGTGCGGCGGCGACGGCAGCGCTCGGGCGTTCGCGGGGGAGGGCGAGAGAGAGAGGAGGGGAGGCCACTGGAGAGAGGGAGAGAGGTGTGGGGCGGCGTGTGGTGTCGCGCGGGGCATCCAGGCGACGAGAAGGAGGACAGGCAGGCAGGTACCGTGGCGCGCGGAGCGCGTGCGCGCGCCGGGCACACGCCTCGCCTACTGGCGTGAGGTGGAGGACGGTGCGGTGGCCAGTGGGCTGGGCCAGCACAGTTGGGTCGGCACAGTGCCAGGCCGCAGGTGGCCCAGGTAAGCATTTTTCCATTTTGTTTTCTTTTCTATTTTCTGACATTTGTTTTTGATTTAGTAAAAATACTAAATCATTTTATTTAATTCTGTCAAATTTTGCAGGGACCTAAGGAATTAATCCAAAGCCCCTCACCAAAATTCAGAATTATTGGACAATATTTTGTATATATAAAAATATTTATCCAACGCAAATAAATACTAGATTAATTCCAAATGCCCAAAATAATTACTTATGAGCTCTTTAAAATATTGGTTTGATTTTTATCTCTGTCCAATATTTTCAGAGAGAAACATGAGCATTTTGTTGGACCCTTTTGGAGCAATTTTTACTTGGGTCATTTTCAGAAATGATTTCTGAGGGTTTCACAAATCCCCATTTCAAAGTTAAATGGAATTTAAACATGATGCAAACATGAAGGCTAGCCTAGGTCATACCAGAACTAGGGATGTGACAACTCGCCCCCACTCGGAAAAATCTCGTCCCGAGATTCAGGAGTTGGCAGAAAGAAAGCGGGGTACTCAAGTCGAAGACGATCTTCACGCTCCCAGGTAGCTTCTCTCTCGGAATGATGATACCACTGAACCTTGAGAAACTTGATGTTATGATGTCGAGTGACACGCTCTGCTTGATCAAGAATGCGAACAGGGTACTCTCGATAGGTGAGGTTATCTTGGAGATCAAGCGTTTCGTGGTCCACTCCGCGGATGGGATCCGAGAAGCAACGCCTGAGTTGAGAGACGTGGAAGACATCATGAACTCGAGAAAGATGTGGGGTAGTTCCAACTGGTAGGCAACCTCTCCTCGTTTAGCGAGAATGAGAAAGGGACCAATGTAACGAGGAGCCAACTTGCCCTTGATACCGAATCGATGGGTACCCTTCAAAGGGGTAACCCGAAGGTAAGCTTTGTCGCCAATTTCATAAGCCACTTCCTTATGACTATGGTCATACTGGCTCTTTTGACGAGATTGGGCTGTCTTCAAATTCTCACGAATGATGCGAACTTGCTCTTCTGCCTCCTGGATCATATCCGGTCCAAAGAATTGTCTTTCACTGGTTTCTGACCAGTTCAAAGGTGTTCGACATCTTCGTCCATACAGAACCTCAAAAGGAGCTTTCTTGAGGCTGGATTGGTAGCTGTTGTTATAAGCAAACTCGGCGAAGGGAAGACACTTCTCCCAATCCATACCGAATGAGATAACACAAGCTCTAAGCATGTCTTCGAGAATTTGGTTGACCCTTTCCACCTGACCACTTGATTGAGGGTGGAAAGCGGTACTGAAGGAAAGATGGGTGCCCATGGCAGTTTGGAAACTCTCCCAGAAATGAGAAGTGAAGAGACTACCACGGTCTGAATTGATCTCTAGTGGGACACCATGAAGTGACACTATTCGAGAAATATATAAGTCAGCGAGCTGACTAGCAGTGATACTCTCTCGAACAGGTAGGAAGTGAGCCACTTTGGGAAAGACGATCAATGACTACGAAGATAGCATTATTCCCTCTCTTGGTCCTGGGAAAGCTGGTGATGAAGTCCATACCAACTTTATCCCATTTCCACTCAGGAATAGCTAAAGGTTGAAGGGTGCCAGCAGGCCTTTGATGTTCTGCCTTAACGCGACGACAAACGTCGCAGTTAGCAATAAACTGAGCAATTTCTCTCTTCATCCTAGTCCACCAGAACCTCTGGCGTAGGTCTTGATACATCTTAGTACTACCGGGATGAATCATGAGAGGAGATTCATGAGCCTCCTTAAGGATTAATTGCCAAAGATGATGCTTCTTGGGGACTACCAGGCGATTCCCGAAGAAAACAACACCTTGATCATCTATAGAGAAACTACCAGCAATGCCCTTAGCAATGTTTCTCTTGATCTGGGTAATCCCCGTATCATGCTTCTGGGCTTCTATGATATGATCCACAAGAGTAGGTTTCGCCACCAAGGTAGAAAGGAATCCATGAGGAGCAATGTGAAGGTTAAGCTTACAGAATACCTCATGAAGAAGTGGTTGGCCCTACTGCAACATGAGATTGTTACAATAGGACTTACAACTTAGTGCATCAGCCACGACATTTCCCTTGCCTGGGGTGTAGGTAATCCCTAAGTCGTAATCTGAGATCAACTCCAACCAACGTCTTTGCCTAAGGTTCAAATCTGGTTGGGTGAAGATATACTTGAGGCTCTGGTGATCGGTGTAAATCTCGCAACGTTTACTGAGAAGGTAATGTCGCCAGGTCTTAAGTGCATAGACTACGGCTGCAAGCTCTAGATCATGTGTAGGATAATTCTCCTCATGTGGATGCAACTGTCGAGATGCATAGGCAATCACATGGCGATCTTGCATAAGAATGCAACCTAGTCCCTGTCGTGAGGCATCACAATAGATAACAAAGTCCTTCCTTAGTGAAATCCTGTGGCACAAGTATGGGAGCAGAAGTCAGGCGTCTTTTCAGTTCCTGAAAACTGTGCTCACACTGTGGGGACCACTCAAACTTTTTATCGTTCTTAAGAAGTTCCGTGAGAGGTTTGCCCACTTTGGAGAAGTTCTCAACGAAGCAGCGACAATAACTGGCTAGACCAAGGAAACTCCTAACTTGCTTAACTGTTTCAGGCGGAGTCCAATCAAGAACGGCCTGAACTCTCTCGGGATTGACGGCAATGCCCTTACCTGAGATGACGTGGCCTAGGTAGGTCACTCCTGGCAACCAAAATTCGCACTTGGAGAACTTGGCATAAAGGCGGTGCTCTCTGAGTTTTTCTAGCACAAGTCTAAGGTGTTCGGCATGATCTTCCTCGTTCTTCGAGTAAATAAGAATATCATCAAGGTAAACCATGATGAACTTATCTAAGTACTCCATGAAGATCGAGTTCATCAAGCGAGAGAATGTAGCTGGAGCATTGGTTAGACCAAAGGACATGACGGTGTACTCGTACTGGGCATAATGAGTGACAAAAGCTGTCTTAGGAATGTCCCCATTTCAGATCTTGATTTGGTGGTAGCCTAACCTCAAATCCATCTTGGAAAAGACTAAGGATCCAGCGAGCTGATCATACAGGTCGTTGATCCTGGGGAGCGGATACTTGTTCTCTATCGTGACCAAATTAACGGGACGATAATCTACCACCATCCGGTCCGTACCATCCTTCTTCTTGACGAAGAGGACGGGGCAAGCCGAGGGAGAAGAACTAGGACGGATGAAACCCTTTTGCAAGGATTCATCAAGTTGTTTCTTAAGCTCAGCTAGTTCTAAGGGTGCCATCTTGTAAGGTCTCCTAGAGATAGGAGCGGTTCCTGGGATAAGATCTATGACAAATTCTACATCTCTGTCAGGTGGAATACCTGGTAGTTCCTTTGGAAAGACATCCGGAAAGTCACGGACTACCGGAATATCTTCAAGGTCTGGAGAATAGAGCTGACGCTTTGCAACTCTAGTGGAGACGGTGACTATCTTGCCAGATGGGTGTGTAAGCTGAACAGACCTTGTGTAACAATCAATCTTGGCATAATGAGCT
Source organism: Triticum aestivum (assembly GCF_018294505.1). NCBI lineage: Eukaryota > Viridiplantae > Streptophyta > Magnoliopsida > Poales > Poaceae > Triticum > Triticum aestivum. The sequence continues at coordinate 251,840,829 of NC_057803.1, forward strand.
TTCATCCAGTCCATTCCCAAGATGATGTTAATATCTGTAGACTTGAGGGCTATAAGTGATGAAAGGAATACAAGTCTGTCAACAAGGATTTCATTACTGTGGCTTATTCTGGTAGTTTGCCATCTAGACCCTGGAGTTTGGATTTCAAGTGGAGTTGGCATATCACAAAATGACATGTCGTGCAAACGAGCATAGCCTTCAGAGATGAAGGAGTGAGATGCTCCTCCGGTATCGAACAGAACCGAAGCTGGATGACAGTTGACAAGGAGTGTACCAAGAACGACATCAGGATCATCATGAGCGTCTTTAGCTGAGACATGATGCACACATCCACATTTAGTGGGAGCTGACTTGACACTAATCATCTTGCGTGATGGCTTACCACGGCCAACAGACTTCTCAGGCTGGGGTGGAGCATAATTGGTTTGAGAGCAGTCATGTGCATAGTGTCCTGGCTCTCCGCATGTGAAACAAGTCCCTAAAGTAGGACGTGGACCCGCTTTGACAAGCGGTCTATCAATAGGCCTGGGTGGAGCATGTAACTGAACTGGGTGAGGTGCCACACAAGATGGCCTTGGTGTATAACCGGGTGGAAGAGCGGAGTTCGGAACCCAAATCCGGCGCTTCTGTGAAGTAGAACCGGAAGAAGAACCCAAACCACGGGTGTGCTTACGAGACTCCTCGTAAGTGAGTTGAGCTATCTCTGCATTAATGGCCTTGTTCACAAGAGCCTGGAATGTATTGCAATGATGCAAGTGGAGATCACGACGCAACTTGGGGTTGAGACCCTTCCGGAACCTAGCCTGCTTCTTGGCGTCCGTGGACACCTCTTCTGTAGCATAGCGGGCAAGGTTCTCAAACTCTCTACTGTAAGCATCAACAACCATCTTACTCTGGGTGAAACTACAGAACTCTTCTCTCTTGCGATCAATGAGGGCTTGAGGAATGTGATGTTCACGAAAGGCTTTAGTAAAATCTCTCCAGGTAGGTATCTGGCCAGCTGGAAGCATAGCCTCATAGTTCTGCCACCAAAGACTTGCAAGACCTTCCAGATGATAAGTAGCATAGGTGAGCTTGTCACTTTCAGCTATGTTCGCAGAGCGCAGCTTGTGTGTGATACTACGTAGCCAGTCATCTGCATCGAGTGGTTCAATGGAATGATGGAAGGTAGGTGGTTTCAGACCAATGAAATCACAGATGGACGCTGACTCTTTGTGTTGATGGGAGGTGTTCTCCTCAATACGTGCTAACAAGCGGTTAGACTCTCGCTTGTTCTTCTCCATCTCTAACATGAACTCTGCCAACGAAGGCTGGTCGGGAGGATCCTCATCCCTACCATCTCTGTGGTTCCGGCTATGAGCAAAAGAACTTCGGTTAACTGACGACATCCTGAAGAACCAACCAAGGAAACAAGGATGGATTCAGCATCATCATAAGGATGCAGAATATAGTATGAGGAAAAATACTATCTCTTGAACTCCTAGGACAATTCCGGCAGCATAACGACAGTAAAATGCTCGAAATGAGACATTCTGCAAAAGACAGGGTAGCACCATACTCAACATCATCACTCAAGGTTCTGAGATATTGCTAAACAGGCTACACCGGAGGTACTCAAACTGGGATATGACTCAGATCAACCAAACCTTAGAGACTACAGAGTAGTAACACGTGATCCTGATAGACGAAAGAGAAAGCCTAGTTCCTTAACCCCGTAGAAAAGATAGGACGACTCAGATCAGAAGGGCATGAGGTATAAGGAGTAAAAAGAGCCTTACGTTCCCTTCCACAATCAATTCCCCTATATAGCTAAAGAATTTCTAGACCCAACTTCGACCAGGTTGGCTTGGCAATCCTACATGCAGTCAGGCTCTGATACCAAAGCTGTCAGGACCCCGATACTGATAGAGGCAAAGGTGTCCCGTCTTTCGATGAGATGATGGATATCGCTTTGGTGGAAGTCGACTTTGATGATCCGACTACGAACGTGCGAGGACGTCGCGCCTTAGCAATCGCTAAACCAACTCTGAGAGGTTATTGACCATGCCGGAGCACGATCAACCTGACCACGAGGGTCTGTTTCCTGCGAGCAAACGAAGAACAAGCAAGAAACTGAGATTGCAATCTGGATATTGCGAATATAAGATGAAAGCTTTATTGATCAAGGTGGGGTTCTGTGACGCCTTTGTCTGGTCGTTGAACACAAACGAAGTACGCGAAGTTGCAGCTATGGCGAACTTTTAATCTAAACAAAACCCAAAGTCTAAACGATGCCCTAAGGGCTGTATATATGGAGGAAGAGGGGGGAATTTCGTGGCCCTTGGTGGAGGGGTCCGAAATCAACCCTATCTCTTGTTTCCCCACACATACGGACTCTAAAAATAGCCTATACTTATGTATTTCGAAATTACATGGGCCTGGCCCAATAATAAGGTGTCGCAGCACCTAAAATAGCCTCGGGACGAAATTTATGAAGTGGCATCTTGTATATTTCGTCCAAGGCTTCATGCACCCATTATGGTGGCTTCAAAGTCCTGAAATCATCACTTGTAACTCCGTTCTTGTTCCCCTTGCGCATGCCATCATCTCCATGCTTGTTCTTGCTCCAATGTTCATCCTTCTCCAAGCTAGGCCCTTCATTTGTAAGCAAAACAAATGTATCCAATTTAGGCAGCATCATATTCCCATGAACATTAGAATCATTACCAAGAAACGAAAGTACCTGGTAATTTAGTTGGCGTGCACGAGCTCTAGTAATTGGTCCAGTATGTATAGCAGCAGGGGCTGTGGGTGTAACAATTGTATTGATGTCCTCATCATCCTCCCCTTCTTGAAATGAAGTCGTCCTCGACGGAAGTTCATCTTCCTCACCCAAATAAGGCTTCAAATCTGCAATGTTAAAAGTGGGACTAACCCCAAAATCTGCAGGCAGCTCAAGTTTATATGCATTATCATTTATTTTCTCTAACACCTTAAAGGGACCATCAGCACGTGGCATTAGCTTTGATTTGCGCAAATCAGGAAATCTATCCTTACGCAAATGTAACCAAACAAGATCTCCAGGTGCAAACACAACATGTTTTCTACCCTTATCTCCAGCAAGTTTATATTTAGCATTCATACGCTCAATGTTTTCCTTAGTTAACTCATGCATTTTTAAAATCAATTCAGCATGTTGTTTAGCATCAAAATTAACCTTCTCCGAAGATGGAAGAGGCAACAAATCAATAGGTGCACGAGGTAGGAAACCATACACAACTTCAAAAGGGCACATCTTAGTAGTAGAATGCAATGAACGATTATAAGCAAATTCAATATGAGGCAAGCATTCCTCCCACATTTTCTTATTATTCTTCAAAACAGCCCTAAGCATAGTAGACAACGTTCTATTGACTACTTCAGTTTGTCCATCAGTTTGGGGGTGACAAGTAGTACTAAAAAGCAGTTTAGTCCCCAACTTAGCCCATAAACATCTCCAAAAGTGGCTAAGAAATTTAGTATCACGATCTGAAACAATAGTATTTGGCACACCATGCAAGCGAATAATTTCACGAAAGAACAAATCAGCAACATTAACAGCATCATCGCTTTTATGACATGGTATAAAGTGTGCCATTTTCGAGAATCTATCCACGACAACAAATATGCTATCCCTCCCCTTCTTTGTTCGAGGTAAACCTAAAACAAAGTGAATAGATATATCCTCCCAAGGAACACTAGGTACAGGCAAAGGCATATATAAACCATGAGGATTGAGTCGTGACTTAGCTTTTTGACATGTAGTGCATCGAGCAATAAAACGCTCAACATCCCGTCTCATCTTTGGCCAAAAGAAATGTGTAGCAAGTACGTCCTCCGTCTTCTTCACGCCAAAGTGTCCCATTAATCCTCCTCCATGCGCCTCCTGCAACAACAAAAGACGAACGGAGCTAGCTGGAATGCATAGCTTGTTAGCACGAAACACAAATCCATCGTTAACGACAAACTTGTTCCACATTCTTCCTTCTTTACAATTCTGCATTACATCTTTAAAATCAGCATCATGCACATATTGATCTTTGATGGTCTCCAAACCAAATATTTTGAAGTCAAGTTGTGAAAGCATAGTATAGCGACGAGACAATGCATCAGCAATAACATTTTCTTTTCCCTTCTTGTGTTTAATGACATAAGGGAAAGTCTCAATGAATTCAACCCATTTAGCATGTCTACGATTCAGTTTAGCTTGACTTTTAATATGTTTCAAAGATTCATGATCAGAATGTATAACAAATTCTTTGGGCCATAAATAATGTTGCCATGTTTCTAAAGTCCGAACAAGAGCATATAATTCTTTATCATAAGTAGAATAATTCAGACTAGGCCCACTCAATTTTTCAGAAAAGTATGCAACGGGTTTGCCATCTTGTAATAACACACCTCCTAATCCAATTCCACTAGCATCACATTCAAGCTCAAAAGTCTTATTAAAATCAGGAAGTTGGAGTAAAGGAGCATGTGTCAACTTATCTTTCAATACGGAGAAGGCTTCTTCCTGTGCGGTACCCCAAAGAAAAGGCACATCTTTCTTTGTAAGCTCATTGAGAGGTGCAGCAATGGTGCTGAAATCTCTCACAAAACGCCTATAGAATCCAGCGAGGCCAAGAAAACTCCTCACGTGTGTGACCGTTTTGGGCTGCGGCCAACTCTCAATAGCTTCAATCTTGGCTTTATCAACTTCAATTCCCTGTGGAGTAACAAGATAGCCAAGAAAAGATACTCGGTCGGTGCAAAAGGTGCACTTCCCAAGGTTACCAAACAAACGTGCATCACGTAGAGCAATAAAAACAACACGTAAATGTTCCAAATGTTCTTCCAAAGATCTGCTATAAATCAATATGTCATCAAAGTAAACTACCACAAATCGTCCAATGAAAGCACGTAAAACTTCGTTCATTAATCTCATGAAAGTACTAGGTGCATTAGTTAACCCAAAAGGCATGACTAACCACTCATATAATCCAAACTTAGTTTTAAATGCTGTTTTCCATTCATCTCCCAATTTCATACGAATTTGATGGTAGCCACTACGCAAATCAACTTTGGAGAATATTGTAGAGCCACTCAATTCATCAAGCATATCATCTAGCCTAGGAATAGGATGACGATAATGAATAGTAATATTATTAATGCCTCTACAATCAACACACATACGTGATGTACCATCCTTTTTCGGCACTAGAATAATAGGAACAGCACAAGGACTAAGGGATTCGCGTATATAACCTTTGTCGAGAAGCTCTTGTACTTGACGCATAATCTCCTTCGTCTCCTCTGGATTGGTACGGTATGGTGCACGGTTTGGCAGTGAAGCACCGGGAATTAAGTCAATCTGATGCTCAATCCCTCGAATAGGTGGTAATCCCGGTGGCACGTCTTGTGGAAAAACGTCAGCGAACTCCTGCAAAATGTTAGTGACAGCAGGAGGCAAAGAGGAAGGCACGTCCTCGAATGAAAATAATGCCTCTTTGCACACAAAAGCATAGCAAACAGATTTGCTGAAATCTAGCTCATCAATATCAGATTTGGTGGCAAATAAACATGCACTTTTCAATTTAATTTCAGAAGCAACACTAGATGGTTTATTATTAGGCTTCATTTGTTGCTCAAATTCTTTTGCCACAATCTGATTTTCACTCTTATTCTTCTCCTGTTGTGCTTTATTAGCTCTATTAATATCATCTTTCAAAATGGAATCAGGAGTCATAGGAAGCAAAGTAATATTTTTATCCTTATGAACAAGAGTATAGTGATTGTTTCTACCATGGTGTACAGAATTTTTATCAAATTGCCATGGTCTACCAAGTAATAAGGAACATGCTTGCATAGGTACCACATCACAATCAACATAATCAGCATATGTAGAGATACTAAAATGCACACGAACAGTACGTGTTACCTTAACCTTGCCGCTGTTGTTGAACCATTGGATGTAGTAAGGATGTGGATGTGGTCTTGTGGTGAGAGAAAGCTTCTCCACCATCTCCATGCTAGCCAAGTTGTTGCAGCTCCCTCCGTCTATTATGACGCGCACAGAACGTTCCTTCACAACTCCCTTGGTATGGAACAAATTGTGCCTCTGATTTTGCTCAACTTGTGTGACCTGCACACTCAAAACACATTGAGCAACTAAACATTCATACCTGTCAGCGTCTTCAGGAGCCATGTATTGCATCTCATGATCAGAATCATCTCCACCATGTTCTTCACGTGTAATAAGAGCCAATGTCTCCTCATCATAGTCACAAGCGGACTCATATCCACCATCCGCGGTAGCAATCATCACACGCGGAGATTTGCATTCCCTCGCATAATGACCTCCTCCCTTACAACGACGACAAATAATATCACTTGTGTGCCCTGTTGATGCCATGGAAGAAGAAGAACGCTGTGCAGGACCCGCAGGTGCGCTCTTGGAAGATAATGGTGGTTGTGCCTGTTTTCTTGTATCACGGCTGGAGGTGGCACCGGATGGAGGTGCTGGTGCAGTTGAAGTAGAAGATGCACGTGGTGTCCATGATGAAGGTCGGCCTGCAGAAAAGTTAGTTCGCCCCAATGCTTGTCGATCTTGCACTTCACGTTCAGCTTTACAAGCAAGATGGAATAAACAAGTGATATTAGTATACTCCTTATAGTCTAGAATGGTCTGAATCTCTCTATTTAATCCACCCAGAAAACGTGCAAGCATAGCTTCATTCTCCTCAACAATACCACATCTAATCATGCCAGTTTGTAATTCCTGATAATATTCTTCTACAGAATTTTTCCCTTGTCTTAAACGCTGCAATTTTTGAAGCAATTCACGTTGATAATATGGTGGAACCCAACGCGTACGCATAGCAGTTTTCAAAGCAGCCCAAGTAGTTGGAATAGGATATAATCTACAATGTTCAGACCACCATACACATGCAAAACTAGTGAAAGCACAAACAGCAGCAGCAACTCGTCTCTCCTCAGGATATTGTAAACATGTAAATCGTTGTTCAGTTTCTAACTCCCAAGTAAGATATATATCAGGAACATATCTACCCTCAAATGGTGGAATATTCAATTTCAGTTTAGGAATATGGACATCATCTCGTACCTGAGGTGGTGGTGCAGGCCTACCATTACGAATATATACCTGAGGTCGACCTGCTGGTGGTGGTACAGGTGGCTGCACGTAGTGTTGATTTTGATCAACCTCATCCTCATAATCTCCCACATAATCATCCTCCTCCGCATCAGCAGCAGGAGCCACAGAAGTATCAACAGCAGCACCAACAGTTTGGCCAAACGCAAGAGGAACACGGCTTGCTCGGCGGAGGTCTGCTTCGCGACGTGGAGGTAGTCGTTGTTGTTGTTGTTGGAGAGGTGCGTTAGGTGCAGCGGGTGGTGGTGGTGGAAGACGCGCGAGCAATTCATTAAACTTGTTATCGAGCTTTGTTTCGAACGTCTTCTCAAGGCCAGTGATCTTCTCCATGGCCTCTTCAAAATTGTTCAGCACATCTTGCACCTGTTCAGTCATCATTTGCTGAAACTTATCATGAAGCTCCTTGTTCGATAAATTCTCCCAGTCAATCTCGTCGGCTTGTGATCCTGGCATGGTTAGCAGCAATAGAAACACACAAGAATATGATCCTACAGACTACGAACAAGTGGTGGTGGTGGGTGTCACAAATTCGTCAAGCAAATCTCAAATTCTTACCTGTTCTTACCCAGCAGCAGGCGGTGATCGGCAACCGTTGTAGTCAAAAACTCTCAAAGCTTGGATAGAGCGATTACCAGTGAGAGTCAAACGCACGACGTAGATGTATGTGGAGCTGGGAAGGCTTATAATATGGTAGCAAAAAGGGTCAGCAATAATCAATTCAGAGATGCAAAGTTGAATAAACGCTCAACGACGGTACTGTGCTGGTCCTAGGCTAGACTGTGCTAGAGACGCGAGCCTAGAACACCAACAAAATCACGGCGCGGCACGTAAACAAGGGAAAAGCACACTCTGGAATTTTTTTTTTTCGCTCTTTTTTTTGCGCTCTTTTTTTTTGCGCTGCTTTTTTTTTTGCGAAAAATCACTATAATGGCGAGTGTCTCAAAACTCTTCCTAGCTCAAACTGACAGGATGGGCACGAAATTTTTTCAACCAAATTTTTTTTTTGACTGCCCGGACCCAAAAACTGGAAACGGGTCAAAAAAAACTTCCTATAATGGCACCTGTCTCAAAACACTCAGAAACACCTAAAAATAGGATAGCCAGAATTTTTTTCGAAAAATGCGTTTTCGAAAAATTTTGGGCCTAAACGGAGCGTGGCTACCCGACTCTTTTTTTTTCCGAAACCTACTCCGGCAAGGAAACACGAATCGGAATCTAGATGGATCCCGAAAACAAACCTAATAAGCAAGGAACTCGGATTGGTGGTGGATATATGGTGGTGGTATATGGCAGCGGTGGTGGTAGCGGTGGTAGTATATGGATATGGATCGGCGGTGGTATATGGGCACGGATTGGTGGTGGTATATGGATACGGATTCGGAGCGGTGGTGGTAGATGGCAGGGGCGATGATGATGGTGCGGCGGCGGCGTGACAACTTATGACCATAACTCGAAACTCTAAAAGACTAGACTCTAAGACCAGCAACTAGACCGACGATGCAACCGCAAATTCAACAAAGCAAAACCCTAAAAAGATTATGCAAAGGCTCAGATTGGTTCGGATATGATGAACTAACCCTAATTTTTTTTGTGTGGCTTTTTCGTGGACTGTAGGTATGAAGAACAGACTCGATCTAAACTACGAAAAAACTGTAAAATCTCACCGAGCAACCTGGAAATCTGATACCACTTGATAGAGGCAAAGGTGTCCCGTCTTTCAATGAGATGATGGATATCGCTTTGGTGGAAGTCGACTTTGACGATCCGACTACGAACGTGCGAGGACGTCGCGCTTTAGCAATCGCTAAACCAACTCCGAGAGGTTATTGACCATGCCGGAGCAGGATCAACCTGACCACGAGGGTCTGTTTCCTGCGAGCAAACGAAGAACAAGCAAGAAACTGAGATTGCAATCTGGATATTGCGAATATAAGATGAAAGCTTTATTGATCAAGGTGGGGTTCTATGACGCCTTTGTCTGGTCGTTGAACACAAACGAAGTACGCGAAGTTGCAGCTATGGCGAACTTTTAATCTAAACAAAACCCAAAGTCTAAACGATGCCCTAAGGGCTGTATATATGGAGGAAGAGGGGGGAATTTCGTGGCCCTTGGTGGAGGGGTCCGAAATCAACCCTATCTCTTGTTTCCCCACACATACGGACTCTAAAAATAGCCTATACTTATGTATTTCGAAATTACATGGGCCTGGCCCAATAATAAGGTGTCGCAGCACCTAAAATAGCCTCGGGACGAAATTTATGAAGTGGCATCTTGTATATTTCGTCCAAGGCTTCATGCACCCATTATGGTGGCTTCAAAGTCCTGAAATCATCACTTGTAACTCCGTTCTTGTTCCCCTTGCGCATGCCATCATCTCCATGCTTGTTCTTGCTCCAATGTTCATCCTTCTCCAAGCTAGGCCCTTCATTTGTAAGCAAAACAAATGTATCCAATTTAGGCAGCATCATATTCCCATGAACATTAGAATCATTACCAAGAAACGAAAGTACCTGGTAATTTAGTTGGCGTGCACGAGCTCTAGTAATTGGTCCAGTATGTATAGCAGCAGGGGCTGTGGGTGTAACAATTGTATTGATGTCCTCATCAGATACCAAGTCACATCGATCTAGCCGGTAACACCTGATATCACTTTGCGGCCTCACGCACGGTATCCCCACGGGTGTTGCCTTACCCTGGCCCGGGACCATTTGCGCCTTTTGGCTCACGTATATGATTGTGTCGCTAGCATCCATATGACAGAGAACCCGGGCCGACATGGCTAGTCGTGAACCCAAAATGGCACTAACCTACGGGGACAAGCATACATGATTCACATCGAGCATGTCGGTCTAATTCGGGCTGTAGCACTGGGCTAATAGGACTCCGGGAACCCGGGCTGTAGCAGGCTAGGCAGGACTCCGGATGTCATCGTGTGACATTTCCTCGAAGGGACATACACAGGAACGAAGTGAAACTCATGCCGGCCAGTCAAGTGTCCTAAGCAGTAGTGCTGGGCTAGCAGGACTCCGGTGAACCGGGCTGTAGCAGACTACTATGGCTCAAGGAAGCACTAGACTACATTTCCCCATAAGAGAGGCTGCCAAGGATAAACAACTAGATTGTCGGATCCCACACATAGCAATACACGTCACACGTACGCATAACATGCAAGTATGTGTTGTACAACATGGCATCACAACATAACGCAAACTCATATAGATAAAGGCCCAAAAGAGCCACATAGCATTAAATACAAACAGGGGTCACATGACCCATCATTCAGAGCATACAAGCAACGGAAGCATTACATGTCTGAGCACAGACAACTACAAAACAAAAAGGCTGGGAAGCCTGACTATCTACAAGTCCCTCCCAAGGGTACAACATCGTAGCTGAGGTAACAAGCTACTCGTCGAAGTCCAAGCGGTACTACTAGTGGGACAGATGTCTCATCTACAAAACATAAATAAAGCAAACGTGAGTACAAAGGTACTCAGCAAGACTTATATCAGATACTATCATACATGCATTTGTATCAAGAAGGTAATGTGGGGTTTAGTTGCAGCAAGCCAGCTTTGATCAGTGGCTATCCTGTTCTACGACAATGAGAAACTTCTTTGAGATGAGGCAGCGCACACGAGTCCACTAATCACCACATCAATACACTACTATGGATTCATCCCCGTCTCTCCACGTGTGCTTAGTCTGTCCCAAGTCCACCCTGCCGGGTGCCACTCGGTAGAAAAATAGCACTACCTATAAACACCAGAAACTATTTGCAACTCCTGGACAGAGATCAAGTTGGCTAATAAGTCGAGAGGGGTTGAGTTACCGGAACCCAATATGTGGTAGTAGCTAGTCCTTGGACAACATACACAGAACTCAGTTCTTAGGGACAGTTCTGGTGAGACAACCCACCATGTACTCCTACATGGCCTCTCACCGCTACCTTTACCAAATCGTGTTCACACGCTTAACTCTCAACATCAGAACATAGCACTGTACTCCAATTCATTCCCAATGAATCAGATAATAGAGGCAAAGGTGTCTTGTCTTTCGATGAGATGATGGATATCGCTTTGGTGGCAGTCGACTTTGATGATCCGACTACGAACGTGCGAGGACGTCGCGCCTTAGCAATCGCTAAACCAACTCCGAGAGGTTATTGACCACGCTGGAGCATGATCAACCTGACCACGAGGGTCTGTTTCCTGCGAGCAAACGAAGAACAAGCAAGAACCTGAGATTGCAATCTGGATATTGCGAATATAAGATGAAAGCTTTATTGATCAAGGTGGGGTTCTGTGACGCCTTTGTCTGGTCGTTGAACACAAACGAAGTACGCGAAGTTGCAGCTATGGCGAACTTTTAATCTAAACAAAACCCAAAGTCTAAACGGTGCCCTAAGGGCTGTATATATGGAGGAAGAGAGGGGGAATTTCGTGGCCCTTGGTGGAGGGGTCCGAAATCAACCCTATCTCTTGTTTCCCCACACATACGGACTCTAAAAATAGCCTATACTTATGTATTTCGAAATTACATGGGCCTGGCCCAATAAAAAGGTGATGCAGCACCTATAATAGCCTCTGGACGAAATTTATGAAGTGACATCTTGTATATTTCGTCCAAGGCTTCATGCACTCATTATAGAGGCTTCAAAGACCTGAAATCATCACTTGTAACTCTGTTCCTGTTCCCTTGCGCATGCCATCATCTCCATGCTTGTTCTTGCTCCAATGTTCATCCTTCTCCAAGCTAGGCCCTTCATTTGTAAGCAAAACAAATGTATCCAATTTAGGCAGCATCATATTCTCATGAACATTAGAATCATTACCAAGAAACGAAAGTACCTGGTAATTTAGTTGGCGTGCGTGAGCTCTAGTAATTGGTCCAGTATGTATAACAGTAGGGGTTGTGGGTGTAACAATGGTATTGATGTCCTCATCATCCTCCCCTTCTTGAAATGAAGTCGTCCTCGACGGAAGCTCATCTTCCTCACCCAAATAAGGCTTCAAATCTGCAATGATAAAAGTGGGACTAACTCCAAAATCTGCAGGCAGCTCAAGTTTATATGCATTATCATTTATTTTCTCTAACACCTTAAAGGGACCATCAGCCCGTGGCATGAGCTTTGATTTGCGCAAATCAGGAAATCTATCCTTACGCAAATGTAACCAAACAAGATCTCCAGGTGCAAACACAACATGTTTTCTACCATTATCTCCAGCAAGTTTATATTTGGCATTCATACGCTCAATGTTTTCCTTAGTTAACTCATGCATTTTTAAAATCAATTCAGCACGTTGTTTAGCATCAAAATTAACCTTCTCCGAAGATGGAAGAGGCAACAAATCAATAGGTGCACGAGGTAGGAAACCATACACAACTTCAAAAGGGCACATCCTAGTAGTAGAATCAATGAACGATTATAAGCAAATTCAATATGAGGCAAGCATTCCTCCCACATTTTCTTATTACTCTTCAAAGCAGCCCTAAGCATAGTAGACAATGTTCTATTGATTACTTCAGTTTGGCCATCAGTTTGGGGGTGACAAGTAGTACTAAAAAGCAGTTTAGTCCCCAACTTAGCCCATAAACATCTCCAAAAGTGGCTAAGAAATTTAGTATCACGATCTAAAACAATAGTATTTGGCACACCATGCAAGCGAATAATTTCACGAAAGAACAAATCAACAACATTAACAGCATCATCGCTTTTATGACATGGTATAAAGTGTGCCATTTTCGAGAATCTATCCACGACAACAAATATGCTATCCCTCCCCTACTTTGTTCGAGGTAAACCTAAAACAAAGTCCATAGATATATCCTCCCAAGGAACACTAGGTACAGGCAAAGGCATATATAAACCATGAGGATTGAGTCGTGACTTAGCTTTTTGACATGTAGTGCAGCGAGCAATAAAACGCTCAACATCCCGTCTCATCTTTGGCCAAAAGAAATGTGTAGCAAGTACGTCCTTCGTCTTCTTCACGCCAAAGTGTCCCATTAATCCTCCTCCATGCGCCTCCTGCAACAACAAAAGACGAACGGAGCTAGCTGGAATGCATAGCTTGTTAGCACGAAACACAAATCCATCGTTAACGACAAACTTGTTCCACATTCTTCCTTCTTTACAATTCTGCATTACATCTTTAAAATCAGCATCATGCACATATTGATCTTTGATGGTCTCCAAACCAAATATTTTGAAGTCAAGTTGTGAAAGCATAGTATAGCGACGAGACAATGCATCAGCAATAACATTTTCTTTTCCATTCTTGTGTTTAGTGACATAAGGGAAAGTCTCAATGAATTCAACCCATTTAGCATGTCTACGATTCAGTTTAGCTTGACTTTTAATATGTTTCAAAGATTCATGATCAGAATGTATAACAAATTCTTTGGGCCATAAATAATGTTGCCATGTTTCTAAAGTCCGAACAAGAGCATATAATTCTTTATCATAAGTAGAATAATTCAGACTAGGCCCACTCAATTTTTCAGAAAAGTATGCAACAGGTTTGCCATCTTGTAATAACACACCTCCTAATCCAATTCCACTAGCATCACATTCAAGCTCAAAAGTCTTATTAAAATCAGGAAGTTGGAGTAAAGGAGCATGTGTCAACTTATCTTTCAATACCGAGAAGGCTTCTTCCTGTGCGGTACCCCAAAGAAAAGGCACATCTTTCTTTGTAAGCTCATTGAGAGGTGCAGCAATGGTGCTGAAATCTCTCGCAAAACGCCTATAGAATCCAGCGAGGCCAAGAAAACTCCTCACTTGTGTGACCGTTTTGGGCTGCGGCCAACTCTCAATAGCTTCAATCTTGGCTTTATCAACTTCAATTCCCTGTGGAGTAACAACATAGCCAAGAAAAGATACTCGATCGGTGCAAAAGGTGCACTTCCCAAGGTTACCAAACAAACGTGCATCACGTAGAGCAATAAAAACATCACGTAAATGTTCCAAATGTTCTTCCAAAGATCTGCTATAAATCAGTATATCATCAAAATAGACTACCACAAATCGTCCAATGAAAGCACGTAAAACTTCATTCATTAGTCTCATGAAAGTACTAGGCGCATTAGTTAAACCAAAAGGCATGACTAACCACTCATATAATCCAAACTTAGTTTTAAATGCTGTTTTCCATTCATCCCCCAATTTCATACGAATTTGATGGTATCCACTACGCAAATCAACTTTGGAGAATATTGTAGAGCCACTCAATTCATCAAGCATATCATCTAGCCTAGGAATAGGATGACGATAACGAATAGTAATATTATTAATGCCTCTACAATCAACACACATACGCGATGTACCATCCTTTTTCGGCACTAGAATAATAGGAACAGCACAAGGACTAAGGGATTCGCGTATATAACCTTTGTCGAGAAGCTCTTGTACTTGACGCATAATCTCCTTCGTCTCCTCTGGATTGGTACGGTATGGCGCATGGTTTGGCAGTGAAGCACCGGGAATTAAGTCGATCTGATGCTCAATCCCTCGAATAGGTGGTAATCCCGGTGGCACGTCTTGTGGAAAGACGTCAGCGAACTCCTGCAAAATGTTAGTGATAGCAGGAGGCAAAGAGGAAGGCACGTCCTCGAATGAAAATAATGCCTCTTTGCACACAAAAGCATAGCAAACAGATTTGCTGAAATCTAGCTCATCAATATCAGATTTGGTGGCAAATAAACATGCACTTTTCAATTTAATTTCAGAAGCAACACTAGATGGTTTATTATTAGGCTTCATTTGTTGCTCAAATTCTTTTGCCACAATCTGATTTTCACTCTTATTCTTCTCTTGTTTTGCTTTATTAGCTCTATTAATATCATCTTTCAAAATAGAATCAGGAGTCATAGGAAGCAAAGTAATATTTTTATCCTTATGAACAAGAGTATACTGATTGTTTCTACCATGGTGTACAGAATTTTTATCAAATTGCCATGGGCTACCAAGTAATAAGGAACATGCTTGCATAGGTACCACATCACAATCAACATAATCAGCATATGTAGATATACTAAAATGCACACGAACAGTACGTGTTACCTTAACCTTGCCGCTGTTGTTGAACCATTGGATGTAGTAAGGATGTGGATGTGGTCTTGTGGTGAGACAAAGCTTCTCCACCATCTCCATGCTAGCCAAGTTGTTGCAGCTCCCTCCATCTATGATGACGCGCACAGAACGTTCTTTCACAACTCCCTTGGTATGGAACAAATTGTGCCTCTGATTTTGCTCAGCTTGTGTGACCTGCACACTCAAAACACGTTGAGCAACTAAACATTCATACCTGTCAGCGTCTTCAGGAGCCATGTATTGCGTCTCATGATCAGAATCATCTCCACCATGTTCTTCACGTGTAATAAGAGCCAAAGTCTCCTCATCATAGTCACTAGCGGACTCATATCCACCATTCGCGGTAGCAATCATCACACGCGGAGATTTGCATTCTCTCGCATAATGACCTCCTCCCTTACAACGACGACAAATAATATCACTTGTGTGCCCTGTTGATGCCATGGAAGAAGAAGAACTCTGTGCAGGCCCAGCAGGTGCGCTCTTGGCAGATAATGGTGGTTGTGTCTGTTTTCTTGTATCACGACTGGAGGAGGCACGTGATTGAGGTGCTGGTGCAGTTGAAGTAGAAGATGCACGCGGTGTCCATGATGAAGGTCGGCCTGCAGAAAAGTTAGTTCGCGCCAATGCTTGTCGATCCTGCACTTCACGTTCAGCTTTACAAGCAAGATGGAATAAACGAGTGATATTAGTATACTCCTTATAGTCTAGAATGGTCTGAATCTCTCTATTTAATCCACCCAGAAAACGTGCAAGCATAGCTTCATTCTCCTCAACCATACCACATCTAATCATGCCAGTTTGTAATTCCTGATAATATTCTTCTACAAAATTTTTCCCTTGTCTTAAACGCTGCAATTTTTGAAGCAATTCACGTTGATAATATGGTGGAACCCAACGCGTACGCATAGCAGTTTTCAAAGCAACCCAAGTAGTTGGAATAGGATATAATCTACAATGTTCAGACCACCATACACCTGCAAAACTAGTGAAAGCACAAACAGCAGCAGCAACTCGTCTCTCCTCAGGATATTGTAAACATGTAAATCGTTGTTCAGTTTCTAACTCCCAAGTAAGATATATATCAGGAACATATCTACCCTCAAATGGTGGAATATTCAATTTCAGTTTAGGAATATGGACATCATCTCGTACCTGAGGTGGTGGTGCAGGCCTACCATTACGAATATATACCTGAGGTCGACCTGCTGGTGGTGGTGCAGGTGGCTGCACGTAGGGCTGATTTTGATCGACCTCATCCTCATAATCGCCCGCATACTCATCATCCTCCTGGGTACCCGCAGCAGCAGTAGCAGGAGCCAAAGAAGCACCAACAGCAGTAGCAGCGGCACCAGAATGTTGTCCTGGCTCAATAGGAACACGCTGTGCTCATCCATACTGATTCGGAAGGGGGCGTAGTTGTTGTTGTTGCAGAGGTGCGACAGGTGCAGCCGGTGGTGGAAGACGCGCAAGTAGTTCATTAAATCTGTTATCGAGCTTTGTTTCGAACATCTTCTCAAGGCAAGTGATCTTCTCCATGGCCTCTTCAAAATTGTTCAGCACATCTTGTACCTGTTCAGTCATCATTTGCTGAAACTTATCATGAAGCTCCTTGTTCGATAAGTTCTCCCAGTCAATCTCGTCGGCTTGTGATCCTGGCATGGTTAGCAGCAATAGAAACACACAAGAATATGATCCTACAGACTACGAACAAGTGGTGGTGGTGGATGTCACAAATCCGTCAAGCAAAACTCAAATTCTTACCAGTTCTTACCCAGCAACAGGCGGTGATCGGCAACCGTTGTAGTCAAAACTCTCAAAGCTTGGATAGAGCGATTACCAGGGAGAATCAAACGCACGACGTAGATGTATGTGGAGCTGGGAAGGCTTATAATATGGTAGCAAAAAGGGGTAAGCAATAATCAATTCAGAGATGCAAAGTTGAATAAACGCTCAACGACGGTACTGTGCTGGTCCTAGGCTAGACCGTGCTAGAGACGCGAGCCTAGAACACTAACAAAATCACGGCACTGCACGTAAACAAGGGAAAAGCACACTCTGGAAAAAAAATTCGCTTTTTTTTGCGCTGTTTTTTTTTGCGCTGATCTTTTTTTTTTGCAAAAAATCACTATAATGGCGAGTGTCTCAAAACTCTTCCCAGGTCAAACTGACAGGATGGGGACGAAATTTTTTTTGACCAATTTTTTTTTCGACTGCCCGGACCCAAAAACTGGAAACGGGTAAAAAAAACTTTCTATAACAGCGACTGTCTCAATACGCTTAGAAACACCTAAAAATAGGATAGCCAGAAATTTTTTCAACAAGTGCGTTTTCGGAAAATTTTGGGCTTAAACGGAGCGTGGTTTCCGGACTCGTTTTTTTTCCGAAACCTACTCCGGCAAGGAAACACGAATCGGAATCTAGATGGATCTCGAAAACAAACCTAATATGACAAGAACTCGGATTGGTGGTGGATATATGGTGGTAGATGGCAGCGGTGGTGGTATATGACAGTTGTGGTGGTATATGGATACAGATTCGAAGCGGTGGCGGATAAGCGGCGGTGGTAGATGGCAAGGGCGATGATGATGGTGCGGCGGCGGCGTGACAACTTATGATCAGAACTCGAAACTCTAAAAGACTAGACTCTAAGACCAGCAACTAGACACGACGATGCAACTGCAAATTCAACAAAGCAAAACCCTAAAAAGATTATGCAAAGGCTCAGATTGGTTCGGATATGATGAACTAACCCTAATTTTTTTGTGTGTGGCTTTTTCGTGGACTGTAGGTATGAAGAACAGACTCGATCTAAACTACGAAAAACTGTAAAATCTCACCGAGCAACCTGGAGCTCTGATACCACTTAATAGAGGCAAAGGTGTCCCGTCTTTCGATGAGATGATGGATATCGCTTTGGTGGCAGTCGACTTTGACGATCCGACTATGAACGTGCGAGGACGTCGCGCCTTAGCAATCGCTAAACCAACTCCGAGAGGTTATTGACCACGCCGGAGGACGATCAACCTGACCACGAGGGTCTGTTTCCTGCGAGCAAACGAAGAACAAGCAAGAAACTGAGATTGCAATCTGGATATTGCGAATATAAGATGAAAGCTTTATTGATCAAGGTGGGGTTCTGTGACACCTTTGTCTGGTCGTTGAACACAAACGAAGTACGCGAAGTTGCAGCTATGGCGAACTTTTAATCTAAACAAAACCCAAAGTCTAAACGGTGCCCTAAGGGCTGTATATATGGAGGAAGAGAGGGGGAATTTCGTGGCCCTTGGTGGAGGGGTCCCAAATCAACCCTATCTCTTGTTTCCCCACACATACGGACTCTAAAAATAGCCTATACTTATGTATTTCGAAATTACATGGGCCTGGCCCAATAAAAAGGTGACGCAGCACCTATAATAGCCTCTGGACGAAATTTATGAAGTGACATCTTGTATATTTCGTCCAAGGCTTCATCCACTCGTTATGGAGGCTTCAAAGACCTGAAATCATCACTTGTAACTCTGTTCTTGTTCCCCTTGCGCATGCCATCATCTCCATGCTTGTTCTTGCTCCAATGTTCATCCTTCTCCAAGCTAGGCCCTTCATTTGTAAGCAAAACAAATGTATCCAATTTAGGCAGCATCATATTCTCATGAACATTAGAATCATTACCAAGAAACGAAAGTACCTGGTAATTTAGTTGGCGTGCGCGAGCTCTAGTAATTGGTCCAGTATGTATAACAGCAGGGGTTGTGGGTGTAACAATGGTATTGATGTCCTCATCATCAGACCTGACATACTCTAAGCAATAGCAGGCATGGCATGGCAAGAACACAACATGGCTCAAGCAACTCCTACACATGCTAGTGGGTTTCAACTATTTACTGTGGCAATGACAGGTCATGTAGAGGGATGGGTTCAACTACCGTAGCATAAAGTAGCAGTTGAATCGTTGTTGTCCTAATGCAGTAAAAGGGAGCAGGAGCGAGAGAGTGGGATTATATCGGAATGAACAAGGGGGTTTGCTTGCCTGGTAGATCAACAGGGGGGCACTACTCCTCTGACAGGTACTCTGGATCGATCTCCGGAGCAAAACCTATCGAGAAGGAACGGTGTCGAAAATCAAACACAAGTATATGCAACAATATGATGCATGATCATGGCATGAATATGTGATATTGTTTGAGTTAAAGCATCTAGCAATTATTTGGTTGAAGTCCATTTGAGCCAAGGGTTCAAATACAACTCCAAATTAAGCGCTTAAATATGCCATAAGTGTGTTTTCATATATACAGCATGTATAGGTTGGTTTATCATGCATGAAAATGGTACAGATGGATAGATTGAATTTTTCTGATCATTTTTCATATATGAATTATTTCAATCTGCGCTAGGGTTGAATTTCTATGAATTTTTGAAGTTTCTATCAATTTCTAGAATTCTCTGAATCATTTAAAATCCAAAAAAAATCATTATTGCGTCAGCATGACATCACAGAGGCGTCAGCAGGGCTGACCAGGTCAAACCTGACGTGTGGGGGCCACACGTCAGTGACACCGGGGCTAAACCTGAGTCAAACCCAGCTGACTAGGGTTTGACCGAGCACTGGGGCCCATAGTCAGTGGCTTAGGGGGGTGGATTAAGTGGCAGGGTTAGCAGCTAATCACGCGCCACGTCAGCCGCCGGAGTTTCGCCCACCACTCTATGCGTCCATGGAGGTACATCGTATTGGTGCGCCCACTGTCCGAATGGGTCTCCCATGCTCTTATTGCCACTTTTTTGTTGTTAGTATAACGCTAACGGTAAAGTCAACCAATGTTACTGCTAAAGTGATGCCACATTTAACTAATGCCGCACTAGTCTAATGCCACTGATAAATTTAAGAAATGCCATTTAATATTTTGTGATTATTTCAGGGTTAGTTGTTGATTGTGGATGTATTAAATATTTTTCAGCTAACGCATTCTACTGTTGTTGCACAGCCAGTATACCAACGATGAAACTTGTTACTACCATCAAATTTTTGCACTATTAATGCTTATATATTACATACCTCACTTTCATGAGATAAGTCAATTTGTTGTACAGTGTCACCAAAATGCCAAGGCGCTGATGTCATTTTATTTTGGTTAAACTGCAGAAAAAACTATGAAGACAAGAGGAAAGGTCAAGAGTGAGCACCTCCTCCTTTGGCTATTGTATTGATTCGTTCGATCAAGTTTTTATGTTTGCTTGATTATCTTGGGATAGCAATTTTTCATGTCCACTCGAGTTCGAAATGATATTTACCTTGAAGGTACATGGTTTGCAATTTTTTAATACTGTCATTAGTTAATAATGCTAGTTACTATTTGGTTTAATGCTCTTGCACAACTAGTATACCAATGCTGAAACTTGTTACCTTTACATTTTGTATTGTTAATTCTTATAGAAATTTTCCAGTGCTAGAGCTCATGGAAATCTGTTAAGTAAAACCATTGTATTGTACCCTGTAATAAAATAACTACTCTACTGTTGCACTAGCCACTGGATTAGTGTATATTTGTACTATTCGAATGTTGTTGCATTAGCGTATGGACATATATAAAGTGTGGCAAGCTTTCCCAGATATGTGCTCAAGAACACTACTACCTATTTTTCTAAATACTGGACGTTTGGGTACTTTAAATTGAACTGCGAAAACATCTTATATTAAGGAACAGAGGGTGTAGAGTTCACTCAAATTATCCCGGTAAAGCTAGTCACACCTTTGTTAAAATTAATGTTCATTATGTTATCAGAGGAGGTCTGTATGTTTGTCTCTAATGCCTGTCAACTACATACCTGACATCATGATGTAATGTTAAGTCATTTCCTTTTGTACAGTGTCACTGAATTGTCAAGGCGGTGATGGCATTTTATTTTCGTTGAACTGCACAAAATATGCTTAAAAGAAGAGGAAAGGTCAGGAATCGATCATTCTTTCAGAAATAACTATATATGACTTTCTGACATCAACCGTTGTTGCCTTATTTATTCCTTCAAACAGGTGGTCAAAAACAGTCTTGCTACCTTTTCCCATTAAGAAATTGGAATGCTTATATTTGTGAGTCTATGCTTCAACTAGTGCCACTTTTATAGTAATCACACTTTCAATATCTATGCAAACAGGGATGCTCGATTTTAGTGGAACTGCACAAAAAGCCCAACTGGTTCAACATTAGGAGCATGTTTTCTTCCAAACCTTTATATCCAATTGGTGGCACTATGAGTTGTTCATTACGATGGTACATGGTTTGCTACTATCTTGCTACTCTTTTTGTACTGTCATTAGATAGTAATACAAGTGGTTTGCATGTGAATTTATTGGCAGGGTGGACCTACATTGAATGTGCAAGACAAGATTCAATGATTGGATGCTCAATTTTGGTTGTATCAATTTCACCTCTTCCATCACTGCGAACATGGATATCCTTGGTCTGATGAAGAATAGGCGCTATATTTCTGCTCTGAACCAGCAAATCAATCCAGTATGAAATTGTCTAGGGCAAAACATGACTGTATCAAATTGGCCAGTGCAAAACATGACAGATGCTAAGCGGAAGAGACATGTTTAAACTGAAAATACAAGGTGGGGTATATGTTTACTAGCTGCTTGATATTTGTGCAGACAGAGATGTCTGCCCGTTGCTATTTGGCAAACACACAAAGTGACCGCAATTTTGGTTGAACTGCACAAGAGAATAGTATAGTCACTGCATGCAGTGCCATTTGAAAATAGACACAGAAAGATTGGATAGTCACTTCATGGACTGCAGAAAAGTAGTATTGTACTATTTATTGGCCAACACTAGGTGCTTCATTGCTTTGGTGTTATTATACAATGGGCATCATTTTGCCTAAGTTAAAGTTTGTATTCCGAAAATAGTCTCGCCGTGTGATCGAGAGAAGACCAAATCATATTGTAGTGGATGTTCCTCCATCATGTGTGGTTCATTCTCATGGTTCCAGCTGTTGGTGAAACCACTTACGTTTGCAAGAGGAATTGTAGACTTCACAAACAAATTTGTCTTTCAGTCTGTACTGAATGTTGGCCAAGAGAAGCATCCATGTTAGTAGGAAGAACAGATGTTTTTTCTAGATCTTTGCTTTTGGAGCTACATATTTATATATGATCTGTGAATCATTGAGATGCATTAACATGTTGATCTTATGTATGGGAATCGTACTAGTTGGTTTTGAATTTGGGCTACTAATGTGAACATATTACACTGACAGGCCTGTGAGTCTCGTGTGAACATTTTGAACGGATCAGTTCTTACTGTTGGGCACGGCATGATCCTTATTTCTGTGTTCTCAGTGTTTACAAGTTACTAACAGTTCCTTATTTCTTTTCGCTTAGTGTTTACAAGTTACTGATTGATCACTAACTAGCCTACTAATGCGCTCCTGGCAGTTTTAGTTCCGACGCAAGATACGAAGTGGTAGTTTTTTTGAATAAAAATGCCTACCTATGAAGAAATTGGCAAGCTGCTCTGAAGAAAATTACATGCAAATCTGAAGAAACTGCCAGCAAAAACATTCGCAAATGCCTTATCTCCCAGTGAACGTTCATCAGCTAATGCAATCGTACACGTACACCATCCGACCTACTCGATCCTACACGTACACTATCTGACCTACTCGATCCTACACGTACACTATCCGACCTACTCGATCCTACACAGATAAATAGCGGATCACACACGTACTACCTCCTTTCCGGTTTGCAGGGCTCAATTCAAAGAACGACCTACTCAATCCTACACGAATAAATAGCGAATCACGCATGTACTACCTCCTTTCCGGTTTGCAGGGCTTAATTCAAAAATCTAGCCAACCAAGGTAGATGATGAGTGGTGGAATCATTTTTGACAAGGAGGGAGTACCTCATCTGGATGATTCGAGTGCACTCGTTTGACTGTCATGCCAGCGTGTGACCCGGCACGGACGGGACGACACAGTCATAATTTCAGTTTTTCTAGTTTTCCATGGCAAGCTGGCACGCTAAGGCATGCCTGCTTATGCATTGAATTCCGATGACCGCGATGACCGTCGTGTTTCCCGCGACAAGCTAATTCGCCTACCTTCCGCCTATAATTACTGTTTCCCGGGCTTCTCTGGTGGCACCATCACCCAACTCGCCCTATCCTCATAAGCCCCCGTCGGCCCGACGTCGCTCGCCACTTATCCTCTCTCTCACCACGTCCGCCATGCCCCCGCCCGTCCGCGATAGGCGACACCAGAGGCGGTCACCGCCGGAACTAGTGTTCGGTTTTTCACCGGAAGGTAGATGGAGGGAGGAGGCATTCTATCGGTCTTTAGATGACAATGCGGACTATGAGGAGTTGTTGGAGTGCGACCGCCTGGCGGAGGAGCAGCGTATTGCCGATTTGCGCCACCAGCGGGACATGGAGCAAAAGTGCACCAACGCTTTGAGTCGCAAGCAGAGTGCCCGCAACTGGGCCGACTATGTGGAGGCCGGCGCCCGGCAAATAGCCCTGGAGGCTGTCGGGCACGCACGTGTTCACGACGCCAATTTTTACTACCAGCTCGTCAAGTGGGTTTCCCGCTTAGAAGCCGAAGCTTTGATGGACCACACCGACATGGAAAGGGCCAACGCGCGCGAGCAACGCGTCGTATCGCAACTTTGGCAAGTCCAAGGCGAGGCAGAGGACGTCGGTGCCGGCGTTTAGCATGTACCATAGATGGCGGCCGGCATCATCTAGTTAGCTAAGAGTAAGTTAGTACTTGTACGCTACTAGAGTATTAGTGGGAGTAGATAGTTAACTTGGCTATGATGGTTGTCAACGTGGAAGTTCAGTACTCTATATGCGGATCAGACCTGTTACTTTGCTCTGAATGTTGAACTTTTCATTTGAATGTATGGAATGGGCTATTATTTTTTTAAATGGGTTGTATTTGTCCTCCACGGGTTTAGAGGCTGACTTGTGGGCCTACCAAGTTGACGCGTACACAATCAGGAGATGATTGTACATGGAGAGGATGACAGCAGGGACCTGCCAAGGTCATGGCAGTACGCAAGCAAGTGCCTCCTTATTTCAAGCCAATAAAGCATGGCCCCTCCTAATGGATTTATGACATCTGGGTCCCATGCCATTGTCAACGTAGTTAATAAATGAGAGAATTACACAACGAGCAGCTGACACCAGGGACCCAGCAGCTCGCCCAGTTATTTTTGTTTTGGGTTAATTTGATAAATGCCACTCCAAATCTGGTGTTTCCGAGAAATGCCACTGCAATTTCCAAACTTTGAAAAAATGCCATTTCATGCCATTTCCAGTGGCATTTTTCGAAGTCTGGAGTGGCGTTTTTCAAAGTTTGCAAATTGCAGTGGCGTTTTCCAAAGTTTGCAAAAATTGTAGTGGCATTTTTCAAAGTTTGGAAATTGCAGTGGCATTTTTATGAATCGTCATAATTGGAGTGGCATTTATCTAATTTGTTTTTGAGACGGAAGCAGGGTGTCAACTGGGCTGTGTGGGGCACTTTGGCCTGTCTAGACAACCTTCTCTTTTATGTTTACCACAGACCAGCCCAGTAGTTTTTTTTCTTTCTGAAAATGGCTAGCCCAGTTTTTTTTTGTGATTTTCCAAGTAAGTCGCTTTTTCAGGCATGTTGGTCTGCAAATCTTTCAAGACGAGGAGAGCTTCATTTGGCTGGACGAGAAAATGGCCTATCAGTAATGAGAAATGAGTTGTACATTTTTAAAACACATCAAACCGGCAATTAGTTTCAAATTACTTTTTTTCATTTCGAGATTTTAAATTGCATTGATTTTTATGCATGGATCATTTGTTAGATTTTATATTGATATACATTTATTTTTGAAATTAGTTTGAATGTGACTCAAAATTTCGGGATAAAAAACTATTCTGACCGCACTAAAATATGTAAAATTTTGTATAATTTTTTAATCGTGGCCACAATACGGGCTGTAATGCTAACAAAAATAATATGGGCTCCAAAAAACCTTAAGAATTAGCAAATGGGCTGTAAATTATTAGAAATAATGGCAAATGGGATGTATGCTGTTTTCCAAAAATTTGAGGTTTTTCTAAAAAAAGGTTGAGGCACAAGCACTGACTGTTGAATGTCCATCCAACGGCCGTAGAGCTTCTTCAATCTCCGCTCTTCCTGCTCCAGCCGCTCAAACAAGCGCCGGCGGGACTGCCAGCTCCCTCCTCTTAGCGGTCGGCTGTGCTGCCGCATAGGCCTCACCACCCCACCATACTTCCATCGCTGGCCTAGCCATCCCTCTACTCACCCATACCTGCTGTTATTCTCCGGCGACGGCAAACGAACCAGTAAGCCCTTGTACAGTCATATTACCCTCCGTGTGGGAAACAACTGCAGAGTCTTCCCTGGCTCCGTGTCGTTCCCTTCCTAGGCCTTGCCTTCATCCACCGCCCTGGTGCTCTCGGCGGCCTGGTCAACATGGTCAACGACCGACATGCATCTGAAGTGGACTGTATGTGGAGAGGCGGACAGCTGGGTCGACGACCGCACGCAAGGAAATGCCTCCTTATTACGTGTAAAATAATGATTCCTCCACCTGACATCTGGGACCCACCGAAAGGGCCTTTGTATTTCATGAAAAAACGTTACCGCCGCTCACAGCTCGGACCCACCAGCTATATCTTCGCACGCAAGGAAGTGCCTCCTTATTACGCACAAAAAAATGAATACTCCCCCTTCTAACTGGGACCCAGTATAGTGGGAGGCTGACTTGTGGGCCTACTAAGTTGACGGGGACGCAGGGCTTTGTCAACTTTGTCAATATGCACGATTCTAGCTCCAGTGACCATACGGTGTCCATCCAATGGCTGTAGTGCTTCTTCAACCTCTGGTCTTCTTGCTCTAGCCGCCCAAACCAGCGCCGGTCGTGCCTCGTGCTCCTGCCTCCCGTGGCCGGTTGCGATGTCGCGGAGGCATCACCGCCCCCTACTACTCCCACCGCTGGCCAGGTCATCCCTCTACTCACCCACACCCCCTGTTCTTCTACGGCGGCGGCAGCCTCACGCCGTAGTGAACCAGTGAACCCTCATGCTCCTCTACACGTGGGCAGCCACTGCCGCGTCTTCCCCGGCTCCGCGTCGTCCCCATCCTAGGCCTCGTCGTCGTCCACTGCCCTGGTGCTCTCGACGTGTCGTGGTCAACGTGGTCAAGGAACGGCTTCCATCGGACGTGGACTGTACGTGGAGAGGCTGACAGCTGGGTCCACGGCCGCAGCAAGGAAGTGCCTCCTTATTACACGAAAATAATGATTACTCCACCTGATAGCAGGGACCCACCGGACGAGCGACCATATTTCATGAAAAAAACATTTCCCCCTTAATGTTGGGACCTACCAGCTACATCTTCACACGCAAGGAAGTGCGTCCGGGCAAAAAGACGATTCGCCCCCTGACTGCTGGGACCCACCAGCTATATCTTCGCACTCAAGGAAGTGCCTGACAGTTGGGACCCACCTGGTCTAAGCATACGTAGCCTTGTCATTCTGGTCGCGAACGTGTACGTACATACTGGTCAATCTAGAGGCGCGCACGTGTCGTAGTAGAGGCGCACACGTAGCATGTACACGTACGTACAACGGCTAGTGTGCAAGAAAGAAAAATACGGCCATGTACGTACATACGGGCGGGGTCTCGAATGCCTACTCGCGCATATGTACGGCCAGGGCTCATGTACATGGCTGGGTCGGAACGAAGAAACTACGTCGTCGTCGTGTTCATGGGGTGGCAACGGAATGCGTCGTGTTCATCGGGAGGCAACGGAACGCGTGGGAGCCAACCGACTTGGACGGAACAACCGATGGAAACGAGGCCTGGCGTACCACACAACAGAGGAAACGGCCTTGTGTTCAACGGCCACGTTCGAAAAGGGATCCTGTTCATCGGGAGGGGTCTGGCGTACCGCAAAACGGAGGAAACGGACCTCCTATGGTCGAAACGGGGTCCTGTTGATTGGGAGGGGTGTGGCGTACCGCAAAACAAAGGAAACAGACTTGTGTTGGAGCGCCATGGTCAAAACGGGGGTCTTGTTCATCGGGAGGGGTGTGGTGTACCGCAAAATGGGACTCCACATGATATTGTCCATCTCCACTGGCGACCCTCTCCAGCCTCCACGTGCTACTATTCATCCACCGTCGACCTTCTCCAGCCTCGACATGCGATTGTTCATCCACGGGCTCCTGTTCGTCCAGCCTCCACCACACGCTACTCCACCGGCTACTGTTCAAACAACCCTCTCCACACGGGCTCCTGTTCAACCGCCCCTCCACGGGCTACTGTTCATCCAGCCCTCCACCGTCTACTGTTCAGCCAGCCCTCCACGGGGTCGTCCTGTTCATCCAACCCTCCACGGGGTCCTGTTCATCCAGCCCCAACCGGCTCGATCGATCGGAGTCCTGTTCATTCAAAGGCAACACCACGGGATCCTGTTAATCCACCCCCACCGGGAACTGTTCATCCAAACCCCCCAGCAACACTCACTGTTCATCCAGAGGCAGCATCGATCAACTTCAGTTAGTAGCAGTTACGAATGAATCGCTCGATCAGGTTCAGTTAACAGCCATCGATCGATCGCTCGGGTTCAGTAATGCATAACCTGCAGTGCAATCGCTCGGGTTCAGTTAGAGCCCAACGACTCGCTTGGGTTCAGTTAGATCCCAACGCGTCGCACCCACGCGCGTGTGTGTACGAGAGAAACGTGCATCGCTCGGCCCCGACCACCCACCGTAACCGGGAACACCCTGATATTTTTCTCGCCCTCGCTTCTACCATGGTTTTTTTCCATCATGGACGACCCAAAGAATGTCATGCAGCTGCGTCTCCGGCCCGCCCAGGACGAAAAGCCCATTTTCTATCATGACTTTTTATCATAGAAGTAGGAGCCCACCACATCTATGATAATACTGGGTTTTGTCACAATTATCGTTATAGAAGTGTCATAAGTATGACAGAAAAAAATTCATTCGGCCCAAAATGTCACGGATGTGTCTTTTTTGTAGTGTTGTGTATTAGTATTTTAAAGATTGCTTTCATATGCATGATCCAGAAAAGTACACCTACATCACTGGATGACATATACTTTTGTCATCAACCAATAGTAATGCAAAGAAAATTACAATCATAATTTGATAGAGGCGGAGGTGTCCCGTCTTTCGATGAGATGGTGGATTTTCGCTTTGGTGGAAGTCGACTTTGACGATCTGACTACGAACGTGCGAGGACGTCGCGCCTTAGGAATTGCTAAACCAACTCCGAGAGGTTATTGACCACGCCGGAGCACGATCAACCTGACCACGAGGGTCTGATTCCTGCGAGCAAAAGAAGAACAAGCAAGAACCTGAGATTGCAATCTGGATATTGCGAATATAAGATGAAAGCTTTATTGATCAAGGTGGGGTTCTGTGACGCCTTTGTCTGGTCGTTGAACACAAACGAAGTACGCGAAGTTGCAGCTATGGCGAACTTTAATCTAAACAAAACCCAAAGTCTAAACGGTGCCCTAAGGGCTGTATATATGGAGGAAGAGAGGGGGAATTTCGTGGCCCTTGGTAGAGGGGTCTGAAATCAACCCTATCTCTTGTTTCTCCACACATACGGACTCTAGAAATAGCCTATACTTATGTATTTCGAAGTTACATAGGCCTGGCCCAATAAAAAGGTGACGCAGCACCTATAATAGGCTCTGGACGAAATTTATGAAGTGACATCTTGTATATTTCGTCCAAGGCTTCATGCACTCGTTATGGTGGCTTCAAAGACCTGAAATCATCACTTGTAACTCTGTTCTTGTTCCCCTTGCGCATGCCATCATCTCCATGCTTGTTCTTGCTCCAATGTTCATCCTTCTCCAAGCTAGGCCCTTCATTTGTAAGCAAAACAAATGTATCCAATTTAGGCAGCATCATATTCTCATGAACATTAGAATCATTACCAAGAAACGAAAGTACCTGGTAATTTAGTTGGCGTGCGCGAGCTCTAGTAATTTGTCCAGTATGTATAGCAGCAGGGGCTGTGGGTGTAACAATGGTATTGATGTCCTCATCATCCTCCCCTTCTTGAAATGAAGTCGTCCTCGACGGAAGCTCATCTTCCTCACCCAAATAAGGCTTCAAATCTGCAATGTTAAAAGTGGGACTAACCCCAAAATCTGCAGGCAGCTCAAGTTTATATGCATTATCTTTTATTTTCTCTAACACCTTAAAGGGACCATCAGCCCGTGGCATGAGCTTTGATTTGCGCAAATCAGGAAATCTATCCTTACGCAAATGTAACCAAACAAGATCTCCAGGTGCAAACACAACATGTTTTCTACCCTTATCTCCAGCAAGTTTATATTTAGCATTCATATGCTCAATGTTTTCCTTAGTTAACTCATGCATTTTTAAAATCAATTCAGCATGTTGTTTAGCATCAAAATTAACCTTCTCCGAAGATGGAAGAGGCAACAAATCAATAGGTGCACGAGGTAGGAAACCATACACAACTTCAAAAGGGCACATCTTAGTAGTAGAATGCAATGAACGATTATAAGCAAATTCAATATGAGGCAAGCATTCCTCCCACATTTTCTTATTATTCTTCAAAACAGCCCTAAGCATAGTAGACAACGTTCTATTAACTACTTCAGTTTGTCCATCAGTTTGGGGGTGACAAGTAGTACTAAAAAGCAGTTTAGTCCCCAACTTAGCCCATAAACATCTCCAAAAGTGGCTAAGAAATTTAGTATCACGATCTGAAACAATAGTATTTGGCACACCATGCAAGCGAATAATTTCACGAAAGAACAAATCAGCAACATTAACAGCATCATCGCTTTTATGACATGGTATAAAGTGTGCCATTTTCGAGAATCTATCCACGACAACAAATATGCTATCCCTCCCCTTCTCTGTTCGAGGTAAACCTAAAACAAAGTCCATAGATATATCCTCCCAAGGAACACTAGGTACAGGCAAAGGCATATATAAACCATGAGGATTGAGTCGTGACTTAGCTTTTTGACATGTAGTGCAGCGAGCAATAAAACGCTCAACATCCCGTCTCATCTTTGGCCAAAAGAAATGTG
Source organism: Triticum aestivum (assembly GCF_018294505.1). Taxonomy (NCBI): domain Eukaryota; kingdom Viridiplantae; phylum Streptophyta; class Magnoliopsida; order Poales; family Poaceae; genus Triticum; species Triticum aestivum. The sequence continues at coordinate 251,871,210 of NC_057803.1, forward strand.
TAGCAAGTACGTCCTCCGTCTTCTTCACGCCAAAGTGTCCCATTAATCCTCCTCCATGCGCCTCCTGCAACAACAAAAGACGAACGGAGCTAGCTGGAATGCATAGCTTGTTAGCATGAAACAGAAATCCATCGTTAACAACAAACTTGTTCCACATTCTTCCTTCTTTACAATTCTGCATTACATCTTTAAAATCAGCATCATGCACATATCGATCTTTGATGGTCTCCAAACCAAATATTTTGAAGTCAAGTTGTGAAAGCATAGTATAGCGACGAGACAATGCATCAGCAATAACATTTTCTTTTCCCTTCTTGTGTTTAATGACATAAGGGAAAGTCTCAATGAATTCAACCCATTTAGCATGTCTACGATTCAGTTTAGCTTGACTTTTAATATGTTTCAAAGATTCATGATCAGAATGTATAACAAAATCTTTGGGCCATAAATAATGTTGCCATGTTTCTAAAGTCCGAACAAGAGCATATAATTCTTTATCATACGTAGAATAATTCAGACTAGGCCCACTCAATTTTTCAGAAAAGTATGCAACAGGTTTGCCATCTTGTAATAACACACCTCCTAATCCAATTCCACTAGCATCACAGTCAAGCTCAAAAGTCTTATTAAAATCAGGAAGTTGGAGTAAAGGAGCATGTGTCAACTTATCTTTCAATACCGTGAAGGCTTCTTCCTGTGCGGTACCCCAAAGAAAAGGCACATCTTTCTTTGTAAGCTCATTGAGAGGTGCAGCAATGGTGCTGAAATCTCTCACAAAACGCCTATAGAATCCAGCAAGGCCAAGAAAACTCCTCACTTGTGTGACCATTTTGGGCTGCGGCCAACTCTCAATAGCTTCAATCTTGGCTTTATCAACTTCAATTCCCTGTGGAGTAACAACATAGCCAAGAAAAGATACTCGGTCGGTGCAAAAGGTGCACTTCCCAAGGTTACCAAACAAACGTTGATAGAGGCAAAGGTGTCCCGTCTTTCGATGAGATGGTGGATTTCGCTTTGGTGGAAGTCGACTTTGACGATCCGACTACGAACGTGCGAGGACGTCGCGCCTTAGAAATCGCTAAACCAACTCCGAGAGGTTATTGACCACACCGGAGCACGATCAACCTGACCTCGAGGGTCTGTTTCCTGCGAGCAAACGAAGAACAAGCAAGAAACTGAGATTGCAATCTGGATATTGCGAATATAAGATGAAAGCTTTATTGATCAAGGTGGGGTTCTGTGACGCCTTTGTCTGGTCGTTGAACACAAACGAAGTACGCGAAGTTGCAGCTATGGCGAACTTTTAATCTAAACAAAACCCCAAAGTCTAAACGATGCCCTAAGGGCTGTATATATGGAGGAAGAGGGGGGGGGGGAATTTCGTGGCCCTTGGTGGAGGGGTCCGAAATCGACCCTATCTCTTGTTTCCCCACACATACGGACTCTAAAAATAGCCTATACTTATGTATTTCGAAATTACATGGGCCTGGCCCAATAATAAGGTGACGCAGCACCTAAAATAGCCTCGGGACAAAATTTATGAAGTGGCATCTTGTATATTTCGTCCAAGGCTTCATGCACCCATTATGGTGGCTTCAAAGTCCTGAAATCATCACTTGTAACTCCGTTCTTGTTCCCCTTGCGCATGCCATCATCTCCATGCTTGTTCTTGCTCCAATGTTCATCCTTCTCCAAGCTAGGCCCTTCATTTGTAAGCAAAACAAATGTATCCAATTTAGGCAGCATCATATTCTCATGAACATTAAAATCATTACCAAGAAACGAAAGTACCTGGTAATTTAGTTGGCGTGCACGAGCTCTAGTAATTGGTCCAGTATGTATAGCAGCAGGGGCTGTGGGTGTAACAATTGTATTGATGTCCTCTAGTAAACGGAGTCGGGTAGCCACGCTCCGTTTAGGCCCAAAATTTTTCGAAAACGCGTTTTTCGAAAAAATTTCTGGCTATCCTATTTTTAGGTGTTTCTGAGTGTTTTGAGACAGGTGCCATTATAGGAAGTTTTTTTTGACCCGTTTCCAGTTTTTGGGTCCGGGCAGTCAAAAAAAAAAAATTGGTCAAAAAAATTTCGTGCCCATCCTGTCAGTTTGAGCTAAGAAGAGTTTTGAGACACTCGCCATTATAGTGATTTTTCGCAAAAAAAAAAAAAAAAGCAGCGCAAAAAAAAAAAAGAGCGCAAAAAAAAAAGAGCGAAAAAAAAAATTCAGAGTGTGCTTTTCCCTTGTTTCCGTGCCGCGCCGTGATTTTGTTGGTGTTCTAGGCTCGCGTCTCTAGCACAGTCTAGCCTAGGACCAGCACAGTACCGTCGTTGAGCGTTTATTCAACTTTGCATCTCTGAATTGATTATTGCTGACCCTTTTTGCTACCATATTATAAGCCTTCCCAACTCCACATACATCTACGTCGTGCGTTTGACTCTCCCTGGTAATCGCTCTATCCAAGCTTTGAGAGTTTTTGACTACAACGGTTGCCGATCACCGCCTGCTGCTGGGTAAGAACTGGTAAGAATTTGAGATTTGCTTGACGGATTTGTGGCACCCACCACCACCACTTCTTCGTAGTCTGTAGGATCATATTCTTGTGTGTTTCTATTGCTGCTAACCATGCCAGGATCACAAGCCGACGAGATTGACTGGGAGAATTTATCGAACAAGGAGCTTCATGATAAGTTTCAGCAAATGATGACTGAACAGGTGCAAGATGTGCTGAACAATTTTGAAGAGGCCATGGAGAAGATCACTGGCTTTGAGAAGACGTTCGAAACAAAGCTCGATAACAAGTTTAATGAATTGCTCGCGCGTCTTCCACCACCACCACCCGCTGCAGCTAACGCACCTCTCCAACAACAACAACGTCTGCCTCCACGTCGCGAAGCAGACCTCCGCCGAGCAAGCCGTGTTCCTCTTGCGTTTGGCCAAACTGTTGGTGCTGCTGTTGATACTTCTGTGGCTCCTGCTGCTGATGCGGAGGAGGATGATTATGTGGGAGACTATGAGGATGAGGTTGATCAAAATCAACACTACGTGCAGCCACCTGTACCACCACCAGCAGGTCGACCTCAGGTATATATTCGTAATGGTAGGCCTGCACCACCACCTCAGGTACGCGATGATGTCCATATTCCTAAACTGAAATTGAATATTCCACCATTTGAGGGTAGATATGTTCCTGATATATATCTTACTTGGGAGTTAGAAACTGAACAACGATTTACATGTTTACAATATCCTGAGGAGAGACGAGTTGCTGCTGCTGTTTGTGCTTTCACTAATTTTGCATGTGTATGGTGGTCTGAACATTGTAGATTATATCCTATTCCAACTACTTGGGCTGCTTTGAAAACTGCTATGCGTACGCGTTGGGTTCCACCATATTATCAACGTGAATTGCTTCAAAAATTGCAGCGTTTAAGACAAGGGAAAAATTCTGTAGAAGAATATTATCAGGAATTACAAACTGGCATGATTAGATGTGGTATTGTTGAGGAGAATGAAGCTATGCTTGCACGTTTTCTGGGTGGATTAAATAGAGAGATTCAGACCATTTTAGACTATAAGGAGTATACTAATATCACTCGTTTATTCCATCTTGCTTGTAAAGCTGAACGTGAAGTGCAGGATCGACAAGCATTGGGGCGAACTAACTTTTCTGCAGGCCGACCTTCATCATGGACACCACGTGCATCTTCTACTTCAACTGCACCAGCACCTCCATCCGGTGCCACCTCCAGCCGTGATTCAAGAAAACAGGCACAACCACCATTATCTGCCAAGAGCGCACCTGCGGGGCCTGCACAGCGTTCTTCTTCTTCCATGGCATCAACAGGGCACACAAGTGATATTATTTGTCGTCGTTGTAAGGGAGGAGGTCATTATGCGAGAGAATGCAAATCTCCGCGTGTGATGATTGCTACCGCGGATGGTGGATATGAGTCCGCTAGTGACTATGATGAGGAGACTTTGGCTCTTATTACACGTGAAGAACATGGTGGAGATGATTCTGATCATGAGACGCAATACATGGCTCCTGAAGACGCTGACAGGTATGAATGTTTAGTTGCTCAACGTGTTTTGAGTGTGCAGGTCACACAAGCTGAGCAAAATCAGAGGCACAATTTGTTCCATACCAAGGGAGTTGTGAAGGAACGTTCTGTGCGCGTCATCATAGACGGAGGGAGCTGCAACAACTTGGCTAGCATGGAGATGGTGGAGAAGCTTTCTCTCACCACAAGACCACATCCCCATCCTTACTACATCCAATGGTTCAACAACAGCGGCAAGGTTAAGGTAACACGTACTGTTCGTGTGCATTTTAGTATCTCTACATATGCTGATTATGTTGATTGTTGATAGAGGCGAGGGTGTCCCGATCTTTCGATGAGATGATAACTATCGATTTGATGGAGACGACTTTGACGATCCGACTACAAACGTGTACGACGTTGCGCCTTAGCAATCGCTAAACCAATCTCCTGAGGTTACTGACGATGCCGGAAGCACGGTCAGCCTGACCACGAAGGTCTATTCCTGCAAGCAATCGAAGAACGATCAAGAATATGATAAAGCAATCTGAATATTGCAAATATATATGAGGTATTGATAATGGTGGGGATCCGGAAGCGGTCTTGGTCTGGTCGTTGGACACAAACGAAGTACACGAAGTTGCAATGGCTAACTTTTAACTAAACAAATCCCAAGGAAAAGCTACTAGATGGATCTACTTATATAGGAGCAAGGGGTGGCGGCCAAGGAGGTGGGAGGACGTCCCAAGGCAGCCTAAACCTAAATCTAGGTCGTACAAGGCCAATGGGCCCAAGTGGAGGTGATGCTTGTAGTTTGACTCGGATTCTGCTGCAGCATCAGATTGTTTCGTCCACAACTCAACGCTCCGGACGAATTTGAAGGTGATTCCAATTGGGTTGGAAAGTGCACGAAATCTAGTTTCCAACAAAAAAAGAATCACCCAATTCGGAGTCCGTATGAAAAACTTGTGTGCGTTTTGAGTCAGGTGTGTCTGTGCAGTCCGAATCTGAATCCAGAACGTGAGAGACTTGGACTCTATCTTCTCTTGGGCCAAAAGTGACGTGAGAGAACTTTTTGGACAGCAAATAAACATCTCTTTCTTCCTTATTTTCATATGTGGATTGTACAAATGTCCCATACACCTGCAATTAGACAAAACACAAAAGTGTGTGAAGTATTTTTGTTCTGGATAACATAAATAGATTATTGAATAGTTTGCACTAGAAATCACCTGACAAATATGCATATATGCAATATTTTTGGTCATATCCAAGGTAGTTATGTCCTCATCATCCTCCCCTTCTTGAAAATAAAGCCGTCATCGGCGTTGCTTAATCTGAAATGTGGCTAACAAAAGAGACAAGGTGTACATGTTGTATATGTATATGTCATCCATTTTTACTTTCCTTGATTTTTGCATATATGACAGATGAATAGATGAGTAACTTGCATAGTTCATAAAATCTAAAGCCAAAAATTAGCACAAGAAGTAGAAAGCATGAAAATATTGCAACTCAGTTTGCACATATAAGTGAAGCTCTTATTCATTTCAAAAGATTGACAATGTTCATCATTAAACCATCCCAACATTGGTGAATAAACCTTACTTGCATGAAATTTACATGCTACAACATGCTTAAATAAGCAAACATGCAATAAGTCATTCAACACAGAATCATCACCAAGATTAGAGGTCATATCAAAATGATTAAACATTGGTTCTTTTGCATCAATAGTTAATTCAATGGGTGCACTCAAAATTGTTGGTATTTCAGTTGTTTGATCACATGGCAAAGTCAAATTATCAACGTAGTCCTCTAAAATAGGTGGTGTGATCAAAGTAGTGTGTTGCTCATCAGATGGTGCATTCAAATTGACAAGGCATTCATCATTCTCATGTAGAGATGGAAGATCAGTACCTTTGTCATTACCTCTTATGATCAACTCAGATGATGTAGCCACTCTCGGGGGCGATGTGTCACATGGTGGAGGTGATGTAGTCCTGACAACAACGGATGTGGTTGTCATAGTATGCCTAGTAGTTGAAGGAACAATCATATCAACTCTTGGAATGTGCATCGTGCGCTTGTTCTCCTCGTGGCCAACACGTCGTTTTATTTCCTGTTCAGCTTTGCAAGCAAGATGAAACAAATGGTCCATAGGATAACACTCTTCATGAATTAGTATCTCTTGAATATCACGGTTTAATCCTCCCCAAAATCTATCCATAAAATCATCTTCACTTTCTTCTAAAGAGGAATGCAACAAGGTAGTTTGTAAATCATCATAATATTTTGTTACAGTTTCACTACCTTGTTTTAAGTGTTGCAACTTCTTAATCATGTCACGAGTATAATAAGCAGGGACGAAAGTATGTCGCATGGCAAGTTTCAAATCATCCCAAGTAGTAGGTATATAATCAGGGTGTAACCGACAATATTCACTCCACCAAACCAAAGCATAACCAGTGAAAGAACCAACCGCAACCTTAACCTTTTTATGTTCATCGAAATTATGGGAAGCAAATATATTTTTTATGTCGAACTCCCATTCAATATATAAAGCAGGTTTAAAACGGCCATTAAATGGTGGTATAGATACATTAACATGATCATGTGCATTTGGATGTTTGTGCACCTCTCGTGACGGTTGTGGTATTTGCAAAGGTGGTGGCACGTCTCCCGCGATCGACGAAGCCCATGAATTGACTCTGGATCCTGTCATGATTAGTAGAACAAGAAACAAAACCCAAAAATAATGTTCCTATAACTACTAGGATGTGGTGGTAAAACGCTCACAGTAAAACAAATATCAATGTCTTACACGTTCTTACCATGCAGCAGGCGGTGATCGGCAACCAGCGGTGTCAAGTAACTTCGAATATTGAGTAAAGCGATTGCCAGGGGAGCGTACGTATACACAGTGTAGAAATATGTGGAGCTGGGTTGGCTATATATGGTAGCAAAAGATTAGCAATAATCAATTCAAAGATGCAATGTTGAATAAACGCTCAACGACGGTACTGTGCTGGTCCTAGGCTAGACCGGACTAGAGACGCGAGCCTAGAACACTAATGAGGTCACGGCGTAGCACAACTAGCATCAATGAAGGATACTAAGTAGCTCTGGACAACAAGATATAAGTGAAGATCACAACGGCAGTAAAGATAATGATGAAAAACAACTGCCAAACAGGATATACAACAACTCTCTCTCCAATTTTCCTCTTGAAAAGTTTGAGCCAATTTTCTGATAAATTCTTTCAAAGAATGCTACTAACTCAAGCTTTCCAATGCAAAAAGAATCACTCAATTCTGAGTTGATATGAGGAGTCAAAGAATTCTAAAACTGGCCTGAAAAATTGGAACAAGCTGTGTTCACGAATTTCAGAGGGCAAAAAGACCTATTTAGAAGCCGATTTTGAGGTGTCAAATATTTAACTAGCTTCTGCAACTATTTAGATGCGGCTCGTCGCTAGCTTCAATTTGAGTACTCACGGAGCCAAACGGACTTCGTATGAGGAAGATACACCTGTTTTACTGAACAGTGCGCAAAACAGACTCCAATCCGAATTCAGGTACGAGATTGATTCTAGATAGATCCAATTTTTTTTCTTCTCTCTTTTTTTCTCACTCTTTTTTTTCTTTTTCTTCTCTCTCTGACCTTTTTTTTACTTTTTTTTCTCTCTCTTTTTTTCTCCGTCTTTCTTTTTCTCCTTCTTTTTTTTCTCTCTCTCGTTCCAAACAAACTAGATAAGATGCAGATTGGATCAAACGAAGATGTGAATGATCTCAACTATGATTATGACAATGAATGGTGGGTAGCACGTGGTGGAAACTGATGGATGGATGGTGGACAGCGGAAGGGATAACGATGCAGCGGTGGCGTGACAAATGTGAACAGAACTCGAAACTCTAAACGACCTAGACACTAAGACCAGCAACTCGACACGACGATGCAACCGATAATTCAACTATGCAAGCAATGAAAAGAAAATTGCAAAGGCTCAGACTGGCTTGGACCAAGGATGAATAGATCTAACTCTTTTTTGTGGCTTTTTCTTGGACAATAGGTAAGAAAATAAATCTAATCTAGGAAAACTGGAAATTCTCACCGAGCAACCTGAAAACTGATACCACTTGATAGAGGCGAGGGTGTCCCGATCTTTCGATGAGATGATAACTATCGATTTGATGGAGACGACTTTGACGATCCGACTACAAACGTGTACGACGTTGCGCCTTAGCAATCGCTAAACCAATCTCCTGAGGTTACTGACGATGCCGGAAGCACGGTCAGCCTGACCACGAAGGTCTATTCCTGCAAGCAATCGAAGAACGATCAAGAATATGATAAAGCAATCTGAATATTGCAAATATATATGAGGTATTGATAATGGTGGGGATCCGGAAGCGGTCTTGGTCTGGTCGTTGGACACAAACGAAGTACACGAAGTTGCAATGGCTAACTTTTAACTAAACAAATCCCAAGGAAAAGCTACTAGATGGATCTACTTATATAGGAGCAACGGGTGGCGGCCAAGGAGGTGGGAGGACGTCCCAAGGCAGCCTAAACCTAAATCTAGGTCGTACAAGGCCAATGGGCCCAAGTGGAGGTGATGCTTGTAGTTTGACTCGGATTCTGCTGCAGCATCAGATTGTTTCGTCCACAACTCAACGCTCCGGACGAATTTGAAGGTGATTCCAATTGGGTTGGAAAGTGCACGAAATCTAGTTTCCAACAAAAAAAGAATCACCCAATTCGGAGTCCGTATGAAAAACTTGTGTGCGTTTTGAGTCAGGTGTGTCTGTGCAGTCCGAATCTGAATCCAGAACGTGAGAGACTTGGACTCTATCTTCTCTTGGGCCAAAAGTGACGTGAGAGAACTTTTTGGACAGCAAATAAACATCTCTTTCTTCCTTATTTTCATATGTGGATTGTACAAATGTCCCATACACCTGCAATTAGACAAAACACAAAAGTGTGTGAAGTATTTTTGTTCTGGATAACATAAATAGATTATTGAATAGTTTGCACTAGAAATCACCTGACAAATATGCATATATGCAATATTTTTGGTCATATCCAAGGTAGTTATGTCCTCATCAATTGTGATGTGGTACCTATGCAAGCATGTTCCTTATTACTTGGTAGACCATGGCAATTTGATAAAAATTCTGTACACCATGGTAGAAACAATCACTATACTCTTGTTCATAAGGATAAAAATATTACTTTGCTTCCTATGACTCCTGATTCCATTTTGAAAGATGATATTAATAGAGCTAATAAAGCACAACAGGAGAAGAATAAGAGTGAAAATCAGATTGTGGCAAAAGAATTTGAGCAACAAATGAAGCCTAATAATAAACCATCTAGTGTTGCTTCTGAAATTAAATTGAAAAGTGCATGTTTATTTGCCACCAAATCTGATATTGATGAGCTAGATTTCAGCAAATCTGTTTGCTATGCTTTTGTGTGCAAAGAGGCATTATTTTCATTCGAGGACGTGCCTTCCTCTTTGCCTCCTGCTGTCACTAACATTTTGCAGGAGTTCGCTGACGTTTTTCCACAAGACGTGCCACCGGGATTACCGCCTATTCGAGGGATTGAGCATCAGATCGACTTAATTCCCGGTGCTTCACTGCCAAACCGTGCACCATACCATACCAATCCAGAGGAGACGAAGGAGATTATGCGTCAAGTACAAGAGCTTCTCGACAAAGGTTATATACGCGAATCCCTTAGTCCTTGTGCTGTTCCTATTATTCTAGTGCCGAAAAAGGATGGTACATCACGTATGTGTGTTGATTGTAGAGGCATTAATAATATTACTATTCGTTATCGTCATCCTATTCCTAGGCTAGATGATATGCTTGATGAATTGAGTGGCTCTACAGTATTCTCCAAAGTTGATTTGCGTAGTGGCTACCATCAAATTCGTATGAAATTGGGAGATGAATGGAAAACAGCATTTAAAACTAAGTTTGGATTATATGAGTGGTTAGTTGATAGAGGCAAAGGTGTCCCGTCTTTCGATGAGATGGTGGATTTCGCTTTGGTGGAAGTCGACTTTGACGATCCGACTACGAACGTGCGAGGACGTCGCGCCTTAGCAATCGCTAAACCAACTCCGAGAGGTTATTGACCACGCCGGAGCACGATCAACCTGACCACGAAGGTCTGTTTCCTGCGAGCAAACGAAGAACAAGCAAGAAACTAAGATTGCAATCTGGATATTGCGAATATAAGATGAAAGCTTTATTGATCAAGGTGGGGTTCTGTGACGCCTTTGTCTGGTCGTTGAACACAAACGAAGTACGCGAAGTTGCAGCTATGGCGAACTTTTAATCTAAACAAAACCCAAAGTCTAAACGATGCCCTAAGGGCTGTATATATGGAGGAAGAGGGGGGGAATTTCGTGGCCCTTGGTGGAGGGGTCCGAAATCAACCCTATCTCTTGTTTCCCCACACATACGGACTCTAAAAATAGCATATACTTATGTATTTCGAAATTACATGGGCCTGGCCCAATAATAAGGTGACGCAGCACCTAAAATAGCCTCGGGACGAAATTTATGAAGTGGCGTCTTGTATATTTCGTCCAAGGCTTCATGCACCCATTATGGTGGCTTCAAAGTCCTGAAATCATCACTTGTAACTCCGTTCTTGTTTCCCTTGCGCATGCCATCATCTCCATGCTTGTTCTTGCTCCAATGTTCATCCTTCTCCAAGCTAGGCCCTTCATTTGTAAGCAAAACAAATGTATCCAATTTAGGCAGCATCATATTCTCATGAACATTAGAATCATTACCAAGAAACGAAAGTACCTGGTAATTTAGTTGGCGTGCACGAGCTCTAGTAATTGGTCCAGTATGTATAGCAGCAGGGGCTGTGGGTGTAACAATTGTATTGATGTCCTCATCATCCTCCCCTTCTTGAAATGAAGTCGTCCTCGACGGAAGTTCATCTTCCTCACCCAAATAAGGCTTCAAATCTGCAATGTTAAAAGTGGGACTAACCCCAAAATTTGCAGGCAGCTCAAGTTTATATGCATTATCATTTATTTTCTCTAACACCTTAAAGGGACCATCAGCACGTGGCATTAACTTTGATTTGCGCAAATCAGGAAATCTATCCTTACGCAAATGTAACCAAACAAGATCTCCAGGTGCAAACACAACATGTTTTCTACCCTTATCTCCAGCAAGTTTATATTTAGCATTCATGCGCTCAATGTTTTCCTTAGTTAACTCATGCATTTTTAAAATCAATTCAGCACGTTGTTTAGCATCAAAATTAACCTTCTCCGAAGATGGAAGAGGCAACAAATCAATAGGTGCACGAGGTAGGAAACCATACACAACTTCAAAAGGGCACATCTTAGTAGTAGAATGCAATGAACGATTATAAGCAAATTCAATATGAGGCAAGCATTCCTCCCACATTTTCTTATTATTCTTCAAAACAGCCCTAAGCATACTAGACAACGTTCTATTGACTACTTCAGTTTGTCCATCAGTTTGGGGGTGACAAGTAGTACTAAAAAGCAGTTTAGTCCCCAACTTAGCCCATAAACATCTCCAAAAGTGGCTAAGAAATTTAGTATCACGATCTGAAACAATAGTATTTGGCACACCATGCAAGCGAATAATTTCACGAAAGAACAAATCAGCAACATTAATAGCATCATCGCTTTTATGACATGGTATAAAGTGTGCCATTTTCGAGAATCTATCCACGACAACAAATAGGCTATCCCTCCCCTTCTTTGTTCGAAGTAAACCTAAAACAAAGTCCATAGATATATCCTCCCAAGGAACACTAGGTACAGGCAAAGGCATATATAAACCATGAGGATTGAGGCGTGACTTAGCTTTTTGACATGTAGTGCAGCGAGCAATAAAACGCTCAACATCCCGTCTCATCTTTGGCCAAAAGAAATGTGTAGCAAGTACGTCCTCCGTCTTCTTCACGCCAAAGTGTCCCATTAATCCTCCTCCATGCGCCTCCTGCAACAACAAAAGACGAACGGAGCTAGCTGGAATGCATAGCTTGTTAGCACGAAACACAAATCCATCGTTAACAACAAACTTGTTCCACATTCTTCCTTCTTTACAATTATGCATTACATCTTTAAAATCAGCATCATGCACATATTGATCTTTGATGGTCTCCAAACCAAATATTTTGAAGTCAAGTTGTGAAAGCATAGTATAGCGACGAGACAAAGCATCAGCAATAACATTTTCTTTTCCCTTCTTGTGTTTAATGACATAAGGGAAAGTCTCAATGAATTCAACCCATTTAGCATGTCTACGATTCAGTTTAGCTTGACTTTTAATATGTTTCAATGATTCATGATCAGAATGTATAACAAATTCTTTGGGCCATAAATAATGTTGCCATGTTTCTAAAGTCCGAACAAGAGCATATAATTCTTTATCATAAGTAGAATAATTCAGACTAGGCCCACTCAATTTTTCAGAAAAGTATGCAACAGGTTTGCCATCTTGTAATAACACACCCCCTAATCCAATTCCACTAGCATCACATTCAAGCTCAAAAGTCTTATTAAAATCAGGAAGTTGGAGTAAAGGAGCATGTGTCGACTTATCTTTCAATACCGTGAAGGCTTCTTCCTGTGCGGTACCCCAAAGAAAAGGCACATCTTTCTTTGTAAGCTCATTGAGAGGTGCAGCAATGGTGCTGAAATCTCTCACAAAACGCCTATAGAATCCAGCGAGGCCAAGAAAACTCCTCACTTGTGTGACCGTTTTGGGCTGCGGCCAACTCTCAATGGCTTCAATCTTGGCTTTATCAACTTCAATTCCCTGTGGAGTAACAACATAGCCAAGAAAAGATACTCGGTCGGTGCAAAAGGTGCACTTCCCAAGGTTACCAAACAAACGTGCATCACGTAGAGCAATAAAAACAGCACGTAAATGTTCCAAATGTTCCTCCAAAGATCTGCTATAAATCAATATGTCATCAAAGTAAACTACCACAAATCGTCCAATGAAAGCACGTAAAACTTCGTTCATTAATCTCATGAAAGTACTAGGTGCATTAGTTAACCCAAAAGGCATGACTAACCACTCATATAATCCAAACTTAGTTTTAAATGCTGTTTTCCATTCATCTCCCAATTTCATACGAATTTGATGGTAGCCACTACGCAAATCAACTTTGGAGAATACTGTAGAGCCACTCAATTCATCAAGCATATCATCTAGCCTAGGAATAGGATGACGATAACGAATAGTAATATTATTAATGCCTCTACAATCAACACACATACGTGATGTACCATCCTTTTTCGGCACTAGAATAATAGGAACAGCACAAGGACTAAGGGATTCGCGTATATAACCTTTGTCGAGAAGCTCTTGTACTTGACGCATAATCTCCTTCGTCTCCTCTGGATTGGTACGGTATGGTGCACGGTTTGGCAGTGAAGCACCGGGAATTAAGTCGATCTGATGCTCAATCCCTCGAATAGGCGGTAATCCCGGTGGCACGTCTTGTGGAAAAACGTCAGCGAACTCCTGCAAAATGTTAGTGACAGCAGGAGGCAAAGAGGAAGGCACGTCCTCGAATGAAAATAATGCCTCTTTGCACACAAAAGCATAGCAAACAGATTTGCTGAAATCTAGCTCATCAATATCAGATTTGGTGGCAAATAAACATGCACTTTTCAATTTAATTTCAGAAGCAACACTAGATGGTTTATTATTAGGCTTCATTTGTTGCTCAAATTCTTTTGCCACAATCTGATTTTCACTCTTATTCTTCTCCTGTTGTGCTTTATTAGCTCTATTAATATCATCTTTCAAAATGGAATCAGGAGTCATAGGAAGCAAAGTAATATTTTTATCCTTATGAACAAGAGTATAGTGATTGTTTCTACCATGGTGTACAGAATTTTTATCAAATTGCCATGGTCTACCAAGTAATAAGGAACATGCTTGCATAGGTACCACATCACAATCAACATAATCAGCATATGTAGAGATACTAAAATGCACACGAACAGTACGTGTTACCTTAACCTTGCCGCTGTTGTTGAACCATTGGATGTAGTAAGGATGGTGATAGAGGCGGGGTGTCCCGATCTTTCGATGAGATGATAACTATCGATTTGGTGGAGACGACTTTGACGATCCGACTACAAACGTGCACGACGTTGCGCCTTAGCAATCGCTAAACCAATCTCCTGAGGTTACTGACGATGCCGGAAGCATGGTCAGCCTGACCACGAAGGTCTATTCCTGCAAGCAATCGAAGAACGAGCAAGAATATGATAAAGCAATCTGAATATTGCAAATATATATGAGGTATTGATAATGGTGGGGATCCGTAAGCGGTCTTGGTCTGGTCGTTGGACACAAACGAAGTACACGAAGTTGCAATGGCTAACTTTTAACTAAACAAATCCCAAGGAAAAGCTACTAGATGGATCTACTTATATAGGAGCAAGGGGTGGCGGCCAAGGAGGTGGGAGGACGTCCCAAGGCAGCCTAAAACTAAATCTAGGTCGTACAAGGCCAATGGGCCCAAGTGGAGGTGATGTAACACCTTTGGACTTGTAGTTTGACTCGGATTCTGCTGCAGCATCAGATTGTTTCGTCCACAACTCAACGCTCCGGACGAATTTGAAGGTGATTCCAATTGGGTTGGAAAGTGCACGAAATCTAGTTTCCAACAAAAAAAGAATCACCCAATTCGGAGTCCGTATGAAAAACTTGTGTGCGTTTTGAGTCAGGTGTGTCTGTGCAGTCCGAATCTGAATCCAGAACGTGAGAGACTTGGACTCTATCTTCTCTTGGGCCAAAAGTGACGTGAGAGAACTTTTTGGACAGCAAATAAACATCTCTTTCTTCCTTATCTTCATATGTGGATTGTACAAATGTCCCATACACCTGCAATTAGACAAAACACAAAAGTGTGTGAAGTATTTTTGTTCTGGATAACATAAATAGATTATTGAATAGTTTGCACTAGAAATCACCTGACAAATATGCATATATGCAATATTTTTGGTCATATCCAAGGTAGTCATGTCCTCATCATCCTCCCCTTCTTGAAAATAAAGCCGTCCTCGGCGTTGCTTAATCTGAAATGTGGCTAACAAAAGAGACAAGGTGTACATGTTGTATATGTATATGTCATCCATTTTTACTTCCCTTGATTTTTGCATATATGACACATGAATAGATGAGTAACTTGCATAGTTCATAAAATCTAAAGCCAAAAAATTAGCACAAGAAGTAGAAGGCATGAAAATATTGCAACTCAGTTTGCACATATAAGTGAAGCTCTTATTCATTTCAAAAGATTGACAATGTTCATCATTAAACCATCCCAACATTGGTGAATAAACCTTACTTGCATCAAATTTACATGCTACAACATGCTTAAATAAGCAAACATGCAATAAGTCATTCAACACAGAATCATCACCAAGATTAGAGGTCATATCAAAATGATTAAACATTGGTTCTTTTGCATCAATAGTTAATTCAATGGGTGCACTCAAAATTGTTGGTATTTCAGTTGTTTGATCACATGGCAAAGTCAAATTATCAACGTAGTCCTCTAAAATAGGTGGTGTGATCAAAGTAGTGGGTAGCTCATCAGATGGTGCATTCAAATTGACAAGGCATTCATCATTCTCATGTAGAAATGGAAGATCAGTACCTTTGTCATTACCTCTTATGATCAACTCAGATGATGTAGCCACTCTCGGGGGCGATGTGTTACATGGTGGAGGTGATGTAGTCCTGACAACAACGGATGTGGTTGTCATAGTATGCCTAGTAGTTGAAGGAACAATCATATCAACTCTTGGAATGTGCACCTTGCGCTTGTTCTCCTCGTGGCCAACATGTCGTTTTATTTCCTGTTCAGCTTTGCAAGCAAGATGAAACAAATGGTCCATAGGATAACACTCTTCATGAATTAGTATCTCTTGAATATCACGGTTTAATCCTCCCCAAAATCTATCGATAAAATCATCTTCACTTTCTTCTAAAGAGGAATGCAACAAGGTAGTTTGTAAATCATCATAATATTTTGTTATAGTTTCACTACCTTGTTTTAAGTGTTGCAACTTCTTAATCATGTCACGAGTATAATAAGCAGGGACGAAAGTATGTCGCATGGCAAGTTTCAAATCATCCCAAGTAGTAGGTATATAATCAGGGTGTAACCGACAATATTCACTCCACCAAACCAAAGCATAACCAGTGAAAGAACCAACCGCAACCTTAACCTTTTTGTGTTCATCGAAATTATGGGAAGCAAATATATTTTTTATGTCGAACTCCCATTCAATATATAAAGCAGGTTTAAAACGGCCATTAAATGGTCGTATAGATACATTAACCTGATCATGTGCATTTGGATGTTTGTGCACCTCTCGTGACGGTTGTGGTATTTGCAAAGGTGGTGGCACGTCTCCCGCGATCGACAAAGCCCATGAATTGACTCTGGATCCTGTCATGATTAGTAGAACAAGAAACAAAATCCAAAAATAATGTTCCTATAACTACTAGGATGTGGTGGTAAAACGCTCATAGTAAAGCAAATATCAATGTCTTACAAGTTCTTACCATGCAGCAGGCGGTGATCGGCAACCAGCGGTGTCAACTAACTCCGAATATTGAGTAAAGCGATTGCCAGGGGAGCGTACGTATACACGGTGTAGAAATATGTGGAGCTGGGTTGGCTATATATGGTAGCAAAAGATTAGCAATAATCAATTCAAAGATGCAATGTTGAATAAACGCTCAACGACGGTACTGTGCTGGTCCTAGGCTAGACCGGACTAGAGACGCGAGCCTAGAACACTAATAAGGTCACGGCGTAGCACAACTAGCATCAATAAAGGATACTAAGTAGCTCTTGACAGCAAGATATAAGTGAAGATCACAACGGTAGTGAAGATAATGATGAAAAACAACTGCCAAGCAGGATATACAACAACTCTCTCTCCAACTTTCCTCTTGAAAAGTTTGAGACAATTTTCTGATAAATTCTTTCAAAGAATGCTACTAACTCAAGCTTTCCAATGCAAAAAGAATCACTCAATTCCGAGTTGATATGAGGAGTCAAAGAATTCTAAAACTGGCCTGAAAAATTGGAACAAGCTGTGTTCACGAACTTCAGAGGGCAAAAAGACCTATTTAGAAGCCGATTTTGAGGTGTCAAATATTGAACTAGCTTCTGCAACTATTTAGATGCGGCTCGTCTCTAGCTTCAATTTGAGTACTCACGGAGCCAAAACGGACTTCGTATGAGGAAGATACACCTGTTTTACTGAACAGTGTGCAAAACAGATTCCAATCCGAATTCAGGTACGAGATTGATTCTAGATAGATTTGATTTTTTGTTTTTTTTTCTCCTCTCTTTTTTTTCTCACACTTTTTTTTCTTTTCCTTTCTTTTTTTTTCTCTGACTTTTTTTTTACTTTTTTTTTCTCTCGTTTTTTTCTCTATCTTTTTTTTTCTCTCTCCCTCTTTCCCAAAACAAACTAGATAAGATGTAGAGTGGATCAAGCGAAGATGGGAACGATCTCAACTATGATTATGACAATGAACGGTGGGTAGCACGTGGAGAAAATTGATGGATGGGTGGTGGACAGCGGAAGGGATAACGATGCAGCGGCGACGTGACTAATGTGAACAGAACTCGAAATTCTAAACGACCTAGACACTAAGACCAGCAACTCAACACGACGATGCAACCGATAATTCAACTATGCAAGCAATGAAAGGAAAATTGCAAAGGCTCAGACTGGCTTGGAAAAAGGATGAATAGATCTAACTCTTTTTTGTGGATTTTTCTTGGACAATAGGTAAGAAAATAAATCTAATCTAGGAAAACTGGAAATTCTCACCGAGCAACCTGAAAACTGATACCACTTGATAGAGGCGGGGTGTCCCGATCTTTCGATGAGATGATAACTATCGATTTGGTGGAGACGACTTTGATGATCCGACTACAAACGTGCACGACGTTGCGCCTTAGCAATCGCTAAACCAATCTCCTGAGGTTACTGATGATGCCGGAAGCACGGTCAGCCTGACCACGAAGGTCTATTCCTGCAAGCAATCGAAGAACGAGCAAGAATATGATAAAGCAATCTGAATATTGCAAATATATATGAGGTATTGATAATGGTGGGGATCCGTAAGCGGTCTTGGTCTGGTCGTTGGACACAAACGAAGTACACGAAGTTGCAATGGCTAACTTTTAACTAAACAAATCCCACGGAAAAGCTACTAGATGGATCTACTTATATAGGAGCAAGGGGTGGCGGCCAAGGAGGTGGGAGGACGTCCCAAGGCAGCCTAAAACTAAATCTAGGTCGTACAAGGCCAATGGGCCCAAGTGGAGGTGATGTAACACCTTTGGACTTGTAGTTTGACTCGGATTCTGCTGCAGCATCAGATTGTTTCGTCCACAACTCAATGCTCCGGACGAATTTGAAGGTGATTCCAATTGGGTTGGAAAGCGCACGAAATCTAGTTTCCAACAAAAAAAGAATCACCCAATTTGGAGTCCGTATGAAAAACTTGTGTGCGTTTTGAGTCAGGTATGTCTGTGCAGTCCGAATCTGAATCCAGAACATGAGAGACTTGGACTCTATCTTCTCTTGGGCCAAAAGTGACGTGAGAGAACTTTTTGGACAGCAAATAAATATCTCTTTCTTCCTTATCTTCATATGTGGATTGTACAAATGTCCCATACACCTGCAATTAGACAAAAAACAAAAGTGTGTGAAGTATTTTTGTTCTGGATAACATAAATAGATTATTGAATAGTTTGCACTAGAAATCACCTGATAAATATGCATATATGCAATATTTTTGGTCATATCCAAGGTAGTCATGTCCTCATCAGATGGGGATGTGGTCTTGTGGTGAGAGAAAGCTTCTCCACCATCTCCATGCTAGCCAAGTTGTTGCAGCTCCCTCCGTCTATGATGACGCGCACAGAACGTTCCTTCACAACTCCCTTGGTATGGAACAAATTGTGCCTCTGATTTTGCTCAGCTTGTGTGACCTGCACACTCAAAACACGTTGAGCAACTAAACATTCATACCTGTCAGCGTCTTCAGGAGCCATGTATTGCGTCTCATGATCAGAATCATCTCCACCATGTTCTTCACGTGTAATAAGAGCCAAAGTCTCCTCATCATAGTCACTAGCGGACTCATATCCACCATCCGCGGTAGCAATCATCACACGCGGAGATTTGCATTCTCTCGCATAATGACCTCCTCCCTTACAACGACGACAAATAATATCACTTGTGTGCCCTGTTGATGCCATGGAAGAAGAAGAACGCTGTGCAGGCCCCGCAGGTGCGCTCTTGGCAGATAATGGTGGTTGTGCCTGTTTTCTTGAATCACGGCTGGAGGTGGCACCGGATGGAGGTGCTGGTGCAGTTGAAGTAGAAGATGCACGTGGTGTCCATGATGAAGGTCGGCCTGCAGAAAAGTTAGTTCGCCCCAATGCTTGTCGATCCTGCACTTCACGTTCAGCTTTACAAGCAAGATGGAATAAACGAGTGATATTAGTATACTCCTTATAGTCTAAAATGGTCTGAATCTCTCTATTTAATCCACCCAGAAAACGTGCAAGCATAGCTTCATTCTCCTCAACAATACCACATCTAATCATGCCAGTTTGTAATTCCTGATAATATTCTTCTACAGAATTTTTCCCTTGTCTTAAACGCTGCAATTTTTGAAGCAATTCACGTTGATAATATGGTGGAACCCAACGCGTACGCATAGCAGTTTTCAAAGCAGCCCAAGTAGTTGGAATAGGATATAATCTACAATGTTCAGACCACCATACACATGCAAAACTAGTGAAAGCACAAACAGCAGCAGCAACTCGTCTCTCCTCAGGATATTGTAAACATGTAAATCGTTGTTCAGTTTCTAACTCCCAAGTAAGATATATATCAGGAACATATCTACCCTCAAATGGTGGAATATTCAATTTCAGTTTAGGAATATGGACATCATCGCGTACCTGAGGTGGTGGTGCAGGCCTACCATTACGAATATATACCTGAGGTCGACCTGCTGGTGGTGGTACAGGTGGCTGCACGTAGTGTTGATTTTGATCAACCTCATCCTCATAGTCTCCCACATAATCATCCTCCTCCGCATCAGCAGCAGGAGCCACAGAAGTATCAACAGCAGCACCAACAGTTTGGCCAAACGCAAGAGGAACACGGCTTGCTCGGCGGAGGTCTGCTTCGCGACGTGGAGGCAGACGTTGTTGTTGTTGGAGAGGTGCGTTAGTTGCAGCGGGTGGTGGTGGTGGAAGACGCGCGAGCAATTCATTAAACTTGTTATCGAGCTTTGTTTCGAACGTCTTCTCAAAGCCAGTGATCTTCTCCATGGCCTCTTCAAAATTGTTCAGCACATCTTGCACCTGTTCAGTCATCATTTGCTGAAACTTATCATGAAGCTCCTTGTTCGATAAATTCTCCCAGTCAATCTCGTCGGCTTGTGATCCTGGCATGGTTAGCAGCAATAGAAACACACAAGAATATGATCCTACAGACTACGAAGAAGTGGTGGTGGTGGGTGTCACAAATCCGTCAAGCAAATCTCAAATTCTTACCAGTTCTTACCCAGCAGCAGGCGGTGATCGGCAACCGTTGTAGTCAAAAACTCTCAAAGCTTGGATAGAGCGATTACCAGGGAGAGTCAAACGCACGACGTAGATGTATGTGGAGCTGGGAAGGCTTATAATATGGTAGCAAAAAGGGTCAGCAATAATCAATTCAGAGATGCAAAGTTGAATAAACGCTCAACGACGGTACTGTGCTGGTCCTAGGCTAGACTGTGCTAGAGACGCGAGCCTAGAACACCAACAAAATCACGGCGCGGCACGGAAACAAGGGAAAAGCACACTCTGAAATTTTTTTTTTGCTCTTTTTTTTTTGCGCTCTTTTTTTTTTTTGCGCTGCGTTTTTTTTTTTTTGCGAAAAATCACTATAATGGCGAGTGTCTCAAAACTCTTCTTAGCTCAAACTGACAGGATGGGCACGAAATTTTTTTGACCAATTTTTTTTTTTTTTGACTGCCCGGACCCAAAAACTGGAAACGGGTCAAAGAAAAACTTCCTATAATGGCACCTGTCTCAAAACACTCAGAAACACCTAAAAATAGGATAGCCAGAAATTTTTTCGAAAAATGCGTTTTCGAAAAATTTTGGGCCTAAACGGAGCGTGGCTACCCGACTCTTTTTTTTTTCCGAAACCTACTCCGGCAAGGAAACACGAATCGGAATCTAGAGGGATCTCGAAAACAAACCTAATATGACAAGAACTCGGATTGGTGGTGGTATATGGATACGGATTCGAAGCGGTGGCGGATAAGCGGTGGTGGTAGATGGCAGGGGTGATGATGATGGTGCGGCGGCGGCGTGACAACTTATGACCAGAACTCGAAACTCTAAAAAACTAGACTCTAAGACCAGCAACTAGACACGACGATGCAACCGCAAATTCAACAAAGCAAAACCCTAAAAAGATTATGCAAAGGCTCAGATTGGTTCGGATATGATGAACTAACCCTAATTTTTTTTTGTGGCTTTTTCGTGGACTGTAGGTATGAAGAACAGACTCGATCTAAACTACAAAAAACTGTAAAATCTCACCGAGCAACCTGGAAATCTGATACCACTTGATAGAGGCAAAGGTGTCCCGTCTTTCGATGAGATGGTGGATTTCGCTTTGGTGGAAGTCGACTTTGACGATCCGACTACGAACGTGCGAGGACGTCGCGCCTTAGCAATCGCTAAACCAACTCCGAGAGGTTATTGACCACGCCGGAGCACGATCAACCTGACCACGAAGGTCTGTTTCCTGCGAGCAAACGAAGAACAAGCAAGAAACTAAGATTGCAATCTGGATATTGCGAATATAAGATGAAAGCTTTATTGATCAAGGTGGGGTTCTGTGACGCCTTTGTCTGGTCGTTGAACACAAACGAAGTACGCGAAGTTGCAGCTATGGCGAACTTTTAATCTAAACAAAACCCAAAGTCTAAACGATGCCCTAAGGGCTGTATATATGGAGGAAGAGGGGGGGAATTTCGTGGCCCTTGGTGGAGGGGTCCGAAATCAACCCTATCTCTTGTTTCCCCACACATACGGACTCTAAAAATAGCCTATACTTATGTATTTCGAAATTACATGGGCCTGGCCCAATAATAAGGTGACGCAGCACCTAAAATAGCCTCGGGACGAAATTTATGAAGTGGCATCTTGTATATTTCGTCCAAGGCTTCATGCACCCATTATGGTGGCTTCAAAGTCCTGAAATCATCACTTGTAACTCCGTTCTTGTTTCCCTTGCGCATGCCATCATCTCCATGCTTGTTCTTGCTCCAATGTTCATCCTTCTCCAAGCTAGGCCCTTCATTTGTAAGCAAAACAAATGTATCCAATTTAGGCAGCATCATATTCTCATGAACATTAGAATCATTACCAAGAAACGAAAGTACCTGGTAATTTAGTTGGCGTGCACGAGCTCTAGTAATTGGTCCAGTATGTATAGCAGCAGGGGCTGTGGGTGTAACAATTGTATTGATGTCCTCATCATTAGTCATGCCTTTTGGGTTAACTAATGCACCTAGTACTTTCATGAGATTAATGAACGAAGTTTTACGTGCTTTCATTGGACGATTTTATGGTAGTTTACTTTGATGACATATTGATTTATAGCAGATCTTTGGAGGAACATTTGGAACATTTACGTGCTGTTTTTATTGCTCTACGTGATGCACGTTTGTTTGGTAACCTTGGGAAGTGCACCTTTTGCACCGACCGAGTATCTTTTCTTGGCTATGTTGTTACTCCACAGGGAATTGAAGTTGATAAAGCCAAGATTGAAGCCATTGAGAGTTGGCCGCAGCCCAAAACGGTCACACAAGTGAGGAGTTTTCTTGGCCTCGCTGGATTCTATAGGCGTTTTGTGAGAGATTTCAGCACCATTGCTGCACCTCTCAATGAGCTTACAAAGAAAGATGTGCCTTTTCTTTGGGGTACCGCACAGGAAGAAGCCTTCACGGTATTGAAAGATAAGTTGACACATGCTCCTTTACTCCAACTTCCTGATTTTAATAAGACTTTTGAGCTTGAATGTGATGCTAGTGGAATTGGATTAGGGGGTGTGTTATTACAAGATGGCAAACCTGTTGCATACTTTTCTGAAAAATTGAGTGGGCCTAGTCTGAATTATTCTACTTATGATAAAGAATTATATGCTCTTGTTCGGACTTTAGAAACATGGCAACATTATTTATGGCCCAAAGAATTTGTTATACATTCTGATCATGAATCATTGAAACATATTAAAAGTCAAGCTAAACTGAATCGTAGACATGCTAAATGGGTTGAATTCATTGAGACTTTCCCTTATGTCATTAAACACAAGAAGGGAAAAGAAAATGTTATTGCTGATGCTTTGTCTCGTCGCTATACTATGCTTTCACAACTTGACTTCAAAATATTTGGTTTGGAGACCATCAAAGATCAATATGTGCATGATGCTGATTTTAAAGATGTAATGCATAATTGTAAAGAAGGAAGAATGTGGAACAAGTTTGTTGTTAACGATGGATTTGTGTTTCGTGCTAACAAGCTATGCATTCCAGCTAGCTCCGTTCGTCTTTTGTTGTTGCAGGAGGCGCATGGAGGAGGATTAATGGGACACTTTGGCGTGAAGAAGACGGAGGACGTACTTGCTACACATTTCTTTTGGCCAAAGATGAGACGGGATGTTGAGCGTTTTATTGCTCGCTGCACTACATGTCAAAAAGCTAAGTCACGCCTCAATCCTCATGGTTTATATATGCCTTTGCCTGTACCTAGTGTTCCTTGGGAGGATATATCTATGGACTTTGTTTTAGGTTTACCTCGAACAAAGAAGGGGAGGGATAGCATATTTGTTGTCGTGGATAGATTCTCGAAAATGGCACACTTTATACCATGTCATAAAAGCGATGATGCTATTAATGTTGCTGATTTGTTCTTTCGTGAAATTATTCGCTTGCATGGTGTGCCAAATACTATTGTTTCAGATCGTGATACTAAATTTCTTAGCCACTTTTGGAGATGTTTATGGGCTAAGTTGGGGACTAAACTGCTTTTTAGTACTACTTGTCACCCCCAAACTGATGGACAAACTGAAGTAGTCAATAGAACGTTGTCTACTATGCTTAGGGCTGTTTTGAAGAATAATAAGAAAATGTGGGAGGAATGCTTGCCTCATATTGAATTTGCTTATAATCGTTCATTGCATTCTACTACTAAGATGTGCCCTTTTGAAGTTGTGTATGGTTTCCTACCTCGTGCACCTATTGATTTGTTGCCTCTTCCATCTTCGGAGAAGGTTAATTTTGATGCTAAACAACGTGCTGAATTGATTTTAAAAATGCATGAGTTAACTAAGGAAAACATTGAGCGCATGAATGCTAAATATAAACTTGCTGGAGATAAGGGTAGAAAACATGTTGTGTTTGCACCTGGAGATCTTGTTTGGTTACATTTGCGTAAGGATAGATTTCCTGATTTGCGCAAATCAAAGTTAATGCCACGTGCTGATGGTCCCTTTAAGGTGTTAGAGAAAATAAATGATAATGCATATAAACTTGAGCTGCCTGCAGATTTTGGGGTTAGTCCCACTTTTAACATTGCAGATTTGAAGCCTTATTTGGGTGAGGAAGATGAACTTCCGTCGAGGACGACTTCATTTCAAGAAGGGGAGGATGATGAGGACATCAATACAATTGTTACACCCACAGCCCCTGCTGCTATACATACTGGACCAATTACTAGAGCTCGTGCACGCCAACTAAATTACCAGGTACTTTCGTTTCTTGGTAATGATTCTAATGTTCATGAGAATATGATGCTGCCTAAATTGGATACATTTGTTTTGCTTACAAATGAAGGGCCTAGCTTGGAGAAGGATGAACATTGGAGCAAGAACAAGCATGGAGATGATGGCATGCGCAAGGGAAACAAGAACGGAGTTACAAGTGATGATTTCAGGACTTTGAAGCCACCATAATGGGTGCATGAAGCCTTGGACGAAATATACAAGACGCCACTTCATAAATTTCGTCCCGAGGCTATTTTAGGTGCTGCGTCACCTTATTATTGGGCCAGGCCCATGTAATTTCGAAATACATAAGTATAGGCTATTTTTAGAGTCCGTATGTGTGGGGAAACAAGAGATAGGGTTGATTTCGGACCCCTCCACCAAGGGCCACGAAATTCCCCCCCTCTTCCTCCATATATACAGCCCTTAGGGCATCGTTTAGACTTTGGGTTTTGTTTAGATTAAAAGTTCGCCATAGCTGCAACTTCGCGTACTTCGTTTGTGTTCAACGACCAGACAAAGGCGTCACAGAACCCCACCTTGATCAATAAAGCTTTCATCTTATATTCGCAATATCCAGATTGCAATCTTAGTTTCTTGCTTGTTCTTCGTATGCTCGCAGGAAACAGACCTTCGTGGTCAGGTTGATCGTGCTCCGGCGTGGTCAATAACCTCTCGGAGTTGGTTTAGCGATTGCTAAGGCGCGACGTCCTCGCACGTTCGTAGTCGGATCGACAAAGTCGACTTCCACCAAAGCGAAATCCACCATCTCATCGAAAGACGGGACACCTTTGCCTCTATCACAAATGTAACCAAACAAGATCTCCAGGTGCAAACACAACATGTTTTCTACCCTTATCTCCAGCAAGTTTATATTTAGCATTCATACGCTCAATGTTTTCCTTAGTTAACTCATGCATTTTTAAAATCAATTCAGCACGTTGTTTAGCATCAAAATTGACCTTCTCCGAAGATGGAAGAGGCAACAAATCAATAGGTGCACGAGGTAGGAAACCGTACACAACTTCAAAAGGGCACATCTTAGTAGTAGAATGCAATGAACGATTATAAGCAAATTCAATATGAGGCAAGCATTCCTCCCACATTTTCTTATTATTCTTCAAAACAGCCCTAAGCATAGTAGACAACGTTCTATTGACTACTTCAGTTTGTCCATCAGTTTGGGGGTGACAAGTAGTACTAAAAAGCAGTTTAGTCCCCAACTTAGCCCATAAACATCTCCAAAAGTGGCTAAGAAATTTAGTATCACGATCTGAAACAATAGTATTTGGCACACCATGCAAGCGAATAATTTCACGAAAGAACAAATCAGCAACATTAACAGCATCATCGCTTTTATGACATGGTATAAAGTGTGCCATTTTCGAGAATCTATCCACGACAACAAATATGCTATCCCTCCCCTTCTTTGTTCGAGGTAAACCTAAAACAAAGTCCATAGATATATCCTCCCAAGGAACACTAGGTACAGGCAAAGGCATATATAAACCATGAGGATTGAGTCGTGACTTAGCTTTTTGACATGTAGTGCATCGAGCAATAAAACGCTCAACATCCCGTCTCATGTTTGGCCAAAAGAAATGTGTAGCAAGTACGTCCTCCATCTTCTTCACGCCAAAGTGTCCCATTAATCCTCCTCCATGCGCCTCCTGCAACAACAAAAGACGAACGGAGCTAGCTGGAATGCATAGCTTGTTAGCACGAAACACAAATCCATCGTTAACGACAAACTTGTTCCACATTCTTCCTTCTTTACAATTCTGCATTACATCTTTAAAATCAGCATCATGCACATATTGATCTTTGATGGTCTCCAAACCAAATATTTTGAAGTCAAGTTGTGAAAGCATAGTATAGCGACGAGACAATGCATCAGCAATAACATTTTCTTTTCCCTTCTTGTGTTTAATGACATAAGGGAAAGTCTCAATGAATTCAACCCATTTAGCATGTCTACGATTCAGTTTAGCTTGACTTTTAATATGTTTCAAAGATTCATGATCAGAATGTATAACAAAATCTTTGGGCCATAAATAATGTTGCCATGTTTCTAAAGTCCGAACAAGAGCATATAATTCTTTATCATAAGTAGAATAATTCAGACTAGGCCCACTCAATTTTTCAGAAAAGTATGCAACAGGTTTGCCATCTTGTAATAACACACCTCCTAATCCAATTCCACTAGCATCACATTCAAGCTCAAAAGTCTTATTAAAATCAGGAAGTTGGAGTAAAGGAGCATGTGTCAACTTATCTTTCAATACCGTGAAGGATTCTTCCTGTGCGGTACCCCAAACAAAAGGCACATCCTTCTTTGTAAGCTCGTTGAGAGGTGCAGCAATGGTGCTGAAATCTCTCACAATACGCCTATAGAATCCAGCGAGGCCAATAAAACTCCTCACTTGTGTGACCGTTTTGGGCTGCGGCCAACTCTCAATAGCTTCAATCTTGGCTCTGTCAACTTCAATTCCCTGTGGAGTAACAACATAGCCAAGAAAAGATACTCGGTCGGTGCAAAAGGTGCACTTCCCAAGGTTACCAAACAAACGTGCATCACGTAGAGCAATAAAAATAGCACGTAAATGTTCCAAATGTTCTTCCAAAGATCTGCTATAAATCAGTATGTCATCAAAGTAAACTACCACAAATCGTCCAATGAAAGCACGTAAAACTTCGTTCATTAATCTCATGAAAGTACTAGGTGCATTAGTTAACCCAAAAGGCATGACTAACCACTCATATAATCCAAACTTAGTTTTAAATGCTGTTTTCCATTCATCTCCCAATTTCATACGAATTTGATGGTAGCCACTACGCAAATCAACTTTGGAGAATATTGTAGAGCCACTCAATTCATCAAGCATATCATCTAGCCTAGGAATAGGATGACGATAACGAATAGTAATATTATTAATGCCTCTACAATCAACACACATACGTGATGTACCATCCTTTTTCGGCACTAGAATAATAGGAACAGCACAAGGACTAAGGGATTCGCGTATATAACCTTTGTCGAGAAGCTCTTGTACTTGGCGCATAATCTCCTTCGTCTCCTCTGGATTGGTACGGTATGGTGCACGGTTTGGCAGTAAAGCACCGGGAATTAAGTTAATCTGATGCTCAATCCCTCGAATAGGCGGTAATCCCGGTGGCACGTCTTGTGGAAAATGTCAGCGAACTCCTGCAAAATGTTAGTGACAGCAGGAGGCAAAGAGGAAGGCACGTCCTCGAATGAAAATAATGCCTCTTTGCACACAAAAGCATAGCAAACAGATTTGCTGAAATCTAGCTCACCAATATCAGATTTGGTGGCAAATAAACATGCACTTTTCAATTTAATTTCAGAAGCAACACTAGATGGTTTATTATTAGGCTTCATTTGTTGCTCAAATTCTTTTGCCACAATCTGATTTTCACTCTTATTCGTCTCCTGTTTTGCTTTATTAGCTCTATTAATATCATCTTTCAAAATGGAATCAGGAGTCATAGGAAGCAAAGTAATATTTTTATCCTTATGAACAAGAGTATAGTGATTGTTTCTACCATGGTGTACAGAATTTTTATCAAATTGCCATGGTCTACCAAGTAATAAGGAACATGCTTGCATAGGTACCACATCACAATCAACATAATCAGCATATGTAGAGATACTAAAATGCACACGAACAGTACGTGTTACCTTAACCTTGCCGCTGTTGTTGAACCATTGGATGTAGTAAGGATGTGGATGTGGTCTTGTGGTGAGAGAAAGCTTCTCCACCATCTCCATGCTAGCCAAGTTGTTGCAGCTCCCTCCGTCTATTATGACGCGCACAGAATGTTCCTTCACAACTCCCTTGGTATGGAACAAATTGTGCCTCTGATTTTGCTCAGCTTGTGTGACCTGCACACTCAAAACACGTTGAGCAACTAAACATTCATACCTGTCAGCGTCTTCAGGAGCCATGTATTGCGTCTCATGATCAGAATCATCTCCACCATGTTCTTCACGTGTAATAAGAGCCAATGTCTCCTCATCATAGTCACTAGCGGACTCATATCCACCATCCGCGGTAGCAATCATCACACGCGGAGATTTGCATTCCCTCGCATAATGACCTCCTCCCTTACAACGACGACAAATAATATCACTTGTGTGCCCTGTTGATGCCATGGAAGAAGAAGAACGCTGTGCAGGCCCCGCAGGTGCGCTCTTGGCAGATAATGGTGGTTGTGCCTGTTTTCTTGTATCACGGCTGGAGGTGGCACCGGATGGAGGTGCTGGTGCAGTTGAAGTAGAAGATGCACGTGGTGTCCATGATGAAGGTCGGCCTGCAGAAAAGTTAGTTCGCCCCAATGCTTGTCGATCCTGCACTTCACGTTCAGCTTTACAAGCAAGATGGAATAAACGAGTGATATTAGTATACTCCTTATAGTCTAGAATGGTCTGAATCTCTCTATTTAATCCACCAGAAAACGTGCAAGCATAGCTTCATTCTCCTCAACAATACCACATCTAATCATGCCAGTTTGTAATTCCTGATAATATTCTTCTACAGAATTTTTTCCTTGTCTTAAACGCTACAATTTTTGAAGCAATTCACGTTGATAATATGGTGGAACCCAACGCGTACGCATAGCAGTTTTCAAAGCGGCCCAAGTAGTTGGAATAGGATACAATCTACAATGTTCAGACCACCATACACATGCAAAACTAGTGAAAGCACAAACAGCAGCAGCAACTCGTCTCTCCTCAGGATATTGTAAACATGTAAATCGTTGTTCAATTTCTAACTCCCAAGTAAGATATATATCAGGAACATATCTTGATGAGGACATGACTACCTTGGATATGACCAAAAATATTGCATATATGCATATTTGTCAGGTGATTTCTAGTGCAAACTATTCAATAATCTATTTATATTATCCAGAACAAAAATACTTCACACACTTTTCTGTTTTGTCTAATTGCAGGTGTATGGGACATTTGTACAATCCACATATGAAGATAAGGAAGAAAGAGATGTTTATTTGCTGTCCAAAAAGTTCTCTCACGTCACTTTTGGCCCAAGAGAAGATAGAGTCCAAGTCTCTCACGTTCTGGATTCAGATTCGGACTGCACAGACACACCTGACTCAAAACAGACACAAGTTTTTCATACGGACTCCGAATTGGGTGATTCTTTTTTTGTTGGAAACTAGATTTCGTGCACTTTCCAACCCAATTGGAATCACCTTCAAATTCGTCCGGAGCGTTGAGTTGTGGACGAAACAATCTGATGCTGCAGCAGAATCCGAGTCAAACTACAAGTCCAAAGGTGTTACATCACCTCCACTTGGGCCCATTGGCCTTGTACGACCTAGATTTAGTTTTAGGCTGCCTTGGGACGTCCTCCCACCTCCTTGGCCGCCACCCCTTGCTCCTATATAAGTAGATCCATCTAGTAGCTTTTCCTTGGGATTTGTTTAGTTAAAAGTTAGCCATTGCAACTTCGTGTACTTCGTTTGTGTCCAACGACCAGACCAAGACCGCTTACGGATCCCCACCATTATCAATACCTCATATATATTTGCAATATTCAGATTGCTTTATCATATTCTTGCTCGTTCTTCGATTGCTTGCAGGAATAGACCTTCGTGGTCAGGCTGACCGTGCTTCCGGCATCGTCAGTAACCTCAGGAGATTGGTTTAGCGATTGCTAAGGCGCAACGTCGTGCACGTTTGTAGTCGGATCGTCAAAGTCGTCTCCACCAAATCGATAGTTATCATCTCATCGAAAGATCGGGACACCCTCGCCTCTATCAAGTGGTATCAGTTTTCAGGTTGCTCGGTGAGAATTTCCAGTTTTCCTAGATTAGATTTATTTTCTTACCTATTGTCCAAGAAAAAGCCACAAAAAAGAGTTAGATCTATTCATCCTTGGTCCAAGCCAGTCTGAGCCTTTGCAATTTTCTTTTCATTGCTTGCATAGTTGAATTATCGGTTGCATCGTCGTGTCGAGTTGCTGGTCTTAGTGTCTAGTTCGTTTAGAGTTTCGAGTTCTGTTCACATTAGTCACGCCACCGCTGCATCATTATCTCTTCCGCTGTCCACCACCCATCCATCAATTTCCACCACGTGCTACCCACCATTCATTGTCATAATAATAGTTGAGATCGTTCACATCTTCACTTGATCCAATCTGCATCTTATCTAGTTTGTTTTGGAAAGAGGGAGAAAAAAAGAGAGAAAAAAAAGAGAGAAAAAAAGGAAAAAAAAGTCAGAGAAAAAAAAGGAGAGAAAGAAAAAAAAGTGTGAGGAAAAAAAAGAGAGAAGAAAAAAAAACAAAAAAATCGGCACAAACTTTTTCAGAGGAAAGTTGGAGACAAAGTTGTTGATATATCCTGCTTGGCTGTTGTTTCACCTCATTATCTTCACTGCTGTTGTGATCTTCACTTATATCTTGCTGTCAAGAGCTACTTAGTATCCTTCATTGATGCTAGTTGTGCTACGCCGTGACCTCATTAGTGTTCTAGGCTCGCGTCTCTAGTCCGGTCTAGCCTAGGACCAGCACAGTACCGTCGTTGAGCGTTTATTCAACATTGCATCTTTGAATTGATTATTGCTAATCTTTTGCTACCATATATAGCCAACCCAGCTCCACATATTTCTACACCGTGTATACGTACGCTCCCCTGGCAATCGCTTTACTCAATATTCGGAGTTACTTGACACCGCTGGTTGCCGATCACCGCCTGCTGCATGGTAAGAACTTGTAAGACATTGATATTTGCTTTACTGTGAGCGTTTTACCACCACATCCTAGTAGTTATAGGAACATTATTTTTGGGTTTTGTTTCTTGTTCTACTAATCATGACAGGATCCAGAGTCAATTCATGGGCTTTGTCGATCGCGGGAGACGTGCCACCACCTTTGCAAATACCACAACCGTCACGAGAGGTGCACAAACATCCAAATGCACATGATCAGGTTAATGTATCTATACCACCATTTAATGGCCGTTTTAAACCTGCTTTATATATTGAATGGGAGTTCGACATAAAAAATATATTTGCTTCCCATAATTTCGATGAACATAAAAAGGTTAAGGTTGCGGTTGGTTCTTTCACTGGTTATGCTTTGGTTTGGTGGAGTGAATATTGTCGGTTACACCCTGATTATATACCTACTACTTGGGATGATTTGAAACTTGCCATGCGACATACTTTCGTCCCTGCTTATTATACTCGTGACATGATTAAGAAGTTGCAACACTTAAAACAAGGTAGTGAAACTGTAACAAAATATTATGATGATTTACAAACTACCTTGTTGCATTCCTCTTTAGAAGAAAGTGAAGATGATTTTATGGATAGATTTTGGGGAGGATTAAACCGTGATATTCAAGAGATACTAATTCATGAAGAGTGTTATCCTATGGACCATTTGTTTCATCTTGCTTGCAAAGCTGAACAGGAAATAAAACGACGTGTTGGCCACGAGGAGAACAAGCGCACGGTGCACATTCCAAGAGTTGATATGATTGTTCCTTCAACTACTAGGCA
This sequence comes from Triticum aestivum, assembly GCF_018294505.1. NCBI lineage: Eukaryota > Viridiplantae > Streptophyta > Magnoliopsida > Poales > Poaceae > Triticum > Triticum aestivum. The sequence continues at coordinate 251,903,719 of NC_057803.1, forward strand.
TACTATGACAACCACATCCGTTGTTGTCAGGACTACATCACCTCCACCATGTGACACATCGCCCCCGAGAGTGGCTACATCATCTGAGTTGATCATAAGAGGTAATGACAAAGGTACTGATCTTCCATCTCTACATGAGAATGATGAATGCCTTGTCAATTTGAATGCACCATCTGATGAGCTACCCACTACTTTGATCACACCACCTATTTTAGAGGACTACGTTGATAATTTGACTTTGCCATGTGATCAAACAACTGAAATACCAACAATTTTGAGTGCACCCATTGAATTAACTATTGATGCAAAAGAACCAATGTTTAATCATTTTGATATGACCTCTAATCTTGGTGATGATTCTGTGTTGAATGACTTATTGCATGTTTGCTTATTTAAGCATGTTGTAGCATGTAAATTTGATGCAAGTAAGGTTTATTCACCAATGTTGGGATGGTTTAATGATGAACATTGTCAATCTTTTGAAATGAATAAGAGCTTCACTTATATGTGCAAACTGAGTTGCAATATTTTCATGCCTTCTACTTCTTGTGCTAATTTTTTGGCTTTAGATTTTATGAACTATGCAAGTTACTCATCTATTCATGTGTCATATATGCAAAAATCAAGGGAAGTAAAAATGGATGACATATACATATACAACATGTACACCTTGTCTCTTTTGTTAGCCACATTTCAGATTAAGCAACGCCGAGGACGGCTTTATTTTCAAGAAGGGGAGGATGATGAGGACATGACTACCTTGGATATGACCAAAAATATTGCATATATGCATATTTGTCAGGTGATTTCTAGTGCAAACTATTCAATAATCTATTTATGTTATCCAGAACAAAAATACTTCACACACTTTTGTGTTTTGTCTAATTGCAGGTGTATGGGACATTTGTACAATCCACATATGAAGATAAGGAAGAAAGAGATGTTTATTTGCTGTCCAAAAAGTTCTCTCACGTCACTTTTGGCCCAAGAGAAGATAGAGTCCAAGTCTCTCACGTTCTGGATTCAGATTCGGACTGCACAGACACACCTGACTCAAAACGCACACAAGTTTTTCATACGGACTCCGAATTGGGTGATTCTTTTTTTGTTGGAAACTAGATTTCGTGCACTTTCCAACCCAATTGGAATCACCTTCAAATTCGTCCGGAGCGTTGAGTTGTGGACGAAACAATCTGATGCTGCAGCAGAATCCGAGTCAAACTACAAGTCCAAAGGTGTTACATCACCTCCACTTGGGCCCATTGGCCTTGTACGACCTAGATTTAGTTTTAGGCTGCCTTGGGACGTCCTCCCACCTCCTTGGCCGCCACCCCTTGCTCCTATATAAGTAGATCCATCTAGTAGCTTTTCCTTGGGATTTGTTTAGTTAAAAGTTAGCCATTGCAACTTCGTGTACTTCGTTTGTGTCCAACGACCAGACCAAGACCGCTTACGGATCCCCACCATTATCAATACCTCATATATATTTGCAATATTCAGATTGCTTTATCATATTCTTGCTCGTTCTTCGATTGCTTGCAGGAATAGACCTTCGTGGTCAGGCTGACCGTGCTTCCGGCATCGTCAGTAACCTCAGGAGATTGGTTTAGCGATTGCTAAGGCGCAACGTCGTGCACGTTTGTAGTCGGATCGTCAAAGTCGTCTCCACCAAATCGATAGTTATCATCTCATCGAAAGATCGGGACACCCTCGCCTCTATCATATCTACCCTCAAATGGTGGAATATTCAATTTCAGTTTAGGAATATGGACATCATCTCGTACCTGAGGTGGTAGTGCAGGCCTACCATTACGAATATATACATGAGGTCGACCTGCTGGTGGTGGTGCTGGTGGCTGCTCGTAGATCTGATTTTGATCAACCTCATCCTCATAATCGCCCGCATACTCATCATCCTCCTGGGTACCAGCAACAGCAGTAGCAGGAGCCACAGAAGTATCAATAGCAGCACCAACAGTTTGGCCAAACGCAAGAGGAACACGGCTCGCTCGGCGAAGGTCTATTTCGCGACGTGGAGGTAGTCGTTGTTGTTGTTGTTGGAGAGGTGCGTTAGGTGCAGCGGGTGGTGGTGGTGGAAGACGCGCGAGCAATTCATTAAATCTGTTATCGAGCTTTGTTTCGAACGTCTTCTCAAGGCCAGTGATCTTCTCCATGGCCTCTTCAAAATTGTTCAGCACATCTTGCACCTGTTCAGTCATCATTTGCTGAAACTTATCATGAAGCTCCTTGTTCGATAAATTCTCCCAGTCAATCTCGTCGGCTTGTGATCCTGGCATGGTTAGCAGCAATAGAAACACACAAGAATATGATCCTACAGACTACGAACAAGTGGTGGTGGTGGGTGTCACAAATCCGTCAAGCAAAACTCAAATTCTTACCAGTTCTTACCCAACAACAGGCGGTGATCGGCAACCGTTGTAGTCAAAACTCTCAAAGCTTGGATAGAGCGATTACCAGGGAGAGTCAAACGCACGACGTAGATGTATGTGGAGCTGGGAAGGCTTATACTATGGTAGCAAAAAGGGTCAGCAATAATCAATTCAGAGATGCAAAGTTGAATAAACGCTCAACGACGGTACTGTGCTGGTCCTAGGCTAGACTATGCTAGAGACGCGAGCCTAGAACACCAACAAAATCACGGCGCGGCACGTAAACAAGGGAAAAGCACACTCTGAAAAAAAAAAATTCGCTCTTTTTTTTTGCGCTCTTTTTTTTTGCGCTGTTTTTTTTTGCGAAAAATCACTATAATGGCGAGTGTCTCAAAACTCTTCTTAGCTCAAACTGACAGGATGGGCACGAAATTTTTTCGACCAATTTTTTTTTTGACTGCCCGGACCCAAAAACTGGAAACGGGTCAAAAAAAACTTCCTATAATGGCACGTGTCTCAAAACACTCAGAAACACCTAAAAATAGGATAGCCAGAAAATTTTTCGAAAAATGCGTTTTCGAAAAATTTTGGGCCTAAACGGAGCGTGGCTACCCGACTCTTTTTTTTTTCCGAAACCTACTCCGGCAAGGAAACACGAATCGGAATCTAGATGGATCTCGAAAACAACCCTAATAAGCAAGGAACTCGGATTGGTGGTGGATATATGGTGGTGGTATATGGCAGCGGTGGTAGTATATGGATATGGATCGGTGGTGGTATATGGACACGGATTGGTGGTGGTATATGGATACGGATTCGGAGCGGTGGTGGTAGATGGCAGGGGCGATGATGATGGTGCGGCGGCGGCGTGACAACTTATGACCAGAACTCGAAACTCTAAAAGACTAGACTCTAAGACCAGCAACTAGACACGACGATACAACCGCAAATTCAACAAAGCAAAAACCCTAAAAAGATTATGCAAAGGCTCAGATTGGTTCGGATATGATGAACTAACCCTAATTTTTTTTGTGGCTTTTTCGTGGACTGTAGGTATGAAGAACAGACTCGATCTAAACTACGAAAAACTGTAAAATCTCACCGAGCAACCTGGAAATCTGATACCACTTGATAGAGGCAAAGGTGTCCCGTCTTTCGATGAGATGGTGGATTTCGCTTTGGTGGAAGTCGACTTTGACGATCCGACTACGAACGTGCGAGGACGTCGCGCCTTAGCAATCGCTAAACCAACTCCGAGAGGTTATTGACCACGCCGGAGCACGATCAACCTGACCTCGAGGGTCTGTTTCCTGCGAGCAAACGAAGAACAAGCAAGAAACTGAGATTGCAATCTGGATATTGCGAATATAAGATGAAAGCTTTATTGATCAAGGTGGGGTTCTGTGACGCCTTTGTCTGGTCGTTGAACACAAACGAAGTACGCGAAGTTGCAGCTATGGCGAACTTTTAATCTAAACAAAACCCGAAGTCTAAATGATGCCCTAAGGGCTGTATATATGGAGGAAGAGGGGGGAATTTCGTGGCCCTTGGTGGAGGGGTCCGAAATCAACCCTATCTCTTGTTTCCCCACACATACGGACTCTAAAAATAGCCTATACTTATGTATTTCGAAATTACATGGGCCTGGCCCAATAATAAGGTGACGCAGCACCTAAAATAGCCTCGGGACAAAATTTATGAAGTGGCATCTTGTATATTTCGTCCAAGGCTTCATGCACCCATTATGGTGGCTTCAAAGTCCTGAAATCATCACTTGTAACTCCGTTCTTGTTCCCCTTGCGCATGCCATCATCTCCATGCTTGTTCTTGCTCCAATGTTCATCCTTCTCCAAGCTAGGCCCTTCATTTGTAAGCAAAACAAATGTATCCAATTTAGGCAGCATCATATTCTCATGAACATTAAAATCATTACCAAGAAACGAAAGTACCTGGTAATTTAGTTGGCGTGCACGAGCTCTAGTAATTGGTCCAGTATGTATAGCAGCAGCGGCTGTGGGTGTAACAATTGTATTGATGTCCTCATCAAACGTGCATCACGTAGAGCAATAAAAACATCACATAAATGTTCCAAATGTTCTTCCAAAGATCTGCTATAAATCAATATGTCATCAAAGTAAACTACCACAAATCGTCCAATGAAAACACGTAAAACTTCGTTCATTAATCTCATGAAAGTACTAGGTGCATTAGTTAACCCAAAAGGCATGACTAACCACTCATATAATCCAAACTTAGTTTTAAATGTTGTTTTCCATTCATCTCCCAATTTCATACGAATTTGATGGTAGCCACTACGCAAATCAACTTTGGATAATATTGTAGAGCCACTCAATTCATCAAGCATATCATCTAGCCTAGGAATAGGATGACGATAACGAATAGTAATATTATTAATGCCTCTACAATCAACACACATACGTGATGTACCATCCTTTTTCGGCACTAGAATAATAGGAACAACACAAGGACTAAGGGATTCGCGTATATAACCTTTGTCGAGAAGCTCTTGTACTTGACGCATAATCTCCTTCGTCTCCTCTGGATTGGTACGGTATGGTGCACGGTTTGGCAGTGAAGCACCGGGAATTAAGTCAATCTGATGCTCAATCCCTCGAATAGGCAGTAATCCCGGCGGCACGTCTTGTGGAAAAACGTGAGCGAACTCCTGCAAAATGTTAGTGACAGCAGGAGGCAAAGAGGAAGGCACGTCCTCGAATGAAAATAATGCCTCTTTGCACACAAAATCATAGCAAACAGATTTGCTGAAATCTAGCTCATCAATATCAGATTTGGTGGCAAATAAACATGCACTTTTCAATTTAATTTCAGAAGCAACACTAGATGGTTTATTATTAGGCTTCATTTGTTGCTCAAATTCTTTTGCCACAATCTGATTTTCACTCTTATTCTTCTCCTGTTTTGCTTTATTAGCTCTATTAATATCATCTTTCAAAATGGAATCAGGAGTCATAGGAAGCAAAGTAATATGTTTATCCATATGAACAAGAGTATAGTGATTGTTTCTACCATGGTGTACAGAATTTTTATCAAATTGCCATGGTCTACCAAGTAATAAGGAACATGCTTGCATAGGTACCACATCACAATCAACATAATCAGCATATGTAGAGATACTAAAATGCACACGAACAGTACGTGTTACCTTAACCTTGCCGCTGTTGTTGAACCATTGGATGTAGTAAGGATGTGGATGTGGTCTTGTGGTGAGAGAAAGCTTCTCCACCATCTCCATGCTAGCCAAGTTGTTGCAGCTCCCTCCGTCTATTATGACGCGCACAGAACGTTCCTTCACGACTCCCTTGGTATGGAACAAATTGTGCCTCTGATTTTGCTCAGCTTGTGTGACCTGCACACTCAAAATACGTTGAGCAACTAAACATTCATACCTGTCAGCGTCTTCAGGAGCCATGTATTGCGTCTCATGAGCAGAATCATCTCCACCATGTTCTTCACGTGTAATAAGAGCCAATGTCTCCTCATCATAGTCACTAGCAGACTCATATCCACCACCCTCGGTAGCAATCATCACATGCGGAGATTTGCATTCTCTCGCATAATGACCTCCTCCCTTACAACGACGACAAATAATATCACTTGTGTGCCCTGTTGATGCCCTGGAAGAAGAAGAACTCTGTGCAGGCCCGGCAGGTGCGCTCTTGGCAGATAATGGTGGTTGTTCCTGTTTTCTTGTATCACGGCTGTAGGAGGCACCTGATTGAGGTGCTGGTGCAGTTGAAGTAGAAGATGCACGCGGTGTCCATGATGAAGGTCGGCCTGCAGAAAAGTTAGTTCGCGCCAATGCTTGTCGATCCTGCACTTCACGTTCAGCTTTACAAGCAAGATGGAATAAACGAGTGATATTAGTATACTCCTTATAGTCTAGAATGGTCTGAATCTCTCTATTTAATCCACCCAGAAAACGTGCAAGCATAGATTCATTCTCCTCAACAATACCACATCGAATCATGCCAGTTTGTAATTCCTGATAATATTCTTCTACAGAATTTTTTCCTTGTCTTAAACGCTACAATTTTTGAAGCAATTCACGTTGATAATATGGTGGAACCCAATGCGTACGCATAGCGGTTTTCAAAGCAGCCCAAGTAGTTGGAATAGGATATAATCTACAATGTTCAGACCACCAGGCACATGCAAAACTAGTCAAAGCACAAACAGCAGCAGCAACCCGTCTCTCCTCGGGATATTGTAAACATGTAAAACGTTGTTCAGTTTCTAACTCCCAAGTAAGATATATATCAGGAACATATCTACCCTCAAATGGTGGAATATTCAATTTCAGTTTAGGAATATGGACATCATCTCGTACCTGAGGTGGTGGTGCAGGCCTACCATTACGAATATATACATGAGGTCGACCTGCTGGTGGTGGTGCTGGTGGTTGCACGTAGTTCTGATTTTGAGCAACCTCATCCTCGTAATCTCCCACATAATCATCCTCCTCCGCATCAGCAGCAGGAGCCACAGAAGTATCAACAGCAGCACCAACAGTTTGGCCAAACGCAAGAGGAACACGGCTCGCTCGGTGGAGGTCTATTTCGCGACGTGGAGGTAGTCGTTGTTGTTGTTGTTGGAGAGGTGCGTTAGGTGCAGCGGGTGGTGGTGGTGGAAGACGCGCGAGCAATTCATTAAACTTGTTATCGAGCTTTGTTTCGAACGTCTTCTCCATGCCATCTATCTTCTCCATGGCCTCTTCAAATCTGTTTAGCACGTCTTGCACCTGTTCACTCATCATTTGCTGAAATTTATCATGCAAATCCTTATTCGTCATGTTCTCCCAGTCAATCTCGTCGGCTTGTGATCCTGGCATGGTTAGCAGCAATAGAAACACACAAGAATATGATTCTACAGACTACTAACAAGAGGTGGTGGTGGGTGTCACAAATCCGTCAAGCAAATCTCAAATTCTTACCAGTTCTTACCCAGCAGCAGGCGGTGATCGGCAACCGTTGTAGTCAAAAACTCTCCAAGCTTGGATAGAGCGATTACTAGGGAGAGTCAAACGCACGATGTAGATGTATGTGGAGCTGGGAAGGCTTATAATATGGTAGCAAAAAGGGTCAGCAATAATCAATTCAGAGATGCAAAGTTGAATAAATGCTCAACCACGGTATTGTGCTGGTCCTAGGCTAGACTGTGCTAGAGACGCGAGCCTAGAACACCAACAAAATCACGGCGTGGCACGTAAACAAGGGAAAAGCACACTCTGGAACTTTTTTTTTGCGCTCTTTTTTTTGCGCTGCTTTTTTTTGCGAAAAATCACTATAATGGCGAGTGTCTCAAAACTCTTCCTAGCTCAAACTGACAGGATGGGCACGAAATTTTTTCGACCAATTTTTTTTGACTGCCCGGACCCAAAAACTGGAAACGGGTCAAAAAAAACTTCCTATAATGGCACCTTTCTGAAAACACTCAGAAACACCTAAAAATAGGATAGCCAGAATTTTTTTCGAAAAATGCGTTTTTGAAAAATTTTGGGCCTAAACGGAGCGTGGTTTCCGGACTCTTTTTTTTCGAAACCTACTCCGGCAAGGAAACACGAATCGGAATCTAGATGGATCTCGAAAACAAACCTAATATGACAAGAACTCGGATTGGTGGTGGATATATGGTGGTAGATGGCAGCAGTGGTGGTATATGACAGCTGTGGTGGTATATGGATACGGATTCGAAGCGGTGGCAGATAAGCGGTGGTGGTAGATGGCAGGGGTGATGATGATGGTGCGGCGGCGGCGTGACAACTTATGACCAGAACTCGAAACTCTAAAAGACTAGACTCTAAGACCAGCAACTAGACACGACGATGCAACCGCAAATTCAACAAAGCAAAACCCTAAAAAGATTATACAAAGGCTCAGATTGGTTCGGATATGATGAACTAACCCTAATTTTTTTTGTGGCTTTTTCGTGGACTATAGGTATGAAGAACAGACTCGATCTAAACTACGAAAAACTGTAAAATCTCACCAAGCAACCTGGAAATCTGATACCACTTGATAGAGACAAAGGTGTCCCGTCTTTTGATGAGATGATGGATATCGCTTTGGTGGCAGTCGACTTTGACGATCCGACTACGAACGTGCGAGGACGTCGCGCCTTAGCAATCTCTAAACCAACTCCGAGAGGCTATTGACCACGCCGGAGCACGATCAACCTGACCACGAGGGTATGTTTCCTGCGAGCAAACGAAGTACAAGCAAGAAACTAAGATTGCAATCTGGATATTGCGAATATAAGATGAAAGCTTTATTGATCAAGGTGGGGTTCTGTGACGCCTTTGTCTGGTCGTTGAACACAAACGAAGTACGCGAAGTTGCAGCTATGGCGAACTTTTAATCTAAACAAAACCCGAAGTCTAAATGATGCCCTAAGGGCTGTATATATGGAGGAAGAGGGGGGAATTTCGTGGCCCTTGGTGGAGGGGTCCGAAATCAACCCTATCTCTTGTTTCCCCACACATACGGACTCTAAAAATAGCCTATACTTATGTATTTCGAAATTACATGGGCCTGGCCCAATAATAAGGTGACGCAGCACCTAAAATAGCCTCGGGATGAAATTTATGAAGTGGCATCTTGTATATTTCGTCCAAGGCTTCATGCACCCATTATGGTGGCTTCAAAGTCCTGAAATCATCACTTGTAACTCCGTTCTTGTTCCCCTTGCGCATGCCATCATCTTCATGCTTGTTCATGCTCCAATGTTCATCCTTCTCCAAGCTAGGCCCTGATGAGGACATCAATACAATTGTTACACCCACAGCCCCTGCTGCTATACATACTGGACCAATTACTAGAGCTCGTGCACGCCAACTAAATTACCAGGTACTTTCGTTTCTTGGTAATGATTCTAATGTTCATGAGAATATGATGCTGCCTAAATTGGATACATTTGTTTTGCTTACAAATGAAGGGCCTAGCTTGGAGAAGGATGAACATTGGAGCAAGAACAAGCATGGAGATGATGGCATGCGCAAGGGGAACAAGAACGGAGTTACAAGTGATGATTTCAGGACTTTGAAGCCACCATAATGGGTGCATGAAGCCTTGGACGAAATATACAAGATGCCACTTCATAAATTTCGTCCCGAGGCTATTTTAGGTGCTGCGTCACCTTATTATTGGGCCAGGCCCATGTAATTTCGAAATACATAAGTATAGGCTATTTTTAGAGTCCGTATGTGTGGGGAAACAAGAGATAGGGTTGATTTCGGACCCCTCCACCAAGGGCCACGAAATCCCCCCTCTTCCTCCATGTATACAGCCCTTAGGGCATCCTTTAGACTTTCGGTTTTGTTTAGATTAAAAGTTCGCCATAGCTGCAACTTCGCGTACTTCGTTTGTGTTCAACGACCAGATAAAGGCGTCACAGAACCCCACCTTGATCAATAAAGCTTTCATCTTATATTCGCAATATCCAGATTGCAATCTCAGTTTCTTGCTTGTTCTTCGTTTGCTCGCAGGAAACAGACCCTCGTGGTCAGGTTGATCATGCTCCGGCGTGGTCAATAACCTCTCGGAGTTGGTTTAGCGATTGCTAAGGCGCGACGTCCTCGCACGTTCGTAGTCGGATCGTCAAAGTCGACTGCCACCAAAGCGATATCCATCATCTCATCGAAAGACGGGACACCTTTGCCTCTATCAGGCCCTTCATTTGTAAGCAAAACAAATGTATCCAATTTAGGCAGCATCATATTCTCATGAACATTAGAATCATTACCAAGAAACGGAAGTACCTGGTAATTTAGTTGGCGTGCACGAGCTCTAGTAATTGGTCCAGTATGTATAGCAGCAGGGGCTGTGGGTGTAACAATTGTATTGACGTCCTCATCAACCTTCCTCAAAACAGCCACCATACCTACCTATTATGGCATTTCCATAGTCATTCTGAGATATATTTCCATGCAACTTTCCACCGTTCCATTTATTATGACACGCTCCACCATTGTCATATTGCTTTGCATGATCAGGTAGTTGACATCGTATATGTGGCAAAGCCACCATTCATAATTCTTTCGTACATGTCACTCTTGATTCATTGCACATCCCGGTACACCGCCGGAGGCATTCACATAGAGTCATATTTTGGTCTAAGTATCGAGTTGTAAGTAAATAAAAGTGTGATGATCATCAATATTAGAGCATCGTCCCGGTGAGGAAAGGATGATGGAGACTATGATTCCCCCACAAGTCGGGATGAGACTCTAGACGAAAAAAAGAAAAAAAGAAAAAATAGAGGCCATAAAAAGAGAAAAGGACCAAAAAAGAAAAATGAGAGAAAAAGAGAGAAGGGGCAATGCTACTATCCTTTTACCACACTTGTGCTTGAAAGTAGCACCATGATCTTCATGATAGGGAGTCTCCTATGTTGTCACTTTCGTATACTAGTGGGAATTTTCATTATAGAACTTGGCTTGTATATTCCAATGATGGGCTTCCTCCAAATGCCCTAGGTCTTCGTGAGCAAGCAAGTTGGATGCACACCCACTTGGTTTCCTTTTGTGCTTTCATACACTTATATCTCTAGTGCATCCGTTGCATGGCAATCCCCACTCAATCACATTGATATCTATTGATGGGCTTCTCCATAGCCCATTGATATGCCTAGTTGATGTGAGACTATCTTCTCTTTTTTGTCTTCTCCACAACCACCATTCTATTCCACCTATAGTGCTATGTCCATGGCTCACGCTCATGTATTGTGTGAAGATAGAAAAAGTTTGAGAACATCAAAAGTATGAAACAATTGCTTGGCTTGTCAACGGGGTTGTGCATGATTTAAATATTTTGTGTGATGAAGATAGAGAAAAGCGAGACTATATGATTTTGTAGGGATAGCTTTCTTTGGCCATGTTATTTTGAGAAGACTTGATTGCTTTGTTAGTATGCTTGAAGTATTATTGTTTTTATGTCAATATTAAACTTTTTCTTTGAATCTTATGGATCTGAATATTCTTGCCACAATAGACAAGATTACATTGATAAATATGTTGGTTAGCATTCCTGTCGGTGCACAAAAGTGGGGGATCTCTTTTGTACCCCTTTACTTGTGCGCGGGCAGTTAGAGCCGCGCCTGCGGCCACACTTAGCAGGGCAGAGGAAGGAAGTAGAAGTGCAAAGACAACTAGAACAATGCCAAGCCAGAAACACGAAGAGCAGGAGGGCGAGGTGGACTCCCCCGGCAAGGCCCTTGAGCCTGTGAGTTCCAACACCATCGACCACTTTGGAACCGAGGCCCGGGAGGCACCTCCATGGTGCCATGCAAATCTTTGTGAAGATATAGAGCCTACAAGACTAGATGATGACCAGAAGACAAGACAATCGGAAGACACCTTGCCGAGGATGCCCATGAGGCCCCGGCAAGGCTCCCTACCGAAGACGCTGGCAAGTCCCCAGCAAGACTCTTGTCGGGGGTGCTCACAAGACCCCGGCAAGATCCTTGCCGGGAATATATGCGGGACCGTGGCAAGAACTTTCCGCCCCATCGCCACCCTAGCTCAGCGGCCAACCCACCAATTGAAGCAAGTACCCACATGGCAGTACGTGGATACTAATCCAACTAGCCAAACACCAGCATGGCGGCATGCAGATCTTCGTGAAGAGCCTAACACTACACCGACTTAGCAGCCTGCCAGCCTATGTGGCGCTGGATGCCTCATTGGCCTGGACGCGTGTTGGGGTAAGGCGGAGCGGCGACGGACGGGACAGGCCTCGTTACCGCCCCCGATAAAGCAAATAGACACATAAGTAGTGCATTTTATGCACTTTGTCCTGTGATGATAGGCGATAAGCTTGTACGTTGTATACCTTTCCACCTCATGTGTGCCACTGTGGCAGCCCCTTTTGCCTATAAAAGGAGGCCCACGGTGTACTGAGAGAGGATTCGGACCTTTTGGACAACGCACGCATCGTAGGTAGTTCATGAGCTCAAGAACACTCAATTATACACCAAAGCAGAACTAGGGTATTACGCATCTTTGCGGTCCGAACCTGGGTAAACAATCCTCGTGCTGGCTTCTTGACCCGCTCTTTGCACAACCCCGCACCCGCCAACCATAGCAAAAAGGGATCCCACCGGTCCCATAGGTGTCGTTTCCCTCGACATCTCTGGCGCGCCAGGTAGGGGTGCGCACAGTTGTGAAAATCTTGTCTAGTTGGCATAGTGGCTTGATCGTGGTCGCCACTCCAAGGGGGAAGACGACCGAACAAGCGGCATCATCTGCAGATGCAGTAAATGCTCGTGCGGCGATAGAAAAGCTAAGTCATTGGAAACTTCGAGTAATTCTTTTATATATAAGGTTGTTTTCCTCGGAGATCCTGTTTTCGGTATGAGAAACCTGCACGCGATGGGGGCCTTCCGCTATTGGCAACGCCCTTGTTCTGTTTCGAGTCCGCTCAACAGTTCGAGCGGCTGCGTTGAGAACAGCAAGGTGGCCTTCCCACTTTGGCAACGCCCTTGTTCTGTTTCGAATCCGCTCAACAGTTCAAGCGGCCGCGCTGAGAATGGCAAGGTGGTTTACTTGGCCGCAAGCACACCCGGCCGGTTGTTGAGGATCCATCCTTCAAACACCGCAGCCTGGCTTCGCGCACCGACAAGCCTATCCAGTTGAGCGTAGGGTGTACATACAAAGAACGATCGAACAGGGAAATAACATGCATCGTTTCAAAGTACTGCAGAGTTAAATTACACCAATTGTCGCTGTGGTTCTAACTAAAGATAAAAATTGTCTTGGTCATGAACCTACAACGCCGATGAGAAACGGGTGCCTAGTCCCGGCGCTGGCCCTCTATCCTTTGAAGTCCGTCGATGTAGCTGATGATGGGCTGGATGCGCTCCTCGAGCGTCCCGAGGTCCACGTCCTCTGGCAAGCTCTCCAGCGCAACGTCGAAGTCGAGGTTGGGTTCCAGTACGCCACCTTGGTGAGGACCTTGGTCAGGTCACCCCGGCAAAGCTTCCGGGCCTCATTGGCCAGGGAGGTTGCTCTGTTGGAGCGGAATTGCTCCAGGGCTCCGAGAACGCCCTCAAAGAACAGGGTCAGTTTGGCGTTGGGACTCACGTGTTGGGACCCCGATTCTAAGTCACACCGATCTAGCCTGTAACACCTCATATCACTTTGCGGCCGCACGCACGGTATTCCCACGGGTGTCGCCTTCCCATGGCCCGGGACCGTTTGTGCCTTTTGGCTCACGTATATGATAGTGTCGCTAGCATCCATATGACAGAGAACCCGGTCCGACATGGCTAGTCGTGAACCCAAAGCGGCACTAACCTATGGGGACAGGCATACATGATTCACATCGAGCATGTCGGTCAGCAGCGTGTGAATCCGGGCTGTCGCACTAGGCTAACAGGACTCCGGGGAACCTGGGCTGTAGCAGGCTAGGCAGGACTCCAGATGTCACCGCGTTACTTTTCCCTGAAGGGACAGACACAGGAACAAAGTGAAACACATGCCGGCCAGTCAAGTGTCCTGAGCAGTAGTGCTAGGCTAGCAGGACTCCGGTGAACTGGGTTGTAGCGGACTACTATGGCTCAAAGAAGCACTAGACTACATTTCCCCATAAGAGAGGCTTCCAAGGATAAACAACTAGATTGTTGGATCCCACACATAGCAATACACGTCACACGTACGCATAACATGCAAGTATGTGCTGTACAACATGGCATCACAACATAACGCAAACTCATATAGATAAAGGCCCAGAAGAGCCACATAGCATTAAATACAAACAGGGGTCACATGACCCATCATTCGGAGCATACAAGCAACGGAAGCATTACATGTCTGAGTACAGACAACTACAAAAGAAAAAGGCTAAGAGGCCTGACTATCTACAAGTCCCTCCCAAGGGCACAAGATTGTAGCTGAGGTGCAAGCTACTCGTCGAAGTCCAAGTAAACTAGTAAGACTGAAGTCTCCGCTGCAAAAACATAAATAAAGCAACGTGAGTACAAAGGTACTCAACAAGACTTACATCAGATCCTATCATACATGCATTTGTATCAAGAAGGTAATGTGGGGTTTAGTTGCAGCAAGCCAGCTTTGACTCAGTGGCTATCCTGTTCTACGACAACGAGAAACTTCTTTGAGGTGAGGCAGCGCACACGAGTCCACTAATCACCACATCAATACACTACTATGGATTCATCCTCGTCTCCTGATGAGAAGGCCATCCATAGCACTCACAATTGTCTTGAACATTTTAGAGTATCCACTTTAAGTTGTCTATGTACCACGTAAGCATCCAAAAAGTCCATAACTGAGGACACGGCTATTCGAATAGATCATGATAACCCTGCAGGGCTGTACTTCTTCACACACGCTCTCACCACTTATCACCATGTACACGTCATGTACCTCGGCAACCTTCAAGCGGAAGCCTGGCGAGGGTGTCGGCCATGACCTGACTAACCACATAGGTCTCTCATCCAGGTTTCTCGCCTATTCGGGTTCCATCCGCAAGGAGATCCGGCCGGGGTGTCACTCACGGCCCCAAACGATGTGAGCAGGGTTCCCAAGCCCACCATCCGGGTGCCACTTGGTACACCGTGCCACTGTGCCCAGTCTGTCCCAAGCCCACCTGGCCGGATGCCACTTGGTAGACTACTAACACTACCTACAAACACCAAAAACTAGTTGCAACTCCTGGACAGAGATCAAGTTGGCTAATAAGTCGAGAGGGGCACTTAAGCATTCCAATGTGTGGTAGTAGCTAGTCATTGGACAACATACATGGAACTCAGTGCTTAAGGACGGTTCCAATGAGACAACCCACCATGTACTCCTACATGGCCTCTCACCGCTACCTTTACCAAATCGTGTTCACACGCTTAACTCTCAGCACCAGAACATATCGTACCACTCCAATTCATTCCCGATGAATCAGACCTGACACAACTCTAAGCAATAGCAGGCATGGCATGGCAAGAACACAACATGGCTCAATCAACTCCTACACATGCTAGTGGGTTTTAACTATTTATTGTGGCAATGACAGGTCATGCAGAGGAATGGGTTCAACTACTGCAGCTTAAAGTAGCAGTTGAATCGTTGTTGTCCTAATGCAATAAATGAGAGCAGGAGCAAGAGAGTAGGATTGTATCGAAATGAACAAGGGGGTTTGCTTGCCTGGTAGATCAACAGGGGGGCACTGCTCCTTTGACAGGTACTCTGGATCGGTCTTCGGAGCAGGACCTATCGAGAAAGAACGGTGTCGATAATCAATACACAACCATATGCAACAATATGATGCATGATCATGGCATGAATATGTGATGCTGACTGAGCTAATGCAACTAGCTTTTATTTGGATGAAATCCATTTGAACCAAAGATTCAAATGCATCTCCAAAATAAGCTCTTTATATAAGACATTTTAGTGTTTCACTTATACAGTAGGTATAAGTTGGTTTGACATGCATGAAAATGGTACAGATGGATAGATTGAATTTTTCTGATAATTTTTCATATATAAATTATTTCAATCTGAGCTACGGTTGAATTTATATGAATTTTTGAAGTTTATAGCATTTTCTGGAATTTCCTGTTTTAATTTAAAACCAGAAAAGATATATTGCGTCAGCATGACAGCAACATTGCGTCAGCAGGTCAAAGGCGACTGACCAGGTCAAACCTGACGTGTGGGGTCCACATGTCAGTGTCTGTGGCAAATCCTAAATTAAATTAAACCTAGACTGATTTAGTTAATGGGTTTGGGCCCACGCGTCAGTGACCCAATTAGTTAATCAGGGTTTAATTAGTTGTTAAACTAATCCTAACTAAAAATTAACAGGGCCCGGCCCCACATGTCAAAGACCCATACGGGTTAAACTGGTCAACTGGGGGTCAGACACGGTCAACCCGCCGGCGTTTAGCCGCCGGCGAGGCAGAACACGGCGGAGGGCCTCGAATTTGGTCCTCCGGTGACCATTTGGGCGGCGGAGGCCACCTACGCGATGCCCAGGCTCGCGCGCATCCAGTGGGACATGCGGGAGGCCGTGGGGTGGCCGGAGACGACCGCGGCGAGGTCGTCCGCGGCGGCCGGAGCTACGGGAACGGTGGGTTCGGTTCTACGGAGCTCGAGAGGGGCTGTGGAGTGCCTCGACAGCCTCCTGGCATTGCACTGAGCATTGTGGTGTGCTTGGTCGTGGCCCTAGGTGACAGTGTCCATGGTGGCAACATGAATGGCGGAGCCGAGCTCTCGGCCACGACGACGATGGTGTTAGAGGAAGAATTCGAGCTAGGGGAGAGGGGGATCGACGCAGTGGCTCACAGATGATGCAGTAGGCTTCGAAGCGGGCTCGGGGCAGGCCGGACGGCGACGTGCGGGCGGTGGGGATCCATGGCGGCCGGCAGTGAAGAGGACGACGATGGCGGCTCCTCGGGGCGCTCTGGCTTGCGTGGCTGAGGAAGACGATGCAGGGCAACGACGCGGAGCTCGTGGGCACGACGAGAGGGCGAGGAGGAGGCGGTGAGCGTGACAACGACGAGCAGCGGCGACGGCAGCATTCGGGCAGCAGCGGGGAAGGGAGCAGAGGAGGGGGGAAAGGACGAGAGAGAGTGAGAGGTGTTAAGGGGGGTGCGGGTCGTCGTCGGGTGCCTCCAGCGGCGAGCAGGGAAGCAGGAGGAGGCTGGCGTGTGCTCGCGCGTGGCGACCACGCGCCCTTCGTCCTCCTGGCAAGAGGAGGAAGACGACAGGGGAGGTGGGGATGGGCCGGGCTGGCCAGCCAGCTGGGCCGGCTTCTCTCCTGGGCCAGGTAAGCCAGGTGAGGTTTTTCTCTTTCTGTTATTCTTTTCTATTTCTGTAATTTGTTTTGATTTGATTTTTATACCAAATCATTTCATAAACTTCTGAAAATTATTATGTGGCCTGTTTAAAAGTATTCAAGGCCACTTGCAACTTTCAGAGTTATTGGATCATATTTGAAATATATCAAATATAAATTCCAATGCAAATAATTATTGAATTAATTCCAGAAGTCCAAAATAAATACTTATGAGCTCCTGAAAATGTTGGTTTGAATTTTATCTCTGTCCAAGATTTTCAGGGAGCAACATGAGCATTTTCTTGGACCCTTTTAGAGCAATTTTTTATTTGGGTCATTTCCAGAATGATTCTGAGGGTTTCACAAATCCCCATTTCAATTTTAGATGGAATTTAAACATGATGCACAAATGACTAGCTGGTCTAGGTCATACCAGAACTAGGGATGTGACATCACGTCCGTCTCCGGGATGTACCTCACGTTTGGCACCCCCATGGCCACCAGCTTCGTGGTGATCCTGCCAACGATGTCAGTGAGGCGGCTGACCCAGAGGCTTTCGCCCTTCACGTAATCCTCATGGTTGGCGGCGTCATTCCTCCGCAGCTGCTTCTCGTTCTCCAGGTCCTTGGTCAGGGTCTCTTCCCGGGCCCTGACCTCCGAAAGCGTCCCCTCAAGACCCTCCAGCTTCAGCTTCAGGTCGTTGATGGAGTCATTGGCCTTGGAGAGCAACTCGGCTTTGCCGAGGACCGCGGCCTGCGCCTCCACCAAGGCGCCGTTGAGCGTGTCTTTCTCCTTCCCCAGCTCCAGGACCTGTTTCTTCAGGTCACCCCGCTCCACCTCCAGCTCCGTCACTCTGCCGGCATGGACCAGGGCTTGGGCATCGAGCGCCTCCATGTGCTTCTGCTCCAGTTCCAGGGTTGAATAATCTACCCTTGAAAACTGTTTGATCCCCTATACATGTGGGTTATCAGCACCTGGGTCCGAGATTGTCCCGCCACCCTGATACATCTCCAACGTATCTATAATTTTTTATTGTTCCATGCTATTATATTATCCATCTTGGATGTTTTAGATGCATTCATATGCTATTTTATATGAATTTTTGGGACTAACCTATTAACCTAGAGCCCAGTGCCAGTTTCTGTTTTTCCTTGTTTTTGAGTTTTACAGAAAAGGAATACCAAACGGAGTCCAATTGACGTGCCAATTTTTGATGATTTTTTATGGACCAAAAGAAGCCCCCAGAGTAAAATAGTTGAGCCAGAAGAGTCCCGAGCCATCCACGAGGGTGGAGGGCGCACCCTACCCCCTGGGCGCGCCCCTTGCCTCGTGGATGACTCGGAGACCTCCCCTGACGTGAGACTGGCACCAAAAATTGCTATAAATATAGAAACCCTCAAAAAGAAACCTAGATCGGGAGTTCCTCCGCCACAAGCCTCTATAGCCATCGAAAACAAATCGGGACCCCGTTCCGGCACCCTACCGGAGGGGGGAATCATCACCGGTGGTTGTCTTCATCATCCCAGCGCTCTCCATGACGAGGAGGGAGTAGTTCACCCTCGGGGCTGAGGGTATGTACCAGTAGCTATGTGTTTGATCTCTCTCTCTCTCTCTCTTGTGTTCTTGATATGGCACGATCTTGATGTACCGTGAGCTTTGCTATTATAGTTGGATCTTATGATGTTTCTCCCCCTCTATCTCCTTGTGATGATTGAGTCTTTAAGGATTTGAGAACACTTGATGTATCTCTTGCATGTGCTTTTCTGTGGTCACAGTGGGATATTCACGTGATCCACTTGATGTCTGTTTTGGTGATCAACTTGCAAGTTCTGTGACCTTGTGAACTTATGCATAGGGGTTGGCACACGTTTTCGTCTTGACTCTCCAGTAGAAACTTTGGGACACTCTTTGTAGTTCTTTGTTTTGGTTTGAATGGATGAATCTGAGATTGTGTGATGCAAGTCGTATAATCAAACCCACGGATACTTGAGGTGACATTGGAGTATGATAGAGGCAAAGGTGTCCCGTCTTTCGATGAGATGGTGGATTTCGCTTTGGTGGAAGTCGACTTTGACGATCCGACTACGAACGTGCGAGGACGTCGCGCCTTAGCAATCGCTAAACCAACTCCGAGAGGTTATTGACCACGCCGGAGCACGATCAACCTGACCACGAAGGTCTGTTTCCTGCGAGCAAACGAAGAACAAGCAAGAAACTAAGATTGCAATCTGGATATTGCGAATATAAGATGAAAGCTTTATTGATCAAGGTGGGGTTCTGTGACGCCTTTGTCTGGTCGTTGAACACAAACGAAGTACGCGAAGTTGCAGCTATGGCGAACTTTTAATCTAAACAAAACCCAAAGTCTAAACGATGCCCTAAGGGCTGTATATATGGAGGAAGAGGGGGGGAATTTCGTGGCCCTTGGTGGAGGGGTCCGAAATCAACCCTATCTCTTGTTTCCCCACACATACGGACTCTAAAAATAGCCTATACTTATGTATTTCGAAATTACATGGGCCTGGCCCAATAATAAGGTGACGCAGCACCTAAAATAGCCTCGGGACGAAATTTATGAAGTGGCGTCTTGTATATTTCGTCCAAGGCTTCATGCACCCATTATGGTGGCTTCAAAGTCCTGAAATCATCACTTGTAACTCCGTTCTTGTTTCCCTTGCGCATGCCATCATCTCCATGCTTGTTCTTGCTCCAATGTTCATCCTTCTCCAAGCTAGGCCCTTCATTTGTAAGCAAAACAAATGTATCCAATTTAGGCAGCATCATATTCTCATGAACATTAGAATCATTACCAAGAAACGAAAGTACCTGGTAATTTAGTTGGCGTGCACGAGCTCTAGTAATTGGTCCAGTATGTATAGCAGCAGGGGCTGTGGGTGTAACAATTGTATTGATGTCCTCATCATCCTCCCCTTCTTGAAATGAAGTCGTCCTCGACGGAAGTTCATCTTCCTCACCCAAATAAGGCTTCAAATCTGCAATGTTAAAAGTGGGACTAACCCCAAAATTTGCAGGCAGCTCAAGTTTATATGCATTATCATTTATTTTCTCTAACACCTTAAAGGGACCATCAGCACGTGGCATTAACTTTGATTTGCGCAAATCAGGAAATCTATCCTTACGCAAATGTAACCAAACAAGATCTCCAGGTGCAAACACAACATGTTTTCTACCCTTATCTCCAGCAAGTTTATATTTAGCATTCATGCGCTCAATGTTTTCCTTAGTTAACTCATGCATTTTTAAAATCAATTCAGCACGTTGTTTAGCATCAAAATTAACCTTCTCCGAAGATGGAAGAGGCAACAAATCAATAGGTGCACGAGGTAGGAAACCATACACAACTTCAAAAGGGCACATCTTAGTAGTAGAATGCAATGAACGATTATAAGCAAATTCAATATGAGGCAAGCATTCCTCCCACATTTTCTTATTATTCTTCAAAACAGCCCTAAGCATAGTAGACAACGTTCTATTGACTACTTCAGTTTGTCCATCAGTTTGGGGGTGACAAGTAGTACTAAAAAGCAGTTTAGTCCCCAACTTAGCCCATAAACATCTCCAAAAGTGGCTAAGAAATTTAGTATCACGATCTGAAACAATAGTATTTGGCACACCATGCAAGCGAATAATTTCACGAAAGAACAAATCAGCAACATTAATAGCATCATCGCTTTTATGACATGGTATAAAGTGTGCCATTTTCGAGAATCTATCCACGACAACAAATATGCTATCCCTCCCCTTCTTTGTTCGAGGTAAACCTAAAACAAAGTCCATAGATATATCCTCCCAAGGAACACTAGGTACAGGCAAAGGCATATATAAACCATGAGGATTGAGGCGTGACTTAGCTTTTTGACATGTAGTGCAGCGAGCAATAAAACGCTCAACATCCCGTCTCATCTTTGGCCAAAAGAAATGTGTAGCAAGTACGTCCTCCGTCTTCTTCACGCCAAAGTGTCCCATTAATCCTCCTCCATGCGCCTCCTGCAACAACAAAAGACGAACGGAGCTAGCTGGAATGCATAGCTTGTTAGCACGAAACACAAATCCATCGTTAACAACAAACTTGTTCCACATTCTTCCTTCTTTACAATTATGCATTACATCTTTAAAATCAGCATCATGCACATATTGATCTTTGATGGTCTCCAAACCAAATATTTTGAAGTCAAGTTGTGAAAGCATAGTATAGCGACGAGACAAAGCATCAGCAATAACATTTTCTTTTCCCTTCTTGTGTTTAATGACATAAGGGAAAGTCTCAATGAATTCAACCCATTTAGCATGTCTACGATTCAGTTTAGCTTGACTTTTAATATGTTTCAATGATTCATGATCAGAATGTATAACAAATTCTTTGGGCCATAAATAATGTTGCCATGTTTCTAAAGTCCGAACAAGAGCATATAATTCTTTATCATAAGTAGAATAATTCAGACTAGGCCCACTCAATTTTTCAGAAAAGTATGCAACAGGTTTGCCAGCTTGTAATAACACACCCCCTAATCCAATTCCACTAGCATCACATTCAAGCTCAAAAGTCTTATTAAAATCAGGAAGTTGGAGTAAAGGAGCATGTGTCAACTTATCTTTCAATACCGTGAAGGCTTCTTCCTGTGCGGTACCCCAAAGAAAAGGCACATCTTTCTTTGTAAGCTCATTGAGAGGTGCAGCAATGGTGCTGAAATCTCTCACAAAACGCCTATAGAATCCAGCGAGGCCAAGAAAACTCCTCACTTGTGTGACCGTTTTGGGCTGCGGCCAACTCTCAATGGCTTCAATCTTGGCTTTATCAACTTCAATTCCCTGTGGAGTAACAACATAGCCAAGAAAAGATACTCGGTCGGTGCAAAAGGTGCACTTCCCAAGGTTACCAAACAAACGTGCATCACGTAGAGCAATAAAAACAGCACGTAAATGTTCCAAATGTTCCTCCAAAGATCTGCTATAAATCAATATGTCATCAAAGTAAACTACCACAAATCGTCCAATGAAAGCACGTAAAACTTCGTTCATTAATCTCATGAAAGTACTAGGTGCATTAGTTAACCCAAAAGGCATGACTAACCACTCATATAATCCAAACTTAGTTTTAAATGCTGTTTTCCATTCATCTCCCAATTTCATACGAATTTGATGGTAGCCACTACGCAAATCAACTTTGGAGAATACTGTAGAGCCACTCAATTCATCAAGCATATCATC
Organism: Triticum aestivum; assembly: GCF_018294505.1. Taxonomy (NCBI): domain Eukaryota; kingdom Viridiplantae; phylum Streptophyta; class Magnoliopsida; order Poales; family Poaceae; genus Triticum; species Triticum aestivum. Next base: position 251,926,163 of record NC_057803.1, read on the forward strand.
TAGCCTAGGAATAGGATGACGATAACGAATAGTAATATTATTAATGCCTCTACAATCAACACACATACGTGATGTACCATCCTTTTTCGGCACTAGAATAATAGGAACAGCACAAGGACTAAGGGATTCGCGTATATAACCTTTGTCGAGAAGCTCTTGTACTTGACGCATAATCTCCTTCGTCTCCTCTGGATTGGTACGGTATGGTGCACGGTTTGGCAGTGAAGCACCGGGAATTAAGTCGATCTGATGCTCAATCCCTCGAATAGGCGGTAATCCCGGTGGCACGTCTTGTGGAAAAACGTCAGCGAACTCCTGCAAAATGTTAGTGACAGCAGGAGGCAAAGAGGAAGGCACGTCCTCGAATGAAAATAATGCCTCTTTGCACACAAAAGCATAGCAAACAGATTTGCTGAAATCTAGCTCATCAATATCAGATTTGGTGGCAAATAAACATGCACTTTTCAATTTAATTTCAGAAGCAACACTAGATGGTTTATTATTAGGCTTCATTTGTTGCTCAAATTCTTTTGCCACAATCTGATTTTCACTCTTATTCTTCTCCTGTTGTGCTTTATTAGCTCTATTAATATCATCTTTCAAAATGGAATCAGGAGTCATAGGAAGTAAAGTAATATTTTTATCCTTATGAACAAGAGTATAGTGATTGTTTCTACCATGGTGTACAGAATTTTTATCAAATTGCCATGGTCTACCAAGTAATAAGGAACATGCTTGCATAGGTACCACATCACAATCAACATAATCAGCATATGTAGAGATACTAAAATGCACACGAACAGTACGTGTTACCTTAACCTTGCCGCTGTTGTTGAACCATTGGATGTAGTAAGGATGGGGATGTGGTCTTGTGGTGAGAGAAAGCTTCTCCACCATCTCCATGCTAGCCAAGTTGTTGCAGCTCCCTCCGTCTATGATGACGCGCACAGAACGTTCCTTCACAACTCCCTTGGTATGGAACAAATTGTGCCTCTGATTTTGCTCAGCTTGTGTGACCTGCACACTCAAAACACGTTGAGCAACTAAACATTCATACCTGTCAGCGTCTTCAGGAGCCATGTATTGCGTCTCATGATCAGAATCATCTCCACCATGTTCTTCACGTGTAATAAGAGCCAAAGTCTCCTCATCATAGTCACTAGCGGACTCATATCCACCATCCGCGGTAGCAATCATCACACGCGGAGATTTGCATTCTCTCGCATAATGACCTCCTCCCTTACAACGACGACAAATAATATCACTTGTGTGCCCTGTTGATGCCATGGAAGAAGAAGAACGCTGTGCAGGCCCCGCAGGTGCGCTCTTGGCAGATAATGGTGGTTGTGCCTGTTTTCTTGAATCACGGCTGGAGGTGGCACCGGATGGAGGTGCTGGTGCAGTTGAAGTAGAAGATGCACGTGGTGTCCATGATGAAGGTCGGCCTGCAGAAAAGTTAGTTCGCCCCAATGCTTGTCGATCCTGCACTTCACGTTCAGCTTTACAAGCAAGATGGAATAAACGAGTGATATTAGTATACTCCTTATAGTCTAAAATGGTCTGAATCTCTCTATTTAATCCACCCAGAAAACGTGCAAGCATAGCTTCATTCTCCTCAACAATACCACATCTAATCATGCCAGTTTGTAATTCCTGATAATATTCTTCTACAGAATTTTTCCCTTGTCTTAAACGCTGCAATTTTTGAAGCAATTCACGTTGATAATATGGTGGAACCCAACGCGTACGCATAGCAGTTTTCAAAGCAGCCCAAGTAGTTGGAATAGGATATAATCTACAATGTTCAGACCACCATACACATGCAAAACTAGTGAAAGCACAAACAGCAGCAGCAACTCGTCTCTCCTCAGGATATTGTAAACATGTAAATCGTTGTTCAGTTTCTAACTCCCAAGTAAGATATATATCAGGAACATATCTACCCTCAAATGGTGGAATATTCAATTTCAGTTTAGGAATATGGACATCATCGCGTACCTGAGGTGGTGGTGCAGGCCTACCATTACGAATATATACCTGAGGTCGACCTGCTGGTGGTGGTACAGGTGGCTGCACGTAGTGTTGATTTTGATCAACCTCATCCTCATAGTCTCCCACATAATCATCCTCCTCCGCATCAGCAGCAGGAGCCACAGAAGTATCAACAGCAGCACCAACAGTTTGGCCAAACGCAAGAGGAACACGGCTTGCTCGGCGGAGGTCTGCTTCGCGACGTGGAGGCAGATGTTGTTGTTGTTGGAGAGGTGCGTTAGCTGCAGCGGGTGGTGGTGGTGGAAGACGCGCGAGCAATTCATTAAACTTGTTATCGAGCTTTGTTTCGAACGTCTTCTCAAAGCCAGTGATCTTCTCCATGGCCTCTTCAAAATTGTTCAGCACATCTTGCACCTGTTCAGTCATCATTTGCTGAAACTTATCATGAAGCTCCTTGTTCGATAAATTCTCCCAGTCAATCTCGTCGGCTTGTGATCCTGGCATGGTTAGCAGCAATAGAAACACACAAGAATATGATCCTACAGACTACGAAGAAGTGGTGGTGGTGGGTGTCACAAATCCGTCAAGCAAATCTCAAATTCTTACCAGTTCTTACCCAGCAGCAGGCGGTGATCGGCAACCGTTGTAGTCAAAAACTCTCAAAGCTTGGATAGAGCGATTACCAGGGAGAGTCAAACGCACGACGTAGATGTATGTGGAGCTGGGAAGGCTTATAATATGGTAGCAAAAAGGGTCAGCAATAATCAATTCAGAGATGCAAAGTTGAATAAACGCTCAACGACGGTACTGTGCTGGTCCTAGGCTAGACTGTGCTAGAGACGCGAGCCTAGAACACCAACAAAATCACGGCGCGGCACGGAAACAAGGGAAAAGCACACTCTGAAATTTTTTTTTTTCGCTCTTTTTTTTTTGCGCTCTTTTTTTTTTTTTTTTTTTTTTTTTTTTGCGAAAAATCACTATAATGGCGAGTGTCTCAAAACTCTTCTTAGCTCAAACTGACAGGATGGGCACGAAATTTTTTTGACCAATTTTTTTTTTTTTTTTTGACTGCCCGGACCCAAAAACTGGAAACGGGTCAAAAAAACTTCCTATAATGGCACCTGTCTCAAAACACTCAGAAACACCTAAAAATAGGATAGCCAGAAAATTTTTCGAAAAATGCGTTTTCGAAAAATTTTGGGCCTAAACGGAGCGTGGCTACCCGAATTTTTTTTTTTTTTTTCCGAAACCTACTCCGGCAAGGAAACACGAATCGGAATCTAGAGGGATCTCGAAAACAAACCTAATATGACAAGAACTCGGATTGGTGGTGGTATATGGATACGGATTCGAAGCGGTGGCGGATAAGCGGTGGTGGTAGATGGCAGGGGTGATGATGATGGTGCGGCGGCGGCGTGACAACTTATGACCAGAACTCGAAACTCTAAAAGACTAGACTCTAAGACCAGCAACTAGACACGACGATGCAACCGCAAATTCAACAAAGCAAAACCCTGAAAAGATTATGCAAAGGCTCAGATTGGTTCGGATATGATGAACTAACCCTAATTTTTTTTGTGTGGCTTTTTCGTGGACTGTAGGTATGAAGAACAGACTCGATCTAAACTACAAAAAACTGTAAAATCTCACCGAGCAACCTGGAAATCTGATACCACTTGATAGAGGCAAAGGTGTCCCGTCTTTCGATGAGATGGTGGATTTCGCTTTGGTGGAAGTCGACTTTGACGATCCGACTACGAACGTGCGAGGACGTCGCGCCTTAGCAATCGCTAAACCAACTCCGAGAGGTTATTGACCACGCCGGAGCACGATCAACCTGACCACGAAGATCTGTTTCCTGCGAGCAAACGAAGAACAAGCAAGAAACTAAGATTGCAATCTGGATATTGCGAATATAAGATGAAAGCTTTATTGATCAAGGTGGGGTTCTGTGACGCCTTTGTCTGGTCGTTGAACACAAACGAAGTACGCGAAGTTGCAGCTATGGCGAACTTTTAATCTAAACAAAACCCAAAGTCTAAACGATGCCCTAAGGGCTGTATATATGGAGGAAGAGGGGGGGAATTTCGTGGCCCTTGGTGGAGGGGTCCGAAATCAACCCTATCTCTTGTTTCCCCACACATACGGACTCTAAAAATAGCCTATACTTATGTATTTCGAAATTACATGGGACTGGCCCAATAATAAGGTGACGCAGCACCTAAAATAGCCTCGGGACGAAATTTATGAAGTGGCGTCTTGTATATTTCGTCCAAGGCTTCATGCACCCATTATGGTGGCTTCAAAGTCCTGAAATCATCACTTGTAACTCCGTTCTTGTTTCCCTTGCGCATGCCATCATCTCCATGCTTGTTCTTGCTCCAATGTTCATCCTTCTCCAAGCTAGGCCCTTCATTTGTAAGCAAAACAAATGTATCCAATTTAGGCAGCATCATATTCTCATGAACATTAGAATCATTACCAAGAAACGAAAGTACCTGGTAATTTAGTTGGCGTGCACGAGCTCTAGTAATTAGTCCAGTATGTATAGCAGCAGGGGCTGTGGGTGTAACAATTGTATTGATGTCCTCATCAGAGTATCTAGGTGACATTAGGGTTTTGGTTGATTTGTGTCTTAAGGTGTTATTTTACTACGAACTCTAGGGCTGTTTGTGACACTAATAGGAATAGCCCAATGGATTGATCGGAAAGAATAACTTTGAGGTGGTTTCGTACCCTATAATAATGTCTTCATTTGTTCTCCACTATTAGTGATTTTGGAGTGACTCTTTGTTTCATGTTGATGGATCGTTATATGATCTAATTATGTTATTATTATTGAGAGAACTTGCACTAGTGAAAGTATGAACCCTAGGCCTTGTTTCGAAGCATTGCAATACCGTTTGTGCTCACTTTTATCATTAGTTACCTTGCTGTTTTTATATTTTCATAATACAAAAACCTATATCTACCATCCATATTGCACTTATATCACCATCTCTTCGCCGAACTAGTGCACCTATACAATTTACCATTGTATTGGGTGTGTTGGGGACACAAGAGACTCTTTGCTATTTGGTTGCAGGGTTGTTTGAAAGAGACCATCTTCATCCTACGTCTCCCACGGATTAATAAACCTTAGATCGTCCACTTGAGGAAAATTTCCCACTGTCCTACAAACCTCTGCACTTGCAGGCCCAACAGCGTCTACAAGAAGAAGGTTGTGTATTAGACATCAAGCTATTTTCTGTCGCCGTTGCCTGGGAGGTGAGTGCTTGAAGGTATATCTTTAGATCTTGCAATCGAATCTTTTAGTTTCTTGTTTTATCACTAGTTTAGTTTATAAAAGAAAACTACAAAAAATGGAATTCAGGGTGCCTCATATGCTTCGTCTTTTTAATATCTTTCGTGAAAATGATGGAAAGGAAAATTGTGCTCAAGTGTTAGAAGAAGAATGCATTGAAATGTTTGACACTAAATATTTGAATGATGAGCATGATTGCAATGTTGTTAGTAAGAATTCTTTGAATATCCATGATGCTAATGAAATGAAAAGCCACAATCTTGGGGATGCTATGTTTGATGAAGATGATATTTTTAGTCCCCCATGTTTTGATGAGCAAATTTACTATGATGAAAGAATGCCCCCTATCTATGACGATTATTGTGATGACACGTATGCTATAGAGAATAATGATAACAATGAAACTTGGCATCTTGATTACAATTTTCAATCCCATGATATTTATTGTTGAATTTGCTCCCTCTATTCCGAATGAGAAGAATTTTGCTTATGTGGAGAGTAGTAAATTTTCTATGCTTATGAATCATGAAAAGAATGCTTTGTGTGACGGTTATATTGTTAAATTCATTCATGATGCTACTGAAAATTATTATGAGGGAGGAATATATGCTTGTAGGAGTTGCAATAATATCAAGTTTCCTCTCTACATGTTGAAAATGTTGAAGTGTTGCTTGCTTTACCTTCCTATACAAGTTGATTCTTGTACCCATAAATTTTTTGCTCACAAAATCACTATGAATAGGAAGTGTGTTAGACTTAAATGTGCTTGTCATATCCTTTATGATTCTCCCATTATGTTTCAATTCTTATCTTCTATGTGAGCATCATTGAAATCATCATGCCTAGCTTGAAGGCATTAAAGATAAGCGCCTGTTGGGAGACAACCCAATATTTATACCTACTGTTTTTGCGTGTTCACATGATTATGCTACTGTATTAATCATGTTTTATAGCTTTTGTTTGAATAAGTGCCAAGTAAGACCTTTGGGAGGGCGTACGGTGATAGTTGATTTGATCTTGCTGAAAAATAGAAACTTTTGCGCTCAGGTAAAAAATTCTCATTTTTAACAAAAGCATGATGAAATACTGATTATTGTTTTAGAAGATTAATAAATAAATTGCCTAGGACTTCCTAATTTCTCAGGATTTTTGGAGTTACAGAAGTATTCGAGAGTTACAGATTACTACAGACTGTTCTGTTTTTGATAGATTCTGTTTTCGATGCATAGTTTGCTTGTTTTCTAGTTTCTATGGCCTATATTGCTTAATATAAATTGTAGAAATGATATGGTACAGTAGGCATCATGTGAGAAAAATTATGAATCTTGTCTTGACAGTACCTAAGTGGTGATTTGCTTTCTTATAGTAACAGAGCTTACGAGTTTTCTGTTAAGTTTTGTGTTGTGAAGTTTTCAAATTTTGGGTAAAGATTCGACGGACTACGGAATAAGGAGTGGCAAGAGCCTAATCTTGGGGATACCAAAGGCACCCCAAGGTAATATTCAAGGACAACCAAGAGCCTAAGCTTGGGGATGCCCCGGATGGCACCCCCTCTTTTGTCGTCGTTCATCGGTAACCTTACTTGGAGCTATATTTTTATCCATCACATGATATGTATTTTGCTTGGAGCGTCATTTTCTTTTATTAGGATTTGTTTGCTATTATTTAGAGTAATTTTTTGCGTCTTTTACTTCAATAAAAAGGTCAAGTATAGCCTTTACCATGCTTATTTTGCAAGTCCCTATGTTGCCGTTTTAAAAACAGAAAGTTTGCTGTTATGTTTTGAATATTTGTGAATGGTTAGAACATGATAAAATCTTGAAATTTTTACACAATGAGTAACAACAAATTATCTATAGTCCCACATTTCTTCATCAACAATTACCAGTTAGCCTTGGTTGAGCCTAAGTTTTTGCTTCTTCACATGATATGTGCTATCTTTGCAATGTCATTTTATTTTGTTTTACTTGCTGTTTGAATAAAGTACTTAAGATCTGAAATTTTATTTATGAAAAGGAGTCTTCACACAGTTACATAATTATTCGACTACTCATTGATCTTCACTTATATCTTTTGGAGTAGTTTGTCATTTGCTCTAGTGCTTCACTTATATCTGTTTAGAGCACGGTGATAGTTTTATTTTGAAGAAATTGTTGAACTCTGATGCTTCACTTATATCATTTTGAGAGTCTTTAATCAGCATGATAATTTGCTTTGGTTATGAATTTATTCCTAATATGATAGGCATCCAAGAGGGATATAATAAAAACTTTCATATAAAGTGCATTGAATACTATGAGAAGTTTGATTCTTTATGATTGTTTTGAGATATGAAGATGGTGATATTAGATTCATGCTAGTGATTAGTTGTGAATTTGAGAGATGCTTGTGTTAAAGTTGGTGATTCCCGTAGCATACATGTATGGTGAACCGTTATGTGATGAAGTTGGAGCATGATTTATTTATTGATTGTCTTCCTTATGAGTGGTGGTCGGGGATGAGAGATGGTCTTTTCCTACCAATCTATCCCCCTAGGAGCATGCGTGTAATACTTCTTTTCGATAACTAATAGATTTTTCCAATAACTATGTGAGTTCTTTATGACTAATGTTGAGTCCATGGATTATACGCACTCTCACCCTTCCACCAGTGCTAGCCACTCTTGTGCCGTGCAACTTTCGCCGGTACCATACACCCACCATACCTTCCTCAAAACAGCCACCATACCTACCTATTATGGCATTTCCGTAGACATTCCGAGATATATTGCCATGCAACTTTCAACCGTTCCGTTTACTATGACACGCTCCACCATTGTCATATTGCTTTGCATGATCATGTAGTTGACATCGTATATGTGGCAAAGCCACCGTTCATAATTCTTTCATACATGTCACTCTTGATTCATTGCACATCCCAGTACACCGCCGGAGGCATTCACATAGAGTCATATTTTGTTCTAAGTATCGAGTTGTAATTCTTGAGTTGTAAGTAAATAAAAGTGTGATGATCATCATTATTAGAGCATTGTCCTAGTGAGGAAAGGATGATGGAGACTATGATTGCCCCACAAGTCAGGATGAGACTCTAGACAAAAAAAGAAAAAAAAATAGGCCATAAAAATGAGAAAAGGCCCAAATAAGAAAAAGAAAAATGAGAGAAAAGGAGAGAAGGGGCAATGCTACTATCCTTTTACCACACTTGTGCTTCAAAGTAGCACCATGATCTTCATGATATGGAGTCTCCTATGTTGTCACTTTCGTATACTAGTGGGAATTTTCATTATAGAACTTGGCTTGTATATTCCTATGATGGGCTTCCTCAAAATGCCCTAGGTCTTCGTGAGCAAGCAAGTTGGATGCACACCCACTTAGTTTCCTTTTGAGCTTTCATACACTTATAGCTCTAGTGCATCCGTTGCATGGCAATCCCTACTCACTCACATTGATATCTATTGATGGGCATCTCCATAGCCCGTTGATATGCCTAGTTGATGTGAGACTATCTTCTCCTTTTTGTCTTCTCCACAACCACCATTCTATTCCACCTATAGTGCTATGTCCATGGTCACGCTCATGTATTGCGTGAAGATTGAAAAAGTTTGAGAACATCAAAAGTATCAAACAATTGCTTGACTTGTCATCGGGGTTGTGCATGATTTAAATATTTTGTGTGATGAAGATAGAGCATAGCGAGACTATATGATTTTGTAGGGATAGCTTTCTTTGGCCATGTTATTTTGAGAAGACTTGATTGCTTTGTTAGTATGCTTGAAGTATTATTGTTTTTATGTCAATACTAAACTTTTGTTGTGAATCTTACATATATGAATATTCTTGCCACAATAGAGAAGATTACATTGATAAATATGTTAGGTAGCATTCCTGTCGGTGCACAAAAGTGGGGGCTCTCTTTTGTACCCCTTTACTTGTGCGCGGGCAGTTAGCGCCGCTCCTGCGGCCACACTTAGCAGGGCAGAGGAAGGAAGCAGAAGTGCAAAGACAACCCAAACAATGCCAAGCCAGAAACATGAAGAGCAGGAGGGCGAGGTGGACTCCCCCGGCAAGGCCCTTGCCGGGTCGGCCTCCGCAGCCCCGGCAAGAGCCTTGCCAGGGCAACTTGCCCAACACCAACATCGAGGCCGCCCTTGAGCCTGTGAGTTACAACACCATTGACCACTTTGTAGCCGAGGCCCGGGAGGCACCTCCATGGTGGCATGCAAATCTTTGTGAAGACAGGGAGCCTACAAGACTAGATGATGACCAGAAGACTAGACAACCGCAATACTCCTTGCCGAGGATGCGCACGAGGCCCCGGCAAGGCTCCATGCCGAAGACGCTCACAAGGCCCCGGCAAGACTCTTGTCGGGGGGCGCTCACAAGACCACGGCAAGACCCTTGCCAGGAATATACGCGAGACCGCGGCAAGACCCTGCCGCCCCCATCGCTGCCCTAGCTCAGCGGCCAACCCACCAATTGAAGCAAGTACCCACATGGCAGTACGTGGATACTAATCCAACTAGCCAAACACCAGCGTGGCGTCATGCAGATCTTCGTGAAGACCCTACCACTACGCTGACTCAGCAGCCTTCCATCCTACGTGGCGTTGCATGCCTCGTTGGCCTGGACGCGTGTCAGAGTAAGGCGGAGCGGCGACGGACGGGATGGGCCTTGTTACCGCCCCCGATAAAGCAAATGGACACATAAGTAATGCATTTAATGCACTTTGTCCTGTGATGACAGACGATAAGCTTGTACACTGTATACCTTTCCACCTCCTGTGTGCCACTGTGGCAGCCCCTTTTGACTATAAAAGGAGGCCCACGGCGTACTTAGAGAGGATTCGGACCTTTTGGATGACGCACGCATCGTAGCTAGTTCTAGAGCTCAAGAACACTCAAATATACACCAAAGCAGGACTAGGGTATTACGCATCTTTCCGGCCCGAACCTGGGTAAACGATCCTCGTGCTGGCTTCTAGACCTGCTCTTTGCACAACCCCGCGCCCGCGAAACATAGAAAAAAAGGGATCCCAGAGGTCCCATAGGTGTCATTTCCCCCGACATCTCTAAAGCGCCAGGTAGGGGTGCGCGCAGTTGTGAAAATCTGGTCTAGTTGGCATAGCGGCTTGATCATGGTCGTCACTCCAAGGAAGAAGACGACCGAACAAGCGGCATCATCTGCGGATGCAGTAAACGCTCGCGCGACGACAGAAAAGCTAAGTCATTGTAAACTTTGAGTAATTCCTTTATATATAAGGTTGTTTTCCTTGGAGATTCTGTTTTTGGTATGAGAAACCTGCACACGATGGGGGCCTTCCGCTATTGGCAACGCCCTTGTTCTGTTTCGAGTCCGCTCAATAGTTCGAGTGGCCGCGTCGACAATGGCAAGGTGGCCTTCCTGCTATTGGCAACGCCCTTGTTCTATTTCGAGTCCGCTCAACAGTGCGAGCGGCCACATTGAGAATGGCAAGGTGGTTTACTTGGCCGCAAGCACACCCGGCCGGTTGTTGAGGATCCGTCCTTGAAACACCGCAGCCTGGGTTCGCGCACCGATAAGCCTATCCAGTTGAGCGTAGGGTGTACATACAAAGAAAGATCGAACAGGAAAATAACATGCATCGTTTCAAAGTACTGCAGAGTTAAATTACATCAATTGTCTTTGCGGTTCTAACTAAAGATAAAAATTGTCTTGGTCATGAACCTGCAGCACCGATGAGAAACGGGGTGCCTAGTCCCGGCGCTGGCCCTCTATCCTCCGAACTCCGTCGACGCGGCTGATGATGGGCTGGATACGCTCCTCGGGCGCCCCGAGTTCCACGTCCTCCGGCAAGCTCTCCAGCGCGGCGTCAAAGTCGATGTTGGGATTCCAGTACACCACCTTGGTGAGGACCTTGGTCAGGGCTCCTCGGCAAAGCTGCCGGGCCTCATTGGCCAGGGTGGTTGCTCTGTTGGAGTGGAATTGCTCCAGGGCTCCGAGAACGCCCTCGAAGAACAGGGTCAATTTGGCGTTGGGACTCACGTTCGGCTCCGGGATGTTCCTCATGTTTGGCACCCCCATGCCACCAGCTTCGTGGTGATCTTGCCGGCGATGTCGGCGAGGCGGCTGACCCAGAGGTTTTCGCCCTTCACGTAATCCTCATGGTTGGTGGCATCGTTCCTCCACAGGTGCTTCTCATTCTCCATGTCCTTGGTCAGGGTCTCTTCCCGGGCCCTGACCTCCGAAAGTGTCCCCTCAAGACCCTCCAGCTTCAGCTTCAGGTCGTTGATGGAGTCATTGGCCTTGGAGAGCAACTCGGCTTTGCCGACGACCGCGACCTACGCCTCCACCTAGGCGCCGTTGAGCGTTTCTTTCTCCTTCCCCAGCTCCAGGACCTGTTTCTTTAGGTCATCTCGCTCCACCTCCAACTCCTTCACTCTGTCGGCATGGACCAGGGCTTGGGCATCGAGCGCCTCCATGTGCTTCTGCTCCAGTTCCAGGGTCCGCAGCACGATGAGCTTCTCAACCTCCTCCACCTTGCCACGGAGCGTGGCGGTGAGTGCCTCCTTGCGAGACGCAAGGTCCACCTCCTGGGAGTTCAGCTTGCACTTGTGCTGATGTCGAGCGACCTCGTCCTTGGCGGCATGTCCCCTCGCCGCCTCTTCGGCTCTCTCGACGTCGGCCTGCTTTAGAATGAGCTCCCGTTTGCGCTCAACCAGCAGGTCCTAAGCGACCTTCAGTTCCTCGTGGGCTTGGCGGAACCAGGCCCGCGTCTCGATCACGCGTTCCTCGAGATCTGCCTCCGCCTTGTCCACCGCCGCCATCTTGGATTTTGCCTTATACAGGCGAGCACGCTGAAGTGCCTGGAGCTTCTGGAAGTTGGCACTCATGGCCCGAAGCAGCTGCTCCTCTTGGGAACCACCGCCGCCGGTGCTCGGTTCGTCAATGACCTGGAGCCCAGTGGAGGAGAGCGCTTCATCGTCGAATGCCTCCCCTTCAGGTGGCGCCCTGGTGCTTGCCGTTCCTAGAAGATGGACGAACAGGTCGTCGCCCACCTTCAAGTACTTGCTCGAGCCGGAGGCAGTAGAGGAGGAAGGTTGGTCGTCAACCACCCCCTCTGATGAGGACATCAATACAATTGTTACACCCACAGCCCCTGCTGCTATACATACTGGACCAATTACTAGAGCTCGTGCACGCCAACTAAATTACCAGGTACTTTCGTTTCTTGGTAATGATTCTAATGTTCATGAGAATATGATGCTGCCTAAATTGGATACATTTGTTTTGCTTACAAATGAAGGGCCTAGCTTGGAGAAGGATGAACATTGGAGCAAGAACAAGCATGGAGATGATGGCATGCGCAAGGGGAACAAGAACGGAGTTACAAGTGATGATTTCAGGACTTTGAAGCCACCATAATGGGTGCATGAAGCCTTGGACGAAATATACAAGATGCCACTTCATAAATTTCGTCCCGAGGCTATTTTAGGTGCTGCGTCACCTTATTATTGGGCCAGGCCCATGTAATTTCGAAATACATAAGTATAGGCTATTTTTAGAGTACGTATGTGTGGGGAAACAAGAGATAGGGTTGATTTCGGACCCCTCCACCAAGGGCCACGAAATTCCCCCCCTCTTCCTCCATATATACAGCCCTTAGGGCATCGTTTAGACTTCGGGTTTTGTTTAGATTAAAAGTTCGCCATAGCTGCAACTTCGTGTACTTCGTTTGTGTTCAACGACCAGACAAAGGCGTCACAGAACCCCACCTTGATCAATAAAGCTTTCATTTTATATTCGCAATATCCAGATTGCAATCTCAGTTTCTTGCTTGTTCTTCGTTTGCTCGCAGGAAACAAACCCTCGTGGTCAGGTTGATCGTGCTCCGGCATGGTCAATAACCTCTCGGAGTTGGTTTAGCGATTGCTAAGGCGCGACGTCCTCGCACGTTCGTAGTCGGATCGTCAAAGTCGACTGCCACCAAAGCGATATCCATCATCTCATCAAAAGACGGGACACCTTTGCCTCTATCACCCTCCTTGGCACCGGCCTTGCCGGCCTCTTCGGAAGGCCCCTTGCCGGCCTCCTCGGTAGTGGCCTTGCCGGCCTCCCAGCAGGTTCCTTGGCGGCCTCTTCAGTGGCGGTCTTGGCAGCCTCCTCGGCAGCGACCTTGTTGGCCTCGGCCTCCGCATCCCTGATGACCTCCCCGATGACGGTGTCAATGTCCTCCCGGTCCGCCAAGGGAGGATCTGGATACCAAGAAGAGAGGATGAGCCGGGGCCAAGGTCAAGGTTCAATAAGAAAAATAAAGACCAAGGACGGAAAGCAAACGACTTACCTGCTTCAAGCTGGGAAGAAGTAGCACCCTCCCCTCCAGCATTTGTTGCCGGGGCAAAGCCCCCGGCACCCAAGTTCGTGTCCTCCTTCATATGAGTTGGCTTGGTGGTGGATGCCCTCGCCAAGGACGCCCCTCGGGGCGGCGTAGTTGAGGGGGACGGCGTGTTGAGGGTGGCCCTCGGTGGCTCCTCCTGCCGCCGTTCTTCTCCTATGAACTCGACAAGGTCAGCATCAAGGATTCACACCCCAATGTTCATCAGTGGAGGAGTGAGCGATGACCTTACGCTGGGGGCTGGAGTGGGGGCCGCGCCAAGGACTGCTGCCCGGGCTACTCTCCACCAACAATGGCATACGTGAAGTACCCGCCAGGGGCTTGTTGCCCGTCGAGGCCTTGGCCTTCTTCGCCGCCCTTTGGGCCAGCGTCTCTATATCCACGCGAGAATAAAAACATGTCAAGAAAACTGGCGCGGTCTGAAGGAACGGGGATGATGAAGGGCGAGATGCTTACTCATCCTCTGCCTCCTCTTCCGCTGCCTTCCTCTTCCTCCTTGGGCTGAGAGACCCAAGATCGAAGACGACCTCTGTGTCGACATCTGCGGGAGGAGGGGAAGGTGATGGAGTCCGGCGACGCTTGGACGAAGAAGAGGCGGTCGTTTTCTTCTTCACCACCGCGGGCATCACCACCTTCTTCGTTGTCCTGGCCCTCGTCAGGCGCACGGACTCCCCCTGGAGCTCTTTCCGCTGCATTGTCCTGCCGGGCCGGATCGGCTCGCCAGAGCTAACCTGCCACAGGACACACCTTCTCCCCATGACCAGAGGGTCGTCAGCCCCGGCCTCTTCCTCGGTCGACTCCTCGACCACATCTTCGATGGGAGGGGCCCCGGTGCCGGCGCTGCTGGCCTCCCCAGCAAACTCTACCCATCCGGCAAGATCCTCCTCCTCCGCAGCTGCCTCAGCCTTGTTCTCCACGTGGACGACGCTGCCAGCTTCCTTGGCGAGCGCCGCCTCCGCCGCCCTGGCGGCGATGTAGTCTAGCTCCTCCTTGGTGGTGTCCTTGATAAGCAGTGGCTCATCGCGGACATACCACTCCGACAGATTGTCAAAGAACTCCTGCACCTGCTCCGCCTCCGGCTCGGCCCAATTTGGGTCAAGGCCGTGCGCGTTGAAGTCCGGCATCATGGTGATGATGTCAGTTTGGCGAGAGTTGTTGTTCAGCGGGATGACTCCCGCCGGCAACCCGAACAGAGGCCCCTTGATGGCCTTGCCGGCCTTCGTGGCCTTGTCGGCTCTCTCATCCCTGCCGTCATCACCTACATCGAGCTGGAAAAGCCTCTGACAAAAATGAGTGTGCCCCATCGCCATGACCTTGTGCTTCAAGCCAGGGCGAAGCCTCATGACATCGGCCGCATTCCTGAAGAGCCAGGCCGGCCTCCCCTTGTTTTGGAGTGGGCGATTCAGCGGCGGATGAAATCGGCCCCGATCATCTCAAGGGTGAGCCCGGCCATGGTGAGGCGATGGATTCTGGTAGTAGCGATCGCGAGCTTCTTGTCGTCCGCATTGAGGTCGCCCCAGTCCTTGCAACGGACTGGCGGCCTCTAACGAACCTGGCTGAACTCCCGCGGGTCCTCTTCCTCGATCCATAGCCACCGGCCCCGTCACTCCTCCCACCTCTCCTTCTGGGCACCCTCCGGATGCGTGCCCTTCTCCTGGGGCCGTGGGATCTAGGTGACACAGCTGGAGATGGCACCCCCTGCCTGGATACGAGGAAAGAAGTAGTGGCGGAAGAGCGCCGTGCTAGGAAGTATTCCGGCGAAGCCCTCGCAGAGGTGGGCAAAGAGGGCAATGCACGCCATGATAGAGGCTAAGGTGTCCCGATGTTTCGATGAGATGGTGGCTATCGTTTTCTGTGGGAGTCGACCTTGACGATCCAACTACGAACGTGCGAGATGTCGCGCCTTAGCAATCGCTAAACCAACTTCCGAGGGTTATTGACCACGCCGGAGCACGATCAACCTGACCACGAGGGTCTGTTTCCTGCGAGCAAACGAAGAACAAGCAAGAAACTGAGATTGCAATCGGGATATTGCGAATATAAGATGAAAGCTTTATTGATCAAGGTGTGGTTCTGTGACGTCTTGGTCTGGTCGTTGGACACAAACGAAGTACGCGAAGTTGCAGCTATGGCGAACTTTTAATCTAAACAAAACCCAAAGTCTAAACAACGCCCTAAGGGCTGTATATATGGAGGAAGATGGGGGAATTTCGTGGCCCTTGAGGGTGGGGTCCGAAACCAACCCTAACTCTTGTTTCCCCACACATACGGACTCTAAAAATAGCCTATACTTAAGTATTTCGAAATTACATGGGCCTGGCCCATTAATAAGGTGACGCAGCACCTAGAATAGCCTATGGACAAATATTATGAAGTGGCATCTTGTATATTTCGTCCAAGGCTTCATGCACTCCTTATGGCGGCTTCAAAGTCCTGAAATCATCACTTGTAACTCCGTTCTTGATCCCCTTGCGCATGCCATCAACTCCATGCGTGTTCTTGCTCCAATGTTCATCCTTCTCCAAGCTAGGCCCTTCATTTGTAAGCAAAACAAATGTATCCAATTTAGGCAGCATCATAATCTCATGAACATTAGAATAATTACCAAGAAACGAAAGTACCTGGTAATTTAATTGGCGTGCGCGAGCTCTAGTAATTGGTCCAGTATATGTAACAGTAGGGGCTGTGGGTGTAACAATGGTATTGATGTCCTCATCATCCTCCCCTTCTTGAAATGAAGTCGTCCTCGATGGAAGCGCATCTTCCTCACCCAAATAAGGCTTCAAATCTGCAATGTTAAAAGTGGGACTAACCCCAAAATCTACAGGTAGCTCAAGTTTATATGCATTATCATTTATTTCTCTAACACCTTAAAAGGACCATCAGCACGTGGCATTAGCTTTGATTTGCGCAGATTAGGAAATCTATCTTTACGCAAATGTAACCAAACAAGATCTCCAGGCGCAAACACAACATGTTTTCTACCCTTATCTCCAGCAAGTTTTATTTAGCATTCATACGCTCAATGTTTTCCTTAGTTAACTCATGCATTTTTACAATCAATTCAGAACGTTCTTTAGCATCAAAATTAACCTTCTCTGAAGATGGAAGAGGCAACAAATCAATAGGTGCACGAGGTAGGAAACCATACACAATTTCAAAAGGGCACATCTTAGTAGTAGAATGCAACGAACGATTATAAGCAAATTCAATATGAGGCAAGCATTCTTCCCACATTTTCTTGTTATTCTTCAAAACAGCCCTAAGCATAGTAGACAATGTTCTATTGACTACTTCAGTTTGTCCATCAGTTTGGGGGTGACAAGTAGTACTAAAAAGCAGCTTAGTCCCCAACTTAGCCCATAAACATCTCCAAAAGTGGCTAAGAAATTTAGTATCACGATATGAAACAATAGTATTTGGCACACCATGTAAGCGAATAATTTCACGAAAGAACAAATCAGCAACATTAACAGCATCATCGCTTTTATGACATGGTATAAAGTGTGCCATTTTCGAGAACATATCCACGACAACAAATATGCTATCCCTCCCCTTCTTTGTTCGAGGTAAACCTAAAACAAAGTCCATAGATATATCCTCCCAAGGAACACTAGGTATAGGCAAAGGCATATATAAACCATGAGGATTGAGTCGTGACTTAGCTCTTTGACATGTAGTGCAGCGAGCAACAAAACGCTCAACATCCCGTCTCATCTTTGGCCAAAAGAAATGTGTAGCAAGTATATCCTCCGTCTTCTTGACGCCAAAGTGTCCCATTAATCGTCCTCCATGCGCCTCCTGCAACAACAAAAGACGAACGGAGCTAGCTGGAATGCATAGCTTGTTAGCACAAAACACAAATCCATCGTTAAGAATGAACTTGTTCCAAGTTCTCCCTTCCTTACAATTCTGCAATACATCTTTAAATTCAGCATCATGAACATATTGATCTTTGATGGTCTCCAAACCAAATATTTTAAAGTCAAGTTGTGAAAGCATAGTATAACGACGAGACAAGGCATCAGTAATAACATTTTCTTTACCCTTCTTGTGTTTAATGACATAAGGGAAAGTCTCAATGAATTCAACCCATTTAGCATGTCTACGGTTCAGTTTTGCTTGACTTATAATGTGTTTCAAAGATTCATGATCAGAATGTTTAACAAATTCCTTGGGCCATAAATAATGTTGCCATGTTTCTAAGGTCCGAACAAGAGCATATAATTCTTTATCATAAGTAGAATAGTTCAAACTAGGCCCACTCAATTTTTCAGAAAAGTATGCAACAGGTTTTCCATCTTGTAATAACACACCTCCTAATCCAATTCCACTAGCATCACATTCAAGCTCAAAAGTCTTATTGAAATTAGGAAGTTGGAGTAAAGGAGCATGTGTCAACTTATCTTTCAATACCGTGAAAGCTTCTTCCTGTGCGGTACCCCAAACAAAAGGCACATCCTTCTTTGTAAGCTCGTTGAGAGGTGCAGCAATGGTGCTGAAATCTCTCACAAAACGCCTATAGAAACCAGCGAGGCCAAGGAAACTCCTCACTTGTGTGACCGTTTTGGGCTGCGGCCAACTCTCAATAGCTTCAATCTTGGCTTTATCAACTTCAATTCCCTGTGGAGTAACAACATAGCCAAGAAAAGATACTCGGTCGGTGCAAAAGGTGCACTTTCCAAGGTTTCCAAACAAACGTGCATCACGTAGAGCAATAAAAACAGCACGTAAATGTTCCAAATGTTCCTCCAAAGATTTGCTATAAATCAATATGTCATCAAAGTAAACTACCACAAATCGTCCAATGAAAGCACGTAAAACTTCGTTCATTAATCTCATGAAAGTACTAGGTGCATTAGTTAACCCAAAAGGCATGACTAACCACTCATATAATCCAAACTTAGTTTTAAATGCTGTTTTCCATTCATCACCCAATTTCATACGAATTTGATGGTATCCACTATGCAAATCAACTTTGGAGAATATTGTAGAGCCACTCAATTCATCAAGCATACCATCTAGCCTAGGAATAGGATGACGATAACGAATAGTAATATTATTAATGCCTCTACAATCAACGCACATACGCGACATACCATCCTTTTTCGGCACTAAAATGATAGGAACAGCACAAGGACTAAGGGATTCGCGTATATAACCTTTGTCGAGCAGTTCTTGTACTTGACGCATAATCTCCTTCGTCTCCTCTGGATTGGTACGGTATGGTGCACGGTTGGGTAGCGAAGCACCGGGAATTAAGTCAATTTGATGCTCAATCCCTCGAATAGGTGGTAATCCCGGTGGCACGTCTTGTGGAAAGACGTCAGCGAACTCCTGCAAAATGTTAGTGACAACAAGGGGAAAAGAGGAAGGCACGTCCTCGAATGAAAATAATGCCTCTTTGCACACAAAAGCATAGCAAACAGATTTGCTAAAATCTAGCTCATCAATATCAGATTTGGTGGCAAGTAAACATGCACTTTTCAATTTAATTTCAGAAACAACAGTAGATGGTTTATTATTAGGCTTCATTTGGTGCTCAAATTCTTTTGCCACAATCTGATTTTCACTCTTATTTGTCTCCTGTTTTGCTTTATTAGCTCTATTAATATCATCTTTCAAAATGGAATCAGGAGTCATAGGAAGCAAAGTAATATTTTTATCGTTATGAACAAGAGTATACTGATTGTTTCTACCATGGTGTACAGAATTTTTATCAAATTGCCATGGTCTACCAAGTAATAAGGAACATGCTTGCATAGGTACCACATCACAATCAACATAATCAGCATATGTAGAGATACTAAAATGCACACGAACAGTACGTGTTACCTTAACCTTGCCGTTGTTGTTGAACCATTGGATGTAGTAAGGATGTGGATGTGGTCTTGTGGTGAGAGATAGCTTCTCCACCATCTCCATGCTAGCCAAGTTATTGCAGCTCCCTCCATCTATGATCATGCGAACAGAACGTTCCTTCACAACTCCCTTTGTATGGAACAAATTATGCCTCTGATTTTGCTCAGCTTGTGTAACCTGCACACTCAAAACACGTTGAGCAACTAAACATTCATACCTGTCAGCATCTTCAGGAGCCATGTATTGCATCTCATGATCAGAATCGTCTCCACCGTGTTCTTCACGTGTAATAAGAGCCAAAGTCTCCTCATCATAGTCACTAGCGGACTCATACCCACCATCCTCAGCAACAATCATCACACGCTTAGATGGGCATTCTCTCGCATAATGACCTCCACCCTTGCAACGTCGACAAATAATATCATGTGTTTGCCCTGTTGATGCCATGGATGAAGAAAAGAGCTCTTTGCAGGCCCAGAAGGTGTGCTCTTGGCAGATAGTGGTGATTGTGCCTGCTTTATTGTATCACGGTTGGAGGTGGCAGCCGACGGAGGCGCCTGTGTAGCAGAACGTGTGGAAGTAGATGATGCACGTGGTGTCCATGATAAAGGTCGACCTGCAGAAAAGTTAGTCCGCGCCAATGCCTGTCGATCCTGCACTTCACATTCAGCTTTACAAGCAAGATGGAATAAACGAGTGAAATTAGTATACTCCTTATACTCTAGAATCATCTGAATCTCTCTATTTAATCCACCCATAAAACGTGCAAGCATAGCTTCATTCTCCTCAACAATACCACATCTAATCATGCCAGTTTGTAATTCCTGATAATATTCTTCTACATAATTTTTTCCCTGTCTTAAGCGCTGCAATTTTTGAAATAATTCATCTTGATAATATGGTGGAAGCCAACGAATACGCATAGCAGTTTTAAAAGCAGCCCAAGTAGCCGGAATAGGATATAATCTACAATGCTCAGACCACCAAACACATGCAAAACTAGTGAATGCACAAACAGCAGCAGGAACACGTCTCTCCTCGGGATATTGTAAACATGTAAATCGTTGTTCAGTTTCTAACTCCCAAGTAAGATATATATCAGGAACATATCTACCCTCAAATGGTGGAATATTCAATTTTAGTTTAGGGAGATGGTCATGATCTCGTACCTGAGGGTGAGCCCTACCATTGCCATTATTTGCATGTGGACGACCTGGTGGTTGCTGTGCTGGTGGTGGCACGTAGTTCTGATTTTGATCAACCTCATCCTCATAATCTCCCACATAATCATCCTCCTCCACATCAGCAGTAGGAGCCACAGAAGTATCAACAGCAGCACCAGCAGTTTGGCCCGACTGAAGAGGGACACGGCTCGCTCGGTGGAGGGCTGTTTCCCGACGTGGAGGTAGTCGATGTTGTTGCTGTTGTTGCAGAGGTGCGGCAGGAGCAGCTGGTGGTGGTGGTGGAAAACGCGAAAGCAATTCAACAAACTTGTTATCGAGCTTTGTTTCAAACGTCTTCTCCATGCCATCTATCTTCTCCATGGCCTCTTCAAATCTGTTTATCACATCTTGCACCTGTCCACTCATCATTTGCTGAAACGTATCATGAAGCACCTTGTTCGTCAAGTTCTCCCAGTCAGTCTCATCGACTGTGATCCTGGCATGGTTAGCAGCAATAGAAACACACAAGAATATGATCCTACAGACTACTAACAAGTGGTGGTGGTGGCGGGTGTCACAAATCCGTCAAGCAAATCTCAAATTCTTACCAGTTCTTACCCAGTAGCAGGCGGTGATCGGCAACCGTTGTAGTCAAAACTCTCAAAAGCTTGGATAGAGCGATTGCCAGGGAGAGTCAAACGCACGAGGTAGATGTATGTGGAGCTGGGAAGGCTTATAGTATGGTAGCAAAAAGGGTCAGCAATAATCAATTCAGAGATGCAAAGTTGAATAAACGCTCAACGACGGTACTGTGTTGGTCCTAGGCTAGACCGTGCTAGAGACGCGAGCCTAGAACACTAACAAAATCACGGCGCTGCACGTAAATAAGGGAAAAGCACACTCTGGAACTCTTTTTTTTCGCTCTTTTTTTTGCGCTCCTTTTTTTTTGCGCTCCTCTTTTTTTTGCGAAAAATCACAATAATGGCGAGTGCCTCAAAACTCTTCCCTCGTCAAACTGATAGGATGGGCACGAAAAAAAATTCACTTTTTTCGGAAATCAGGGCAGCGACAACGAAAAAGTGCGACAAAAAATCACTATGATGGCACGTGGCTCAAAAGACTCAGAAAAGCCTAAAAATAGGATAGGGAAAAAAAAATTGCCCGTGAAAATTTTGGCCTAAAAACTGCCCATGAAAATTCGTGGTGGTATATGAATACGGATTGGTGGTGGTATATGGATATGGATTCAGAGCGGTGGAGGATAAGCAAAAGTGGTAGATGGGCGATGATGATGGTGCGGCGGCGGCGTGACAACTTATGACCAGAACTCGAAACTCTAAAAGACTAGACTCTAAGACCAGCAACTTGACACGACGATGCAACCACAAATTCAACAAAGCAAAAACCCTAAAAAGATTATGCAAAGGCTCAGACTGGTTCGGATATGATGAACTAACCCTATTTTTTTCTGGCTCTTTCATGGACTGTAGGTATGAAGAACAGACTCGATCTGATCTATGAAAAACTGTAAAATCTCACCGAGCAACCTGGAAATATGATACCACTTGATAGAGGCTAAGGTGTCCCGATGTTTCGATGAGATGGTGGCTATCGTTTTCTGTGGGAGTCGACCTTGACAATCCGACTACGAACGTGCGAGACGTCGCGCCTTAGCAATCGCTAAACCAACTTCCGAGGGTTATTGACCACGCCGGAGCACGATCAACCTGACCACGAGGGTCTGTTTCCTACGAGCAAACGAAGAACAAGCAAGAAACTGAGATTGCAATCGAGATATTGCGAATATAAGATGAAAGCTTTATTGATCAAGGTGGGGTTCTGTGACGTCTTGGTCTGGTCGTTGGACACAAACGAAGTACGCGAAGTTGCAGCTATGGCGAACTTTTAATCTAAACAAAACCCAAAGTCTAAACGACGCCCTAAGGGCTGTATATATGGAGGAAGAGGGGGGAATTTTCGTGGCCCTTGAGGGTGGGGTCCGAAACCAACCCTAACTCTTGTTTCCCCACAC
Source organism: Triticum aestivum (assembly GCF_018294505.1). NCBI lineage: Eukaryota > Viridiplantae > Streptophyta > Magnoliopsida > Poales > Poaceae > Triticum > Triticum aestivum. The sequence continues at coordinate 251,948,886 of NC_057803.1, forward strand.
ATACGGACTCTAAAAATAGCCTATACTTAAGTATTTCGAAATTACATGGGCCTGGCCCATTAATAAGGTGACGCAGCACCTAGAATAGCCTATGGACGAATATTATGAAGTGGCATCTTGTATATTTCGTCCAAGGCTTCATGCACTCCTTATGGCGGCTTCAAAGTCCTGAAATCATCACTTGTAACTCCGTTCTTGATCCCCTTGCGCATGCCATCAACTCCATGCGTGTTCTTGCTCCAATGTTCATCCTTCTCCAAGCTAGGCCCTTCATTTGCAAGCAAAACAAATGTATCCAATTTAGGCAGCATCATAATCTCATGAACATTAGAATCATTACCAAGAAACGAAAGTACCTGGTAATTTAATTGGCGTGCGCGAGCTCTAGTAATTGGTCCAGTATATGTAACAGTAGGGGCTGTGGGTGTAACAATGGTATTGATGTCCTCATCATGCCATGGCATTCAGCGTAAAATCAAGAAGATGGAAGCCGTATGTGTGAATGATATCATTGAAAAAGTAGGAGAAAGGGGAGCAGAGCCCGCGGGAGAAGTAGTCAACGAAGAAAGGATACCGATTCGGGTCGGCCTCAGCAAAATCGGCGGGGATGATGCGCGTGGCTGGATGCCCCGTCGTCTTCACCCCCATAGAGGATTGAAGTAGTCCCTGACGTGGACCGCATCAACCGTCAAGGGGAATAAGGCAAGCTGCATTCGAAGCGCCACCGACTCGCTCTCCGACATCTCCTTCTCCTCGGCGTCCTTGGCCACTCCCTTGCCCTTACTGGTTTTGGGTGCCATGGCGGCCGGGAAAGAGGTGAAGAATCTGGAGCAGTGGGAGATTGAGGGCAATGGGGGCGCGGCGGCGGCGGATGGAGGCGGGAGTTTCGACTTTTTTGCTTGAGGAAGAAGGGGGAGAGACGGTGGTTCCAAAATTGGAGAGACGCGGTGGGTAAATGAGCAGCGTGCCTGCGGTTTCCCCTTATCTTATGGGGAAGGCGCGAGCCGCCTCTTTACCATTCACTGTGATGTGACACGTGAGGGCAGCAACCGCCCCACGCATGACCCCCACATCACGCATGACCCCCGTGTCACACATTCAACGTGGGTCATGGGGAAGTGCGAGAGGCGAGGGAGTTACAGCAGTAAAACTCGGTCTGCATGCCCGCGCACCGTTTTGGGCCTAGCACAACAACGCTTCGTGCTTATGTATGGCCCAGGCCCGGGGGCTCCTATCGGTGTACAAAAGTGGGGCTCTCTTTTGTACCCCTTTACTTGTGCGCGGGCGTTAGAGCCGCGCCTGCAGCCACACTTAGCAGGGCAGAGGAAGGAAGAAAAAGTGCAAAGACAACCAGAACAACGCCAAGCCCGAAACACGAAGAGCAGGAGGGCGAGGTGGACTCCCCCGGCAAGGCCCTTGCCGGGGCGTCCTCCGTAGCCCCGACAAGAGCCTTGCCAGGGCAACTTGCCCAACACCAACATCGCGGCCACCCTTGAGCCTGTGAGTTCCAACACCATTGACCACTTTGGAACCGAGGCCCGGGAGGCACCTCCATGCTGGCATGCAAATTTTTGTGAAGACAGAGAGCCTACAAGACTAGATCATGACCAGAAGACAAGACAATCGCAAGACTCCTTGCCGAGGATGCCCACAAGGCCCCGACAAGGTTCCCTGACGAAGACGCTTGCAAGGCCCTGGGAAGACTCTTGCCGAGGGCGCTCATAAGACCCCGGCAAGACCCTTGCCGGGAATATACGCGAGACCGCGGCAAGACCTTACCGCCCCATCGCCGCCCCAGCTCAACGGCCAACCCACCAATTGAAGCAAGTACCCACATGGAAGTACATGGATACTAATACAACTACCCAAACACCAGCGTGGCGGCATGCAGATCTTCGTGAAGACCCTACCACCACGCCGACTCAGTAGCCTGCCAGCCTACATGGCGCTGCATGCCTCGTTGGCCTGGATGCGTGTCGAAGTAAGGCGGAGCGGCAACGGACGGGACGGGCCTTGTTACCGCCCCCGATAAAGCAAATGGACACCTAAGTAGTGCATTTAATGCACTTTGTCTTGTGATGACAGGCGATAAGCTTGTACACTGTATACCTTTCCACCTCCTGTGTGCCACTGTGGCAGCCCCTTTTGATAATAAAAGGAGGCTCGCGGCATACTGAGAGAGGATTCAGACCTTTTGGACGTGGAGCGACCCGACACACACAATACTTGAAGGATTTATAACAGAGTAGCAATCACACACTTATTACATCGAATGTCTCAAAAGAGAACTTATTACAATAAATATGGCTTAAGGCCATCTAAGTAAGATAACAGTGGAAGGCTTGGAAGATAAAGTGAGTCCATCAACTCTAACGGCATAGCTGAGTGCATGACAAACGACCTAGCGCACCTTACTCTTCATCTGAAAAGTCTGCAACATGATATGTTGCAGCCCGAAACGGGTCAGCACATCGAATATGCTGGCAAGATAAGATAGTAGAGCAATGAACAAGTAAATGCTATCACTACACGTATATATGGCTCATGGAGGCTCTATGGTTATAATGTTTTTGCGAAAAGCCAATTTTTCCCTACAACGAAGGAATATAATTTATTTAACTACAAAGTTGGTTGAAAAACATTGAGAATGGTAACCCCATCTCAATCCCAATTAAAAGAAATTAACATCCCAGCAAATTAATTTAGACTGATGAAATCCACATGATAATCCAAGAACCAGATACTCAAGATGTCCATAACCGGGGACACGGCTAACCATGATTAGTTTGTACACTCTGCAGAGGTTTGTGCACTTTTCCCCACAAGACCCGATCTCCTCCGTTGTATTTCTCGCACTGCATGGTGTTTGCGAAACGGATGACCGAGGCACAGTCTTTCCGAAGAGGTCCCCTTAACCGATAGATAGGCCGGTACACCTACAATCCCCTACATCTTCTAGCCCATAATGGAAAGGTTTCCCACGACTTACTCAACTATGCTAGAGCCCATAATAGCTTGTGGCTGCACACGGAAGTTTCCAGCATGAATAATCTTATGATCCCTTTGAGCCTGGGTGGCGAACCAAAAAGGACAACACTGGTATATCCCCAGGTGCCCGCAACCAATCCACCCAGATGTGTGTTTAAGTAGCCATCTTAAGTAAACGATTAATTATTAATCTCGCATCTATCATGGATACTCTCAAACTCAATCCATGTCTACGAGCATAGCATGACAATAAGTAGCATAACGCAGAGTAACTCCCAGGGTTTGATAATAAAAAGGGTAATAGGTTCTACCTCATTATCTACTTCCCAAACCCACAAGTTAAGAGATCCTACTCATGCAATGTTTGAGGGGTTGAAACTAATGCATAAAAACTGGGTAAAAGGGATATGATCAAAGTGTTACTTGCCTTGCTAATGATCTGCAAAACCTAGTGACTCGTAGTAGCATGCTGCGCACTCCGGGAATTCTATCACAAACAAACAATAGCATACATAAGCACTGAAGCAAACATGCATGTGTAAACATTGAATAAGAAAATCGAATCGGAAAACTCAACTGAAGAGATTCGATCTGGAAAAAGAATCAATCAAATCGGAGCTACGGAACTGAAACTATGGTCAAAAGATCTTTGAAAACAAATCTGATTGAAACCAAATTTTAAATTGTCAAAACCTTGTTCAAGTCGATTAATCGAAAGAGGGTTTCGAGACGAAGATTTTGGCGTTGGTTTCACTGGATTTGGATAAACGGTTAGGAAAGGGCGAGCGTTTTAAGATCAGGGGCTAATTTGCGATAAAAATAATCTCAGATAGGTCCCTGGCCGAAAATAAAATAAAAAGAAAAGACTGAAGAACGAACTTTCGCTGTCTGAACCTAACCGACAAACAACGTTTGTTAAAAGGAATGTACGAATGAACGTCCGCTAAATAAATAAATCGACGAAAAACCGATCTAATAAAAATAAACAGATCTAAATCTAGATATAGGGTTTACCTAAAAAACCGAAAAAACCACGACAACTCTGACGATGGCGGCGGCGGTCGGCGGCGAGGAGGCGCGGGCGGGCGGCTAGGGTTAGGGTTCGGGCGGGGCGGCGGCTGGTGGGATGAGGCCTCGGGGTGGCCAGCTTATAAAGCCTGACCCTGGCGGGAGTCCGGGTCGGTTACGGCCCGTTAGGCCGGTTTGACTTTTTTTAAACAGATTTCACCAGAAAAATCATAGGAAATAAAATAAAAATCTAAAAATACCAAAAGAATTTTTCGCCGTCTAAATAGAATATTTAGAAGAAAGTGAACATTTTCTTGGCCTAAAAATGAAGTTTTGAAAAAATGCATTTTTTCTAATTCAAATAAAATAGCGATAAAATCCAAATAAAATAATTTATTTCATTTTAATAATTTTCCTCCAATATTTCATTTATTTTGGAGAAGTCCTATTATCTCCTCTCATATATTTTAATATGAAATATTTACGGAGAGAAAAATAATTAAAACCAAAATGATCCCCGTTTCAATATTTGAGAAAATTCAAATATGAAGATCGTGAAATCCCCAACTCTCTCCGTGGGTCCTTGAGTTGCTTAGGATTTTTACGATCGCAAAACAAAATTCAATAAAATGTGATATGCAATTATGATATCCTATGTATAACATTCCAAATTGAAAATTTGGGATGTTACAAACCTACCCCCTTAAGATGAATCTCGCCCTCGAGATTCGGGTTGGCTAGAGAATAGGTGTGGGTGGTCTTTCCGTAGATCATCCTCTCGTTCCCAGGTGACTCCATCCTCGGTATGGTGGCTCCACTGAACTTTGCAAAACTTGATAACCTTACTGCGTGTAACTCGGCTGGCAAAGTCAAGAATCTTGACAGGTTTCTCCTCATAGGTCAGATCACTATCCAACTGAATTGCTTCCAGGGGCACTGTATCTCTCAGAGGAATATCGGTCATCTCTGCATGACACTTCTTCAACTGGGAAACGTGAAAAACATCATGAACTCCTAACAGTCCTTCGGGTAACTCCAACTTGTAGGCAACTTCTCCCATACGTTCCAAAACTTGGTATGGTCCTACGAATCTAGGGGCTAGCTTTCCCTTAACTGCAAAACGTTTAACTCCTCGCAGGGGTGACACACGAAGATATGCTCTGTCTCCGATTTCGTAAACTACCTCCTTGTGTTTTGAGTCTGCGTAACTTTTCTGCCTGGACTGAGCTACCTTCAGTCTGTCTCGGATCAACTTAACCTTCTCTTCTGAATCCCTGACCAAATCTGGTCCAAACAACTGACGGTCTCCAACTTCATCCCACATCAACGGCGTCCTGCACCTTCTTCCATACAAAGCTTCAAAGGGTGCCATCTTTAGTTAGGCTAGCTTGATAACTGTTGTTGTAAGAGAACTCTGCGTAGGGAAAATTATCATCTCAACTAGAACCATAATCAAGCGCACAAGCTCTCAACATATCTTCCAGAATCTGATTGACTCTCTCGGTCTGCCCATCTGTCCGCGGATGAAAAGCTATACTGAACTCTAGCCTAGTGCCTAGAGTCTGGTGCAGCTGGTGCCAAAACATTGAAGTAAACTGGGTTCCTCTATCTGATACAATAGTCCTCGGAACTCCATGCAGACATACAATCCTGGTCATGTATATCTTGGCCAATTTCACACTGGTATAGGTGGTTTTCATTGGGATAAAGTGAGCCACTTTGGTTAAGTGATCCACTACTACCCACATAGAATCGTATCCCGATCGGGTCCTGGGTAATCCGGTGATGAAATCCATGCCAAGCTTATCCCACTCCATTCGGGTATCGGCATAGGCTGCGGTGATCCTGCTGGCTTCTGATGTTCTGCCTTCACTCTCTGACATACATCACACATGGCTACATACTCAGCAATGTCCTTGTTCATACCCGTCCACCAGAAACTCTCCTTCAAATCCAAATACATCTTGGTGTTTCCGGGGTGTATTGAGTATGGTGAGTCATGAGCTTCCTGAAGTATCAACTTCCTGATTTCTGCATTATTGGGCACGTAAACACGGTCCTCAACCACAAGGTGTCGTGCTCATCCTCATGAAAACCTTTGGCCTTTCCTTCGCTCATCTTCTCCTTTATCTCAGCAATTTCCATATCATCCTTCTGAGCTTCTCGAAATTTTTCCAATAATGTCAACTGAACTTCCATTGCTACAACAAAATCTGTAGGGACTATCTCCAAACGAAGCTCCCTGAGATCTTCAGCTAACTGCTTTGGCAATCCTCCACTCACGAGGGTATTGGCGTAACTCTTACGGCTCAGAGCGTCTGCTACGACATTGGCCTTGCTTGGATGATAGTGCAACTTCATATCATAATCCTTTATGATCTCCAACCATCTCCTTTACCTGAGATTCAACTCCTTCTGTGTGAAAATGTACTTCAAACTCTTATGATCCGTGTACACATCACAATGGTTTCCAATAAGAAAATGTCTCCAGGTTTTGGGTGCATGCACTACGGATGCTAACTCCAAATCATGTGTGGCATAATTCAATTCATGCAGTCCAAGCTGTCGTGAGGCATACAAAACAACTCTTCCATCTTGCATGAGTACACTTCCAAGTCCTAAGCGAGACGCGTCACAATACACTTGGAAATCCTTGCGTATATCTGGTAGAATCGGCACTGGGGCTGTAGTCAAATGTTTCTTCAACTCCTAAAAACTTGCCTCACATTCATTTGTCCATTTA